>NW_026712909.1:2400000-3122754 GCF_030625045.1 Achroia grisella
TATAAATAATCAGGTAATAATTTATCGTAGATGTGATTACGGATCCTACATTTCTAAAAATCTAGAATGCGTAGTCGTATTTTTAGATGATATTTATATTAAATTACAATTTTTTATTCTTACTATGTTAAATTGTTGCCGTGGTTATTATGTAATGTTTGCATAATGAGTGAATGGCCACCCTAAGGGCATTATCCGCCTACTTTTGACAACCACATTATAAAACTATGTGTTCGATGTATTGCGCAGTGTGGGCCATAGGTCGCAGTTACATCAAACTGCGCTTTCGATACAAGTGAAAGGCGCATCATTGCTGCAGGTGCATCTTGGTGCAATGTGCAACAACGAGCCATCAACTCTGACTGTTATAGAGTTGTGTCAGTGCAAGTATAGTACAACGTAAATGCCATAATTATGTCTTGAATTAAACAGTACAATATTTTAAATTTTAACATCCTTTATTGATTGCCTCGGTGGTCTAGCGATTTAGCATACCGCCGTACTTCTGGTGATCGTGGTTTCGATTCTTTGCACGGTATAAACTTTTGTTATTCTTGAGTATGATCGGCCTGGCTGTTTTCTATGTATATTATGAATATATTTAAAAAAAAGTGTTTATTTATGTATATCAGTTGTCTCGTACCCATAGGGCTAGATGGCGCAGTGTGATTAGTTCTGAGATAAATCAAGTATCCAGCCATGAACACTGAAGTAGCAGTCATTTGAGGCTTTCCTTGTGTTATATAGCGACATTAAATTATTTCGAAATTACTATGTACAAATCATCGCGCTCAGGAATGATAAAGCCTCCGGCTTTGCGGATTTTTGATTATATGAGTGCCACGATAGTGTAATGTCGTGGTGCTGTACATCTGATGTCCATCTGACATCTGTCCTGATGGAAAGTTGTAAGCTTCGCCTATCAAAGATTACAACTAATCTAATCAGGAACTGACTAGCATTATAGTTGAAAAATAAATTATTCCATATTAAAATCTCAATAAATAAAGAACTATATAAATTCACTAAATATAAATATATCTGTAATCAGGTATTTACGTTCTGTGAATTTATTATAAAATTATTTTACAGATACAGAGATACAAGTCAATAACTGTCATTATAACATATGTATTTTTTTATGCATTCTGATATAATTGTGTTTATAGGTAATATGATTATTGAACGATAACTTTATTTTCTATTGTATCCATCCCACCAATGTTAATGAATTCAATATGTTGCCTACAGTGAAAACTCCGAAATGACTGAAAACGATTACAAATGAATCAATAAAAGATGTACCAGTATGGTTTATCCCCGTTATATATTTTTAATTTTGTTATAACAGTGGCATAAATTGTTACTCTTTGGTTTTATTACAACTTAAAGATATACTTTTAGTAATGCCTCTGACTGTCCCATTTGAAGTTTATAATAAGGATTTAAATTCGTCCTTCTCTTTATGTAAAGCTGGTGGGACTTTTCAAGCATTAACAGTGGTGCGGCTCAACGCGAACCAATAATTTCCACTTCCCGTTACGTCCGCCGCAATCGTCCGTGACAATTTTCCATGTTGCACCTCAGAAACGCCTACTAATAATAGAAAGGCACTAATGAAAGAGGCATAGGTAATGATAAACTTCCTGTGTAATGAGGGACAACGGCACGAACTTTGAACACGGTTGCCGACGCAACACTGCCTCCTGGTAGGTAGAGTTGGCTTCAACCACAGTGTTGGGTAAGACAAAATGAGACCACTTATGAAGTATTTAGCAACAAATTTTGCTAGTTCCGACAATGACTTTACGATCAATTTCGATGATGATTTTGTCACAGAACTTAGCCTTGCTTACTGTAACCTACATATTCTTATAGTTGTCATTAGTTTTCCAATATACTTGTAATTATTACTGATATAGTATAAATTTGAAAAAAAAAACAAAATAAGCTGCTTAATTATACAAACATAGGTAGGTATATGTTTTTAATTTTATTACAACATTAATATTAAAATAATGTTGATCATCATCATCATCATTATGTTATGTAATTTAATGGATCTTTTTTGAAAGACCTGACTTATTTTCGTTTATGTAAATATACAGTTTTGTTTTATACTATACCACTAATCTCCCAGCTTCACACGGGTGTACATGTATTATATATATATATAAATCATCCTCTTGAAACTGTAATAAAATCTGTTGAGTAGTTTAAAAGATTTAAACAAAGAGACAGCGGAAGCGACTTTATTTTATACTATTTATTTAACTTGTTATTTATTATGTGAATACTACAATACTTGTTTACACATCCTTTAAATACATAACAATAAAAATAGATTATAACATTTTATGTCCAACTACTTATCTTTATAAAAAATAAATTTATTAACACCACATTAAAATACAAATAGACCTACCTATCAGTATGTACTACAAATAGTATTTAATCATGTAAATTCTCAATACAGTAGCGCCATATAGAACAAAGCAAATAATTATAAGTATTGAGAATTAATAAGCCAACCTTGACGGTGTGCAGATAAAACAGCAGAATTTTAATTAGACCATCAAGGTTTCTTTGTGGTATCTACCGAACTAACATTCATATGTCACATACCATATATTCAACTAATTAATAATATTATAGAATGCATTCAAAATATGTTATAAATTACCTTTATTAACCTGTATCTTAAAATGTTATAATAAATTGATAGAATGTAAAATACATGATTACAGGTGTATTTGCAACTCTTGATATGTTATGGTATTACAATATATCGCCAAAACTATTTTCATTCAATCTTTCTGTGACAGAGTTGAAACCATCTGGCATATCTTTTATTGATTTTAATTATTTGTGATTTTTTTCACATTACAGAAACGTCAAAATATTTTCAACCGTGCCGGAGTTACTATATAATTAAAATTCTACTCATGTATAATATATAGTCTTTTTTTTTGTGGATGATAATGGAATGGTGCACCCGCCAGCGCTAACGGTTTACGCTGGCGGGGCACCAGTGGAGGATGATAAGACGAACATGACGTCAGGTCAGTTATGACAAATAATTTATCACGATGGTTTGCAGTGAGAACCGCGTGGAGGTGAACCTGACATGGTACATTGCTAACAATGGGGTCATTAGTGCACATTACTAACAATCCCCTTCCTCATGTATAATATATAGTCATATATATTAAATATAAAGAGGATAAAGGACCTATATATTCACTTCATATAAAATGCGATCAACGTTTACATAAAGTATGGGTCAACATTATCGTTATATGTCATTCCTATTACGCTCATGTACATTTTATTGCCTTCTTCGTGACATGCTTAAGTCGCATGCGAGGTGGTGAAACTATAATGTGCTCATTTAGAATTGTTATATTCTACATTACTCTCACAATTTGCGCTTTATTCTAATATAATAAAATTTACCATGACTTGATGATATATCCGCAATCGCTATTGGCTTCTAGGGCACCGTATTTTTTTTCAACTTAAGGAACAAACTGTATAAAAATTCACATTTAAATTATCTAGGAACGGAGACCTTTGATGATATTTATCTCTAAAAATTATAATATTCATGAAGTAAAGGCTGCTATAATGATCCTTTTATTACCAGGAAGTATACTTTTAAAACTATTGAGTAAAATATATACATATACTTGTACATATACATAAATATCAGTCTACAAATTCGAAAACAAATAAAAGATTTTCACAATAAACAGCACTACTGTGTCAATATGTAATATTAGGTAATAATTGTTTAAGAAACCATAAATTTATACAAATTAAAGGTTTCTTAAACAATACGATACGGTACGATATCAATGAATTTAATTATAAAATATGCATTTTGAACCAATTTGATCCTCAAGCATACGTAATGCGTTAATCCGCATACGATTTTATTGATTCTTACTGCAATTTTTATTCCCATATTAATTTTCAATGTCGCAAACTATGTATGTATATTTTTTTTGTGAGAAAAATAATATATTTTAGATACGGAACTCTACCTAATTCGCACTAGACTTTGTCTTTTATACATTACATTACATTATCTCTATTGAAAAATATATGATTGCGACCGAAATACATATTACTTAGATGCGTAAACATTCCAAGAATGAAGCGTAACCGTAACGCTTTGAGTTGTGACTATTCAATTTTATTTTCACAGTTTTCATAATAATACAATATCGTTAAATTTTATATATTTACTACTCCATTAACGATAATATATTTTAGTACGCAATTTATAATATACGCAACTATTAAAAAAAAATACATAATGTAACTCGTATGTTACTAGTACTTTGCTAGTACATATTGTATATTCCAGTAAATATCAAGTCGCTATTATTTTAAGCAGTCACTATAATTATACATACTAAGCGAATGTGTGGTATCCTCTCCTATAAACAATATATTGAACAATCTTAACTATTTATAGCATAATCACAGCATTTAGGTAATACAAGTAATATCCATCGGCAAACTATTAGATTACTTATAACGTCCATGAATTCATGAATGACTTATTAATTGTATAATATGTATGTGTTAAGTCTAACTAACTGTAACTGCTACCAATTAAGAGAAGGAGAAAGTCTTTTATATCTTACAATATGTAGTGATTTATAAAAATAAATATCAAATAAAATATTATTGCTTTACAACGACAGCTTCAGAGAAAAGTTGTTACTACATAACTGGATATAGTTACAACTGTTACGAGCAATTTATAAAATTGATATTATGATGTTATTTGAAAGCGTATTACACAAAAACTTTCAATATACAAGAACATACGTATGCGTATGAAACTACATATTATTACTACCTGTGTAATGTTGTAGAAACCAGGGTAGTAAAACGATACGTCGAAATAAAAATCTTTACATATATGCCTGTCCATAATGATAATAGTAGGTTGGGTCAGTTTTTTTTTGAGACCGAGCCTAATAGTGATTCCATAATGGGTTGCTGTAATTATTACATTATTATTTTACCTTATAATATTACTATCTGAAAAACTGATCACAAACTTGTATTTTTAATAAATTGAATATATGTATATAAATTAACATCCAACAGTGTTTCTCCCATAAACACTAACAAGATCAAGGGTAGAAATAATCTAGTGAAATAGGATTAGGACTACATTTTCATTTATTAAAAAAAATATTAGAGAGGCATTGTGAATCGTAGACGACACTTGGTAAATGCTTCTTTTGACATGAACACATTTGTGCTTAAATCCCACGTGGAGGGGAGCGAGCCTTCTATCGAATGAAGTTTTTGTTTGTTATCGGTGTATCGTTCGTCGGAAAGTCAGTCAGAAACATAAATTGACACACATAAAGCTTTTTTTTTCAGGTCTGGTCACGACCTATTGGATGTATGTATTTTCTTTAGAAATCACTGGGTTACGACGTTGTAAAATAAAGATATTATGTACCTATATATATTATCTATACATCTATATATATAAATAAAATTGGAGTGTCTGTTTATAATACTGAGTAACCGTTTTTTTTTACTACATGCATATGAATATAATATCGTACGTACACCAAAATAACATTTTTTACAATTTTTCCCTGTCGGTTTGTTCCGGCTAATCTCTGAAATGGCTGGACCTATTTTGATGGGACTTTTATTGGTAGGTAGCTGAGGCTACCTTTATTTTAGAAAAATAGAGTTGAATTCCACGCGGACGAAATCGCGTGTACATGAATAAAATTCTTCAAAATCAGTTCTCATCATCTTTTTAATATAAACTAATAATAACTTAAGATATTATATTACCCGTATGGGTATTATGTTATTACATGTGTATTATGCGACAATTTTCTCTTAACTATAGGCCTTTTCGTTAACTTCCCTCACGTCAAGTTACTCCATTATCTCGCCTCAAGATTGTGTGAACGGGTTTTGTTCCAGTGGAAAGCTATTCATCAGATAAAATGTGTGTTCCAAGTTCAAACGATAATGCTACTGTGCTTGTCTATGGTAAAACAACGAGGGAAGATGACTGGAAATGTCCATCCTTATATGCGAATATCATATTAATAATGTTATATTCAATACTATCTTTTAATTCGGGTTCATTAATACTTATAATCAAAATGCAATAAAACATAGCCAATATTTTTTATTATATATCAATATTTATCTTAATTTACACAAAAGATATCAATAAAATAACAATTAATGTCGATTTCAGTTTAATAAAATTATTATTTCTTTGCCTTTTAATATTTTATTCCACATATATATAGGTTAAAACTGGTATGAGGAAAAATAGATTTTCACTGTTTATAATTCCATACAAATTTAAATAAATACAATATATTATAGGCTTTTACAAAGTCCACCAATTTGCTATAGTTAATATTAGTAGTATCTGCGACTTCATTCGTGTGTATAGCCTACCTATCCACGACAATAATAAATAAAACATTTATATTTAGCCATTTGTTTATTATTAATAAAGGCAAATAAAATAAATGTTTCTGATATATAAATATATTGTATATATACTCTATAGAGATACCTCACTAAGCCGAATTGTTAATGACAATGGGAGAAAATTAACACAATCTGATCCTAGAAGTTTTCTTCTAAGTAACGATGCTTAAAAAACTTCCAGCAAAGCAAGGACGTTTAGTATCGGTGGTATGGGAAGCCTAAGCTGTAGAACAGTTGAACATTGTTTAAATACCGTTTACACTAGCGGCTAATCGGTTTACTGAATGCGGTTTAATCATATCATGCATTACTTCCTGAGAGATAACAATCTAAAAAGTAAAGAATTGCTTGTTGAAGTTGATAAGCCACATAAATCTCGGATAGCTACTATGATCTAGCGGTTTAGTACACCGCCTTACTTCTGATGGTCGCGGTTTCGATTCCTGGAGCGGTACAAACATTTGTATTCTTTAGTATGATTGCTTTTATCGGTTTGGATGTTTTCTATGTCCATTGGGTATTTAGTTATTTACAAAAATAACTGTGTATTTATATCAGTTGTCTAGTACCCATGACACAAGCTCTGATTAGTTTGGGACTAGATGGCCCGAGATATTATTATTATCTACCGTCTACGAGGATATCTCTGTCTCACCTATTTCAGACGCCAAGCAGCTTGCTTTGTAAGATGTATTTTAGTTGTAGAGCCAAATAAGGAAGTGAAATTACAGGAAATGGAGGCATGGCATTGATACGGAATTTCAACGCATGAGTACTATCGACGTCATGTCAACATGATGTCCATGGTCTTCTAACCATTTACTATTATATTATAGTACATATAAAATATTAAAATATATTTAACGTATTCTTTAAAATATTCTATTCTATACATCTAAATAAAATTGGAGTGTCTGTTTGGTCCGGCTAAACTCTAAAATGGCTGGACCGATTTTGACGGGACTTTTTTCTAGGTAGCTGATGTATAAGGAGTAACTTAGGGTACTTTTATTTTAGAAAATGATATTAAAATCCACGCGGACGAACTTGCGACTATAGCTAGTTACAAAATAAATGCTATCTGTAATATCTGTAGATTATGAAATTATTTAATTTATATGACTTTTTTTATTTATATTACTTACGAATAATAATAACTGAAATGAATAAATTTGTAACGACATTGAATAAATGGATAATATTAGAAAAGAAATTGTAATTACATAAATAGCATGTGAATTAGTCAGAGTTGGTCACGTAGTATATAATATAGTATCAAGTATCAACCCACTTTCACGACACTAAGTTTACAGTACATTTCTGTAGCCTAGGAAAGCCGATGATTGTCGTTTGCTGTTGCCTGTTTCTAACAAACCCTGTAATTGGCATCACTTGACAACTCTCGTGCTGGCTTGTTAGGTACACAAATAGGTATTTATTATATATTTATTATTTATTATATATACCTAAATGCTATAGTAAATATTTATTTAATCTTAGAACACCTTAAGCCTATCTTTTTGAGAAATTTTCAAACTAGGCAAATAAAATTTAATTATATATATTACATATACGTAATATATATAATTATTAATATATTTATATATTTGCTTTTTTATAAAACAATAAGTTTAAATAAATTTATCGTAAATATCTAAAGAACACTAGGAAGGGCTTTAGAAACATTATACAAGTCTGTTTCGTATCTCATTACTAGTAACATATAATTATATGCCATAAGGATAAGACTTAGTAATGGAAGAAGAAATATTGATTGATGAGCGTTGGTGCCGTATAGAACAGAACGTTCAATCTTTTCTGGTTAGCCCTTAAGGAAGTGATGTGAAGGTGCGATAAACAACTATATGTATAGTAAAGCGGAATTCTACCTGGTTACTTTCATTATAAGTACTACTTCATCATATTATTTAAGTATATATTGATGTGTATTGAGGCAGAGAATTATAGGTAAAGAATTGCATAATATTAATTGATTATAGAGATACCAAGTACTCTCTAATTGATAAATGCCGTTGTAATGACGAAGTAAAAAGATTAGTGTTAAGAGTTTACTCGTTCAATATTTTAGTGGCAATCAGTGATAGGGTAGTATTTACTGGTAATCGATCACCACTTAACGCCTGTACGTATATGGTATAGACTGAGTGCGGCGGTCGCAGCCGACTCGGTGCATTCACTCTGAACAGGGCACAGCTAATTTCTCTATCTTTAGCCCATGGTGTAACTGACCGGCGGGCCTGCTACCGACCAAAGAGAAACTGCATTAGACGCGTCCGGTTTATGTGCACAAATCAAATAGCCGATACTTCCCTTTAGCTATCTCAACTAAACTTGCTTTCCGCAACTGAGTGCGAGTCGCAATTAAGATAGGTGTGGTAAAACTCTATACAATGTAATATATATTGTACAATTATGCAGTCTCTGCTATCATATATCTTTATTATTTACTTTTGGGAATAGGTAAACAAAATGTAAGTTCCCTAGAAATTCCTAGAAAAGTTTGAGATGTGTTTTTGTTTTAGTACACTTTGTACTTTAAAATGTTTCTTATATACTTTATTTTATTTATAAACATAGGACAAAGTCAAAGTTAGAAAAATATGAATACGACAGTGCAACAGAGAATATTGTTTGGACGATATTGTTTAGTCATACATAGTTTTGAAAATCTCGTGTCATTTTTTATACTATAGTTATACATGACAGTATGATTTTTGTTGTTGTTTTTTCTGAAATACTACCGAACTTTTATCTTTATACATATTTTGCTGAATTACAAAAATATATGACAATTTTTTATGTAGTCTCGTCTCGTTTTTATATTAGGTCTATAAACATTCTTTTTATGTTTATATATTTATGCTGTACCTAATTAGGTGATCTAGATATAAGTTAATACCAATCGTGCTTCACGTCAAGAAGTGCATTATCATCAAAATGTAATTGCACTTGCCAAATTGCTTTTTATTTGATGTAATATAGATGTTCGAGTAAGATCAAAAGTAGGTTCAATAATAATATATTGGTTATGATTATATTGCCAACAACTATAAAAAACAGTATCAATATTCTCTACAATTACATGTTGCAATTTTATTGCAGTTGCAACGGTTTCCAGAAATGATGTTTTTCTTTATTTCATGTTTATTCTACTATTTCTTGTTAATTATCGAAACATTGCTGGCGAGGTTGCATTCAGTATCACATAGCCAGTTAGCATAAAAATGAGAATAAAGCAAGCAATGAAATATGATCGTTGAATTGCAGAATTTATTTTTAAAGATTTTCACTGACCTGGGCTCTTACTTTATAAGTACACTACTTTTTCCATTGCTTGTCATAATTATAATAAGCGGTTTGCGCATTGTCACTCTTAATTTTATATTTTTAGCTCTACAGAAATTATAAATAAGTAACACTATTGTTGCTGGCAGCTTGTCTATCATTCTTTTTATAAACTTTATATTTTTATATCTATATTTTTATACGTCACTTTTGACTATTACATATTGTTTTGTTACTTCTTGCTGTGAGCCCTTTTGGGAAGAATACACATTTTTGCTAATATTTTGGTTTTTATTAAAATAGTAGTTGTGTTCCCGCTCCAGTAGGGTGGGATGTTGCTGGCAGCTTGTCTATCATTCTTTTATAAACTTTATATTTTTATATCTATATTTTTATACGTCACTTTTGACTATCTATATATTGTTTTGTTACTTCTTGCTGTGAGCCCTTTTGGGAAGAATACACATTTTTGCTAATATTTTGGTTTTTATTAAAATAGTAGTTGTGTTCCCGCTCCAGTAACATTGGCTCGAATTTAAAAGATTTAAATTCATTTTCTTGTACTATACAAAATACAATTTGCACAATTAAACACCTTAAACAAGAACATTATCTTTATTCAACAGAAATTTACAATGCTATTTTATTTAAATTAACACCATTCTTGCGTTACATTTGGCCAGGTTATGCAGCATCACATCAATTCCAGGGTACAAAGTTAGAAGTATTATCTAATTTTCTTTCCGAGGAAGCCAGTAATCATAGAAAATTCGGAATACTTCCTCAATATTCACTCTCAAAATCTACTGAACCATTTAAACATCCAAAACGTATTGAATCCTGCAATAACACAAATTTTCATTCGACTGATTCATGTATATTTTGTTCTTCAAAACACATCATAACAGACTGTACACAATTCAAAAACCTTTCTGTCACCGAGAGATTTGATTTTGTCACAAAGTCTCGACTTTGTTTTAAATGTTTCGGTGATAAAAAACATAATTGGCGCAATTGTAATATGAAGAAACGATGTAATATTGATGGTTGTAAGTCATATCATAATTATTTACTTCACGGTGCCATTATGACAGCAACGTCAAATAAATTTTCACCTACATGTGTCACAGTTGCAAACGAAATTGCCGAACCAAATAGTTCCGTACCTATACCAATTAATTCTTTAGAATCTCAACCAAAAAGTTTAAAATTAGAAAATAATTGTACATATACAAATCGTGATTTCAGTAGTACAACTGGGTACACAAATAGCGCCTTACTTAAAATGATTCCGGTAGTAGTCCAAGGGCCATTAGGCAGTATCGAAACTTTGGCTTTATTAGATGCTGGTTCGACTGCTACTCTTATAGATGCCTGTATTTCTAAACGGATAGGTCTCAGCGGTCCTAAAGGGCATATTCGTGTACAGGGTGTTGGCGGTATGGTTCGAGAGGACGAAGTTGAATATGTAGATTTTAAAATACGCGGAAAATTCGGATCGGATATTTTTACTATTGCAAATGCTAGGTCTATAGACAATTTAAATTTGACATCACAAACTGTTCGGTATTCTGATATCACTAAGTATGATTATTTGTCAGATATATCTCAGGAATTGGTATATGATGGCATACCAACTATATTAATTGGAGCTGAAAATTGGCACCTTAGTGTATCACGTGGTATTAGGTCGGGATCACGTTCACAACCAGTTGCGACCCTTACTAGTTTAGGTTGGGTATTGCATGGTGTCTTTGACAGTCAAACTAAACCCGTCGAAGTTATTAATCATGCTAGAGTTGTTGATAAAGAACCTACTCTTAGTTCGTCTCTGAACGTGCTGTTTAGGGGCCAGTTTAGATTAGAGGCACTTGGTGTATTGAAACACCCTCATTCATCTGGCTCTCTTCGTGATCGTACTATTCAACATTTAGATACAACTACTTGTAGGTTCCCAAACAGCAGGTTTCAGACTAGTGGTTTATTGTGGAATCGGGCCGATTGTTTATTGATTGCAACGGCTGATTGTTATTGGCAGACTTACAGACAATTAAAATATTTAAAGCATAAGCCTTTTAAAAGGTTTACCATGAAACTCATATAACTAATTTTTTTTATAGAGATAGAGATTTCGGGTAATTTTTTTTATTAGAGGTTCCATATGTTTCACTATTATCTCACGTCATGAGATTATATGATCCATAAGTATTCTCTCTTCAATAAAAATTCAAGGTAGAGTACTAATTTAAAAGATTTGGCATTCTAACATGAATTGAGACGATCTGCTAGATCATGATCAATCTAAAGTTTGGCAAATGTGATTCAACGGCTTAAACAGTTTTCTAAATTCTAAAGTACCTATTCCTTATTGATATCTTTTTGATCAGTTTAATAAAGAGCATGTTGAATTACACTAGTAAATTTGCCTACGTTTGTGTTTAAGATATGTGTAATGTAATGAATCGGGGTTCATAATGTATCTAGAGCTTCAGGCAGCATTATTAGCTACTCGTTTTTTCAGTCACTATTTTTTAAAAGAACACATAAACTGTTATAACGTTTCTTTTGCACAGACTTTAAAAATATTTTTGGGTGCTTGTGGACTGAAGCTCGAGAATTTTACACATCATTCACGTATTTTACGACGAAATTTGTCATCATCATCTCAGGTAGTATCGTCATCATCATCACCTCGTCTTTCATTGATACCATTATCTGCAGAAGAATTGGCCAAAGCTGAAGAAGACATATTACGTAAGAGTCAGATGGAATCCCTTCATGAAGAGCTAGAAGCACTGAAAGGCAAGTTCCCCTCAAGGCTCGTAGCCATTTAAGGAGATTATCCCCATTTTTAGATCCGCGGGGTGTCATCCGCTTATAAGGCAGAGTCGGAGCTTCTGATATTCCAGATTATACAAAGTGGCCTTACATTCTCGATGGCCATAACTGCACCGTACGTCTTCTGATTTCATTTAACCATTGTCAAGCTGTTCATGCCCAACCAAATCTCGTCATCAATGAATTACAACAAAGATACTGGACACATCTTTTAAGGAATTCTCTTCGTGCCGCTGTCTATCGATGTCAGAGATGTATTCTTCTGAAGTCTAAACCAGTTAATCGGCTTATGGGCGACCTACCAGAGGAAAAATTAGCCTATTATCGTCGTCCATTTATTCGTTGGTTTGGATTATATGGGACCGATATTGGTGACAGTCGGAAGGAGAAAGGAGAAGAGCTACGTTGCTTTGTTCGCCTGCTTAACGTCTAGATGTTTTAATGGACCTAGGACCATGCTTCTTTATCCACCTACAGTGCGCTCATATGCCTTAAGCGTTTTATAAGCAGAAGAGGATCCCAGACACGATCTATTCGGACAACAGGACGGCGTTCGTTGGCTCTATTCGCCCGCTCTCACACATTTCATTTTAGTTGAATCATTCCAATATCATCTGGTCTCGGTTGTTTTAGATGAGGGTGATTTTCTCAGAAGAAGTGATTACCGGAAGACTCATTGTTTAGTCGACGTGTTTTGGTCTCGCTTTGTTAAGGGGTTTTTACCAACACTAATTCTGAGGAGATCCCCTGACCACAACCAGGACCAAACAGTGACCGTAGGAGGTAACACCTCTGGCCGTATGGAGTATACTGAAAATGCTGGTCAAGTTGCCAGTAGACTTTCAGTAAGATGTGACTATGTCACAGGAGGGTGGGATGTTGCTGGCAGCTTGTCTATCATTCTTTTTATAAACTTTATATTTTTATATCTATATTTTTATACGTCACTTTTGACTATTACATATTGTTTTGTTACTTCTTGCTGTGAGCCCTTTTGGGAAGAATACACATTTTTGCTAATATTTTGGTTTTTATTAAAATAGTAGTTGTGTTCCCGCTCCAGTAACAACTATTATTATTTCACTATTTTTTATTATATAGTCTTTATTCTTTATAATTGCACGTTAAAAATGTATACAAATAGCGAGTCATGTGACATTGTTGTTCGAAACCAGGACGCCGATTAGTAACCACCGGGTATACTCTGTAAGTACTCATAATATATACATTGATAAATCTAATTACAGAAATTGTTTTGTACATATTTAATTTAGTTAAAGTTCTTTAAGTTAGTTAAAGCCGGTTTCAATATACTATAAAAATGGTTGTCGCCATCTAAGTCATTAAAATAAAATTAAAAAAAGAATTATTGATATAATTCCATATATAGCATTCTATATTCGACTATATTGCGAAGATAATGTTTATAAGTTATAACTTTGGACGGCCATTGAACTTCTGGACCATAATGTATCATTGACTCTTCGTGATACTACGATATACATATGTGAAGTTAACCGTGCCATGCCAACTTCGTCCTCTAAATAGAAATTACACTGTTGCAGTCTTGTGACGCATCGTCATTGCAATAAAAACATTACATGGGTGAATTTTCATAAATTATTTCACAGAATTACATAGTCTGTTGCACATGATTCATTAAATAACATATTCACACTAGTTCGTTTACTTTCGCTCGTGTGGTGAGAGTGAGCTTCTAGTATTAACTGCTTAAACAGGAAAGCGGCCGTTTACTTGTTAATGTAAAAAATAATGCTAGAGTCACTTCATTTAGTAGCATGCTATAAATTAGTTTCTTAATGAATACTTTTCTTCATCAAATGGATTTTATTAGCCATTTTTGGCGTTAAATCAGATAACATAATCTGGTAACTATGAAATAACACACTAGTATTTATACAATTTCTCTAACATTTAATGGTATGTGTAATTCGTAATAAAATAACCGTGTTTGCATTACAGGTTTAGTAAACACTACTTAATTTACTAATATAAAAAAGGAACAGGAAATTATTATATTAAAAATTTACGTTTTTCCGTAAATGGATTTATTTAATTCCTTAATATAGACTTAGATAACTGCAAACTATATTATTTATTACTAACTTTTATATGAAATACTTTTTGTTAATTTATTATTATTTTACCTTCTATGCGATTCGATGATGTAAATCGTCTTTATGTTTCTATCTATCATTACATAAGGTAATAAGTAAATATTTCTTTTTTAAATATTATTTACTTATCCTCCTAAAGTTTATAAGAATAAAGAATTGTATTAATTTGACATTGTATCTATTTTATACAAGAATGTTAAATGTACTAATAGTTTACAAATCCTGATGTTTGAAAACTGCCTTATTTTACTTATGCATATATATATGCATGCACTTATTACCTTATGTGATGATAGATAGAAACATAAAGAAGATTTACATCATCAAATTGCATACAAGGTAAGATAATAATAATGAAAATACATGTATGTATAATATATAGGTATGTAGGTACAAGTAATAGTGACGCACAGTAATCTGCATACTTAGCTGCTAGAATAATAGCACACGTGTGCCGTACCTGTATGTAGATCACGTGGGGTTATGTTTAAGCGATGTGTCGACACAGCATAATACCATCTTGCGAAATGTGCACTGATGAATGATTTCAAATAGGAAGTTGACATTTCAGAGCAAATAACATATATGATTATACTTTACTATACTACTAATGGCTTCAAATGTTTCCAAAATAAACACTCAAAACTCAAGGGTGTATCTTTGTCTGTTCGTCCTTCTGTCAAAGCGATTTCATAACTTGAGACATTTGTTTATATGATATCGATTGATATTAGATATGAATGAAAATAAATAAATTAAAAACAAATGCTTTTATTCACAAGAACATTCACAAAGACAGCTAGAAATGAATGAGTCAATTTAAATGGAGTATCACAATTATAATAGGCGTTCATTTATAAATTCCTTTATTCGTTGTTAATGTTTATTATTATTTTGTTTCAGGTAAGCCTACATTTTATTGTTATGAAACATGTGAAGGGATCGAGATACTGGTAACGTATTCTATGAAATAAATCTTTATGTAACTGTACCTACGTAGGAAAGGATGTAAATCAAAAGTCCTTATTTTTTATCGCAAACAATTATAAAGTTATATAACAGACATCTTACGTAAACAAACTAAATAAGCAAGTCAAGAATAATTCCGACAGGTTATTGAATAGATATAGCATATAAATAAAACGTGTTGTTGTTAAAAATAATATTTTCAGGAAATGCATATTTTTATAGCTGTAATAATTATGACTATAACAAATTTCCGTTTTACTTGAAAAATATGGTACTTTATGAACGTTTTTTAAAATCGTTTTTTTTTAATTTTACGGAAACTTATTGATTGACTGATTTTTAACAATATTTAAGTAAATTATATGTAACAATATTGTGTATCTACATATATGTAAAAGTCAGCCATTAGAATTTAAGTATATCATACTTACCTGTAAAATTAATTATTATTACACATTTCGTTCATTAGAAAATAAATATAATTTGTTTCAAACCTGGAATATTGCTCTATTAGTTTTACTATGAATTTATTATATTGTTCATGCGATGGATGTAACTATTGCTACATAGGCTATATATACCTATTATTGTACAACCTACAAACTACAAAATCTGTTAAATTCTGTTTTGTTCTATTCTATTGTAAATGTTATTATTTATTATAACACCAAAGGTTTCAAGCACATATCAACACGCTGTAGTTGCTAATGGCATTTCTTATTCGCGATATGAATGTAACAAATAGTGTAATAAATAGTACTATGCTTTCCAAAAACATCTATAGGGGCGATTTTAAGTCGATACATATCATGCTGCATAACATGATGTTCATAATAGAACAACGGCGTGTTTGTAAGCAAATGTGTAAGTTATCAATCATTACCGTTACCACAACTATAGGGAGACTGCAAAACAATAACATCCGTGTGAACGTTCATTAGACACACTATGCAGTTCAGTTACACGATTGTGTATTGCACTGCCACTATTGTAGTATTTTCTATCGTATTACTGGGTATAGTATCGATAGATATTTTTTTAGTAAAATTACTTTGCAATTAAAATTAAAAATAATAAACTTAATTTTTTAGACCTAATAATCGGATAATAGTTATTTACTGGTTCCAAAATCCTATATAAGACTTGTTAAATTGACCAGTACAGAAATATCAAGAAATTAATATTTTTTTACAAATTGTCTTAAATTGGAGACGTAGACTCCTTTTTTCATCTGAAAACGGACAGTAGTAAAAATGGCTTTCCGACCTGAACTAATCTTAGTTTTTATTTTATTAACTTACATATTATTATACTAATACTAATTAGGTACATGCTGATACTGTATTTGAAGACCTATTTATGTGTTTTCGAACTGCATTTTAATAGAGCACCCAACATTTGTTGTTTTCCAATTCTTGGTACATCGTGCATATAGTTTCACAAAAACTTCCATACAAATAAATAATATTCTTGAAACATTACACTATGTAAAAAAGATACAATGATTTCAATAAATTACAGACTACGATGAATAGTTAATTTAAGAAAATAAGTGGTGCATTTGCTGGTACACATCAAGTTTATGACATGTATCTCGTCTCTAAAGATAACGCCTACAGTGATTTTGTTCTATAATAGCGGTGACTGCACTCATCTATCTGAGATGGCCAGCGCCGTCTCATTACCACTCCTATTACATAGACGACGTGCCACGACGCTATTTATCTCTATGGTAGAAAGTCTAGGACGTAATTAATATGGAGAAAGGTTATTATAATGATACTAATATAGTGTGGGTCGAATATAAAGATACTAATGTTACTGTAACATAAAATTCCCGTGTGTTATCAGAGAAAGTATTTTAAAGGAATGCTTTATAGGATTGACAGTCTCGGGAATTTCGAATCCTCTTTTTGTTGAGATTATTATGTTTTGGGAAATAAAAATAAAACTTACAAAGTTTAGGCTAAGGTTGACTTGATGCTAATACAATACTATAAAAGTTTTTGAATACAAATAATTTAAATTAATTACGAAATTAAAATTATTCTGGATAAATGACAAAAAGAAACTGTACAATTTTAAGTAGTAATCTAGTGATAATAAATGGCTTCTTACGTAGTGTACATGAACATAAACTAGCTAAACTATTTAAAAAGACATTTAAAACCTGTCTTTATCGTAATCTAACTGGACAAAATAAAAATCATAAATAGGCCTAAAATAACATAATACATAACAAACAGTATCTTGTAAAAATCAATGTGTTGGATACACATTGATTTTTACAAGATACTGTTTTAGTCCATCAGATCAAAAACCATTATCGTACGAACAAATAAATATATGATATTGCTGGTAGATAGAAATCTGCCTGTAAACTGCGTGAACTAATATATTATTATTAATTATGTTAGATAGAGTATCTAATATGTTAAAACATATGTAAATAAAACATAGTAAGACAAATATAAATCTTAATATGCTCGTACGCAGTAGTTACGAAAGGGTTACGAAATTACTGGGAACGCTCTCGTAGTTTTTGCGATACCACGAGTGCGCACGCCAAACATGTCACCGGTTGACATGCGCGAGCGCAGTGGTTTAGTAACGCAAACATGCTGTTAATTACGCGAATAATCAGCCAACTGTCCTCGCAAGTGATGAAATGTGATTAAAAAACATTACATAAAACGACTCAAACACTACACTCCATTTTTTCCGAGACTTTAATTACCGTTCTTATAATATACTAGCTGTGCCCGCGGTTTGACTCGCGTTAAATTTCAATAACAAAATAGAGCCTATGTGTTACTCTGTTGCATAAACCATATTAATGTAACGTTTCAAAAAAATCCATTTAGTAATTTTTGCATGAAGTAACAAAGTTTCGCGTTTGTTATTAGTTTGCGTATTGATATTATTAAGATTGTTATTACTAGCTCAGCCGCGCAACTTCGTCTGCGTTACATTTTCTTCGTTTTTGTAACACTTTTCCTTAATCAACATCTATTATACCGTGATCGTAGCCTTCATCGATAAATCGGACCATTCCGTGTTTAAGCCGTTCAAGCAAACACAAACAGACAAACTTCTTCGCTTAATCTTATTAGTATATATTAATATTTACATAGATATTCGTTGCGTTTATTTACTGTCTTAACAAGACAGAATATTATATGAAAGATGTAGCTATTGATAAGTTTTATCTAATTTATTTCAATCAATCACGAATGAAGTCATGCAGAAACTGTTTACTGGCTCTCATTATAATACATCACATGTCATTCACTATTCTGTTCTGCATTATCTATTACCGGTATTACATAATGATAATGTGTAGGCAGAAGATACCCTTTAGCTATCATTTACAAAGTAAAATATAGCACAACGTGCACTTGCGATTTCATATAACAAGCATTTAATGCCTTATTTCAATAGCAGTACGATTTTGTTTAGATTATTTTTTTATCATAGCAGTTATTAAATAATAAATTTAGTTTATCATTATGAACTCAACTATTTCAATAAAATGCCTTCGAAATTTATGTGCGTTTATATAAAACTGTGTGTAAAGTGTACTATATTTGTACCTGAATAAATATTACAATGGAAAGTCGTCAGATATGTTAATCAGTTATTGACTTATACAGATATGAGTGACCGAGTTAAAAGCTATGAAAAGGGAAATTTATTACTAGAATATTCGATATATTTATATTCGTTCAGATGGACATCATAGTATGCTTCTGAAATCAGAGAATCTATATAGTTACTTTATATACACAAAGATGATACCGCAGTATGAATTCAACTACTTTCTGAATAAATACTAACTCACAATGAAAAAGTAGTTTTGACATTGCTAGCAAAAAAAACAATTTATCTAATTGTATTACCTATATAATATTATAACGTATCATTCATTAAGTTTATCGTAATGATATATATTTTTATAAGAATATTATTATAAAGTAATGAAATAGTCGTAATATATAATTTCCATTTTTAAGATAACAACCGTTCATTTATTTCCAAGTCTATTACGAAGTATTATGTCACTAACCTAAAATAAACAATGCCAGAAGTTGACCAGTATACAATTTAAAAAATTATTTCATCACAGTATTGTTTCGTATAAGTAGATTTCATTACATAACCTAACTGATACAGCGACATAAATCATTTCCGACAACTCTTTTAATTAAGGATTCCATGGATTCTGTAGATGTTATCGCATATGCAATTTCAATGTACTAACGAAATATGTTGCGTAAAAACAAAAGCCTTTATTAAGTCTCCTATAATTTCTTTAATCAAGCATGAGTGATTTATTAAAGTTCAACGAATTGGTAAAGGTCATTTTCAGGTGAGTCTGACGCTTCGTGAATCACCTACATGATATAATAAAAATGTAACTGTGTATGATTATTTAATAGATAATGTATAAGTTTCATTTCATTACAATATGCTCTATATTTATATTATGCCTATTTGATGATTTCGAAGTCGAATGGAATGCATTTTCTTAATCATATGCGACGCTGCTTACAAAGTGAAAGTGATCCCCAGGGAGATTTATACGTCTCGTTTACCGACACGAAATTATCATTCATTTTGAAAGATGGGTCGGAACGAATGACGTCAAATATTACCTGTGGTCGCCGACGCTCCGCCGCCGCCTACCTACCGAGACAGAAACTATTCCCGAAGTTTTATAATCGCTGTATAGTGACGCAATCGATGCCCATGGTTCAAAATATAAATTATACTATTAGTTATCTTACTGATGAATGAAATTTATTGTACTGTGATTTATATATACAATGAACTAAAAGCATCAAATGCGTATTATTGATAGTTCAAAAACTAACCTATAATGCTAATGATATCAATTTTCAATTGTCAAGATAGATGAGACCCTATAAAACAAGAAATAGAAAGTTAATAAAAACTTATATAAATTGAGAATGTAAAGAAGTTTAAAAGGAAGGAAGTAGCACTAATTAGGTTCCTGGATGTGAGGATGAATTACCTGTCAATGGCGAGACTCTAAATATTATAATGTATATAGAAAAAAATTACTTTCTTCTTGTTTATAAAAAAAAATCTCAGAAAATACTTAAGCGGACAATTGTATGTACAATAAATAGCTAATGAATACCATAGTTTGAGCTATTTCAAACTATGGTATCCATTAGTAAAAGTAGAAATATTTTTTTTGTATATTACATATAGTTTATAACATATTTTATAAAAAAAATGTTTCTACTTCATAATGTTGGAAAATGTTAATTCCATTATTTAATTCGTATAAAAATTTAAATTTTTCTAACTTTACATAATAATTATACTACTAAAACCGAATTAGGTGTATTATGTCCTTGCCATAGATGGAGTATAGTGCCTATATCCTTACATGGCATCCTTCCCACTCAAGTATAATCCTTGCCCATACCTAATTGAGGGCTGATTTAAGATTTGTTGTCTCATATTCGGAAATGAAAAACCAAATTAAAATTAATGTCACGAATGTGAAAACAAAGGAATAAACAGTTTACAAAATATCTTCTTTTCGTTTGTTTTCACGCCGTTTTTTTTTCTTGTTATCATCGTAGCTGCGACCATGACGAGTTATTTTCGACTAACTTTTTCTGACTTTCAGCTATTCTGTTCTGTCAGTTTCAAGTTTTGTAATAAAATGGACTTAATGTATTTTGAGTTTATAACACTATTTATTTTTTTGATTTCTTAGGTTTATCTAGTACTAGCGCGATTTATAAGCATAATTAAATAAAAACCTTGTATTATAGTAAATGTACACATGCGTAAACTTTCTATACAAAAAATGTGTTACGTTACGTGACTATTTAGTATAGTTGACTGAGTGACGCACATTAGCTAAATAAAAACATTGCCAATTAAGCGTCGAGATGATCAGGATAACAGCTTGTGGTATCTAGAAAGTTATCGCTTAATGGCCTTAAATAGCAGTAGTTCGTGACACATCATTATTTCATAGACGCATAATTGGTATTAAATATTACGTTAGTACCGTATGTTAAAGGGATTTCTTTGATTATTGTTACACAAAATCTAGCAATAGGTATAAGTTAACTTTAAAAAAAACATTCAGGCTAATAAATTATTATGAATACTGATACTTATAAATAACAGCAATAGTAAAGTTGTACAATAAATCGATGAATAACTTTTTAAATTAAACTATTAAAAAAGTATTATTTTATTGCTTTTTACAAGTCATTTATAATAAATAACGTAATGATTCATTTAAATAAATCTAATCGATTATATATTGTGACCAATAATTATATCAAACACGATGAAACATTGTATGAACAATGCGGTCCAATTGAAATCAGTTCATTTTAATCATATCGCCGTTCTACATACCGCATTAAAATACAATAAACTAAGTATGAGTATCATTCCACCGACGGACATAATAGAAAAACTATTATTATTTTCTTTTAGTATTCATATACTCTTATTCGCCTTGTATGCTCATGTATGAGATAATTACTCTATTCAAAGTTATTCTAACGTCATAACCATCGGTCAACGTCGATATCCCCTTCTAAAGTGGCATGCTGGAGTACGTATGATCGTGACTGAACTCCTGAAATGGCATATCGATGTCAGGCAGTGTGGCCGGCCGGCGTACCATCACAAACAATCTTAAGTAACCAACAATTTCTTTATCGCGATGGTAATAGAGCATGAATTGCGTTGTCAATTGACCTTGACAACTCAAATATATGCATGTTCGTCTGTAAACAATCGATAGTGCCGCCACGGACAAGGCAACCCATCACGCATGGCTAATGCGTGCGCGCCGCTACACTGAATGACGATGAGGGTGGATGGTAGAGCTTTAAGCTTCGTGTATCAAATTTTATTTGTCGCTGTATTTATCGCCTTATTTGTATTCAATAGTTACATTATAAAATACCACATAGGTCATTTGTACCACAAACGTAGTGTTTATAATCCGTAAAGCTTATTCAATAGTTATATTATTTAAATTACTGTGAGTTTCATGACATACAATTACTAAATTATCATTATTATAATTAGTTAATAAATAATATTAATTATATATTAATGAATAATATCCGACCAAATTTTCAGTTTCAGCGAATTCTACTCTAAGTATATTTTGATTCCAATATTGCAGAATAATTGATCAAGCCAACCGCCGTTCTAGATGTATTAAATAATCGTCTTTATCCGACAATCTATTGAAAATATAAACTTATTCTAGTTCAATTTCAAGGACACTAAATCATTGTTTACTATTTGAGTTGTAGTTGTGAATATTAAAGTTACGATGGCATTTATCTATACAGATATATGTTTAAAGGTTTTTAGAATAATTATGATTACAGTTACTGTTTTTTATTTTAAAAAAGATAGTGGCGACGTCTTGTATATAATAATTATCTTCTTATGACCTTTTCCATTCCTAAATCTTCAAGAAATGAATACAAGAAGAAAGAACTTCTAATACAATAGGTTTATTGTAATTACATGTTACAAATCTATTGAAAAGGGGATCTAAAACAAAGGCTTACTTGAGGATAGTGGGACAATGAAACGGAGCTTTTCTATAAAAAAACTAATACACTTTTAATAATGCTATAATATAATACAAAGTACGAGTATCTGCAAGGCACGCTTGTTCATTGTGAACCTGGTATGGAATATATTAATTCCAAAGAGAACTAGGTAACATTATATTAAAAATATCATAGACAATGTTCGTTAAGTTTTATAAAAGGAATACGGCAAATATTTAAGATGAGGTTACTAGAACAAGTTGTACAAACATTGAATGATATTAATGATGATCATTTTTAGATTAAAGAACGTGACTCATCATTATAATTTGTTTATTAGATAGGTAAGAAATAAAATAACCTCTATTAAATATCGATAGATGAGTGAAGTGTATACTTAGATTCTGCTATTCAGATTATTTCTGAATGAACAGAAACATATTTAGCTGACGATAATAGAAGATAGGCCTTCAATACTGCATCGCGTGATGCGATTGCGCCGTTGATCACGCATGCTGCAACGGCAGCTAATCGTATAAGTAATCAACTTAAAATGGAAAATTGGATAATCTTTTAAAAGTAACTACAAGAATTTCATTAGGGTAATCAACTATTTTCTAAATACTAATTTGTGAATGACAAAAATACATAGAGTTTTGTGGATATAAAACAATAAGCCTATCGCTGTATACTAAAAACTGTGCTACATCTGTTGGTGTAATGATTCCTGCCGTCATTTTTCGTGCTCCTTGTAATATTTCCCAACTATCGTGACAAGCGTGACAATTTATTACTATAACTTAACCACTGCAGAGCTATTTTTAAATTAATTTTGAAACTGAAATATTATAACTGTGCTAACTTTCCAGTGGCAAATTTATAGTTTATTATTAAAGTGGGAGTTACAATAATATATTTACTCCATATATACCAAACCCAAATTGATTTATACTTTTCCTTCTTATTTCAATTCTGCACTATAATAATGGAAACAATAATGTACATAAATATTACTGAATTTGTGAAAGGCCTGTAATTTGAAAATTTACATTAAGCCTAGCAAGCATTGTGATTAAGAATATATTGTAGGAAGCGATATCAAATTGTAATGCTTGGCATACATTTGCATTAATTAGTTATTTGCAAATCGATACATCCTATCGACAAATAATGGTTGAAGACAAATTTGGATATGACATATGTTTTAATACACGATTGGTCCTGTGAATATTATCGTGTACTGAATTGAAATTAAGGCGCTAACATATTGAACAGAAAAATGTCAACGCGACTATCCAATCTTCGAAAGTCATTTAAAGTGGGTAACAAGTTGGTGTAATTGATTGAAATTAATAACACTTGTCTGAATAACTAGGAGAATTGTAATAGTGCAATAAGACATTTATGTAATCAAATAAATTGAGCGATAACTTGAAAACGACTTTAGTTAAGTCTAGCACTAAGTAATCTACTAATTAATAATTTATAGTTCTAATTTATTTTGTGTAATGTAATGTATCTTTCTATAATATCGAGTTCGTATCGCTTCTAAGTTAATAAGGGTTTCTCAGTTTTCATACGAACAGTTGGTGCTACTTTAATAAAATATGATACTTGGACCCAGGACAACTTAAAAAGAATACGGCTGTCGTGATATTCATTACCAAAGCGTGGCGTGAGCTTGTTAATCGAATTACTGACGACAGACGGCCAATGATATAATTTAACTGGTTTAATGCAATTGGACACAGTCGGGGTCGATGAATTCAGCTTACAATCTCTAAGAAAGATCTTTATTTTCATTGTTTATAAAACAAAACACAACAAGTTAAAATGAGAAATCTGCATTTATTAACAAACTGACTATTGCACATAAATCATCACAACTAGTTTGTATTTCTATGGCGTTGTTGCAATAAAGTGGTTTGAGAATGTCAATATATGCATCTTATATATTATACACGTTATATATTCTTGGAAAGATAAAACTGTCAACTCATATGATATGAGTAGCTTTTGACTGTCTTTGTTATATAATAGTATTAGTCAACTACCGAACTAAACTAGAGACCTCTACCTATTGCACTTACTAATAGTCGGAAGTTTCGTCACCTCCCAATTTGTACTTTTCCACTTGAGTCGTGCTGAAAGGTTTTCTAATAAGTTTATTTTATAATGTCAGACTTCAAATATGAAAAGATAAAATCATTTATTTATCCCAGTTATTCTCTTTTAATAACACGAGAATAGAAGCAGTCTGAGAAAGTCCGATATTAAGTAATGATTATATTGGCGACAAATCTGATACTTATTAAACAAAAAGAAATAATAAGAGTTTCTGTATCAATATTGATTAAGTATGGTATGAATTTAAAATTGACTTATAACATTCATAACTATAATTGATAAGTTTGGTTGTGTGACATACTCCACTTCCCGTCGCCGCTGGCGCATATAATGCGAGTATGCACGCGCGCGTGCTGTTCGGTCCACTGCGATCACGAAACTCTTTTATTATCATACTGCTCTTACATTTATTACTCCATTGATATGTTACACAGATGATTTATATAGTTTTTGTCATTCGCTAAGCGCTGACCTACTGCATCGATACTATCTCGTACAGTCTTAACTGTAACATGTCAGGGTATTTTTGCAACAACTGGTTTATAGGACAGTCATTGTTTGATGCTTCTATGAGATATCAGAAGCATTTTTATTGGCATTATAAATTACACCATTGTTATAATAATATTGACTTTTACTCTTTATTGGTAGTTGTACGTAGTCAATAACCTGGATTTTGTCACCCAGGCCATAATTTATCTATTTACACTTTACCTACTATTACATTTGTACTATTCGCGGATGATAATAGAAATTGTTAGTTCCGATTGTACTATACAATCGAAAATCCAATAATATTGTCTTGAAACTGTATCACTTTTCCCAATGTACAACTTTCTGAAATAGACAAACGTTGCAAACGCAAACCACGCAGTCACGTAATCAATTTAAAGGTTAAAAATTTTTTTGTGTATTTGACTCATGTCCCTTGTAGAAAGTTGGTTAGTTTCATGAATAGTATCACCGTGTATCAAAATGCCATATTATTAAAATATACTAAAATGTTTAGAAGATTTCTTATAAAGATTAATACTTCTGTAAGTGTTTCCTGTTAAGCACAAAGCACTGCTAGGTGTTGATATAAAATCGCAGCACACTTTTCGAATTATAATAATTATACGAATTAAAAGTGTAAATAGGTAAGTACTTTAACTAAACTCTATTTTATATTTAAATGATCGCAGTTTATAGAAAAACTAGCTTTGGCCCTTTCGCTCGTGTTAATTTATCCCCTTAGGGATGGAATTTATCAAAATCCTTTCTTAGGGGATAGTTACGTCATAATAGCTTTATGCATGCAAAGTCTCAGCCCGATCGGTTGAAAATTGACAAAGTTTCATACAAACTTTCATCCCCTATTTTATCCCCTTGGGGGTAGAATTAATCAATCCTTTCTTAGCGGATGCCTACATCATAACATCTACCTGCATGCCAAATTTCAGCCCGATCCGTCCAGTGGTTTGGGCTGGGCGTTGATAGATCACTATGTTAGTCAGGCCTTTGACTTATATATATTTAGATGGCTCTTTCGTATATACAAAATATGCTTCGCACAGCACGGACCGGACAGAGTACCGTGCATGTTGTTCGGTATGTTAGGGGCGTGCAAGCTCGGAGCTGACCGTCGTCGCCGTCACCGCTCGACAGCGGGCAGCCGGTTGCATTGCGCGTCGTGTGCGCTGCTCCAAGTGTAGTCCTCGTCGTGCTGCGCTCGTAGACGCACGTATAGTATTACTCTTGTATCGAGCTCAACCGGCTTGTAAACACAAACAAGGGGTCGCACGTGACCCGCGGGTACTGTGATGTTCTCGTGTTAGTGACGACTACTGCTTACCTCCATACAAAGGACCTATGATGCATGTGAGTGCTTCCTTTCGCTACTATATATTAACATTTCTGTATTATATTAACATTTCTTACTAAATCAACATTGAAATAGACCTTCGCTTGATTGAAAATTTTTATTTAAATTTGCTATTGGACTCGTTCTGTCAACGTATTAGGTAAGAATATTATTAGTTTCAATTTATAAAACCATTATTCTGAAATGAGGTTGATTACAATTGACTTTGGCCTTTTGAAGTCATAATAGAATTTAATCGATTATACTTGTAACATCCTGTTATTGTAAAAAGACAATGTGGTACCTACCGGGGAAAAAAATCCACATCCCTTCTATGGGATTTTTCATGACAATTCACATACTAACAATGATTTCCTGCTGTATTTTTCCATAGTTTATGTGTTTGTGTGGTTACCTATTTGATATGCGCATGATTATGCAGCTTCTACCGTCTATATCCTTCAAATAAATATTCTTATAATAGAATCGTTTTATTGTTCAGTAAAATGCATATGTAATGGATTTAATTTAAAGAAAGCTTGTGAATCATCAGTGTATATTGTAAACCAGTCCTATGTAGAAAATGGTAATATAAGTAGCCTTTAACTTAATCTGTATAGTTTTAGCACAGGTTTTAGGATACCTACCCGTAATACACATTTTAAGGTATTTTATTAGATGGTTTATTTTATTAAATTTGTAGGTAGTTTCAGTTATTTGCTTATAGATATTACACATATTTTACATCGTGTCCACTTATATTATTAATAATTTATATACTAGAATATCCTACATAGAACTATTCTATTAGTAAGTAAACCATACAAATTTAATATTTTTAATAGATAGATATCAATTAAATATGTTCAGAATTCGCGTTAATATTGTAAATTAAAAATGGTAAAAATTGGAGGAAGCAATATAATCGAAAAAAAAATGTGGTGTAAGTAATCGTTAATCGTGAAACTTTTTCATGTAAAGCTAAGTTACCTACTGCTTTACATGAAAAAAAAGAGCTTACAAGTAAGAAGCGGTAAGAATAAGTCTGTCTATAATAGCCTATATTACATGTAATGGCAACTGCATTACCATACCTCTTTTTAGTATGAAAGTACCTCATCGTATGAAATTGAAATGGTTGAAAAGATTATACCATTTTTTAGATGTCATTAATATTAGAGTCATTAAATTTATAAAGATATATTGAATAATTCAATGGAGACAGTATTCTGTTTTAACAGTTAACTATATGTTAAGGCACGTAGGAAGTCCTTGAGCATAATGTTGTTACTTGATTTGTGTTTTAATAGCAGTAACATCATATTCATGAACATTATATGATACAGCCGAATTAGTCATACAGGTTATCACATGTCGTCCACACATATTCAGAGATTGTATGACTGTAACATTAGTACATACTAAGAATAGTTGTTCCCGTAGCTTAATTATGACACTTCTAATGTTTAGTCCGAACGTTATTTCAGATTAACATCACCTTCTTATTCGTCGTGGTAGGTAATAAGACTGTAAAATTGATTAATTACTATAAATTCGCCCATATAAAGAATAGAATGGTATTCTTCCTAGATTAATGAATGTACATTAGTAAATTACTATTAACTATAATAAATATTATAACGATATGTAAGGTATACATACTCCGTGCGTGATAGCCGGGTGCGAATAATACAGGATATTTTAATACTTTCTTCTATAAATAATATATATTAGTCGAAGCTTTTAGAGGCAGTATCAATTTAATTAGTTTTTTATATTGTACCTATGTGTTAATGTTAGTTTTGGTTCTTTGTCACTTTCGTGGTGATATCTGTCAGATTACAGTGTCAATTTTTCTATATTGACACTATTTTTTGTTTTCCTGCGTTTAAATTAAGATATTGATTACTTTATTTCCATTTTGATATTATATAAAATATATTAGTTTCAGCACAGACAGCTAAACGATCACTAAAAATTCAAACCATAGTTTAAGCCAAACATGGGTCTAAGCCTTGTACCGTTAATAAGTATTTCTTTACGTAGTATTCTACAAACTATTGATCACTAATCTTAAAAGAAGCTTTAAAAATACAATGACCATTGATGTTTTAAAAATCTTTTTACTACACGAGATGAAAACAACACCCATTCAAAAATTAAACAAAGAATCCTTTTTACCTGAGTATTGTAAAAATTCAGAGATAATTATATAACGACTAGGGACACCTTGCCAGGGGCAATTTGGTATAATTCTACGATATATATATCTAAGCTTATTTGAGCTTTACCGCACATTGCATAAGGTATCATAACTTTTGGACGTATGAAGATGCAATTGATCGAACGGTCTTTCGTAATTGTTCCGTAATTATCCAGTTTGAACTAGATTTATAGGTCTGTAACACTAATTGTAGGCCATCTTATTGAACAAGTTTCTGTACCGTGTAATTTATATACCTACTTATCAATTACATAATCACTACCTTATTATTGCTACTATATTCATAACTCATTCCAAGGATTTAGCACATGGGCCCATTTAAGCCGAATTCTTGTTTAAATAATAAAAAATAATATAAAATTAAATTGTTTACTGCGTCCATTTTGATAGTTTAAATAAAGATTTTAGTAACAAATAGCAATAGATAAAATAGCATAATAACCATTGTAATATTTATAAGGAGAAATTGACCTTAATCGTTGACAATTGAATAGCATCAATTGATAGGTATCACCTAGCCTACGATTTAGCAGAATTTAATCGTCAGTAGTAAGGGCTTCGCTTGTATCAGTCAAATGTACGAGCTTATGAATAATTCATTGTTATTGTGTTTCTCATTAAACTGGTTCTTAATTCTAAAACGAAAGCGTCTCTAATCACAGCAAAGCGAGAAGGATAAAATTTACGTATAACTAAGTATATGTAATAAATGTAAATAACTACTTGGAAGTTTTTAATTTCAACGAAATCATCTATAAACACATAATAATTGAATAGAAGTAGCTATTTGCAACAAAGACACTTCACCAATATTTTAAGGAAATGTTCATGATGATTTTTTTGTGTTTATGTATCATGTAAATCTACATCATCTAGAAATCCGTGCATACATCGACGACCAGTGTTCTTCATAGAGCCAGACGCCATTAGCGTTTATTATGGCTTGTTTCGGGCATTTTCATATTTTGTCCCGGGTTTTATTCAGTTTCGGGGTCTTTTTATTACTTCATTTTGGTAGATAAAAAAAATTGTTATGACTATTCAAAAGTGCTTAAATTAAGTTTTTTGAATAAATAAATTCTATTCTATTATTCCTCTTACTGTACTGTACACCTTTTTTATGGGAATCTGTATCGTTTCTTTAAAAACCGTACTGAAAAACATAATATGTTTTGGTATGTACACGTTTGATATGTGTTTTTGATAATGAATGATTTCTAGATCTTTATTTAGATTGAACAAAACATTTTTATCAGACACGAGCAACAATTTGTTGACATTAGAATCAGGTGAATCGTATGGTTTTGGTTTGAGAATTTTGATAGAAGCAACGTACCATTCGATAGTCATATAAATGACATCTTAAAACATAACTTATAAGACCACTCTGACCTTTATATACTAATTAATAACCGCTAAGGAATATAAGGGACATAAGAGCCCGTTACGTCATGAATGGTTAATAAGAGGACATTACAAAATTACCCACCATTGTTCTGCGTTCGTAGAACACCGCTGGTTGGTGCGCCTGCGCCGATCGACGACTTCTAATAGCTTTCGCATCATTGTACATCATCAAAGGTTCCCACAAACGTGCACGTAGTGTCTAATATAGGAAGTGCAAGCAAAGTTATTTCTCTGAAACTATTTCACTGCCCGCACATCGAATCTATTGCTAAATAAAGAACATAGTGTCACGTAATTAACATCAACTGTAATATTTTAGTTACGTGACAAATGGAATGCCAACCAAACAACCAATACTAACATGAAATAGAAAAAAGGTTTTATTGTTATTTCAGGCTCAAAGGGTGACAAAACATTTTTTTAGTAGCAAACTGTGAAACATCTGAACATAAAAATAGTTATTGAATGACCAGCACGTTTAAGCACGTGTAACAGCAGTTTAGTTAACAAGCATAGTGATAATGGACTCCCCGGGGTGATGTCTGGACTCTCACCACACACCGCACTTTATTGACGTTTTGTTTAAATTCTAGCCATCGCTTTAGTTGAGTACCTAAATATTCGGCATTAATATTTCTTCATCAGACTTAGCAAATATTTTTATAGTTTTAATATCTTACAAATATATTGATATAATATATTAGTGAAAAGTATACAAATGCACTTTTAACATAAATTAAATACATATAATATAATATAGTAAGGGGGAAATAAAATATTTTGTGTCACATTTTATGTCAGTCGTGACAAAAGTAGACCATTATGAGATTAATACTTCAATTGCACAAATAATTATTTAATATCAATTACATAACATATTTTATCTTACCTGTATAAAAAATAATCAAATTGAGAACCAGCGTGTTTGTCGGTTGATAAAATAAAAATTAAGAATATGTACGCAATGCAAAATAATCCACTATAAATTCTTAATCAAATTATAGTCTTGATCATCAGTTTAGTTGGATTCCCTTTTTTTTAAACATATATAAAAACGGTTCTTTATTAGACTATTTTGAATAGTTGGTCAGGTGGTGAACGTGACTGATTAAATTATAGAATGGTTAGGTCGGTGGATGGTCATGGTCAATGATCAACATCGATGCAGCACGTTCCCTACCCGCTTACTAGCATTCTCCGAAGATGTCGTGATCATACTAAAACTGTACTCTATTCATCACTTTCTTATCTTGTACTTCCTTTTCAACGAACTTCAAAAAGAAGTTTTTTTTTTGTGTAACATACATAAATAACATACAGTCAATGTACCTCAATTTGAAACTGGGCTATCGTCTCCAATTCTGAACCGTTTTTATGTTTCTTTTTTTTTAATATATATAGATGCAGTTAGGTCTTTCGGATCACTTTTCTTTCCGTATTTTAATTTTATAATCGGATTTTTGTGTAATATAATCAGAAATTTTAAATGCTACTACTCTGTTTAAGATAATTGAGTCTTTTAGTAATAAGTTTCAAAAATAAGTAACCATTGAAAAGGTTAAAATTGGAGATATATGTATTTAAATGTCAGTGTTACACAATGCTTTTATACAATATACAGTCATTCTGTATTATTATACCTACTAGCAGTTTTATATGCACGATCTACTACAAGCATCATATTAGTAGAAATAAAATCAATTACTCCCTTTTAATATTAACTTAAAAAATAAAGTTTTTATTCTGTGATATTAAGATATCTGCATGTATCTTTATTATACACCTACCGTTGGGCAGCTCGATAAGTTCAAGTTGTTAATAGTATTTTGAAAAAGTTGTAAAGACATCTTTATCACTCGTCACTCATAATGATATACGTACCTAATGTCAATTCTTCATATAAGCCTTTGTAGTCAATACTACAGCGGCCCATTTAAAAATACTCACTAGTTTGTCTTTTCTGTGTAGATTAGATATTTTTTACCCCTGTTTTTGTATGTGCAAGCTTTCAAATATTTATCGTTTAGGTTGTTATTTTTACCCTTGTATTCCCATAGCTTTAGTAATCTCTATATAAAGAGAGCTGTCCTAACTCAGGGATTGATTTATCAATGTTCAACTCAAAACCAATAGCACTAGATCTTGGAATGTTCAATATTGATTAGTATTATTAAGTAGACCTTTACTAAATAACGACGGTATTAGGAAATAATAGGCGGACCTATAGTTGCCGATTATTGTAGGCGAAGCCGAAAAACAAGGTAGTCTTTCTTCTTTTCTTTTAAAATAATGTCCTATATGGCAGTATTTCGAAGTATATTATTACTCTTATTGTATTTCTACAAGTTTTAATAACATAAACATAAAGTTTATCTTAGTTTCTCTCAGGTCAACGGATTGCAAAGAAATTTGTTATTCCGTTAATATTTGACATGCAAAAGGACTTAAGCTACTTTTTATTCCAGTCAATCAATATATCCTGATTACGCGACGAAAATTGTGAGTTAATATTAACATTAAAATGTAATTTTAATTTTCAATTTTTCCAAAATACAGAAAAATATTCTATGATATCAGTATTAATTTCAATTGTAATGTAAGCATCAAGTTTAGCTTACACATGCAGTCATTCTAAGGGGTCTTTATAAAGTTCCGGGAACCATGGCATTGTGCACGTGTTCCGCTTTGCTACATTCAGGGCAACACTACCTTTGAGAAGTAAATAATACATTTTTAGGAAGTTGAAAATACAGTCTTAAATTGATATTTCACACTAAGGGAATCTGCAAGATCATGTTATATTGTATTACAACTATAATAATTACAGTTATTTTGAAAACAAGGTAAAATACATGTCCTCCAAACATACCTACTGTAATTGAACTTAAGTGTCGGACAGCATATATAATCTGTAATTATTGTCGTAATACTTAATATCTAACGTTTTATTCAATACGTCGATACTGACAGTAGCCAATTTAAATAACAAGGCTTCAATGAAGATGTTGCGACGTCAAGTAGGTAGTGTTGCGAAACCATAGCCCAATATGACGTATCCGTTCATTGTATGGAGCACCTCGTTGACGTTTCCATTTATCAACTGACAAACTAATCTGAATTTGGTTTTGGCGTTTACGATATATTTACGTAATGAAACGAAAAGTGGGACATCATCGATGGATTGACGCGCCATACTGAGTATTGACTTCCTTGGCGAGGTTGTCACTTTCACACTTTTTATATAATTTTGCAATAAGTATTGTATGTTTAAGTTTAGATATTTCTTATTACATACTACCATATCTAGGGAAGATACAGTTCACAAATTCTGTTATATTCTTACAAATATAATTTTATATTTTAGAAGTAACAACATTGGTTAATATTTTATATCAGTAACACATTTTACAGCAGTAGCATCTTTTATTTTACCTATAATAGGTTAGACTTTTATACACAATGTAAAAACTGCGTCTTGATGGATAGGTTACTGTAATGATTTCTCTCACTCACAGATAATTCAATACTATCTGACACAGAATATTGAACTAAGGCAGACTTACAATACCTAAAGCTACATTACTCACTAATTAACTCATCTCTTATGATTGAAACCTTTTGCGAATCGATTTTATACATCGATGTATTGTATTCGGTTCGATGATGTAAATTGAAAACACTGCTGTGCATTACGCAAGGCGAAAGTGAGAAACTGGTGAGTTATCGATAGTTTACTACATTTTTACAGCCATTCAAGTCGATGCTTTTTTTGCAATATTACAATTGGAGATATTATATAACATTGAGAGAATATTGAAATTGATGTGTGATCTGATCACCTACATCAATATTTATAGTGCATTAGATGTCGTCGAAAAATCGTTCTAATTCTACCCCCAAGGGAATAATAGGGGATGAAAGTTTATATAAAACTTTGTCAATTTTTAACCGATCGGGCTGAGACTTGCATGCATAAAACTACTATGATGTAGGCATCCCCTAAGAAAGGATTTTGATAAATTCCACCCCTAAGGGGATAACTTAACGCGAGCGAAGCCGCGAGCAAAAGCTAGAATACTTATAAAATGCTAATGGATCAATGTTTATTTTATTTATTTGTTAAAATGTTATTTCTCGTATACCATTAAAAAAAAAGTAATTCTTATTTTTACCCATGACTAAAGTACCTAATGTCTAAATTATTTTTATTTTTTGTGTAATCTTGGTAATTGATTGTAAGGTGGACTATATCCACCTTTTAATAGCAGCTATTACATGACGTTAAGGTCTTAACTCCTTTACAGAATATCTTAATCATAAGAACATACCGATCGTAACTTTGTCGAAGTTAGACCGTACCAGGTAACAGTAATTAAAACCAATCTACCTGCAGGAGCGGTTTAACCATTCTATCCCATGCATCATAAAATGACACAAATCCGATCAAATATTTAACGGTATACGGATTTTATTCCCCATAACGCTTCATGGTATTTTTAGAGATCATTTATAAAGATACTCACCTAATGCGATTATTGTGTAACTCGACATATTTTCCTCGCTTTAAATGCGACTTCAACTCGTAAATGTCAAGTTGGGTGTTAAATTATGTACCAAAATCTTTACTCTATAATTTTCGTAGTTTAAGTAAAATAACAATAATTTATTAAAAGCCAAACCAGTCATCGTCATAGGTAGGCATCTCTATCTGCGACCACGTTTATTGCCAAGTAAGGTATATTCTGGCGCGATGGGTAAGTTTATTGTATTCCTACATAAATGCGCAATGTAATACTATGTATTACCAAATAAACTAGACATCTATAAGAGATTTGACAGTATATATATATACATATATCTGTGTCAGTCGAAACTAATCAAGCAATTGCTGCAGTCACTGAGTACTTATTATATTATCAAGGCGGCAAATAAACTGACCGCGGGGGCGCAGTCCCGAACTCGCCTCAATTAACTGGCCTACACATTACATGGGTCAGTACAAGGTAGGTTACATGCTGCCCGCATTACGTGCCCGCCTCAGGCTTCGTACTTTCTCCCTTGGACTTATTTAAAAACGTCTCCAACGCATGATTGACGTTCGGCCTATTGTTAATATAAAATCGTTATGTAACCCGATTTGATGTGCTGTCACTCAGACGAATATTTTCAAAAGATGCCTTTTTGTTAATGTGTAATGACGCGTATTCTTTGTACTTGCCATTTAATTGTTAAGCAATAGATATGTCCGATTAACCTATGTACCAATCGTCACTAAACGTGAAGAGCTGATTTATACACTTCGTTGATAGCCTTAAGTCAAATAAGTATTTCTAATATTGTGACTGTCAATCTTATAATTTTGTAGGCCAAGCAAGGTATTCAAATTTCTTCACCTCCTTTATCATGATATAGATAGAAGATTACTAATAGACGATAGGTTAGGTAAGATGTTCCTGTAACAGTAACACTTTAAAAGCAGAACATTATTTTATGTTAAGTTAGTTTAGGTTTCAATTGCTTGTTCTATTTGAAATACTCAAACTTAATTGCCTACTATTGTCGCTCCAACACCCACTTAAAATATGATTTGAATATTTTATAAGTAAATGCTACTCCCAAGAACTCTAAAGATGTTGACTCGCACAAAGACTGCAACATTTCTTTTATTGTCTTCATTAATTGTTCGCTTCTTATGAATAATATATTACAGTATGGCAGCTCATTTGAAACATTGTTAAGTGTCAAAAGTTTTTTTTTGTTGTTACTTTGTAATGAATGTTGGAGGGGTCGTGGGGGGTGCGCCACGAGGCTAATGACCTCGATCTCCCGCGCACCGAGATTCGGCCCAGAATGCATTCATTCCAATTTAAGACGGTTCACTGTTCCCAAACAATATTACTGGCATTTGAAGTCGTCTTCCATAATAGTACTTTTATTTTTGTTAAATAATGGAATACTAGTTACTAACCAGTATTCCATCTAAGTATCCGTAGATAAACTAAAATATAATATTTCTTAATACTTTTAAAACGCGGCCTCGTCCGCTTTACCAAAGTAAGGTATGTCCTCTAATTCCAAATACTACACATGTACTATAATTTTTTTTATTAATATTGATAAAACTATGCAGTATTAAAAGGTAATATATACATAATTTTATGGGGATTATGAAATATATTATTTTAGATATAGGCAACATTTGTATTTGTTTAGATTATTAAATGTTATTACTGTTTCAAAATGATATTTTTTTTCTAACGTTGTAATTTTGTAAATTGAAATAGGCAACATATGTATTTGTTTATTATAATAACTGTTTGAACATACATATAGATACATCCATCGACCACTAAGTATAACATGACCTGTTAATGAAGCAAACTCGCCTAATTAGTGTCTACCTGCAACTGAGCTTCTCCAACGGAAAGGAGATATTTGTATAATGTGTACTAGTTTCACTCAAAGTAGAGCACATATTGCGAAATAATAGTTCGTTTCATCAAAATTATGTATATTCCGTTGTTAGCGTTAAAACAAAATAAGTGTAATCAAATTGACTCATTAAACTGATTTTGTATGCTGTTTGACAATTAAATAATCCTATATTTAAGTTCATAGTAGGTATCGATACCTTCTATGAACTTAAATGGATCCATCTTTTTGTATTTATTAACGTTACAGGCTGCTAATATCAATTAGCGGTTATATGAAAAAAGTCACCGGAAAAATTAATGGTAATTATATTTTCACCGTGTATTTATTGGAAGTAATCGATATTACGGTTTTATTCTGATAAATAATCATGTTGAATATAATTACTTTTACTATTTTATTTATTCGAAAAGTGAAATGTTTATCTCGTATCAATTGGTTTTCACCAAGGATGAGTCGGCAGAGTGTCGGATTACAACAATGGTTGGTGGTAATATGTGTGTCGCGATGGTCTTCGGTGACACGCTGTGCCCCGACCTTTCTACGAGATGTCACTACGAGATACCATAATGTCGTTGCAATTGCAACTTTTAGATCCGTTTACCACTCGAAACGAATAACAGTATAAGTTGATTTTAGTGCTATTTTTATTTACTAGAATGAATCTGAAATTTTATCTGATCATTTGTCACTAAATTCATATCTTTAACTATTTCATCAACGTCGACCAGTTTGCGATTCATTGATAACATAACTTTGCATTTAGATGCAAGTATTCGAAAATCGTGCTTGGTGCCAAGAAATTTGTTTTGCTATTGTTTTCAGACATCATAATGTATTTTCATTTATAGTTGCATAAAAACAATGTAATTCTATACTTAATCTACTACTTTTGATTAGAGTTACATTAATAAGTAAATAAAGTAATCTATTCATCAATTTTCAATTGTAGAATATCTATATTGTTAAGTATAGGTACATTATTGTATTCGTTTCTCCATTGAATTACAATGGAGTTTGCATTCATGGTTTGCCATAGTCTGATATCCTCGTCCCGATCTTGCAAGCATTCTCCAAGCTCATGATGAATCATGCCATGATTACATTCCGCGACCATGTAAGTGTCCCGAATACCGCATTACGTACCGTTAATATCCTCCCAGACACTAAACTCGCCTTTAAACCAATGTCAAGCATTTATTTAAGCGATTATGGCGCCTCAATAACTTTATTGGAAGTGAAATGCCCCCATTTAGTAATTGCGTCTGCATTTTTTGCCACTAATGTTCATTTAATTCGATACGTCGAATTTGTTGTAATACTACATTAATTACTTCTTCTCGTTCTTTAGAAACCCATCAAATGTCTTTTTAATAAACAAAATTATTCTCAATGATGCACTTATTAAAAAGTAATTTAGGAATAGTATCTCACATAATTGCTAATTACACACAATTAATAGAAAGATTAAAGCTATAAAACGCATACTACAACTGTAATATAAATAACTAATGTAATTACGCTATTATCTACCGTTTATAATGTTCAAGTGTCTATATAGTCTATTGCGATAGCGCACTGTGAAAATAATCAATCAAATTTTCATTCAATTACGATGACAATGCTTATGATTGCATAATTGAAGTTAACTTGGTACCGAGTTACAGCCGTCGCCATGCTGTCAAACTTAGTTGTGTAATTCTAATGAATCGGTATTTAAATGTACTTATTAATATTCTAGTAACATATAGCAAATGCATATTTTTCTCTTTTTTTATGAGATTATATTCTTTTCTTTGTCGAATATTTAGGTGGAATTGAAAGGTAATTTATAAAGGTTATTACGTCCAAGTAACTGACATATTATTGATTATTCGAAATAAAATGTGGACTATGTCTTTCTACATCACATTAAGTACTTGTTAGAAATTAAGTTTTATATTTCAAGAAATTCAAGTAATATATAAACTCGAATTAAATATCTTTAATCTTTTCTGAATTCAATTGTTTTTCTACAACACAGGATGGGTTTTTTTATATTCATATATAAAAGAAACACGTAATTTTGTAAAAAGCGCCATAAAGCACAGATGACGGCGCACGCGCTTCTCCTTATCTAAGTTTTAGGACAGTTCATTCGTTATCTAAAAACTTACGCCGTACCCACTTACTCTAAAATAAACATTTGAGTTAGAAAGTGCAGTTCCGTGTAACACGTTCATAGATAACCTTTACGTGCCTATTTGTAATGCTCCGATTTCGTGGTACTTACTTGTCCAGCCCTGAGCTGTACTCAGGTGTTGATTGAGGAGTAAACAATGAAAATTTAAGATGCTTAGACGCCATATACTCTAAAGAATTATACTCATCTCTTTTTAAAAGTACATATAGTCTTTTTCATTAGTGTGAACTCAATACAAACCGTTTAGCTCATTATTCAACTACTGAAAGAATGTACAAACCAAGTCTAACGAAAAATATTCTGTTAAATATAGAATTATCGTAATATAATATATATTTTATATTATAATATATGAAATAATATTATATTATCTAAGAGTCAAGCAAACATATTACAGTAAGTATATATGAACATATAACCTAGTTAGTTTAAACTTCAATACTTTTAGTTGTGTTTTATGTCATCAATTATATAATCGTGTAAACGTTCCAGTATCAGAATGACCAATCCAACATATTTCATTCATAATATGTTAGATTTACGCATATGCATTCTTTTATAAACCGATTTGTTGGAGTTGTAACAATGAACATTCTGAATAACATAACTCTATGGACGGATTTTACTTTTGACACAGAATATTGAAGAACATTGCTTGAAATACAGAGCTCCGTATACAACACATTAGAGTAACTTAAACTTTTAAACCACGAATCAAACAATACATGATGTCTATGATCGAGTTGTATCCAACACAAAAAAAGGACATAGAGATCGGTGTAGCTGCTTGAACTTGAATTCTGAGAATATAATGCGGTCAGATAACACGAACTTTTCGAGTTTTGATACCCGTCGTGAGTCCAACGCATAATTTTACGTTTCACTGCACACGGCTGTGAAGTCAAATCGAAACCATTGGTGAAAGAAATTGAACCCTGTCATCGTGCAGTTTATAAATGTATTATGGAAATTTCCGATTACGGGTATCATTCACATCCCAGTTTATGCAGATGATCGTGAATGCCATTCGCATGCGTTCTGCATATTCGTCGTTGCAATCGTGCGTACGTGACTTCTTGGTCATTATTCATTATACCTGTGTACTTGCATAACATATAAGCATGTAAATAAATGGTTATTCAGCTTCTTAGTATATTCGCAAAATTACATTTGATGTTACAAGATAGTGATAAGCAAGTCGATATTTTAAGCATACACATCATAGATAGAGAAACATTCTCACGGTCCCTTGTCCTGTTGTAATAGGGTATCATTGTTATTAACACGCTTGAGGGACTCGTCGTGAAGTAGCCGGGAAGTCACCCTCAACAGTTGAATGCATACGTATGCAATAAGAATTTAGATTACAAGTCAACGACTTCAATTATAAACATTTGATGAGCCATTTCATTGTTTTCTACTGCCTTCAATATTTATTAGGATAATAATATTTTTAGTGGGTCATTTCTTGTACACATAGGTACGCATAATTATAGGTGAGTGACTTAAAATTACTGAGTAAAATTAATCAAAATTTTCATGTCACGAATGTCGTCGATAGCGGGCCAATAATGATAACTGATTATGAGATTAAGAGACATGACAACAAAAATTTAGTTTTTCGTAGTTCTCTATTTTTTTTAATTAAGTATTATTATTTATTTAAAGAATATTTATAATTATGTCAACAGATCGAGCGGCTAGCGCAATACGAGCGATTGGTTGGCGGTGGATGCGCTCGCCGGCGGGCTGCCAAGCTTTCGGATCTGGAGCGCGTACAGGATTTGTTCCCGCATGACTATCTCGCGCTGCACGATGCTGACGCGCCTGCCGCACTTGCCTCGCACCATGCACAGGTAAGTTAATTAGTATTTATGTTCAATTCATAAAACTAATCTAGGTATTAAAATCATTCGTCAATTTATCAAAAAGATTAACAAATGATTTAATGATTTTGTGCTCTAAAAACTTTATTGCAAAATTACCCTGAACCTAGTAAACGAAATATGTACAACAACTTTTCTAAGCAAAAATCTTAAACTGCATGCAGAGTTGATGTCTACTTATGTATAGGTTCATTGTATTACGTCAGTATCGCGTGATAATTTGTAATATGACACTGGACGAAAGTTACATTTTAATTCTGTAGATTTATATGTGTGTGTCGACGCATTGGTGTCATTAATATACAATGTTAACATTACCATTAGTAATAGTTACATTTGCAATTATTAATGCTTATTGAATTTTAAAGTACAGGCACCTACTCTTTGTAAGTTAGCTATTGTTATTGAACTACTTATTTATTGCCATACCTGCCCTTTCTATGTTTCATTCTTAGTTTTCCTTTAGATAAAACCATGCTTATTACTTACTTAATGTATCTTCACCTATTCCAGAAATCGAAGAGCCTCCGCAAGAGACCAAGCTTGGATATTGGTGGTACGGTCAGCACAAACAGCAACTCGTTATCGCCAAGGACCTTCATTATGGAGGCTCCAGTCCAACTGTGTCCTTTGGGCTCTACCTCCCCACCGCTAGATCGTAATTTATTTTTATTCAGTGATTTGCTACTTGTCGGAAAGTCTAGAGGCACTAATTGTTTTAAACTTAAAGAAAGTGTCAGATTAGCAGAATTGTGGCTGTCCTTACCTGACGGTGATGATACAGGCTTTCGTATTGGGTGGCCGACGGTTACTGGAGTCGCCAACTACCTCGCCACCTATCCCACTCAAGCAGCTCGTGATACTTGGTACAGGTAAGATCCTCGATTTATCGACTATCGACTGTACTTTTTGCTATAAAGATTTTAATAAATTCATCTGATCTTTATTTGACTACTATTTTATTTATTCTTATTTATTATCTTCACTATACTCTATCAACACCGCCAGTCTCTTTAGTTCGCTAAAATAAAAAAAATATCACCACGTTTTATTTTTTTACCTAGAAATGTGACAAGTACGTATATATTAAGCAAAGAATGTTGTTCAACTTCCGTGTCAGTTATGTAACATATTACTTCCTCGTAATAGGCCATGGTAAGGATCCCTTTGCCGTCAGTCTAATAAAGAAAAAATGCGAATGAGTCTGGTTCGAATATTCTAGGTTGAATAGTTGTTGTAGGTTTATTTATTTTTTCTTCTTATTTACTGGAATAGCAAATTGAAAAGCAAGCTATTTTGCAGATAAAATAGGAGATACAGATTTACCCACGCAGACGAATATTTATTACCTTCTCATAATTATATAGCCTGTATTTTTTTTAATAATTAGTACACACTACTGTTATATAATGTTGTAATTTTATTTTTAGGAAAATACAAAATGCTTTAAATGCTCAACTGACCACAGAACCAAAATCAACAAACATTCAAATCTTCTATAAGGATGTTACGAGTTCTATAGAAATTGTAAGTACTTGCGACTAAGATAATTGTTTGTAATATATATACATAATTATAGATAATAATTTTAATGTTGAAACTACGCAAAATACTTATAATAGACACACAAGGTTATTTCAAAATACCACCATACTTAACCTTGAGTTTTTATCAGTAAACTTACCTACCTGACGTTTGTTTAAAAACTTGTTGTCTCATTGGTTTTAACATTTTCCTCGCAAAGATTATTTTTTATTCAACTTGAAGTTATTAGCCAATTAATACTTCTCCTCAACGTAATAAACATTTGCCTGTTTTTTATGTAACACTTATTAACCGTATAACACTTAATAATATTAATAAGTGCATCTTTATAAATTTATTATATAAAAATAAGTACCTCCGAATTTAAAAACAAGTGATTAATTGTTGCAAAGAACCATCTCGACACGTCAGTTATCACACACAGACACGTAAAACTTTTTTTTTTATACTACTATGGTGGCAAACAAGCACACGGCCCATCTGAAGGTAAATGGTTACCGTCTTATAATATCTTTGCGTCGGTATTTAAAATAATAAAGATCTAACATTACATCTCCCTTTACAGTGTAAAACCGTATCAGTGGGTCCTGATATGAGTGCCAAATGCGTTGTTCGGCAAGCTTTACACGTTCTTCAAAACGGAGGCCCTGAAGGGGAACATGAGGGAGATGGTGATGGAGACGCTGAAGCCGAAGGTCGATGGGGGCCAGCTGCCGACTTCACGCTGTATGTCCAGACGACAAGGGATGCACCACCGACGCCGTTGCATGGCATTGAAAGACCTCATGCTATTCAAGTTAGTATATTGATTCATAATAATACATACATATATAGTTACAATATGCGAACAGATGCTCAATAGAATTGAATATCTTAATCTTAATAATATAATCCTATTATTATTATTAATAATATTTTAAATGCGACAGTTTATAAGTATGGATGTTTGTTACTCTTTCACGCTAAAACTACTGAACTGATTTTCATGAAGAATTTCTTTACAGAGTATAGCTTATGCATCAGAATAACACATAGGCTTTAAATATTATGAAAATTGGACGAAATATAATGATAAATGTCAAGTAAGTGAGATGCAGACAAAGTTGCGCGGGGTAGCTAGTTTAAGATATTTATTACTTATCCATCTTCCTTATAATATTTTTTTCAAATAATACTATTTTAGTACTTTTTAAATACGATATAACATATTGAAACTAGGTACACCTACTGAAAATAATCGGAATTAACTTTTTTATATTTCAGATGTCAAGGATAAGGCAAACATTATCGAATGAGGATGGTTTTGATTTGGAGCATGTGAACGCCAAAAACAATCCCTGTGGTCTGGTGTTCGAATTAAGAAAGAAGAATCAAGGTTTAAAAAGGTATGATTTTTTCGTTTATAATATTATTACTTACTTTTAATATTTATTACAACGATATTTCTAATCATAAATTGTACTGTTCTCTCATAATCTGTTTTTCTGTAACCAAGATATAAATGTGCTATGAAATTGTTTTTTATTTTAAGAGTATCTTATAAAATTATAAACCAATACTACAATAACACTACAAAATATGATCAAGTGAAACTGACGCTAATTGTGGATAATAATTTTTCAGTGGAAACAATACCCCCGCTCGAGGTTTGAGGCTACTTCGACGCAGTGGACGACTATTTGGTATCGCCCTCACGCGACTCTGCAACGGGACACCGCCACCCGCGCTGCTGCAAGCACTGCGTCGCTTGCGGTCTATAGCGCCAATAACACACGGCGTTTTCCGACGTAGTGCTAATGCCAAAGCATTGAGATTACTAAGAGATAAGGTTTGTAATGTTATCTAATATTTTTAATTCACATATTGTTTGTAAATTAGTAGATGTAATAAATAACAGTTCTAAAAATGCGTTTGTAAAATGTTGCACTACAGCATGTCTCTAATGAATTTTTAAGTGCAATGAAGAATACAATAATATTCATAAGAATTTGTGCTCCTAAAAATGTCCTCTATTTAAAGGCTCTTAAATTTGGGGCCTCTTTATTATAATATATTTATTTTATTTATTTATTTATTTAATTCAGGCTACATGGCCCATATTATAAATACCTTATAGACTAACATACATAAGAAATAATAATCAAATATGTAAAATAAAATTGTCTCTATGGTCACGGCACTGACGACGGCAATCTGCCACGGTAGCGCCGATAGACCACCCCCTTCGGCCAGTAGTCCTCCTTCATGAAGGTGGGCAGCATATTGGTGGGGACCAGGGCCACGAACGCTTTGAAGCTCGCGTTGTGGCTCGATTCCAACTGCGTCACCCTCAATGTCAGGTTGCTTTTAGTCCGGATGTAGTCAACAATGTCCTGTTCCTTGGTAGCGTAGTGTAGGCGGGATAGGTACATTGCCGTGGTCGGTGTTGCGGCACGTAACAACACGTATATACAACACTATTCAGATATTTTCTAAACTTTCTTGTAATCACTGAGTTCATATAATCATAATCCATGTTTATATATTCTTATTAAATACTAAAATATATTTACATAAATTACTTTTAGTTGGATGCGCTTGGTCCATGGGCAGAAGGCTGCGCGGAACTGGACCGCGCGCCCGTCTTACTATTGGCTGCTCTTGTAAAAGAGTTCTTCCGTGCGCTTCCACAGCCATTACTAGTTGCAGAACTTTATTCATCGTGGCTACAAGTTCTTAGTAAGTATTTTACAATAAGATACGTCGTATATTTAACTCAATGTTCACTGTCTCGTATTTGAAGGTATAATGAGGTACATATTTTATAACCAATACTAATTCTCTCTTTTTCTTACAGGTTTATCTCAAGTAGAAAAAGTAGCAGCCGTGCGCTCACTGTTGTTGAAACTACCAAAATCGCACTATACGATGCTAACATACTTTGTTTGTTTGCTGCAAGCTATCGCTAAAAAATCCAATATTAACCTCATGTGCCCCATGAATCTTGGTGTTTGCGTAGGTCCCAGCCTCCTGTGGCCCAACACTCCCTGTGACAAAGCTCCCAAAGCAGTGCCAATGGTTGTAGAACTACTTATTGTTAAAGCTGACGATTTATTCGGACCTCAAATTTCCAATCTCTTAGGAAATGGAAGTCCAGAACCTTCGAATGCATTACTAGATTCAGGTGCAGAAGAAAGTGACAGCTTGCATTCTGTCGGTATATCATTGGATTCTATGGAATTGACTACACCACGAAAAGAAAAACTATCGCTTAGTAGGGATTCGGGTTTAACTCTCTCTGAAGATGATTCAAATAGCAATGGTGGAAACAGTCCAGCGCCTAGAAATATTCTTCATAGCCTATCTGCACCGACGTGTAATATTCAACCAGAATCTAAACTAGTATCAAGATACCACACAGATAATCACAACGTAAATGGTCTCCCCCGAATGACACAAAGGCAAAATAATTACTCAAATAAGGCAGAAATGTATAGTACAGTGAATGAAGAGTTATATACGATACCATATACAGGAGAGAGATATGTTCATAATTCTATAAACATAGGAATCTCAAACGGAATCGACGAAAGAAATTATGTTTCTAAAACTGCACTGCAACGATCTACAGTAGATATTTATGGACAAAGTCCAGCAAAATATATAACAGGTTTAGAACCACAGAAACCACCAAGAAGTTTGTCAAAGGCAGCTCGAACATCGAAGGTTTACAGTATGTTCGCTGAAACACAAGAAATGGAAAAGAATCCATCAAATAAAAATTTTAACAGAGCAAAGAGCTCTGATAATCTATTAGAACCAAAACAAGAATCGATAGATAATAAACGCGACCTAGTTTCTAGTCAAGAAAATATAGTATACAGTAACATACATGACCTGGCCATGTTCACGGAAAATATTCAAAGGCAGAATCAATACCAAACACATGCAGAAATTATGAAAAATATGTCAAATACAAATTACTCCCGAGTTTATTCTGGCTGGGAGCATAAAAGCACGAATTATAATAGTAGCACTGGTAATACAGTTGATATTTATGGACAAATGACTAAGAAACAAGGAGAAACTTCACAGAATAAATCCAGTGGAAACGCAACACCGGCAGCCACCATTTTTACAAGAAATGACTGGTCTCGTCAAGCAGCTAGAACAAAGAGTTTAGAAGTTAATGAAGAAGGGCAAAGTAATAGTACAGAAAAAGTTCGTAATGGAAATTACGATGTGAATATTTCGAACTTTTGTCGAAAGAGGCGTTTTGACCCCGCGCATATGTGTACTAAGACTTGTGGGACATCACAGTCGACAAATAGTAGAGAATATGAGAAACATACAATGAATCCATTACAAAATTCCTATTCGTACGTTGACGGTATACATAGTAGCAACTCGGAAGAAAATAAAAAGATAAGACATCGCAATTACACAAATCACAAATTAAATCAGTCGAAATCATTAGCGAATATCGTACTGCATAGCGATTCTAGCAGCTGCGATACCTTATATCAACCTCAAAACTCATTCAACAGCCGATCAACAGAATCACCTGCCAGCGAGAATTCCTTTGAAAATAATTACACTAGCCAATATATTGAACCTTTGTACACGTCTGTATATAATCGTAGAAGGGATATATTCCATGAGGATAAATCATCTAACATGTTTACTTCAGACATCTACAAGGCTACTCCCACAGCTGTTCAGCCTGAGTATCATTCATCAGAGAAGGAGCAAAACAACAACAAGAAGCCACCTCACATGCCACCACCGGTGCCACCGAGAAAAATGATACAGAGAGTCCTGAAAAATTTTCAGCCGGTACATGTGAATAAGGATGAAAAGACGCTTAGATCTAAGTCAGTACCCCGTCTATACAATGGTACTGATAAAAACGACCACATCGCTTTGGATTGTTCCGAGTCTGACACGGAATCTGAATCTTACGTCTAACGTTACTAAAGCACAAGAATCGTCATAAATGGCTAGAGTGATTAATGCAATATAATATGCCAGTAGGTAAAACCTAGATTGAGTAAATTATTAAAATCAAATGCATGTTTTAGAAATATTTTTAGAGTTTTACATGCTCATCACTTGTAGTAATTCAATTCATTGATTATATTTGTCTATTTTACAACTTGTATGTGACGTCCTGTGTGAGCATTATATGTATTGTTAGATGAATCCCGCCTGAAATTTTATGTATGTGACCATAACCTGAGTTGTTTTGGTGATGTAATTCCAAAGAGGTAAGAATAGTTTCAACTTTAATTATAATGTACGTTTCTAACAGAAATGTTAATATTTTTTCTTAAGTGGTTTGTTTATTATAATGTTTGATGAATATCTTTACATTTTAATTATGAATTAGTAACTGTTTGATAATTTGTGTATTCAAAAATTAGAATTTCTTGTGTCATTTATTGTAAGATTATATTGTTTAAAATATTAAATGAGAGTGTAATCGTGTATATAATGTATGATAATATACTTATCTAAATGTAATAAAATTTAAATATATTAAATAACTTGTAATGACATAGCTGTAGTTTTTTTATATATTATTGTGTTACCAATGATATAGAAACCATCAATCTGGGCAGAGTGGAATCAATCACACAAAAATTCAGAACCGAAAAATTCTTAACATAAAATTAATCTTAAACTAAACTGGTAAAATATCTCAAATTAACTCTGTGAAAACTATAATAATTGTATTGAACCTGCATAACAAGCAACTACTTACTTTACTACTTTACTTTTTTTATTATATATTTATTCGCATGCTAAATTTGAATCATCGATTTGTTTATACGATTCGATTCTATTTTGTCAAAATACAATTTGTAGAAATATTTTTTCTACAAATTGTTTTTATGTTTAATTTACAAACGTAGGTTTGGGCAAAATAAAAGAAGATATAGGAAGGCATACTCCTTTAAAAAATTGTTACAAACTACAATAAATAACTTTATTTAAATTAATATATGTGCACAATTATAATTCATCACAGTCTTCAAAACATTAATCATAAATATATTTTTTTAATTAATTGACATCACATTGTGTCTATGCTAAGAAATATGATTTTAGTCTATATAAAGTTGTAAAGTATTTACAAGTAAGAACCTATATAAATAGAACTCAATATGCAAATAATATGGCATCTAACTCAAATGACCAATTTTTTTTAATTGGAACGGAATTATTCAGAACCTGTTCCCAAAACGCTTTTTTTTCCACTGCATAAGTGATAATCCGCAAGAAATACATTATTACTCCATAACAATTTATTGTAGATTCATTAATATACCTATACGATATTATCAATCATAACAATCATTTATATTCACAGTTTATATTTATTGTACCTACTCATTGTCTGTGCATAGAACATATATAGGTTCAAACTGGTATACTACAAGTACAATGACAACTACAAGTATGTATATTAAAATTTAAATCTACTAATAACGTTAGGCTGAATTGTCCTTCTAAGTTACGAATATAAGTACAAAACTTATAACTACTACTTTTGCTTAATCTATATGTAAGTATACCTATGGAACGCGGTAAAACACCCAATATTTTGTCAAATCTGTCTAATTTAAGAACAAAAACAATGAAAAGAATTCTTACCAATTCTACAAATGAATAATGATATAACCGAAATAACATTATTGAAAATTAGCAATCTATTTAAACAGCACACTATGATGTTCTTTCATAGTATTTTTATAATAATCATTTGTCTACATTACAAACCATTTGATACAATCACATGATTTTTTAAAATAAATATAGAGGCACAAAATACACTACGTCTTAACAGGTATGGTGACAGTCGTGTCATTGGAGTTATTGCTTGGTCTTTTTTCTTCCTCTTCTACGGGTGCTATGTAATTCCAAGACTGCGTTTCTGCAGTACCGAAAAGAATAAAGTATACAGCTGCACCAATATAGAGGGAGGCCCCTGTCATGAACACGGGTCTCCATTCCGCAAAACCGTTCTGCAAAGAAAATTTAGTAGGCGCTTAGAATATTAATATATTTTTTTATAATAAATAATAAACTTTTCGAAAATAATTATTATAATTCTTTTCCGAGAGCTTCTCATCTATAGGTAAAAAGGAATCATCTTTAAAGAATCAGATTGATATAAAAAGTATGAAGGAATACTGGGAAAACCATGTAATTATGGTTTCTTATCAATAAATAAGTGTGCGGAAAATCTGCAAATGCGGAAAAGATATACGACAATAAAATTAGCAATAGATACGTATTTTATTATCGTGTTCTTATAAATAGGTATTTACTTAATTGAATTTATATTACAAAAATTTAGCTCGCGGTAGTTCTTATTAATCAAAACCATAAAAATATCATCAGTCAACTAAGGCAAGCCATTATATCTTAATGAAATCAACGAACTTACCCCATTCTTTGTGAAGTGCGCCGTAACCAAAGGCGTAACAAAACCAGCAGTGTTGCCAATGCCATTAGCAATACCGTACAATGTGCCAGCAAAATTTGGCGCTAAGTCTTGGTGATTCACTAAGTTAGTTAACGTAGCTGCACCATTTGATCCCATGGAGAAAGTTATGAGAGCCACTGAGAGAATCGGAGCACAGCCAGTGTATCCGAGCCCAATCAGAAGCAAACCGGGTACGATGTGGGAGAACAAGCAGAAGAATTTTCTCATGAATGTTGTTGATACCCTGTTCTGTTTCATAAGTCTGCAAATACAACAAAAGTCATGTGAATTGGAACTGCAAACGTGTCGGTATATTTTGTGATGTTTCAAGATCAGCATAGGCCGGTAATTCTATAAAAGTAGAAAAAACCGAGAATCAACAGTAATTTTATTCTAAATAATTTAAATTGTATTCATTCAATTAATATTGAAACCTTACCGGTCACCAATAGCTCCAAATATTAATGAGAATATCATTCTAGCCAGATAAGGTAGCGACGATAAAGTTCCAGTAGCGGTTAGGTTGAATCCTAAAGCACTGGACACGAACTTCGGAGCCGCAGTCATCACGAAGTAGAGACCCCAGTTGCTACCATAGTGTAGTATCACCATAGCCAAAAATGGAAAAGAAGTGAAGATTTTCCAGAATGGGGGAACAATCTGTAAAGAATTGTCAATGACAATTAAAATTTATTTCTTATATAGACATACTTTTTGATGATTACTTTTACAATCACTAAGATTTATTTTAATACTGGTCCCATTCTGTTTTATTACGATGATGAATAAACACTAAAAACTATATTGTAAAATACAGTAGGAGTAAAAATATGGTATAGATAAGGTGTACAACCTAAATAATTATTGTAAGAATTACAAATTACGAAAAATCTTCTATTATAGAACGGTTTATCATATTATTATAAGTATTTACTCTTTGTGGGTTCATAATTCAGTCAAGTGCGGACAACCAAAATTTATTTGTAGGTAACTCTTATTTCTCTACACCGTTTTCGTCCGCAGGGAGTATATTAACTATGTAAATTAGGACAAACTTGACAAATCTCTCAAGAAAAAAGTAAGAAAATATTTTTTTTACACAGTGTTGCGATAATGTAATGTTTGTACGAAATTGAAACACTGCCTGCGCTGACAATTCATACATCATTCCATACTAAATCCTAAAATATAGACAGATTCGAACCATTCGATGAATTCAATGATTTACCAACCTTTTTATCTTTTGAAATGTGACTAACTTTATCGCCAATAGAGTCCAAAATGTACTTCTTCTCACTATCTGATATACGAGGATGTTGTATCGGTGAGTCATATACCAAAAACCACCATATAAAACACCAAAATGTCGCAATCGCTCCTGTAAAAATAGTACATAATATGAATATCATATAGTCAATATGTAAACAAACTCTTTAGTACCTCGTCACAGTAGCAGAATAATCAACCGTTATTGTTATAACAACAAAATTCAAAATTGCTTACATATTGTTTCCGATTCTGCCATCGAGTCTGTGACGATTCAAAATTGACGTTTACTTCCCATTTAGATTAAGTTTTGACAATACCGTAACATATTACGTATAAAGTGATCTAATCTTATATGTTTAGATACAATTTGATGATTTGTGATTTCAGATACAATCTTAAATTTGTATTTTACCTATTTAGTTATCTGTCTGTTTGTAATACAAAAAATGTCAACAATTGTTATCCGCCAAATCAATGGAATTCTTATAGATAATGTCTCTCATCTCAAACTTATTGATATTATGCTGATATTGACAATGATATTCGTAATACACCGTTCACTGTAGATAGAGTTACATGCTCAGACCGCATGTAACCAACCCTCGACTAGATGTCTAGCCATATCGTCTAATTCATATGGTCTTCGATCACCCTAGACGGGCAATGAAGATAGGTTTTCCCATGATTCGTTCAGATTTATAATGTACTTCTGCTACTCGCATTTTCTTACACAGCCTTATTTTAGAATAGGTATATTTTCTTTGCCTTAAAGGTAACCTGGAGTTAGAACTGGATTATTTTGATAAATGACGTAATATAGCCTATGACATCCGCGATAATATTAGGAAAGTGATGTTTATGATATGATGAATGTTTGTGATAATATAATGCTAAGATAGATTATACATTAAACTCATCAATCAATTTGACTGTGTATGACTAAAGTATTTAAGATACATGTACCTACTGTCATGCTTTACTTAGGTAGGTACTTAATATATAAGTCAGCAAACTAATAGTTGCGTAAAAATCATACGATAGCTTTTATTTCTGTTCCCGGTAATAGGTACTTTCTTACAAATTAAACGGTACGTAAGTTAAATAACCCACATATAATTAAACTAAAACTTAAACTACTATTTTTGTTTTTATCATTGAGTATATAGATTACCTGGTACATAGAATGCATATTCCCATCCTAGATTCTCTATAAGAGGCCCAGTTAAAGACCACGTGACCACGGTCCCGATAGCACCTCCAAGGAGGGCGCTAACGAATTTTCCCTTTTCAACTGGCGTGGCCCAATGTGCTACCAAAGCATGTAACGCTGGAAACAATATACCCTAAAACAAAGCATAATATATGAGTTGTTTGTATTGCTTTTAAAACTATGTCAATATTGACTATATTATTTTTATAATTATTTCGACTTCGTCTTAAACTTCTTCAGGGTCGTCGAGAAAGACATAAATAGTAAGTATATTAAATTTCAGTTTTAAAATATATTAGAATATGTTAACTGTGACATACTAATGTAAATTTTCAGTGTAACGAGTTTTATGCGCCATACATAAGTATATTAGTATTTTTTTATATAACTAATATTCAAATATTACTAGTATCATAAACATACATTACACATACCATAATAGTACCTTTATTGTGTTAAAAATATTCCACTTATTACAGACTTTAAACAATTTTAAATACGGGTTTTGCAAAACTGTAATTAGCGTTTCGAGTGCTTTGCATCTCGATTCGTGCAATACCTTTACCCGCATCAAAGAACTGCATTTTTTTATAAAAAGTCGCCCGCAGATAAAACCTGTTTCCATTGTTATACCACTTTTTAAAAACGCTTATAGTTAACGATGTACGTACCTACGTATTATTTATACTTATACCACAGATAACATAATATTACATACTTATACTAAAAGAAATTTAATCAGATTGTAGCTATCTTAACCGTTTATTATTATTTACCATCCGATGTGACGTACGCCTAAATGATTGGTAAAAGCCTGGTAATCGATGCTAGTAATAAAATGCTTGTCTGCCACAATTTAGGTATATATGTGACAATATATAATAATAATAAATTCACACAGTGCCATCAGTTTCTTTATACTTAAACACATTTTTTTGTTTACTTTAAGGACTAACATATACAATAAATATAAAATAATACAATTGGTAGCTCATTCAATAACATTTGAATTTTATGATAAGTGATGACGCAGTGTAAATAATATGTAAAAAATGTAGTGTTTTACATACCACGATTATATAAGTAAACTTCTGAAGATACAGTCAGTATTGTTGAGGTGTGCTCTATCTATGTATATACACTACAAATATTTCAGAGAATCATTCTTAAACTAGAAGTAAAAACAACACTCTAGTCGTAGCCTTCTGTATATATACAGTTTTTTCTTTGTCATACATATTCGATTGTTTTCTTCTGTAGCGACATGTAAGGACATACGGGTATGCAATTACGTCCTCTCGAGTTGCTACGGTTTCTAGCATCAATGTCTAAAACCTGTAACTGCGGTATCCCTCCCCCGCTCCCTCACAATTCTCCCTATAAACTTGCAAGTTATTTGTTTCTTCCCGAATTCTATCCTCATCCTCTATTCCTACCCATTTTATAGATGGCAATATTACCATTCAATGCATTTCCTAGAAGTTGACTTCTAGGACGGTCGATATTATAATTACAGCTAAAATAATTATTTTAGTTAATATAAATTTGAGACTTTTCGTCCATTCCAAATGATATGGCATAAGGAAAAGGAAAAGACGAGATCTTAAGTAGAAATAAAAGAAAAGCATTGGCGCCAATGGCCTATAGCTATTAGAGTTATAACTCTACATAACAAAAATATATATAACATTGACGAAGTACTTGTATGTATGTAAACTTAAAATAAACTTCATTATAAAATATTCAAAATGCACACCTACTAGATCTTTTTATGTTAAATTAAAAAACTTAAAGCTATAAAACAATACTAGTAAGGTCGGCGAGATAAGATCACTACGTCATTTGTCATTGCAATAATCATAAAAGTTTTAAAATTAAAAAATCGTTTAGCTTCTATGACGACCTCGCTGGTGTTCGGTTTTTAGAACACTACCTAACTTTCCGATGGTCGCGATCTAGCACAATCCAAACATTTGTATTTATATATATATATATATATATGTATATAGGTATTGTTTGAATTTGTGTCAGTGGTCAATATACCTATATTATTATATAATGTATTTTGCAAATAAAAGCCTCAAGTATATGAGTATACGAGCATCGTGATAAATGTGTCTAGGATTATTTCTATTAATGTTATGGCAAAATGGAAACCACCAACTATACATATAATATGAATGACGTAGTGGTATGAAGAGTGATATTATATCAATATTCACACACAGATCAATTACCACAGTTAAAAATAGTTAAACCAATAGCAAAGTACCTACTACATTTTAATACTTACAGATGCAAGACCAATGATTAATCGGACTCCAACTAAAACCATATAATGAAGCTTAGCGGCCTGAGGTGAGAATATGGTTAGGATCCCGCTGATTAGCATAGTGATGAACACAATTTTTCTAGGTCCCCATAATTCTGCAGCCGTTCCACCTATTAAGCATGTGACAGCATAGCCCCAGAAATACCCAGATATGACATAAGCTTGTTGTTGCGCCGTCCAGTCAAAGGTCACTACACCGTCAGGCTGGAAGTAAATTCAAAATATCATTTATACATGTAGGACATTTTAGCCGCTTATGAACACGTCAAATTTTTATACAATTAGACAATAGCTTGCTTGTTTGCTTGTTGGTGATATAAAAAAAATACATTAACAAATTGAAATAAAATATCCACAAACATTAGTAAATTACAAGTGAAATCTACCGTGAGTTCGAAATGTGACCAAGAAAAACTTGACTGTCTTTTCAAATCAGATTGTTATACCTAGTATTACAGTTAAGATAATAATCTTACATTTATAATTAAACAAAATAATTTAACATATCCTGAATACTTACCATATCCTCCCGTTCAGGAGTATGAATGATTTTAAAAGAAAACCAATTTGGTACTCGCATCATTGTTCAACTAGTTCGGACTAAGCTTATCCTATATTATTATTATAATATACCCATTGCAACATTTAGGAATGCATGTCGTACATTCATGAATACAAAAGTATATACCTATATCTACATAAAATACTCTTTATCCACTAGGTAGATACACAAGCAGATTGTTCTAGTGCTAAGTACAAAAAAACATGTCAAAGGTAGGAAGTTTAGCATTGTAAAACAAAATGATTACCTGCCGCAGTACACGCTTCGTCACCATAGTCACTGTTGAGTTATACAATGAATTGTCATCAGTCGCAATGGCCTCGCATTCTGTTTTCACCCTGCGAATTGATGAACGGTACATATGAACATATAGCAATGCAGCAATTGTATATAATATCTGTTAAAGTTGCACGCTTTTTTGCTTAATTTCAAAAATTGATTTTTTTTTTGTTTAATTAAAAAATTGATTTGTTTGTAGTTTTATAGAACCTACCTGAAGCAATCTGTACAGACGTATAATAAAAGTCGAAATGATCTCTATCTGTACATTAAAGATATATGACAAAAACTATTGATGGTAAACATTATCAACGTAGAAGAAACCAAAACAATGATTGTTAGAATTTTTGTCCGTTAACAAAAAAAGATATAAAGTATTGTAGTTCCGAATACCATGGATAACAAGTTACAGGCTGAACTGGTATCTCATAAAATCGTATTGATTGCCCACAGGGGCAATCAGTCAGTCACCTAGTAGGTAGTTTATTGTTACTAAAATAAATAATAGCTAATGTAACATGTAATTTTTAAATGTAAATTCATTAATTCTATTATTAATTAGTATATTACTGATATTACTAAAATGTTGGATGCCAAAACAATGGCGACATATGTGGACAATTTTATTAATACTGACATTCTCTTAATATTTATACCATATTTCATGCAAATAAATACATTTCATTTCATAATGTTGAAGCATATTCTATAAATACCGATTTATAGTTGTTGATACACTTACATGTAGAATGTTCATACAAATGCATGTTTTTTGATGATGTCTTAATATCCCGATAATTCTTTAATAATAGTAAGCGAAAACAAAAATAGATAAGAATATTTTAAATACGTTTTACTTGAATTTTAAGTTATCAAATACCATAGGAATACATTTCAGTTGCATAAATGAATTTATTAAATGCATATTATGTAGTTCTCCACGCGTAATATATTTATGTTATGTAGTTAATTCTCTCTGACAAATATCAATCCAAAGTTAATTAAAAAATATTGCTTGAGTCTTTAGACCGAAGACAGCATGTTTTTTTGTATGGCACAATAAGAAATTATTAAATGCATACATATATATTATTCAAATGAAATAAAAGTTCTTTTATAAAGACGGTCTAGTAGTAAGTGAACTTCATCAGCATAATCCAAAATATTCTCATCTGCAAACCTGTTTTGTACTCCGGACTCCAAGGACAAAAGCAGCAAAAACCGTATACATAATACTTCATGAATGCAAGATAAGAAATTCTAGAAAATTCACGTTTAGTTGTCAGGTTGTACGTAAAATCTAACTTTGTATGAGGTACCTGATGATAGGTGCATATAAAAATAGAATGTAACATCTTTGTTATATTCTATTTTTATATACTTGTAATAAACATCCTTCTTGGGAAACAATATTATTAGATACTAGTGATATTTGATGGACCAAAATAAACGTAAAAAGAAAATATTTTAAATAATAACTTCATATCTGTGAAATAAACCTTCAATTCTACTATTTTATAGTATAAACAAGAGCCAATATAGTGATATATTCCGTTATGATCTCGAGTGCTGCATGCAAAGTTACTTCGTAGATTTAATTTTTACTTGAGATAAAATCTAAATACCCGCTCTATGATATTCTTCGAAAGAATTATATTGATTGTATTGTAGATACTCCTCAGTATGTTGTAGGTACTAGGAAAGCACAAAGCAAAATCGCCGATATCGCAATTCGATAGTGAACATTAGACACAGTTTGCAGATCAATAGGCTTAACGAATGATGTGATTCGAATGAATGAATTCCTGTCCGATCACGTGTGTACTTCATATATAAATTTGAAATGTGCATAGTAATATTATTTTATACGTGATAGTAGAGACCCATTGGTAGTATAAATTAATAATTCGAAATTAGTTAAAATGATTCGAAAATAGTATAACAAAAAAGTATAATTTAAAAGATCTAAGCGAAGAAACAGCGGAAGCAACTTCATTTTACGCCATATAAAGATATCTATCTAATGTTGTAATGAATGTATACTAACGATGTAGTATTGGACTCATCTGGCACCATAGCAATTATATTGACACTCATGTTTACTCTCATCATATAGTTCACCCATGTCGCAAAAAACATCATGATCGCGACATTGAAACGCGCCGGCACCATATCTGTAACAATAAAATATATATTTATTAACAAATTTAATAAAAAGGGATATCTCGGGATAAAATATTTGTATGAATTAGAATTATAAATATCAAATTTTACAAATCGAAGCGCAATCAATGTTTTAACTCTGAGATACAAAGGATATGTGCACCCGAATTAAATATTAAATTTCTAAATAACGTAAATAATGAAGGAGGAAATGAGTGTCAATAATATGGGCTAACGGCCCAATCAATATCACCTATCAGGTTGACGCACCCCGGCTCCCTGTCGAAATCATAATGATTAATTTGTAGTGAATTGTGAATCAAAATAATTAACCTGAATTCATGACTCATAATCATCCCCTTTCATTGCCAGCATATTTTATTGTCATTAATTAGAAATTGGAATTGGAATAGCAAATAAGCAGATAGATAAGCTGTAACTGTCACCTATACAGAGAACTACCACCACCATTCTAAAGAACTAAGATGTCATACTTCTTATGTAATATAACTACGTAATCACATCCTACAATCGACACATAGCTTACAAAGCAAACTGAAATAGGTAAGACTGAGTACTTCCACACAGACGACTTATTACGGTCTACCTCTGGTAAATACTGTATACCGATAAATCGTTAGTTCAAGCGGGTGCATCATTACACCGTCATCCAAAAAAAACCAATATTTTTTAATTCTTTAAGTTATTTAAACGTACTGCTAGATTCACACTCCTTCATTCAGATACTAAACATTTTATATTTATAAGATACAGTGATTCTTGACGACTCTACATTTAATGAGCTTATGTTTCCTATGATCTAATAATATGCAAATTTTTTTATAACCTTGCTAAAAAAATTATGACTAATAACAGTAATTCACTAGCTCTTTCAAGAGCAAATAAGAATCTTATAGTTACAACTTTATTGGTTGTCTATCTGCCCGCACATCATGTTAGAAGGAAGTCATTTGTCTGAAACTATTATTAATGTTTTCTATCCATGAAAAAGGTATATTTGTAAAAATGTTTATTCCGTGAATGATTTGGTACCTATTAATTATAGTTCAAAATCTCTTTCTAAATCAAATTGCTCATTCTTTGTTACACATTCTAAGCAAAAAATATATACGAGATTTCTCTAATATGGCGACTACATGTATTTAGCAATTAGAATTATACTTATAAACATAACCTCAAAGGAACTAGTACCTTTGTTTGTCTGTTCGCAAAAGATAACTTTCGAATACAATGTCAATATCACGCACACGATAGAGACTGGTAGAGACATTGACAAACAGTTCCGACGTGTTTTGTAGTCTCAACAGTTCATGGTACCTACTGACATTAAACGAAATATAATTTAAAAATAAAAAAAGTATATTGAAGTCAAGCAAAAGCGAAAGTATGAACTAGTTTATAGTAGAGACTGTCGCGACGGGATTCGTATGAAATTAATCAATGCTTATGATCTTAATGACGTCCGCCATGATCAGAAATGAGCGCCAAGAATTTTAATTACAAAATCATGCAACGATTCGAGTTAAATCGAAGAATTTATTTACAAATTAGAATATACATATAACTTAGACGTAACATTGATTTGCGTCACTTGCTGAATACCACATCGTATCTCTATGCCCCTGACCTAAAACATCGAGTAAATACTTGGATGATGCACTTCCACTCGGTGACCATCAGATAGGTGTGAAATCACTGTCGAACTTTAAATCGTTTCCAAGAAGATTAAACAACTGACCTCAATACTATTCTGTATAAAAAAATAGGAACATAACGATTTCACATTGATTGTCTTAGCTACTTTACAAACGAATCTAGTGAACGTAAGCCAATATACTTAGTTTTGTCACTAAATAAAATATTTACCCTTACAAACAAGTATTTACCCACAATTCGCCTACAACTCTGGCGGCCTCGGTAATCGAGCGGTTTAGCATGCCGCTTATTTCCGATGATCATGGTTCGATTCCTCGCACGGTACAAATATTTGTATTTTTCTGGTGTGTATTGGGCTGCGTGTTATCTATGTATTTACAAAAAAATATAATTAAGTATTTATATCAGTTGACCAGTACTGTTACAATACTACTTTGGAACTTAGATTGGAACTAGATGGCGCTGAGTGTATTATTATTACAACCTACAAAATGTCAAATAGTAAGTAACATATCAACTACTAAAATTATAACAACATTCACTCTCAGGGGCTTAATTTAAAGACTTCAGAAGAATAAAGACTGGTTCAGACCTTTAACCTTTTTTAGAAAACATGGTTTTCTAGTCATAACTATAGGTCTGAATCTTTATATAGATATATAATAACTTTCAGTCATACTTGCTCAACAATCAATTATTCCGCAACTTCATTCAAATTTATAGGGTAATTAAACAATACATTACATTTGTGTCATTGGCAAAAGAATATTAAAAAAAATATGTTTTATTTATGTAGGTAAGAACTTAAATAAATACGTTCTGAGTAGATACTTCATAGCAAGGTGCATTTCAATTATTATCATGGTATCGCACTTCCTAATTTCCTAACATAGATATCGTGTCACATACTATCATATTATAGTCATTCATTCATTCAGAGCCGCGCTCTTCTGCTTGTCGGTGGACTATGTTCTTATTTTTATCTATTTTCCACGATTTTCCAATAATTTCTTTACTCAATAATGCAACACAACTTCAATTGTTTCATTGATCAGCTTAATATATGTAGCTGTATCTTGGTCTTCCCCTTCGCTTGTGTTCAACAACAACGTATAATATATAATTCGAGGACAGAAAATATTTAAAAATTATAAATTTTCATTTTATGTAATAAAAGTAGGCCTTACGGTAACAAAACTAAAGTCATAATTCATAGTTGCAGACCTATTGAAAAGATACTCAGAAATTTATTATATTCCTTTCAAATCAGCATGAATAGTACACAACATGGAAGCAACCCGTTTGATTGCGGAGATACAGATCCAATGGTAATGTCATACTGTACTCATGGAACCGACATTCTCCAAGGTAATGTTTTTGATAATACTATTTCTCAAAGAACGGATACCACTTTATTTACGCCGTTTCAATAAATATTATTTATTACGAAATAAACTGGTCCATTACTAATATCGTAAATCAACTAAAGTACATTCGAAATAAGATTTCGTCATGAATCATGTAATAAGTAGGCTACACCGTTAGTTACAGACTCCATACGCATAAAGTATATGATTATTATATCCTTTGAAAGTTCTGTGCCCGATATCCGTTACGATTTTTTTGTATTAAAAAGTAACTATATTTTACATTTTAAAAAATCTCTTCTGTTCCCTTGCTAGTTTATTTATGGCCTATGATTTTTATTTAAGATCCTTAGAAATTGCATCAGTTTTTTATGTAAAATATAAAGTATTTAACTAAATCCCTAGAAACAGTAAAAACTGTAGGACATTTTCGTAATTAATCACTAATTACGTTAATACTTAATTCCATAATAATATGTATCTAATTGTTTTGTCTACTAAACCATGATAGGATAAAAATTGTGCCTACGCACCTAATTGACTAGGTATAAATTGAAAGTTTCTTATAAAACCTCAATTTCAATTTAATATTACAAATTACAAAAAAAAAATTCCAAACTAGTAACAACTACTGGCTTCTGTAGGTCTAATTTGAACAGATTTTTTTTTTCCGCAGAAGTCAGTAGTTGTTACTATTATAGCTTCTGCGAGGACAGTGCCTTTAAAAATGTAGAGTCCGTGTCTTATTCACCTCTGTGATAAATACGAAAAGATTTATTTGATCATTAAACAACACTTCACGTTAAATATAAAAAACTTAATAATAGTTAATTACTGTTTTTGCTCCGGAATAGGATGGGCAGTTACATATTTACGCCTGGCGCCGCGAGACGGCGCATTGGCGCGTCTAGGTGGCGCGGTAGCATGTACAACTTCAGACCCTACATTTTTACACTTTCACCACAACACGCATAGTTAATAAATACTTAGTTGGAATCTTCCAGAGTATATGTTCACATCACTGTTATACAAATACTTATTGTTGGCATTCCTTAATATACACATTAATATCAGTTAGGGACTAGTTTATTTGCAACAGAAATCCCGGCTAAATATTTGTCAAATTTTGGGTCCTACAAAATAGTTTGATGACATTGCCATCTTTAGTTCATTTTATGATGATGACTCTACTAAATTGCATTGATTATAACATTATGGGTCTTCTGTAAAAAAGGGTAACTCACGCGGTTTGGTATAGTTTCCTCCATCTACACTCTGCTGTGCTATGCCGTGCTTTGCTCCTCTAGTCGGCCCTTACACTATGTTAGGATACTTAAGTAAATAATGAAATCAGTAATATTTTGTTATCTTGGTAAAATAATAAAAATTATCTGTGCCTATATTTGTTGAACTCTCTCACGTGTCTTAAACCAACTACTACAACAACACTTAATAATTTCTTAAAGTGCAATGATTATCGTCAATTTCAAACACACTCAGTTATTAATAGAAGGATTTTTTATTAGACGGTTATTACTGGACTGTAGCATTGCGGCGTACATAAATCTATTGTGCTCGCCATTTTTGTTAGAGTTCGCTGCCTAGGTCCGTCAAGGATAAGAAGAAAGAAGATAAGGTTTTTATCTCCTCAGTATAAAGTGATTAAAAAGGAATTTTCGTTTATACATGAGTGAGTTATAACCACATAGGATGTATAGTAGCGTTTCCTCTTGTATTTGTCAAAATCTTTATTAAGCACAGACATAAGTCTGCCATGTGTTTATTTAATTTGCAGTGAACAGTGAGGGCCTTAGTCGTGATGCATGTATCGTTTTTACTCAATAACATTAGTCTATTAGATTATTGTCTATTATTTGTGTAGCCAGTTATTAGGCCTTTTGAATGTACCAGACATGGCATTTTCTGACAGTGATTTAGTTACTTACTATTTTGAGATGTCTCATCTTTAGGCATCAAGGCACGCCACAAAACAGTTCAAGGAAATTAAACGACTTTGCTTACCCGAAATTCAGTTTCATCACGTACCTACATGTAAATTTGCATTCAAGCTCATTTCATCCTTATCGTCATTTATTCTTAAGACCACACTACATAATATTTCATCAATCCAGTACCAATCCGTACTTATGGTTTCAAAATATCTTAAGATCGATAATTTAACATTAATTCAACAACATAACATTGTATTCTTTACATATCTTAAAATAAAATTGGGGACAAATGTTCGCCCCATAATCAGGAGGTATTATTTCTGTTACTTTTATTAAATAGTTTAGTTTCACCATTTACATGGGTATAATCTGAATGTATATCTGAGTTAATTATGTGAGTCTATGTCTATAATTATGTGAGTTCACCACGGTAAATAATATTTTAGTTTTGGGTTTCAGATAAATAATTTAACTTGAAATCACGATGCATTCTGTTAACATAATTAAAAATAAGTATGTAGTGTAAATACATAAAAGTTTAAAATTAACTATTCTTTGTGTTTCATATTTCTCTTTACATAAAAACTACTTTACGTGTTATACAACAAAAAGTAATAATATCTCCCCTTACTTCATTACTATATTTACATGTAGGCAACAATAAACACGCAGGTACATAATCCATTTGATTATACTTAAGCAAGTAGACTTCAATTTTGTAATTATTGTACAACAAGCCTTAGTTAGGTAAGTACCAAGTGGTAAATTAGTATGTTTAGCTTACTACAATACAACACCATAAATACGTAGATGCACATAATAATACATCTAATTATTTTATTCAGCATACCTAGACTAACAGACCATTATTATGGGAATACTTTATTCTGATAGTCGTACCTCAACAGGACTGTAAAGATGCGACAAAGGCAAATTTATGTATGTTAAAAACTGTGCCTAGAAGTATATGGTAAAATATCGAACCAATATTGTAGTGTCTACAAACTCTACACACAATTGCATGGTTGACACCCAAGGACCATATAATAGGTTATTTATTTAGTTTAACATTTTAAGACCTAAAATTCATCATTTTATGCTATATTAGAGTAATGAAGATCACCACAAGTATATTCACAGCCCATTATTACAACAATAATAGTCCGTGGTTAAATACTAACGACCATCTCTGTCACAGTGTTGAACTTCGAGTTCTGATCGGCACCGTGCAATTTACACATAGAGCAAGGACAAACACGTACCTCAATGGTCAAATACAAAACGCTTTATTACAGTGCTTCCCAAGCCATGTATCGCAACCTATCAGTGGGTTGAGAGCGAATATTGTACAGGCCCTAAAAATACTCAGATTCTCAGTTCAGGTTTAGGGCCTGTACAATATTCGCTCTCATAATATACTTAATAATAAATTTTGTCCCTAATTTCATTACAACAGGTTTAGAATCGTGTTCTCAGTTTGGAAGTTTTGTTACGTGATCATAACGTGTGCATTATGATCACTTGCATTCTTATATCATGTCCCGTAAACGAATAAAAAATGTCGTGTGCAAATAAATAGTAGCAAGCCTTTATATTATTATCCGGGGCTTTATCACAATAAAAAAACACAAAAAATCTTGTTGAACCTATAACTACAAATATTTCCACTACAATTATTGATTGAACAACACTTTTATTTAATCTTATATACAAATAAAGAGATTCATTGACTTCAGGTATATGAGTACATATTTACCAATTTGTACTATATTTACAAAGTGCCAAGTGTGTATTGCCTATATTTCTTCAGTAAATAAAAAAAAACAGTATTTTATATCAATTTCCACAATTTACTTTTTTCTTTAAGTTTAACAAGGAGGTACAGCGTGTAACCTAGGTACTTTATGTGGTCAATTAATCAATTTTATCAATTCAGAGGAAAAATGGCATTCCCTCCGACATAAATTAGAAACTGTAAGTAGCTGAAATGTAGATAATCAAATGCAATATAAATACCTACACACGTATCTACCGCGAAGTATGGTACGGACTTATCTCAATAAACCTTCATATAAATTGAATTCCAATACTGTCGCAGTACTTCCTATTTGGATATACCTACCTTTCTAACTGTTCGCTTTTGAAGGCTTTGTAGATCTACCTGTGTAAGTACTTATGTTTATATATATATATGGTTATGTTTTAAATCATACGATTAATTTACTATTTCATTAATATATCATGATATTTACAGATAATTTAATTTTATATATACGAGTTACTATGAATACGTTATTTATTGTCAATATTTCAAATTGACAATAAATAATTAAATAAAGTACTCACATACTTTATTATTATTTAAAGACCCCACAGAAAAAGTACTTTACCGGTAGATAATAAAATGAGATAACTATTTAAAAATGAAATTGTTTGATGATTTACTACAATAAGATAACATTAGCTAGGCATTGTATCCGTATTTGAGACTTTGTGGCATAAATGCACGAAGAATAAGACGATGTTTATTTGCTTACATTACTTGAATAGTTTCTTCAGTATCTATCATGTTGTATATCACTAAGATAACTGATCTTTTTATCAAATTTGTATACAAATATATGTATGAGTATTAGCTTTTCCTACTATGACCCGGTAAAGAGAGACAAAATGAAGTGTGTTTTATTTTTTCTTTATATTTTAATTAAGAAACAGTGAAAATATGTGTGGTATATTAAAAGAGTAACAGTACTGCCGTGAACTGGAAATTTTAATATTTTTCAAAACTAAATGTAAAAATAGATATGTCTTTCTCTATATAAGTAGGTACCTATAATGTTAGTTTGTATATCTACATATATTTCCCATTGGATCCTTAAGTTTAATTTCCTATAGAATCCCATATTTAATTTATTACGTTGTAAATTGATGTAAAAACTTCAGACAATACTCAAGGTTACACGGTTAATTACTCATAATAACTAAACGCGGCTGTATAAATTTCCGCACGAGCATTAATTTTATCATAATTATGTATGCCTTAATAGAAAATATACCTAATATTCGTTTTGATTATTATTGTTGATCCAAAACTTAATATTTCAATTACAACTATCGTATTAATTAAAAGTTTAAAACTTCAGTAGGTTTCCTTCTACTATTGTTACAACTTCTTACCTTCGTTACAAGGTGCAAGGAGGAAAATATGCGCACAAAAAATTCTACGTATATTTGACCTACATACTCCATGTAGGTCAAATATACGTAGAATTTTTTGGATAATAGGAAATAAGGAAAGAAAATAAATTACATATTCTGAAATGTATTTTTACATGGGGAACAACACTAAGTTTTGGGTTGTACAGCTAAGATATACTTAACTGATTAATAAATGGGCAGTTGTATTACCTAGTCCCAAATAAAGATTCCTTGTCTCTATATTTTAACTCACAAAAAAGACAAAATCAACAAAAAGGTAGTAGATACTGACGATGTCAGCAAAGCAGGACGTATCTATGCATCTACTAAATTCGTAGAAGAAAATTAATATACAGAGTATGATAAAATTTGATAGCGAAATAAATATATAATAAAACATAACCATTTAAGACACTTGAATCGGGGAAATACTTTATTCTCGCAGAAAAATACAAAAACTGGTTCAGATCAAAATTACGCAGTGGTTATAAGTAGTTTTAAAGATTTACGTCTTACGCTTGTGCTAATCAAGATTGCACTAGCACTGTGTCCGGATTCTGAGTGATTTCAGAGTCTCATCAGATGTAAATATCGAGAGATTACATTTTTAAACGTATTCATATATTTTTATATACATAAAATATTACCTTACTTTTATATAACTATAATAATATAACATTGAGGCACAAGATCAATGTAAAGTTAAACTAACTAAACATTAGTTTAACTTTTTAGATATGAAATATTCTACCTAACTAATTTGTCACGCTACAAACGCACATAAATAGGTATTTACTTATAACGACATCTAACACCAAATAACTAAATACAAATAGTTTATTATATATAATATGTTAATCTTAAATCAGAACTAATTTCAGATAAACATAGGTGGAAAGGGTATTGTTAGTAATGGGAATCCTAGAACCCTCTGCTGGTGCTCCGCCAGCGTAAACCGTTAGTTTAGGCAGGTGCAACATTCCATTATCATCCGTTACATATGTACATAGGTATAGATACTAAAAATATTTATGTCAGTAATTCTGTCTAGATAAATAAGTGCTGTATTTTGTTTACCAACGCGTTATACTAATCATAATTACAAGCATTTGGATTCCCTACAGGCCTATAAAGTCACTAACTGTTAGAGCCGAACTTCGTCATTTATTGTTACCGAGTCGGGACAATACAGTACTAAATGTTATTTAATGGATATGTACATTATTAATGATTACATTTGTAATATGGTAGAATTGTACTTAATACAGCATCTATCAACAAAAGAAAAATATAGGTAATTTATTTACGAATACTAATTTACGTTGGCACCAAAAGAATATTTTGCTTGATATTTGAGTATGTATGTAAATAGGTAATTACCTTAAATGGGTGGGAGTACCCATCAAATAGGTACTTCTCTAAAATAAACGTCTTTTCACATTTCAATGTACACAGACATAATCAAGGTCGGAATAGATATTATCTCATTGATTACAATCAAAGCAGTAAGATGTTTTTTTAAATAACTTTTAAGTAGTTGTATATTCAAACTGACATAACGTACTTCTATAACACTGAAAATAAAGATAATTTAAAAATAATTACTCACCAAATGCCTTTATATGAAATTTCATTTTGATTCGCGCACGTAACACGTTTGTAAACACAAATTATCCGCGTGGATGCTGTATTCACTGTTACCACTCACCGTTGACGCGTGCGGGTTGCGCGCGCGCACGTCTTTCTGCGACTGCCTTCGCTAACGTTGCCGTTGGCCAGATCCGCAAAGTGCACTCTGCGAAGGCCTTATTTCGCGTGCCGTTCCAAACATCCGATTGTCAATAAGCATTAAAGTGGCTGTCGCTGGGTACGTATTACCCACTTGAAAATTCGCCAAATCACCTTTCCCTGTACAAATAAAGCGCCAATATAGGCCTTATTAAGCACTTAAAAATATACCTACATTACCTGTATTACATGCCTTATACTAATGATGCACAGCAACTCGCCTCGCACTCTTCGGTTACAGTTACAAAAATATTAGTATGAATAATGAACACAGCTTTTAAAAATAAAATACTTAGTATTACTAATTCGTTTTAAATATGGTCTTTGCAACAATCTCTGACACCAAATGATCTCAAAACAGTAGGTAATGTACAAGAGAAGAAGTGTAGTAGTGAGAGTTCTGGTTCATCATATCTAAAATCAATAGGTTCCACATTCCACAGTATTTGCAAATTTAAATGTTATAGATCACATTATTATATTTGACGGCCTCGGTGGTTTAGCGTTTTAGCACATCGTTTTATTTGCGATAGTCGTGGGTTCGATTCCAGGCACGGTAAAAATGTTTGTATTTATGAGTATAATTGTTTATATCGGTCTGGGTGTTTTCTATGTACCTATATTATGTATGATCTGTATGTTTTTAAATCTTTGTTAAGTACGATGGACATCATTATTTTGTTCCGTGACGAGTGACGAGTGACGACTGTAGTAGTTACCACCCGTGCATTGGAACTCATGAGGACTATGGTGCCCGATAGTTATAATAACTACCAAGATCCAAAGGCCAGGGAAAGCATATTACGCAGAATGTTAATACGTGTCAGGCTTCTGCCACGCGCGCCTTCCTCCCATGACAGCCTCGGTGCTCCATGCAGCCAATTAATAATACTAATATTTAACAATCAGGTAGTCAGTATATACAATATACATATATATAGCTGTCTCCGACGAGAATCTTACTTCTTAAATATATCTATTATAAACGCGAAAGTTTGTGAGTGTGTATGGATGTTTCTTACACTTTCACGCAAAAACTACTGAACGGATATTGATAAAATTTTACAGTATAGCTTATACATCAGAATAACACATAGGCTATAATTTTAAAAGATATGTAATTAGATATGTAAATTGGGCGAAATATATTATAAATGTGAAGTAGTTATGATGCAGACGAAGTTGCGTGGATATATTTATATAAAATTACCTATCAAATGTACATATCACATATTTGCTATGTCTATAAACGAAATGCTAATGAATGCTATAACAGAACTACCTAGAAATGTATTTGACAATTCCATATTGGGCAATCCTGAGTTAAAAACAAATGCTGCGATGTAGGTATAGCTGTCGAGGTGCAAGAACAATATGTAGATAATAGCTACAGCAGATAATAAAACTGGTACTAAAAATACTTCTCCCCTGTAAACTTATATTATGCCCTTTATTTCTGTCGATTTAAAATAAGAACTATATACTTTGAATTTTATCTGTAAACAACTGACTAAAATAATATAATACACGTAGGTACAATGTTTCCTTTGCGCCGGTCGTAGGCGGTGGATAAAAAGATTATTATTTATATTCATAAACTATATAAATATGTACTATGTTACATAATAAATAAATGGTTATTACATTTAATTATTTATCTCTCATATGATTGATAAATTACTCAAATTCATTTATGACCCTGTAAAAAAGTTGCATTTCATGTATTCTATGACAGTAATTTTTTTTAAATGCATAATACTTACCTGTTGGTACATCGATTCTTGGTCAGTATCACCACCAATAAGATAATATTACATATCATAAGAACATACATGACAATTGTATTGGCAACCATATAGCGACATGTTAATTTGAGCACGACTGTGGTTCATAGCAAATGATGAGACCGGTGTCAATGGTCTTACTAGATAATACTGTAGTTGTCAAGGCATGCTTAGTAACTTAATTCATGAATAACGGTTGAATTAATTCGTCACTCGATGAGTAAATAAGGTACTTAAACGTTATCCTTTCAACTTCGTTTGCATTCCCCATCTAGATTCATTGTGAAACGCGAACTATTTACCAATTCAGAACAAATTATTAGCGAAAGAACGAGTTATAAGTATAATAAATCTTCTCGAATCCTGTTTTAGCTATAATTCTCTTACAATTAGTTTTATCAAATAACGATATTGAAAATATTTGGGTAGAGTCGTCGTGCTTCGGCACTTGCATCGAAACAACGACATACCTACATCATGTCATTATTACTTTATTAAAGCTTAAAAAATTATTATTGCATCCTACTTGTTGAATATAATTGAAATGCATTACTTTTAAATTAATATGTGCCTACATGTACTTATTATCTTTCTGACAACACTCGGCACCCTTCCATTTCTTTATATCTCCATATAACAGATCTTTTTTGGATATAAGACACCCACGTTACGTGTCCGCGTTAAGTACATTCACCGCGGACACGTAACGTGGGTGTCTTATAAACCATGTAGAACACTATCTAATAAACCTCCTAATAATATCTAATAAATATCCTAATGTACAACACTTGTATTATAAAGGTGTTGTACAAATGAAATGAAATGAAATGAAATTTATTTGCGTATTATACGGGCAAGTTGTACAAGATACGGGCAAGTTGTACAAGTTGTATAGGCTGTATACTCACTACCTACGTACGACAAGAAAAAATTAAGTATCGGCATCTAATCATAAAGCCATAGTTGAGGTGATAACATCACACGACAAACACAAATAAAAGACAAATAACATTAATACCAATTTATTAATGAAATCACCCGGTTTTTTTTACACAAAACATGATGTACTTCATGAAGAGAGATTAATAGATGATGGCAGTCGAACACTATAAATTTGACGTAGTAAGAAATTACACTAAGAAAAAAATAAAAAATATGAATAATGCAGAGTTTTGAAAACAGTTATTCTCTGCACTTCACAAGTATGATTGATTAATGACAACGCGTACTTAAAATTTAAAAAAAAAACAATGTTATAGAAATAATATTAGATGAATTAATAAGTACATGGATTCTTATCAAAATAAACGCGATTATTACATCATCAAATATATAGGATCATGGCTAGATTTTATCAGTATATAAATTTGTTAAATGTCCTTTTAATATCATACATAACACAGTGAGATAAACTGACATTTATATATTGTTTTTGTAATCTTTTAATTCATTTAAATCCTAATATATATTTGACAATTTTATATAATATTTAATAATGAAATGTACGCCTGAGAACGAGAAAATGAATATTTAAAATTAATATATTTTACACATTTCAAATATTCAAGGGAATCAGGTAATTTTAATAGATCTGCTATTCTAGTACACTTACACCTGAAATAGGTAGTTACTTACACTGTTAGATACTCACAACAATATATTGTCCTGAGTAAATTTCGCAAATAGTGAATATTTAGCATATACTACTATAAAAAATGAAACTATGGACAAAATTATTTTTATCGGGTACACATTTCAAAACTACCTATTTACAAAATGCATTTCCAAATGAACCATAATAATATAGAAAAAGTGTAGGAAGAGAGAAGGTAGAGTTGATAATTTAATTAAGAAGGGGTTCGTGGCAAAAATTTCTAATATCAGACAGTAAATACATAATCGTTTTATTGTATTAACAATAAAAAGATTATGTATTTACCAGTATATACATAATCCTGCTGTGTATACCTAAACAAACTAAACACTGTTCACCTGTTTATTAATGCAAAGGAACTGTATATATTACATTGTATAAAACTATAGTTTTTAAGAATAAATTTGAAGTATTATAGTCTCCTGGACGCAAACCGGTGCACGTATTACTGTATGGCAACAGATAGGACAATTCTACATACTATGCTTAATTATTGTTCCACGCCATTATAATGTATTCTTATAATTTATATGATTATGCATTTCTCTCAATATTCGCACTAATTTTTAACAACGTTCAAAGCTAAGCTTTTTAAGAATATTAACAATCAAATGAGACGATATGCACGTGACTAGTGATTACAAATTATCTAAAATTAAAGGAAAATTTGATAATATATGATTTAAAAATAGCCTTCAGCAGCTTATTAAACAGCTATAATTGTAAGGTGGCAAGACAGTTTAGTCCTGCCGGGTATCAACGCAAGCCACCACACTAACCTAACATCAGGTGGGCCATAAAATTGTTTGGCATTCCAATTATATAATTCACTAAAAACAAAAAGTATGGTATACCGGGGCACATTTAAACACCAGAGGCATCAGTTGAACGTTTTCACAGTTATATGATCAAATCAGATGACTACCTAGTAATTTCACTATCACATATAATATTTATTACATTAAGTACCTATTTACCCATATCAATTCTTCTCTGTACTCTGAAATTTGACGCTACTTACTATTTGTATGTCAAATAACATTGTCAATTAAAAGCGTTAATCACTATACTGTATAAGTATACAATAATGTAACTTCATTAAATTGTTTGAATAATTTTAATTTCATTTTCGGATAGGTACGTAACAGGATTTTAGGTAAATATGTACTACCTGCATACGTACATAAAGAATATTTGGGATCTCGTTAAAAAAAAATTAAATTAACTAATCTGTTTTTTAATATAATGATTTCTTAAACTGTCTTATTTAATATACATTATTTATGTTATTAGCTGGGTCTTTACACGAATAATTTTATAGTAAATAAAGGTTACGCTGCACTAGCCGTGGTCACGAGCTGACTGGAGTAACAGCGATGTCAATGTAGATAGCTGTCAGCAGTTTTACCTACCTACTACCGTCACTAGACTGTCGATCGAAAGAAAAAACCTTCATGTCTCTACTCCACCACACGCTACATCTACAATCAGTTGTTATTACACTCATAATCAAAGCGCAAGATCTCTGTGCCTCTGAATGTATGGATGAAGAACGTTCATGAAGTGCTTAAGAGAGACGGGTACATAATGAGTAGACGGCAACGTAAGCACGTAATAGAAGCTAAGAAACCGAAAGTGAACAGACAACCAGCGTACATGACACACATAAGAGGAATAGCGGATAAAACTGGAACTGCACTGAATAAATACTCCATTAAGACTATATAGTATCTGCCTTCAAAGTAACGAACAATTTACGTTCTCCAAAGGAAAAGCTAAGCGTCTAAATTTTGTAGACGCTTAGCTTTTCCTTACTGCAGTTAAAATTGCAGAGCATATCGCAGCAGTAAAAATCGACAACCATCCAAAATTTGCCATCATCTGCTGAACGCTGGAACAAATCACTGGATTGAATTGCATGCATCTAAAGTCGTATTTTTAATTAGACGAAGCTAACTGACAGTAGCTAATGTCACTATGTAAAATAATGTTGCCATATTGAAAGTAATAGTGATGCGTTCAGTTCTCGGTCAGATGAATGAACAATGAGTGTGAATAGTTTAATCATTTCAAACTACAGAAGAATATTATTTCTATTTTACAATAAAATTGTATAAATGTGCTCTGATATAAGTTACTAGTGGTATGTAACTACAATCAGTTTTTTGACGGCTTATTACAAAGCGCGCGGCTACTAGTGCCAACACCGATCAACGTCGCGAGCGATTTTGTTCGTAATTCGGCTTCTAACCTCTGGTCTAAGAGCACGTTTTTTTGCGCTCACGCTGTTTTGTTAAGTTTTTCTTTATGTTGTGTTTGAGGTAATTGTTGTTTATTGTATATTTGCTATGTTGTTTCGTACAAACAGTATGGATCCTCAACCAAACACGTCAAGCCAACGCTTGTCTCTAAGAAAGAAGAGACTATGGATTGCTTTAAGCGTTACCGAAAAACTTATGAGACAATACGTCTACAAACACGTCTTTGAGGCGAAAGCTGCTTTACTATTACCTATTGAGGCTCCTGAAAAAAAAGAATGTATTTCGAAAACAGCTGACATTTTGGGAATTGGTGTGACCTCAATCTACAATGTATTAAAAGAACACAAAGAAAATGAACAATTTAAGTCTCCGGAGAAACGTGGACCGAAACACTGTTTCAAAGATAAATTATTGACAAATTTTCAGACAGATTTATAATTAATGTCGCTGAAAGTGACAATGATTTTTTTATCTGATGATGAATAAAAACAAATTTTGTAATAAGCGAAGTTTTTTATTTTTATTACCTAACTATATTATGTTATATATTGTTATATTTTATACATCTATAGTTTCAACTACATGATGTATTGTAATTAGGACAGTCTTAAAAGTTTCCTCGCAATTTTTTTCTTTATGTTTAAAATACTCGGTATTCAGTACAGGTATATACTATAGGTAGTCGTCGAAAACTCGTACCCGATATCGGCAGTTCGGCGGACTAACTATTCACTAAACTAGACAATCGAGGCAATTGCATTAATTCAGGAGTTTTTTCAATTATTCACTTTGTCACAACACTATTTTTATTTCATCAAATACTGACAACACAGTAAACGTCAGTTGACTTCGTCTAATTAAAAATACGACTATAAGGTCCTCTCTACTCCACTATTACACACGAATGGTACGGGAGACGATTGAAATAAAAAAATATCCCATTTTCAACAGAAAAGATGACTTCAACTTAACTGGATTCAGTCATAAATAAAGTCAATAAGTGTGATGATGACACGTAATAAGTGTACGGATACCGTGAGTGCTGTGTGTCGCGATCTTTCATTGGACAATCTGTCGGTAGTAAACAAAATTGTTGACACCTATCTATATTGACATCGCTGACTACAGTCAGGTCGTGACCACGGCTATTGCAACCTAGTCGAAACGTCAAGAGAGGTTATTGTTGTTATACGTGTTAAGACCCGGTTGACAACATAAGTAATAATGAATTCTACATTAAATAATACATTTCCAATTTCTCTATCTCTGAATATAAAACGCTATATATTTTCTCTAACTAAAATCAACTTTCTCGCCATTTTGGCGCCAACTAATTGAGCATATTCTGTGACTCCTTCCTTGTCATCATCATTTTTCTGACCAATTTTACAGATTCTTCTATATGTTTTATACAGACAAACATTTCCTCTGACAGAAACAGGTATATAATTTATATCTTTATCGGTAGGATAATTTCCGTCAATATTGTCTATATCAGTATCTAGCCTAGAATATGGCCTCGACTCAAACTTAGGTATACAGTCTTTTAGATTAAACCATTGGTAGGTCTCAGGACACAGAAGATCCGAAGGAAAAAAGTTGCCTTTGTACCTCATCTTTATGCAGCTGTGGATGTAAAACCCCATGTAATAATATTTCAACTCAGGAGCCATTGAATTTAATCGTCTTGTGAATTCGATCTCTCTAAAAACATAAAAAATATCTCTTAAAACATCACATTACAGTGAGGACCAAAAAAAAGTAAATGTCAGCCAAATATTTACTGACTTTACATGTACACTCTTTCACACACAAATACTATACAGCAATAATAAAAATTCAAAAGAAAACTTATTTTTAAACTTTTTCGTTTAACATGAATAATTTGATGGCAAATAAAGGTTTACCTCTCTCGACACTCGACTAGGTTGCACTAGCCGTGGTCACGAGATAAAAACCAGTTTAACTATATTAACAAGATGAAGTGTGAACCTTTTATACAAAGCACAGGTCGCAGTAAATTATATTAAATATTACTTTGATTGATGATCTGAAGATTCTAAGCAGAATAGTTTTGTTTCAAATTTTTGTGCTTTAATCCACTAAAATGTATTCCAACTAGCTTTATATAAGATTCATTAACAGAGCAGGAAATAAAATAAGTTTATAGTATGACTTCAATTATATGTCGGTAAAATATCGTGAATAGATCTAAAAATAAAAAAATCAGGTTAAATATAATTTTAAAGCAGTAAATACCTGAGTGCTCCATAAGTGCCCAATGTTAGATTCATATACTCTGGGTCATAGAAGAAATAAACTGAAGAAACACACTTTGGCAATATGTCGATAACTCCTACAGCAATCAACTTGCCGTCCAACCGGTACTGCTGATGAAAAGACCCATAGCCACAAGGTGGTCCTGTCTCTGTTTTTTCTTCCTAAAAAAAAGTATTATATTAATATGATCATATCACATGTCAATCTCAAAATGTTAGATTATAAAAAGTTGACTACTTTGGTACCTCATTCTGAGTAGGTACCTCTAGAAGACTTTAAAGTACAAAGTAAGCTGCTTGGCGGCTAAAATAGGTGTATATTGTATATTAGTACAGCCACCGATTGCTGGCTGCAGTAGAAGTACGTTGTGAGATATACAGTAAGGTGTAAAACTGAGTCAGTACTTAACATTTCCATAAAAAGTAGCGTAAAAAATTTAGAATTAATTGTTAAATAATAAACGAATTACGGTATTAAAAACTACATTTATTTATTACTTTAGTTACGACTATCTGATAAGCTTAAACATACTTTTGGTTTATGATTATCGCAAATACAATTGGTTCACTTTTGCACCAGTGAAACAAAAATATTGATTTCAGAATTTCAATATTTGGTAAAGACCAAAGACAAAGACCTTTTGCTTTTTTAACGGCATACAATCTGTTTTCTACACTTTTCACAAGTCTTTCACAGTACTCTGGTGTGTGCTGTGTGTGGTGTGTATACACAGCAGTGATAAGACCAATGCTCGTGTACGGGGCCTTGGTTTGGAGGACAAGGTCGAAACTCACGACCACAGTCAACAAACTAAGGTCCTTTCAACGACTTGCATGCTCTTCAATCACGGGATGTATGAAAACTACCCCAACAACAGCAATTGAAATAGCCCTCAATATAACACCCCTCGATTTGTACATACAACAGGAGGCAGCCATAGCTGCCATAAGACTATACCATCTTGGTCTATGGGGCAAAAACCATAATAGTTCTCACACTCACATCCTGAAACAACCAATCGAATACGAACCTTTGATTGCAGCTCCGTGTGATACAACTCAAACTTCACTCATTTAACAGGAAATACCAGATACAATTGAATCAGGAGGAACAAGATCAATCTGCTGTAAATGAACTACGCATATACACAGATGGTTCCAAAACACATAACGGTTCAGGAGCAGGAGCACACTCCCTTGACCTCAACATGAACTTATACATACCACTCGGCCCACACAGTTCGAATTTCCAATGTGAATGCGTTGCCCTGACTGAGGCAGCACGAACAGTGCAAAAGTTAGGTGTCAATAATTTCAACATAAAATTTATATCGGACAGTGCTGCCGTGCTAAAAGCACTACAGAACAGGAAATCAAACAACACATTAATAATCGAATGTCACAATATCATGGACAAAGTGGCAGAGCACAACGGTGTAACCATCCAGTGGATAAAAGGGCATAGTGGATCATATGGAAATAATGCCGCGGACGAATTGGCAAGAAGAGGATCAGGCATGACGGTAGCAGCCCCCCCCCCCCGTTTTTGCCAATACCATTCTCACAATTTCGATCCTGGATTCGCCAAAGATCCACTGAGATACAAAACAAAAGATGGAAACAAACCACCGATTGCAAACAATCAAAAGTGGCAATTCCTAGAACAAATCAAAGAATGACAAAACGCCTAATAAATCTGGACAGGCATAACATAAAAACAATGATAATTTGTAAACATTTGTACACAATAGGTGCTACAGACAGTCCCCTATGCCGGGGCTGCTTTGTAGCCGAGGAAACGGCCGCTCATGTAATCCTGGAGTGCGAAGCAGTGACCACGCAACGAAATCAAATCCTCGGAACGGTGAGGTCGCTCCGAGAAGCCTGCGAAGACACCAGGAGACTTCTGCGCTTCTGGGAGGAGCTTGGCTGGCTACATTAGTAGCCTGGCTCTACACGCACAACGGCCCGAATGAGAGGCCAATTGCGGAAATGGAGTCCAACCTACATCTACATCTACATCAGTACTCTGGTGGAATTTGGTACCACTGTTCTTGTACACGTTCCCATAAAATGTTTAAGTTTGATGGTGGTGCTACATATTGATTTAAAAGCATGCTTTTCAAGTACATATGCCCATAATCGATTTTCGATTGGATTAATATCCGGACTCTGAGATGATCAGGATGCTTATTTAGCCAATTTTTTACTATTTTCGATGTGTGTTTCGGGTCATTATCATGTTGGAATATTATTTCACTTAGTGGGTAGGCCATATTTTTAATGGCTTCTAACATATGTGTCTTAAGAATATTGTGGTACATTTTTGCATTCATATTCCATTCGATTTTGTAAATAGGTCCGACGCCATAAGCTGTCATACAACCCCACAATTTAATATTACCACCATGTTTCACCGTTTGTATAAAGACTTTTGCCTGTAGTGGTTCACCTTCTTTTTTCCAGTTCCATTTTCTACCATCTGTGCAATAATTTTCGTCTCATCCGACCAAATAACCCACATCCAATCATCCCCAGTCCAGTTAATATATTGTTTCGCGAATTTTTCTCTAGCTTTAATATATTTTTAGTAAGAATAGGGTTTTTTTCTTCTCGACAGCTCGCATATTAGCTTTATGTAATGCCCGACGAACAGTCCACTTATTCACCGACGTGCCAGTGTCTTGTTTTAAAAGCGCCACCGCTACAGAAGCTGAAGCCGCTTCACCAGATCTTAAATAGTGAATAACTTTTCTTACGTCTCTATCAGATAATTTTTTAGTACGACTTCCACATTAATTGGTATATAAAATTTACACTTGGCTCTAATTCTTTGTATCGTTGATTGACGAACATTTAACTCTTGAGCGATATATCTTGCCGATTTTCCATTTTTAAGTAGTTACTTATGTATGTTAAAGAGTTCTTTAACATATTCTACAATATTCTTTGTAATCGGTTTCATGACTGTATCGAAAATATATGTATGAAGTAAAAGCGTTCACTGTGATGTATCAATTTAAACTGAATAACAAACAAAGCGAAATTGGATCTCTACACTATTCCCGATAAGTTTAAACATATTCATACTCGAACCCAAATATGTTTTTAAACACGGTGCAAAAATGTGTCAATCAATATTAATTATGTAAAAGTTTTAAAGCACAGATAGTGGACAACAATTATACGGATTAAGTAATTAATGAGTTATAGATTTAAATAATAAGACATATAATTTAAAAAGCTTTTAATAAATGTTACTATAATTCATATAATAAAAAATGACAGAACACTGACTCAGTTTTGCACCTTACTTATATTATCAGTATAAATACATATATATTTATGAAGGGAAAATAAAATAATATTATTATACATACTAGTAAAGGACTTTTCACTAAAAAATCTTGAAACTTCTCTTCCTGACACTTTTGTGGCTTATCATTGTGTATAACAGTCTGATACTTGACATATACTTGATGTGTCTCTTTAGCGGTTGCCAACCATTCTGAACTGGGCGGCGTGGTACGTACCAACCTTATCTGAAATAATGAATACTACTAAATAAATATTGACCAGGGCCCTCACAGGACACTGCAAAATAAACAAACATATGGCAAACCTAGGCCTATATAACAAAAATCTGCTGATTTTGCCAAACTGAAAAGGAAACGCCACTACACATCCTATGTGGTACAACTACACTCATGCATAAACGAAATATCTCCTTTGGAAAGTTTACACTCTTTCCTGAGGAGATAAAAACCATCGCTAATAAAAGTATCCTTAAATTCTTGTCCCTGACGGGTCTAGGTTGCGAGCTTTAAAAAGGGCCAGCACAATAGATCTATATAGATCGCAGTGCTACAGATCCATGCACCTGACAATAGCCCAATGAACTCAATAAAAAAAAATATACATATACACATAACAATAAAAGTTAATATAATAATAATATACTCAGGTCAGTCCCAAGTTAAGCTAGCTAAAGCTTGTGTTATGGGTACTAGTTAACTGATACAAATACATAGATATATATTTTTTTCATACATATTATACATAGAAAAAAAACTTCTACTACCACTAATGCAAGCTTTACCTGTTTACCTACAAAGTAAATGTTTTTATTTCAAATTAAATTAATCCATACAAAAAACATAAAACAATAACATACCTCTAACTTCTGTATAATGTCATCCGGCAGATCATTTATGAAGTCCTCTATTTGTTTTTCCTTATTTTTGTTGGTATTTTTCACAGTTGTTATATCAATACCTTTTTCTTTGAGTTTTTCTAACTTCCTCTCGCGCCTTATTTGCTTTGCTTTTTTACACGGTGCTCTTGTTGGATCAGGCCCAGAACCTAGACAAAAAATTAAATACTTTTTATAAATATAAATAATTTACATAGAAAACAACCAGAGACTATAGAAACAATCATATTAATGTATCGCTCTAGTGTTAACCATTATTTCGCCAAAATCATCACATATGTTGGGAGGAGTATAAATAGTCCTTGCAGCTTATTTCATTTAGGAAAACAAAATAATTGTCATCACCTTTATTAAGCGGTAACAGTCGCCTATATATACACAACAGACATCACATTCAAAGGGATGAAAATATCATGCCTCTTATCCTGTAAATCCTAAATATTAATTAGATGTTTTTTATACACCAAGTTGAAGAGATAATGAATTCTGTCTAATTCAAGTAGTTGAAATGAAATAGAAGAAATATGCAATTATACATACAAGTTATTTTTAAATCTTTCTGGTTAATGTCTTCCGGTAACTCTAAACTTGATTCTGCGGAAGCATCCCCTGAAAAAAAAATTAGATCAAATTCAAATTCAAATTCAAAAATCATTTATTCATGTAAGGCATTTTAGCCGCTTATGAACGTCAAATTTTTACATTCTAATTTTATTTTTTTTACCTACCGTCCAGTTCGGTATATAGATCCAATTGAGAAGAACTGGCAAGAAACTCAATTGAATTACCTTTTTTTTTAAAGCCAGTTTATTTAAAATGTATATTTATATAGGTGTCCATGTCTAACATTAAATGAAAATTCAGTGCATGAACAACTATTGCCATGCATACTCGTCATTCAAGTAATCGTTTAGTGAGTAATAGGCTTTGCTCAGTAAATATGATTTAACAGATGTTTTGAATTTATTTAAGGGTAATTCCAACATATCCTTTGGTATTTTATTGTAAATTTTTATACCTATTCCCATAAAAGACCTATTAACTTTTTCTAAACGATACTTGGGGACAGCAAGTTTGTCTTTAAATCTAGTATTAATATTATGAATATTGCTGTTTTTTGGAAATAAGTCAAGATTTTTATGAACATATAGGATATTTGAATATATAAATTGAGAAGCAACGGTGAGAATATTTGCCTCTTTGAATTTCTCTCTTAATGAGTCACGACTCTTCAAACAGTAGATCGCTCGAACGGCACGTTTTTGTAATATGAATATATTTTTAATATCTGCCGCTTTTCCCCATAGTAATATTCCATAAGAAAGTAAACTATGAAAATAACTAAAATAGACCAATCTAGCAGTATCAGTATCAGTGTACTGTCTAACTTTACGCACGGCAAAAGCTGCTGAACTTAGTTTCGCTGCAAGGCTTTGAATTTGTGCACCCCATTGTGTTTTATTATCTAGTGTGATTCCTAGAAAAACAGTAGATTCTATAAATTCCAGAGATTCGTCATTTAATTTTATGTTGCAATTAGTATTAAAACTTTTAGACAGAGAAACATTAACACATTTTGTTTTTTTAGCGTTTAACATAAGATTGTTAGTTGTAAACCAGTGCAGGATCATCATATTAATAGAAGATATAGTCATTATATGCCTACTGTTTCTTTTAGTTAGGGGAGAGTAGAGTAATAAACATTAGTCCTCATTACTAGCTATATTGGCCTTCATATAGTTTCCACTGGAAACCATCGTGGTTATAGTATGCCAAAATAATTGCTTAATAAATCATTCTATCATCCACTGTTGCTCCATCAGTCTAGTTAGCGTAAGCAGGTGCACCATTCCAAAATTAATAATTCAGTTAGCACATTTATCAGTATGTCATATTAATGTTGTGTTATAATTTAGAAAGTTCCTCTGTCTATCTTTCTCATCAGGATTTATTATTTATCTGCAGGTCCATTTTATTGAAATTTGATTAATACCAAATCTCTAAATGGTAACCATACTATATACATCAATAGCACTATCATATCACATTATCATGTGATGTCCATCCATGATGGTATCATGTTGCTGCCTCACATATTGCCATTCTGAGGGGCTAAAATGTCACACCTCTCATGCTCTCTCTTATATCAACCTTCAACACAGCTTTCAAAGCAAGTTGCTTGGCAGATGAAATAAATAGACAGAGATACTCACACAGACAACTACTTACAAAGTGTATTATCGAAAAAAAAAATATTTATATATAAATAAAGCAGCATTCAATACATTTATACACTAAAGCCTTGCCCAAAGTTAGTCATATTACATATTAAAATTATATTTACTCACCTTTATATACATGATCAACATTCAGTTCATCAGACTCTTCAGTACCAATCACTATATTGGTAACATCAATGTTCTGATGTTTACGAGTAGGTTCTACAAAACATTCTCTTGTTTCTTGCAAATGTTCCATATTATCCTCTAAGCTACTACATGTAGACATCTTTCTATCTGCATTACTTAAAGGTTTTTCAGTATTATCTGGTCCCAACAAATATTTATTAAATCTCTTTAAAACTTTTTTCTGTGATTTTGTGGCCTTGAACTCTAAGGCTTTACACCTGTAAACATTAAAAAAGATTGATAAGGAAAACTTATGCCGAAAATATTTAAAGCATGGCTAATGTTAGGGAAAATACTGAAGCCTTCTTTAATGTTTAAATACACATATTAAAAATATTCTTATCAGCAAGCAATGTTTGCAATTATTATAGATGACTATTATATTTATTATTATTATATTATAGAGGACTACATTAATTTTAGTTATATTCAACTTTATAGTCATCAGGAGATGCCTTTTAAATTTATTATAACTTGCCAGAAAATATAGCATAATATGAAGCTCTTCTCAGTTTACTTCTATCTATTAGAATTCTTAAACTGATGTTTATTTGATGATTAGATGGTGGGATAATTAAATTATATCTACTTATTTTATAAGGCTGTAGTAGAAATAGTTAGATTCAGATTGACAGGTAATTGTAAGAAAAAAATCCCTCAAAATATAGATCATTTACATTAATCATGTGTGACTTCCCAGTCCCAGTCAGGCTACTCAGAGCTTTTTAATAACATGAAGTTATTAAAATGTTAATATAATAATTAGAAATAATAACTTATGTATATTAAATCATATACCTAATAGTATACATTGGACAACAAGTAACATCCATAGTAGGTTTATAACAATATTTTCCTGAGCGTCTCCAACCTCGGTCAATTAAGTCCTGATAATCACTTACAGTTAGCGCATGTGCCCACATACCTAGAACAACATCAGAAATTAAAAAAAAAATTACATATTGTCTGTTAAATAGAAAAATGCCAGTATTCAAAATGTACCTTTTTTTTTGTCTTGTAGACAAGCACTTAAAGTTTTTAAATTTATTTTTTCCTTTAATTTTAAATTTACACAGAAGTATAATATATCATTTTAAAAGTATCTAGTTAATGATTAAGACGGCATGGTTAATTTAATTGACTTATATAAAAGGAAGTAATACTAGCTCCTAATTTTGAAAAATTACAACTTCATATTTAATCAACAATATAATGTTATAAAATATTTTTAAGGTGTATTAACTTCATTAAAGATATTAAAGATAAATTATTTCTAAGTACTACTACTGTACTATGTATTCAATTCAATAGATTAGATGGAAATATATATAAGTAGATATTTAAACATTTGTAACTCAAGTCATAGCAACTTCATGCTGGCATTATTAAGTGAATGCAAAACTCTTATTGATAGAAAATAAATTTCTCTCTTAATATCAGAAAACTAAAGTTTATTATTAACAATAACTCTTATTTCATATCAAAGTAATTGACAAGTGCTACTTATTTATAAGTACACTGATTTTTTTTCTCTATAGAAACAAAAGAAATAGACATAAAAATCAATAAAACTATGATACTCCGAAAACAAGTACCCAATTCTACTGATTTTTAAATTAACTGAGTTGTATTTAACTTTGAAACTGGTTATCAAATATTATTTTCTAATCACACCACTTGAACACTTTATTTTTTTAGTTGTTTATGTTGTTTACTTATTAAATGCAATTTATTTAAAAAAATGCAACAGCATTGTGGGCTGATTTTCTTTAAATTATAAAAGAAATATGATCATAAATAATTATAATCTATAGAATTAAAAATAATGCCATACTATGGCATGCAAAACGATATAGGTTAAATATATATTATACCTAATCAGTAAACTAAAAATATCAATAACATTATAAATGATATTAGAAAGAATATAAGAAAGACAACACCGTTTAAAATAAAAATATACGACTTACCATGGCTAAAATTAGTATTTGGACTCTTGCAGTAACCACATTTGTTACCTTCCTGTCCAGAAAAGTACTCGACAATGCTATGCATTTTAGTTAAAAAACATATACTAGATTTAAACAAAAATAAGCAGCAGATTATGAAGTCAATCTGAAATTATAAAACAATGGTTTTAAAATACTTTAAATAAACAATAAAAAAAATTCTAAGTCTTTATTAACAGCCGTATTTTATGTCATATAAAATCAAATATTAATAATATTCTAACCACATTAACAAGAAATTATGCAATTTCAGTTTTTTATTAAAAGCGATATATTAAATATATAAATAAAATGAAAAGATCGAAGTCGAATCAAAATTGTACAAATACATCCATTTATTTACGTCGACTATAAAAGTCAACCTGTCATTTAATCTGTCAGTTAGTATCAGTTTTTTTGTTCTTTTTAATATATTCACCCTTGTACTGTCACAAAGAAGAAAATAATGTTTTTTTACCTTTCACCCCAGACCTTAAGTTGTTACGCCAATAAAAAAATGAACATTTTTTAATTAAATTAATTATTGCTTTATTAATCTTTTATTTACTTCTTTCCTCTTAAAAGAATTGTCTAATTTCTTACTAAGATTTGCGTAGTGATTACTTGCTTAAAACAGGAAAGTATGTAATCACTTTATTAATTTGTGGTAGAAATCTATACTGTGTGCGCCGTGGCATGGTGCGGTTGACAGTTATTAATTTTAAGTTATTTAATTATTTTAAGGAGTGAAACGTAACGTTAATTAAACTGTTACCCACACCGTGCTACAGCGTACATGGTATAAAAGGTTTTTATTTTATTTTTACATCTGTGGAAGAGAAATTGGAGTTGAGGTTATGTCATGAGGGTAGTCTAAAAATAGTTTTACCCAAGCCAAGCTATATAGGTTCACAGAAAGTGTTAGTTACTCGAGCTTTATGGCTACAAAGTGATAAAACAACATAAATTGCCTCATGACTTTCAAGTATTGTCATTATTTTCTGCCACTTACCAAATCTATGGGACTTTATTTGTAGTAACTCTAAATGTTTATGTAGTATGAATATACAAAGGCATACAAAAATACATTTAGTAATAACTATTATAACACAAAATGTAGGTACAAAATAAGTCGATCGATTAACACAATAAATTTTTATTTTAAAACGTTATTAAAAAATGCATTTTGATTTCTAGTTTGATTCGCCGTTCGATTCCTGAAACAAATATTTTCCAAACAGTTTAACATTGGTGTATGCACAGAATAACGTTATACCTCATAATACTGTGCAAGTCTCATTTATGTACTTAAGTGCAACTTACAACGAATCATCTTCCTCCACTTCCATAATATTAGACATAATAGAAGATTTTGGAACAGCTCTTGCACAAGTACGTTTTGTTCTATAAGCAACAAAATAATTAATGTACCTACTTACCTACAACAAATAAATATTTGTAAACCTAGACATTGCAAAAGTTTAGACTGTGTGAAGACACAACTTTCCTGCATATTATACCTATTTCATCAATTGGAATCATTGTGATTATTTCCTAATGAATTTGTTTCATGGGCTAACAGACCTAACTCCATACTCACATTATCACCTTCAAACATTCTACTAGAGCCCTGCCAGCATATACCGTTAGCGCAGGTGAGTGCACCATTAGACAATAAATAATTAAAAGATGTACATTAAATTATATACTTATTATAGTTTTTGACTTTGTATTCTTTTTTGCACCAATTATACCCATTCAATACCACCTATGCCACTTTTTTGAGTAGACTGAAAGAGATCTCTTCTAAGCATAAGTCCATCTTTGCCCGCATAGTCTCTAAATTATTTTATGACTGTAATTTTTATCTATGCAATAATACATACATCCTTATTAGTTACGTAGATACCTATAAGAAAAAATATTATAACAGTACTTACTAGAATTAACAATATTAGTTACCTATTTCTTTGAAAATTCCATGGTTGAGTATGGGTTTCCCCCCATATAAGAAAAATAAATCCACTCAAGAGTAAGACCAAAGCGTGAAAACACCAGATATGTTTCCACGTAAGAGGTATATTCTGAAATTTCAATTCGTGATCTTTAATGATAAAGACTGAATTTATCTACCGACCATTGTATTGACTAAAATATAACTAAGTAAAAAATAGAGTATGTGACCTGTAAATTTGAACATATTATTTAGACATAAACTTTAATACGAGTATTAAGAAATAATTATGACTTAATTTCCAAATTTACCTGAATTGCCTATGTCCTAATTAACATACAGGTTTGTTCTTTATTGCCCACTTAAAATTTTATTTTTACCTAAGCTATAAATAGCAAACAACTATGGCAACTAAGTATTATCCAATTATATTAATATAAATGTCTATAAAGTGATAAAAAAATTACTTTATATTTATGTTTATGTGTAATGTAACTTACTTTATATATATGTGTAACGTGACCAACACAGAAAGATAAAATAATTCCAGACATATTTCCAACTATTTTTATGACTGTATTCACTGAATTGACAAATGTTGGCGTTAACTCCTGCAAATTGTATAGTAAATATAATATATCCATTTATTTCGCGTAATATTAGAATATATGGTAGCCATAAGAATATCTTACATAACAGAGATCCAGAGTCAGATCCATACCAGCCGCAGTTAATGCAACAGATATGGTTATCAAAATAGGCCCAGGAACTATGCTAAGTAACCAGCAGATACATATTAGAAATCCTGGGATCACGTGGGCTGACAATGAAAGTTTTATTTAGTATATTATAGTATTTATATAATTAACCACATTTTTAATAAATGGGATCTTAAATTCTTTAGTGTTTTTCCGCAAACTGTGGAATGGAGAAAGCGCGGGATCGGTCCTGCTGCAGACTCGCCATTGAACCATGTACTAACAGTACCTACATTGCGAATTTATTTCGGAATTTGATTTCAAAGAGAAAGTAAACAAGGGCATCATTTTTATGTAGGTTTAAATTGCAGTAAGTATTATGCCGTTATTTTATTGCTCTGTGACACTGCAATCTACACTTTTACATATTTTTTTATGTATCGAAAGTTTATATTAAGAACTCTTCTTTATTTATACGTATAATTAGTAAAAATCACGGGATCTTACCACGTTTTATATTTATTTTGTTTACCCGTGATCATGGTGGTTGAAACACTACCGAAATATCGGGAACTCAGCAAATAAATATAAAACGTGGTAAGATCCCGTGATTTTTACTAATTATACGTATAAATAATGACCGCGTCAAGTTTAAAACTCTTCTTTATTAATTTAATTTATTAGATTTACATTAATTTCGGTTTTTAATTATTCATAATATAACTGCTATCTTCATAATAATATGTCTGTACATTTAATTGAGTATATACAAAGATTATAAAAATGGGAGTAGGTATAATATGACCTAGGTTTAACCTTATTCTAAGGCAAAGATCGAACCATGGAACGTAACGTTGTTGCTTGATGGTTGTCCACATAGATGTAATAGTTATCTGTATACGGCTAGACCGAATGAAGGAGGTAAACATCTATTTACTTATATGATGCTTAACCTACTTGGAGTGGCTACAAAATAATATTGAAATAATATCTAATGAATATTTTACATCCCAGAAAAGTACTTACGGTCAAAAATCCCATATACGTTAATTATTAACATCTATTATATGCTTATGAGATACTGTGCTCTAATAATAATATTATCTTCAGTTCTAGACCTCCGTAATTATTATTTTAATAAGGTTTATTAACCTATTGACAGTTATTACCTTTTACTTACATATAACAATAAAATATTTCCTTATATGTTTAATTCTTTTCATCTTAGCGTTGTGTTTATACCAGTGAAATGTTTGTATCACTACAGTACCTAACACCAACCGGCAGAAAAATGGTAAAGCTGTTAACGCTGAAGCCTGCGTAATAGGTACAATTATACTATTATTAATTATATTTAAATTAATAATAATGGAATACGTCATAAATAAAATAAATAAATAACCTGGGACAATTAACATAACGGCATCTAGTCCCACAAGCAAGGTAAGCAGAGCTTGTGTTATTGGAACTGGACAACGGATATAATTTTTTTTTTAAATATATACATAATGTACATAGAAAACGTCCAGACCGATACAAACAGTCGTACTCAAAAATACAAATTTTGCACCGTGCTAGAAATCGAACCCGCGACCATCGGAAGTAAAGTAAGTACTTAAGCCGTTATACACCGAGACCATCAATGGGTCAAATCATAATGCCTACCCATTATGATTTGACCCATTGATGGTATGTATTTTTAATATTTTCGTCTAAAAGAAAGAAAAGCATCTAATTATACAAGTATAGAAAATTAGGCAATACTTACGCTGTAAATGCTATACTTGACTATCTTTGAATAATAAAATGGTCCATAAATACACAAAGATATAATCATCCAAGCGTACCCGAAGTTTAAGATACATAGGGCCCAAAATGGAACAGACTTTAATATCAATTTCCATGGCGCTTGAGAATTTGTCAACTGAAATGTTTAAATATTACTTAGTAATATTCATTTTCATATTTTTTACAACAGGTATCCGCGACTTTGTTTTTTTTTAGATAAAATACATATATATTCATGTATATTTTAATAGGAGCATTTCGATTGTTTTGTCTTAATAAGGAACAAACAGACTCACTATCGGATTTATAATATTGGAATGAATAGTATTTTTACTATAATATTGTAATTGACTGCTGAAGGGAAAATATTCAACTTGCCTGAATTGTGAACACTGTTCCAATTGTATTACTTAAATAAGTTAATTCTTCATTAGAAATATATGTATGTGTATCGGGACGGTCTGTAACTACAAAGAGCCATAAAGCTGACCATATTACTTGCATTCCGCCGGATATATAGAAACCCACAGGCCATTGAGAATAGTAGTGCACCGCAGCGCAAATAAGGAAAGTGGAAAATGTTCCTGTTGTGATTCCTGGAAAACACTATGTATAATCATACAGTTATAATGAATAATGAATCTGTCGTTGTAAGACCTAGGTCTAAATTGAGTATATACCTAATCCAAAAATAAATGTCAATATTTTAGCTGATAACAATACAGAATGAGACCTTGGGAAAGCTAATTTTTACACCATTCCGGTATACACTGACATAAGGTTTAACCTTTTATTTCAGAAAAAAGAAGCGCTCATATAAATGACATCAGTTTTTACTTAATTACTGTTGGTGACACTGAAGGATGGTCTTCATATTGTTTACAGGCAACGATTACAAACTAACTTATATTTCTATTTGTATTCTAACTCTATTAGCATTAGTACAAAATTATATTCATAGGTCTACAATTTATTTAATATTTATAACTAAATATATAATTTATTATAGTAGTAAATTGTTATAACCTATAGATATATATATCTACTAAACTGTGAATTGATGTTTTGTAGCTTATTCATTAATAAATTGTATTCTTACCACAATAAGCCCACATAAAATGATTTCTCTCTATAGGTGGTACCCAATGTCTTAATACTTGTACCATGCTGGGTTGCATGGCTCCCTGCAAGTGTATACAAGAGTTTACTAATTTTAAATACAGCCTAACAAATTTCTCCAACAAAACAAAGTTGGTAGTGTCTGTTAATATTGATTATTATTGAATAAAATCTATGCTGTCCATTGAGGAAAATATTTAATGAATTACTATGGCCAGTAAACTGACTTTTGCAATGTAATATATTCGCATAAAAATAATTTAGATGGCTCTATTAGGTGATACCTCTCTACCCATATAAGGATACCTTTTAATGCCATTGAAGGTTAGGAAGGTATATTACAAACATTTCTCTTTGAAGAGATTCAATAACATCATATTGATATGATTTCGATTCTAATATCAATTTTCTTATTTTGACAAATAATCATGGACTAAACTTTGATCAAGGAAAACTATCAAGTTCATGAATGCTAACGGTTTAGGCTATGTACCCATTACAACTAACTGTACATGTCAAAGTAAATACTTTGCCACAATATCAGAAATAAAATCATTTGCTTTTTTGCGGAACATGTGTTAGCACTTAAGCTGCATTTTTAAATATCTACTACAAACAAAATTGAAACAAAATGGTATAAGGAAAACGAAGAGAATACGCCAATATACACTTACAGCGCAAAATCCTTTTATAATGCGTACAAAGAATAAAGCCCAAAAGCTATAGTACGCTGATGCTGGCGAGAGGCAGCTTAGTACACCTGATGTCATCCCGGCGATCCCCACCACCCATGTAGGGCCGAGCCTGTGACGTGAACTGGTTTAGGCGCCATTGTGGTACACAGTGCTAATTTTAACGTGCAAAGATGATTCAACCTGTACCGGTGTCAGGCTATGCCACGGACGACTCGGTCAAAGATCTCACATTCCTATAACTGGATTTCTTCTGGATGTTTCTATTGCGTTGAATGTAATATGTGTTGAAATACAAAAGGGACAATGGTTTAATCGCATTGTCACAAATATGTTACATAACAATTAAAAAGGTCGTTGTACTACTTAGCAAGGAAAACCCAACGGACATTTTCTTGAGAGAAAGTGCAAGTAGGTATGTATTATACCTACGCGTTTGTTTATGTAGGTATGCTACTTAAATCTGTTATATAATATATTTAGATAGGTATTTTATACACATAGTGTATATCTTTACACAATTCAGAACAACTTGTGTTAAATGAAATTTAAGTAGCACTTTGTAGATACTTAAAAAATATATTCGTAATTATAATGAAATCTTCATCCACCCAATTTCGATTTTTAGTCTGAACTGTTTACCTGTCTCCAATAGTGTGAAAAATAGGGAAACAGATGCAATAGCCTATGTGGTATGCTGAAAATAACTTTGCCACTTTCATGTCATCCCAGTTCATTAAGTCTAACACACTCTGTAAAAAATATTACGATGATTTACATCATTGTTAATTTCTTACATTTTTAAAGTATAGAATATTATTGTGTACTAAAGTGTTTACTTTTTAGTGAAGGCGTCTCCACCTACCTAGAGGTAGACTTTATAAAATGTCGTCTGCGTAACTCAGGCTCACCTATTTCAGTTGCCAAGCAAACTTCTGTGTTACTGTGTTTCGGTTGCAAAAATTTCATATAACTCAGTCAAGCCTTTTCGGAGTATGGTAACTAATATTGTGACACGACAATTTTGTATATAAGATTAACTTACTCGTGCTAAAGGAAGAGCTTAGTGAAAGTGTAATTAACACAAAAATGTCATTAAATGAAATTAACTGACCCCAGATATGATATTCGAGATCCTTTTAATATTGGTACCGTTATATACGTCGTTGTCCTCTCTTTTTGTTATCTGAGCCATAGCAACTATATGCACACTTAGGTTATAACGAACTAAATAAATCAAGAAGTATCCTAGAAAAATCATAACTCCAATCTAAAAAAAATGAATATTTAAATATTTTTCTATATAATAACATAATGTTATTGATGTCTTCTCACTTACTAATGCACGAACCCTAATTTTAATCATCACTTCCAAAGAACTTGCCGTTATTATTTGTTTAGAGCTAATATTTACATTGAGCCAACCCATAACCACATAGATTAACCGTAGGTATATAGAGTGATACTGCGAAGTAAAAACTTATAGGGAGGAGAAAAATAAAATAAAATTTTATTGAAATGGTTATGTAAGGTTTATTAAATACATTTTCAAAACTATCTAAACAGAGTAATTATAACTGCCACATACATGTCACTGTTTAAAATTTTGTAGCAATATTATTCTATAACATCACAGAATAAATAAAAAATTTCATTGACCACGGGCTATCAATAAATTCATTAGTAAGTCTATATATAAAATTAATCAATACTAGATACGTACCATTCTTAAATTTGTTTGTTTTACAATAATAATACAATCTACACAATAATAATAATTCTACTCTAGGTACCTACGTCGAATAATGTACGATGCATATTCGAAAACGTACTGACAAGTAGGTACCTAACAAAAATTTGCAATATTCATATAATTCGAAACAAAGATACTTAAGTCATAATATATAATAATTAATTTATTATTACAAAAAAAGACCCGGATAGAGCTGTAAGTAAAACGTTTTTTGATATGTTTTCCTCAATACTCAAGTTTATTCACCCTGACATATGGTATTAGAAGTAATATAAGTAAAATCCAATAAATACTTCATAGAATTTCATTATTGTATTGACCTACTTTGTTTACATTAAATTTGAATTATTGAATAATAAATGATAATAATCTTGGTACTATTCTTATTAACCATAACAAGAGAGTATATAATAATAATATTTTTTAAGTGTAGATATTACCTACCCTACAGGAGAGAAAATGTTTTTATCAAGATAGTGAATTTCAAATATCATTGTGCAATCATTCAGTAGCATCATTCAATAGCATGTGAAATTATCAAATATTATGTCAAATTATCCAAATAAGGAAAAATCGGCAAAATTTTGAATATTGGCGTTTTATTTGTCAAATGAATTGTCAATATTATAATTTATTCCATTAAAAAGGTAGGTATGGAATGGAATGGTAGTTATGAAAATATATTATTTATACAAAATAATATGAATTAATTATAAAAAGTTGCATCACGAACTTATCGAAATCTGAAAACTGCCTACATTGATATAATTTTTCCAGATTATCAACACAATTGATTGAGAAAGCAATCTTTTATTATATTAGGAATCTATATCATTTGTAATATTCTATAACATTGATATTTCTTTTGCAATGGTGAAATGCGATACGTAAATGAGGAAACCACGACTGTTAATACCCGCTATTCTCTCTGCAAACTATCTCAAATTAAACAAATCAATTAAATAAATAAATATTTTAGCAGGCATATTAAATAGTGCAAGCTAAATAAAATACTAAACTTAAAATAGGTAAAATTAGATTTGGTAATAAACATCACAGAAAATAAGAATGTTTTATAACAATAATTAATAACATTTATTGTGATTGAAATTTTATTATATCAATTTATATGCTAATAAATGTTTAAATTAGATACAAATTAATGAGCTAAATGTAATTGCTAAGCTATTAGCAATTACATACTAATTAAGGTTTAGAATTTAGTTGCAGAATGTCTTTCGAATTATATAAATAATCACATGAACAAACATTTTTATTAATCATTTTTATAAATTTGTGATAATTATATCATCATCCACACGCCAATAATACTTATAACCTACTATATCAAAATTAAGTCCTGGATAGAATAGTTGTATTAGGTACTATTACTATTACTGTTATTATATTGGTCACTAACTAAAATTCTTACACATAATTAATTTAGTAGTTTCAGTCAACATAATTTCTATACATATACAATCTTGTCATTTCTTCAGATTTTGATAGTTGGAAACACATAATTATTTACCTAACTATTTACATTTAGTGAAGTTTCCTTATCATCCTTACCATCACCATTTTTTGTAGCAGAGGTCTTCATATGTTTGAGGTCCCCATTTTTTTCTTTATCCTCTTTACTGTCAGCGATTTCATTTGGAAAATTCCATTGTTGTATATTTCCTGTTCCAAAAAGTATAAAAAATATGGCCGATACCACATATACGGATGCACCTATGAAAAATACCGGCCTCCATTGCTCAAAAGAGTTCTGAAAAATAAGTCATAATTAATATCGACAAATGTATTATCGGTGCAACACTTTATTAAAACAATAATGTTCGTCTTTTATATCATATTATAAGTAACATAGTGATATCTCAGTAGTTAAACTTTAATGTGAGCTTACATGTAACTAAAGTGTAATATATATCTATAAATTAGAAATTTTAATGCTGACTTACCCCATTTCTGGTAAAGTAAGCTGTAATCATAGGTGTAAAGAATCCAGCTGTACTGCCTACAAAATTAGCTATCCCATATAATGTTCCTGCATAATTTGGAGCGAGATCTTGATGGTTCTGTAAGTTTGTTAGCGTCGCTGCTCCATTGAAGCCCATTGACATTGTTATCAGAGATACAGAGAGTGCTGTAGAACATCCAGCGTATACTAGCAGGACCAATAATATCCCGGGTATAATATGAGAGAATAGACAAAAGAATTTCCTGATGGTAGTAGTAGTCATCATATTTCGTGATAGTATACAGTCACCAATAACTCCAAAAATAGCTGCTAAGAACATTCTAGCCAGATAAGGTAGAGCTGATATTACACCGGCAGCAGATAATTCGAAACCTAATACACTGGAGACAAATTTTGGTCCCACCGTCATAATAAAATATAGTCCCCAAAGGTTTCCATAATGTATAAACACCATTGCTAAGAATGGAACTGACGTTAAAATACTCTTGAATGGCGGTAGACCCTGAAAACAGAATATCAAGTTTTACACTACCTCGCTATCGGTAATCAGTACGTAATAATAAGGAACAATAAATATGAGAATTTACTTTCACTAGGTAAAAAAAAAAATATTGTGATTCCTTAGTGATTAATACTAACGTAATAAATACACTTTTAAGAGGAACCGTAATTTTAAAGATCGCACATAAAAATAGATGATCTGATGATAATGATTTTGAAAGAAACATAATATTATTATTGGTATTGTCGATGGTATGGTAAGCTTATTATAATATATTATACCCTTAGCCGCACATAATACAGATTTGGTAAATTTAACTTACCTTCGATTTTTGAATTTTATCTCCAAGGGCGTCTAATATATATTTCCTTTCTGTATCCGAAATCCTGGGATGTTCTATAGGAGCGTCCGCAACGAGATACCACCACAGGAAACACCACGCAAATGTAATTACTGCTGGCACATAGAAAGCTGATGCCCATCCAAATTTCTCGATAAGTGGTCCAGCTAACGACCAAGTTACCACTGTTCCTAGGGTTCCACCCATCATGGCGCTTACGAATTTCCCCTTTTCTGCTGGTGGAGCCCATCGTGCTACAAGTACATGTAATGCTGGATACACAAAACCCTGCAACGATATTCAGATATTATCATATTAGTCAAATTGTTTAAATTAACAATGTGTGTATGGGGACGGAGTACTTATATCAATACCAGTTTATTTATACTTGAAATATTTAATAAACAATTTTGACCCCTATATTTATCGAAATAACAGTCCATTAAATAAACAAAGAAATACGTTATAAAAATCTTTCTATTTATTACTTTTATGTATTATTATTTTGTATTTTGTATATTTAATATAATAATATGTAATTTATATATTTTTTGTGTCTAATTTTTTACTGAATATCTTATTAATTATCTGAACTTCGATTTGTTAGATAGACTTGTTGATATATATAATGTTTACTTTATTTCACACTCAAATTCAAAATATCAATTACTGTCGAGAAGACACAAAATGTCAACAGTAGAATCAAATCTAACTTAAACTGCTAGGGTTCCGTTGTTAATTAATATATTCATGTATTGATAAATTAGATCAATTTATCCATTCACGAAGCTGTGATACAGTTTTAATATTATTAAGAAGTTTCAACTAATGCTAATAATATAATTAAAAGAGATAAGAGGTAGACTTTCGAGATAGAGGAAGCAATAGGTTCCTACCTGTCTAGTTAAGTTCAAATATTGTTTGAAATATATATAAACTACTCGTACACAGTAACTCTAACTATCCTCATAGTATAATCAATTTTTGGTTATAACTACAAACCTGAGTTATAACATTGTAAAGTATCACTAGAGAATCCTAAAATTAAACACATAACAAACTCCAATGTTCGTGTTAAGAGGATGTAACATTTGGCGAATCTATATGAAGTAACATGATGTAATATGGTCAAATATTAAAACAAATCTAACTTACCCCAGCGAGGCCAAGAAAGAATCTCACTACTACGAGGGCCACGTCATTTATTGTGGCGGCAATAGGACTGAGTGCTGTGAGTACACCACTGGCTGCTGTGCTTAGAAGCACTACATATCGAGGGCCCCACCTTTCGGCAGCCATTCCACCAATTAGCGACGTCACAGGGTATGACCAAAAATACGATCCGAGAATCAAAGCTTGCTGATTAGTGGACCAATCAAAGGTCGTTCCATCAGGGACCTAAAATGTTAATAGGATATAGTACAACAATATTCTCTTATATGTGGGGATGGAATTGAGATATCTAAAGCAAACCAAAAAGATCCCTTAGAATGGGTGTACCTACTGCTAGTGGAATTAACGTGTTCGTACAAAAACATCGTTAATAATAGAGATATTCTTTTGTAAATAGGCTTTGAAAACAGCAGTAGCTGCTTCAGTCACAATATTCTTTGATATTGATATTGATATTTGATACACTAGTATTATGTGATTATGTGCAGATATGTAGTTTTTGTATGAAATTATTTATTTTTGATAATTAAATGCTAGCAGAACATGAAACATCTTAGATGCAGATAAGTTGATACCAGTTTATATTAAGATGCATGTTTATATTTAATTGGTGTAAATTAACTATAAGATTATCAAAATAATATTTTTCGCAGATTCTTAATACTTTATAAATGAATAAAATATTATACTATACACTCATATGTATTATATTTTCCTTTCAGTTCAGTTAACAAAACATAGTAATCTATTTATTATATTTAAGATACCTACCTATGATTCTAGTTATACTACAAAACTATTTTCGAATTGACAATAGTATGTTTAATTAATCTAGATCAATAACAAAAAATAGAGAAACCGGTAACAGCTGGCTCTCAAAATATGCTCGTATAATTATTATATGTGATGCGGTAAGTAGTAAGGTTACCAACTGTCCTGATTTTGAACATATATATGTATATATTTTAATTCACGTTTCCACCATGTTCATCTCTGGTCGCGCCCACATTGCGACACGTGTCATTTGGCCAGTCGAAAGTAGGTACTGAGTATGCAGAACCTAACTCATGAATAGTAATAAAATAGTGAGAATACCAGTTCAGCTTAAAATGAAATGTTAAAGCCAATTTCTCTGAATTCTCGATTTGTTTCCTGATTATTTTGTCTAAGAAATCCCGAATAATTTATTATAAGAGTTGGTCAACCCAGCCAGTAAGTTCCTCAGTAATGAAAACATGCCTACAAAGATGTTTTATTAAAAAATAATCAATATATAAATACTGAACTATTTCAACATAGTTATGATATATATCCATTACACTATTTCTATTCCACGCCATAACACTTTTCTATTAACTGGATACCTAGCCTGGCTATGTTCACGACTTCACTTGTGGTATTTAGAATATCAATAGGCAAGACAACATACCTTTTTTGTTTATGAACAGATTGAAATTGAACAATTAATTAAAATATTAATAAACAAATCAAGTTACTGGTGTTTTCTTACAATACATCAGTGTAAATTACATTTAAACCAGATAGGCACTTTAAACGCCACAGTGAGTTTTTGATGCCTCGGTGGTCTAGTGGTTTAGTACAGCGCTTTACTTCCGATGGTCGCGGGTGCAAACATTTGTATTCAGTATATATGACAGTTTATATCGATCATGACTATTTTCTATTTATATTATTTATGTATGTATTTAAAAGATATGTCTAGTACCCATAACACAAACGCTTAGCTTGGGACTAGAAGGTCCTACAAGTATAAGAATGGTCCAGGACAAACGCACAGACAGGATATTATAATTATTTATTTACTAAGAAATCTTACTAACATAAATAAAAATATACCGTATACACATTAATGGCGTATATTTCTACTAATTACAAATATTCATTGGTAATCTACCTACTAAACAAAGTTGGTTGAAAAATAATGATATATGTCGAACAGTTTAATTAACTTAGACGATATTATACTTATATCTTTGTATTTTATATGTTATTTATATGTATATATCATGTTTAGCAATGGGATCGTGGATGGTACGTAAAAATCTAAATGCAATACTTTTCGTACCTGCCTGGGTGCTTCCCTAATATCAGTAATATCCACATGGTGTAGTGTCTCGTTTGTGACATCGTCTCTCGGCTCACACTGAGATTGTATCCTGATAAAACACGTAAACATATTAGATACGCCAGTCAATTGCGTGACTAATTTTAATCATGATATATAATAAAATACTATACGACCATTATTATCAAAATACCAACAGCTAAACTATCCATGTACTTATACACTTTTTTTTACTCGAACGTTTTTATCCAATGATAAATTATCTAATATTGCCTCTTAGAAACAATCATATTTCACTCCCATAATCATCATTGCGGAAAACGTCGTTTTTGTTTGGTAACAAACAAAAAGTGACTAGATGAAATACATTTAGTATATCTTGCGACCGTGGTACGACTATTTTTACAGTAGGTACATAAGTATATATCCACATTAAAATCATAGTTTGGTATTATAAAACTATTTCAGCTTATATACTGTGTTATTTTAAGTCATCATCATCAATATTCCATTATCATTATACACAATATGTTGTCCATTTCCACTAATACATATCAAGATTCTCTCAGGTTATATAATTTGCTGATAACTCTAAAGATAATATTTACGTGTGATTTTTGGGAGGACGCGGAACCATGGCAATAAGATTTAGACTCATGTTGACTCGAAGCATGTAAATTATCCAACAACTCGTGAATAACATTATCCACAGGTTGAACCTGACGGGGATCGCATCTGGAAAACAAAACACGCATTAATTAGATGTACCTACTAGTTAGAGAATTTTCTACATATGTACATGGAATTTATATCTACCTACTTCCGTGCCTTAAGGCGTGGCGCAGTGTAAGGAGAAGGAATCGATATAGCTCACATAAGTTAATATTACATACCTATAAGCATGTATAAAAATATAACTGAAATCTATAATAGATTGATTATTGAAAAATTTGTAAATTATATCGTATTCTACTATTATAATAAATTTCATTCTGTATAATACTTTTAGTGCCAAATGCAATATCTCAATATATGTACAGTTTGTTATCCTAAGTAAATTCACACAATCAAATAAATGCATATAATATAGGTATATAATATTCATGACAAAAGTTTGGTATAGTCAAAAATAGAAAAAAAAACAGTCGAAAATGTCACGTTTGCTCATGAATAGGTACTAGTATAAGTAGAGATCCAACCCGGATATACCTACGGAAAGTGAAATAGTATCTCGAACTATAGTACAAAGTTATAATAAGAAGAAAAGTAATACAACGATAATGAGCAAAACGCTAGCCTTCGCTTGTATCAATCAATTTTATATTAATAAATTGTATTCATTAACCGTAATCTCCAACTACATGCAAAATAAACACCGTGCCGAATTATTTGGATTAGGTTACTGGTACAGCTGTCTTTTAACTGTACAATAAGTTTTTAATATCTGTAATAAGTATCAATTAACATACTGCTTTATTGATTATTAACTAAAAATATCATATATTGCATTAAATCACGTCAGTGTAAATATTAATATTAGATAAGGATAGAGTGAATGGTCATAAAATAATAACCAATAATATTAAAAAGTCAGAATAAATCGCACAACGCCATCTATTTATGTAATATATATATATATATTTGTAGTGATCACGGAAAATTAGTATCATCTACGTCTTAGATAATACTAATTTAAAATATCTGTATACTAGATATTCATATGTCTAGTATACTGATAATTTAATTCATTCAGATAGACGGTATTTGTAGTTTATAAAGCAGGAAAGAGAGTGTTTATTAAGAAACAGGTGGGTATTTCCTAAAAGTATACCTATCGTATAATTTTTAGTACCTACCTGCTTAGTAGGTATATGTAACGTAGACGACCTGTACCGAAACATGAAAATCAGGTTATGATGCATATTTATGTGTAAATTAGTCATAATTTGTTTAAGTGGATTGTGCCCAGGTAAAATAAAATATTCACTTTTCTTTATTCTATAATGTAAATAAACACTACTCCAGACTCAATGTACAAAACATGCTCTGTACGCGAGGTTCGCTATGTAGACAAAGAAAATTGTTTGGAAAATAAAAAGCATATTATACTAAATATCAATCTTTCATACGTTTATTGTTAACATCTCGCCCAATCTTTATAATGATTTGTATCACCCTATCAAAAAAATAGAGGATATGAATATGGAATATAAACATAAATACAAACTCAAGTAAAATAATGTAGTAATAAATTACGAACGAAGTAACTACAAAAGTACATTATATACGAAATAAAAACTAACCAACTACAAAACGTTTCGTATGTAATTCAAAATGCATTATCATCAATTAACATCCACCATTTCAAAAGTAATGTATTATTTTTTTGTTAAATATATTAGTATGGATATTTTGTAAATATATTGTCAACCCAGTACATTTCTTTGTATGTTTACGTTATCCAAAATAAACGGAAGTGTGGGAGTAAAAAGCAACCTATTTGACCACCATTTTATATTACATATAAGTATAATACCTTTATTGATTTAAAATATTGACAATTCATTTGTAACTTATAAATAGCATAGACTATTTAGTTTATTCCATAAACGAAATAGTCTATGTATGTCCCGTAGGTATACGTAGATTCAAAATAGGTTGGTACTCGTATCTACATTTTTATTTTTTGTGATGTAGGTATTATGTATATAACAGACTTAGTACTATCACAGACTATAGAGAGAAAACATAAATGTGCTTCATCAGACGAAATATAAAGTTCTGAGAATATTACTCTGAGCCAATAAGTATACAGGCATATATTTTAGCTGTACATATAGGGCGATATTGTTTACACCATGCGGCATTGTTTACATTGTTCCCTACTTGTGGTCGGTTTCTAGAATAATTGCCTGCCATTCGGGTCGAATCCCTGTTATGTATATAGGGGGTCCCATCGGTAAATATCTCTACTTAATATGCATAATGTAAATCACTTGGATTAATCATTACGAAGACAAATATAATTAATAGTGGCTCCATCATAACCGCTAAACACGCTTAAAGAAAAGAAAGCACTGTCCTGGAAATTAAGAAGGTTCTCTCTATGTGTTTCTACTATCCTACATAATATATTTATACGATATTCAAGTCAGATGTCCTACCAGAACAGTAACTAAAGGTTCTTATAAATTACTAGAATATTAATCGCGTTGTGTTAACAGTACAATACAACTTCTTGATATGATACAATGTACAATTGTACGTATGCTTCGATTATTTACATATGATTATGATTTGAGTGCTGTCACTCAGACAGACTAGACTTCTCTCAGCAAGTGCGGGGAATCGGATGATTTTCGTTCCCGTGATCACGCCGTGAGCTAAGAGGTAAAACAAATCAAATAAATAGTATACCTCCATATATAGATATATAAGGCTAGATTACTAATCTATCTCAATCTAACTCATCTTGCGTTATGTACCATGAGTTACGAATTCTTAATAATTGTATTTAAATTATTAGCCTTTGTAAATTTTCAGAAAGCAACTTGTTAGACGACTTAGTCAAATGACCTTTGAAAAAGCGTTTTACGCTAGTTTAATGCATCGGACGCCGACGGCGACGTCTCGAAAAGTATATTGTGACGAGTTATTTAACATTATGTGAATCACCGAAGCGCATATAAGCACGAACCTCGTTAATTAATTATGACTCCGCACAATAGGACACATTTTAAGTATGTTATGTGACGGTTTTATTGCATAGAGTTATTTGAAATAGAGACTTATTTGCAGTGCTATATAAATAAGATAGTTGACAGAGACAAGATTAATATTTATACGATATTAATACATTAACTAGTTTCTATTTTGTGTTGATATTAACATAGGCAACACTAAAACATTATGTACTAGCACAAAATTATTATATAAAATTCTTATAATTTCATCATGTTTCAAGCTGTACGTAATTAAAGTTGCAATCTCTTGGTTTATCTTTAAATAAAAATTATTTTATTACTGAGATGTTACAACTGTCGGAATCCTTGCGCATCAAAAGTGCTATGTGTGTCAGTTATTTAATCATAATTCAAAATATTAATGTATTTGTATTTATTGTTACTAGTTGTATTCGTGTATAATAGCAAAAGTGTAAGTATAGCAAACCAACTGGCGATCCACCTGTACAAGTGCTAAAGTTAGCAGTGGGTCTACATACTTGAATGTAACGCTTTTTTTTATTATTAAGACTGATAATTACGTTGTGCGTGTGGTGTCGCCCACCTGTTAGCACCACCCCCTCTCTTCCCGTGGGTGTCGTAAAAGGCGACTAAGGGATTCATCGACCAGTGGACGGGCAGCAGCGTTTACTGAGTAACTACCATCACACTGCGATCGCCAACTCGCATGCCAAGCGTGGCGATTATGGCAATATCCCCCCAAATGGATATACACCCAAGGCCCCGGCCCCCAGTCCCCGGCGGCCCCGCTAGTCTTGACCATGGTAGCGGTCATGGAAACGACGGGGCAGGGGGTGCGAAGAATCTCCGGGTAAGACCAGGCTACCACAAACGACGACCACTGGCCCTGGCAATATACAACGTTCAAACACTGCGGACCGACGAAAAGTTAACTGAACTGGAGGAAAAGTTGAGCAGATTGCACTGGCATGTCGTGGGATTATCTGAAGTCCGAAGAAAGGGGGAGGACTCGATAGTCCTGAAATCCGGCAATCTGCTTTACTTCCGGGAGGGCGATTAACTGTCCCAAGGCGGTGTCGGGTTCCTCGTCCACATAGTACAAAGACTCATTTTAACGTTATCATGGGGGAATTTAACGCAAAATTGGGCAAACGAAGCGGTGATGAGCTGAGAGTGGGGCAATTTGGTATCGGTGATCGGAACTTCCGTGGTCAAATGCTGACCGACTTCATGAAGAAGGAGAGCCTCTTTATGATGAACTCCTTCTTCAGGAAGCCGGAACACCGGAAATGGACGTAGATTAGCCTCGATGGTGTCACAAAAAACGAGATAGATTTCATCTTGTCAACGAGAAGACAGATTTTCAATGATGTCTCTGTGATCAATGCCGTCAAAATTGGAAGCGATCACTGGATGGTAAGAGGCACATTGAATCTGAATCTGATACTCGAACGATCCCGACTGATGAAATCTACGCTCCGCCCTACACCTATACAGATCCAAAACCCCGAAAGCTTTCAGCTAGAATTGCAAAACCGTTTCGAATGCCTTGGTGACTGCATTGACGTTGACGATTGTTATAATCGTCCACGTTCGTGGTACAGGTTCGTGGAAACTGTCCGTGCGGCTGGGTCTAAGCACTTCAAAACCCGCCGCGCAGAAAGAACCGGAAAAATATCTATCTCTACCCTCAAACTGATGGATGAAAGGCGAAGTATGGTCCTGCAGTCTCCGACTGACGCTTCCCAGTATCGGCAACTTAGCAGGCAGATCTCTAAGTCCTTGACTCGTGACTTGCGCCACTTTAACACAAATTGTGTAAAGGAGGCTATTGAGAAAAACAAGGGCTCAAAAGTCTTTAACAGGGATCTGGCTGCCGGAGAGAGCCAGCTGACGCGACTTAAGACGAATGACGGCAGGATCGTATCGTCTAAACCCGAAATTTTGAGGGAAATTGAGAAGTTCTATGGACAGTTATACACGACTACACGGGCACCTGTTAAGAACACGGCGAAAGACCCTAGAGCCAAATTAACCCGACACTATACCGAAGATATCCCGGACGTCAGCCTGTACGAGATTGGTATGGTTCTTAAACAACTTAAAAACAACTAGAGTTACTGCTGAGCTTCTGAAGACTGGAGGTAGACCTGTTTTACGAATCCTCCAGAAGCTATTCAACTCCATTATCCTCGAGGGCAGAACGCCTCAAGCATGGCAAAGGGGTGTGGTGGTTCTGTTCTTCAAGAAGGGAGACAAATCGCTTCTGAAGAATTTCAGACCGATGCAGTGTTACACTGAGCCATGTTAGTTTGAGCTAAGTTGTTTTCGAGAGTCATCACGAAAAGTCTCGCGCGCAGGTTTGACGACTTCCAGCCTCCCGAACAAGCCGGGTTCCGAAAAGGCTTCGAAATACCGTACCATAGACCACATTCATACGCTGCGGCAGGTAATTCATAAGACCGAAGAATACAACCTACCACTTTGCTTGGCGTTTGTGGACTATGAAAAAGCCTTTGATTCGATCGAGACGTGGGCTGTGCTGCAGTCTCTCCAGCGGTGCCAAATTGATTATCGATATATCGAAGCGTTGAAATTTTTTTTGAGTTTGTATAAAAACGCCACTATGTCAGTTCGCCTCCACGACCAGAATTTGAAGCCTATCCAACTGCAGCGAGGTGTCAGGCAAGGCGATGTCATATCGCCAAAGCTGTTTACCGCTGCGTTGGAAGATGTCTTCAAGTTTCTGGAATGGAGCGGGCAGGGCATCAACATTAACGGCGAGTACATCAATGACCTTCGATTTGCCGACGATATCGTGGTCATGGCTGAGACCCTGGAAGTCCTTAGCAAAATGCTTGAAGACCTCAGTAGAATCTCACAAGGAGTAGGTCTTAAGATGAACATGGACAAGACGAAAATTATGTCAAACGCCCATGTCGCCTCCTGCTCCCGTAAAAATCGGGGATTCTACACTCGAACTTGTCGATCACTACGTATACTTAGGGCAAACTATCCAGTTGGGCAGGGCACAAAGCTCGTAGGACAGATGACCGTTGGGCCAGTAAAGTCCTCGAGTGGCGACCACGGACTGAAAGACGCAGCGTGGGAAGGCCTCCAGCAAGGTGGACCGACGATCTGGTCAAGATCGCTAGAAGGCATTGGATGCGATCAGCGCAGGACCGATCGTCGTGGAGATCTTTGGGGGAGGCCTATGTCCAGCAGTGGACGTCTTCCGGGCTGAGATGATGATGATGATGATGAATTACATTAGTATGTCCAATAGGTCAAATACAATTCCAAATTTATACTTCAAACAGAAATAAGTGAAATGTTAGTACTTTTATGGGAATACACATTATACCTATGTTTAACTCTACCACCAGTAATAAGTAAATATTATACCTGACCTCGTTAGGTAAATACCAATTTATGTAAGATCCGTTTAGCATTTTAATAGGCATAGTTACCCGGTTTGCAACTCACGCCATCAAGTAGTACATCTGTCATCGCGAAACTGTCAATCTGTTTTGAAGAATTGCTAACAATTGCAATCTAATTAAACCTCTGAAGAAATATCTGAGATTTACCTAATCACCATTTTAAAAGATCAGTCTTTTACACTCCTTAGAAATTTACTTATACAGTAATATAAATCAATTTGTAATGTCAGCCAATGTTGCGTTTGTTTTTTGTAATCCAGATAATTAGTAATCTATGTGTATTGTAATGGTCTTTTACATTAACTATATACTGTGTAATTTCTTGTCATGATTAGATACTCGTGCTACTTTCATACATACACAAATAGGTAATTATGTTACTTACGTGTTCATTTAAACAAAAGTAATGTAATATCTAATTAAGACCAATTTCTCAATTAACATTGCTAAAATAGCTCCTCGATAGCTAAGTACTAAAACACCATCATATTTTAATAAAAAAAGACAAGTTTATAGTTCAAATACATTAATTTTATAAAAACATTATACATAATTTATATACATATATCAAGGTACACCTAAAATTAGTATAATATGCGGTACACTATATAAATGGTATATAACTTACAGTAGATATAGTGTAGCTAAACAATAAAAAGTTTTAAAATAAAGGAGTAGATATTATGTACTAGAATATTATTCTGAGATTAAATATATTCTATTTAACCTTCGAGAAAACCTCTTGACGAAATCTCTTTAACATCATGATCTTAGCTGATCTTCGAGTATTACGAAGTCTTCTATTCAAGATATAAAAATCTATATGTATCTACTATATGCTGAGTGGAATGTTGACTGCTAGAGAATGCCATTAGGCATTAAGTCCATGTACAGTTTTGTGTACAGAAGAATAAATAAATAAATCTAATTGGACCACTATGTAGGACTGTAGTACAACGTTAACAACCAAGAAGGAGCAGGTAGTTCAAATGCCGTCAAAGCCTTCACAGACAGATTCCGGACTGTCTATCTATATAAAACCAAATGTATTTTTGTTAAGGTATAGGTAAATCTGTTCCTCGTTATGCTGAATTGTATTGTCAAATATACTCGTATCTAAGTGCATTACTTCAGAACGGCTTCGGCTATTTGCCTTTTTCTTTTGTTGTTGTAATTGTAAACGTTTTTTATAAACAAGGAAACTATAAAAAATGTGGTGTAAAAAAATCACGGTATAAAAATATATTGAATAATACAGGTACAATTGACAGATTGATGTATAGTTGTTTGTGTTTAAAGATAGTGTCATATTTTTCATTAAAACACACGTACGAAGTTGATGGTTCAACTACAACAACAACACACACCACATTTAGAACGCATCAATACGGCTACTAAATAACTTCTTAATGGTCTCTATTTTATAGATGGATGCCTTATATATTCAGAACATTAGTGAATTTATTTTCTTTATAGTCATATGTTATAGTTACAGTCACATTATTATTTTATTCATTAAGGTACATATATAAATGGTATTGAGTTAGTGCATGGCTTATTCCTCAGAGAAAACTAATTGTGTATTCATTTTCCTGCAAGGAAATTCCCATTTCATAACTGGGTTCTCAAACAGGAATTTTATTTCCTTGTAGAAAACCAGTTAAACACAGATATTTATTTAACTGTTTTCTTTTTATCCTTACTAATATTATAAATGCGAAAGTAACTCTGTCTGTCTGTCTGTCTGTCTGTCTCGCTTTCACGCCAAAACTACTGAACTGATTTAAATGAAATTTGGTACCCATATAGTCTAGACGCCGAGGAAGGACATAGGCTACTTTTTAATGCGAAAAAAGGGTTGTAAGGGGTTGAAAATGGTAATGCAAGGTTATCTTTATGCGGTTGAATACACACTTATTATAATAATGGCTTAATTAAAAAAATTGATATTTTGGAAAGTCTACTTTATAATTGTGTTATTAAGTCTATTTTCAAAAATTTTTAATTTCTGAATTACACCAGTATTGTACTAGATTTTAAGAAAGATGTTACAAATGAATGTGGATGGTTATAAGGGCAGAGGAAGGCCAAAAAAGAGATGGATGGACTGTGTGAAAGATGATATGGTAAGAAAGGAAGTAAATAACGCGATGACTGCGAACAGGGATGAATGGAAACGAAAAACATATTACGCCGACCCCAAATAAATGGGATAAGGATGAAGCAGATGATGATGATGATGATGATGATGATGACCAGTATTGTACTAGATATGCGACTTATTAACGCTCATATGTCATAAATAAACATATATGTCATTTGTATAAGCGCGCGCACATATATGTTGCGCGCGCAACTGATTATTGTCAATCCGTTGTCTCCTTATGAATTTAAATGAATAAACGTTTGCTCTGCAATTTTATTTTATAAATACATAAATATAATCCTGGTATAGCCTATAACTGATGACCCTGCTCTTGGACAAGAGCGTAAGAACATATTATTAATATTTTTGAAGAATAAAACAACATATAATATTAAAAATGTTGTCAATACATATGAACAACATTTCCTTGGAAGAAACAACATCTACCGTTCCATCCGAGCTATTCAGGTTCGGAATACGCGTTTCTCCATTCTGGCCAGTAGAGTCAGAGATATGGTTCGCGCAAGTAGAGGGATAGTTTGCAATTTAGAATATCACATCTATTATTTTGATTTAACAAAATTTTATTATGTTATTGGCCAACTGGACCACCAATTTTCAAAAGAATTTAAAGAAATGTTTAAGCTGCTTATTAAATATAAATAAATATGACATTTAAATTTGTAAATATCACATTATCACCATTCAAGGGGTAAAATAAAATAGCAGATAAAAGTTTTTATGGAAATTCGTCATATTTGAAGCTAGAACGATGAAGCTTTTTTCTTACGCTTTTTTGGGTCAGTTTATTTAATAAATACCTTACTAATATTATGAAAGTGAAAGTGACTCTGTCTGTCTGTCTTAAAAGCCAAAACTTCTGAACTGATTTAAATGAAATTTAAAGTCTAGATCTTGAGATAGGACATAGGTTACTTTTTAATGCTAAAAAGGGTTATAAGAGACTGAAAGAGGAATATTTTAAAAGTTTAAGCTTCAATCTTATTTTTTTGCGTATTGATTAAATATAATTAACGAAAATGGGTTGTAAGGGTCAAAAGGGGAGTTAAAATGCTGTATGTATGTATTGTCATTTTTTAAAGCTAGAAACTTGAAACCCATATTTTAGGCTGTTGAGAAAATATCAGTACCTACCGCCACAGGACTCAGCCATAAATGGTTACAGTATAGCGACATCTTATCATTGGTACATGATGACACTAATATAAGTAGCATTAAAAAAAACAAGAAAAAGGGTTATAAGGGGTTGAAAGGGGAGATGTAATGTATGTATGGTATGTATGGAAGTATCTTCATTTTAAAGATAGTAGTTTAAAACTTAGTTTTTGGCTGTTGATTGAATTGTATGGAATTATGTATGGAAATTTCATTTTTGAAGCTAGAACGATGAAACTTTTTTATTGGGTTAGATTATTAATATATATTTTTTATTATTTGCTCAAGGTCACTATTTTACGCGGACGAAGTCGTGGGTACAGCTAGTTTTCTATATATAGAAGGAGTAAACAAAATTAACAGGTAGGTATAAACGACTTGACATACTTATATTATTAATTTTAATTTGATATATACATATATATCATACATATCGATATTTATTTAAGCTTCATTCTGAATTTTCTTTTGTGATAAAGTCCAAAAGGGCAGGGCCGTCAATAATGCAACCAAACTCAACAATATGTACAGCTATAAATGCGATCTTTTTGGTGGACTACAAAGGCAACAACAAATAATAAATGACGTAACAGATACACCTACATTATCCTACATCAGCACTGTAGTTATATATATTTACACAGTAGTTTTTAAAATTTCCTAATTTTATAATTAGAAAATAGTCGAGCAAAATCACACCATGCTGTTTCTTTTAAACCTTTCTAGTTTTGAAACTTTAGTCAATTTCACTCATGAACCCTCTAGATTACAAATAGAATTGTTAAACTGTTATTGCGAAGATTACAATCAAGTTACAATAATTCCTGAAGCTGGTTTAGAATAAGTATTGTCTCACAAGCCTGTAACCAAACTACAAAAACACTCATTGCTGTTTGTTGTCTTTTAATTTATTAATGCAGGATCATCAACAATTATTACGTTACTACATATTTATGTTCCTATATGTATAAGACATTTAGGACATATATGTACATATATGCTACGTAATGAATTTATGAAAGTTTCAAAGTGTCGATTGCAATTGTTGTAGAATCACACTCCACGCTCTCGCTGTCCGAGAATCGGATTGCCGGTGGGCGGCCACTTTACAGAATATATTATTTGAATAAATATAATGTTCTATATTAATGATGCTCGATCACTCTGGAGAATATATTTTAGGAAGACTGTACTAGTACACTAATACATATTAGGCAAGTGAGTAGTTTCTGAGTAGTTGATGATTTTAAATTACCTTAGTGCTGTGTTATTAACTAAGTACAAAAATGCCAACTGTATGAAGATAGGTAAATCATCGTACAGCTGAGAAATGATAAGTAAAGAGGGCTAACCAATATATTCCGTTAACATCAGCTGAATCATCGTATTACAAGGTAAATAAAATTAAATAAAGTTAATATCGTCTGCTTCTTAAATTTTATCAATAATATCAATAACAAATACTCGTTTTACGATAGTAGGTAATTATAAATATTGTTATTTTCTCATTATATAAATAACGGTGTTAGGATTTCTGAAATATTTTATTAAACCACAATCACCACGTTAGGATTCACCACGAACTGTAATAATAAGAACCAATTACTCTGTCAATTCAATGTTATGGTCATAATGTGACCTCGGTGGTACAACTTAATGTTTGTTCCATTATCCACATAAACGGTTGATCGCTCACATGAAAGAGCAATAGTTTATGCTATATTTTACATTAAAAATAGATACCTGAATATTTCCTTATTTTATTAAAGTGAGAAACAACTTTTTTTTAAATAATTTTTAATATGTTTATTTTTTATGCGCGGCGCAGCGCGGGACCGATCGTCGTGGAGATCTTTGGGGGAGGCCTATGTCCAGCAGTGGACGTCTTCCGGGCTGCGATGATGATGATGATGATGATGTTTATTTTACACACTCGTACTCATATTTTAGTACTGAATTATTATCAGATTTAATTGATAATTTATTTTATTTATATTATATTAATTTATATAGTCAAAATATTTACCTGCTCTATCTAAACAATATTTATCAACGATCCCACCGAAACATATAGTCTTGACGTTAAAAATGTAAATAATACTCCTTCTGCTTATCAACAAATTACTGCGTATATAGCTAAGTAGTGGACTAGATAATATTATTAGAGACAACATATAACCGGTATATAATTTAATTTTAATACCACAAAGGAACGACGTACGTTTTTTTGCGCTTGTATAATTAATTTTAAAAGTTAAAAAAAATAACCTATTATCCTTCCTCTACACGTATTCAATGTATTCTCATACTAAATGGCATTAAAACGAAGCTAAAATGCAAGTTCTAATAGGTAATAATAGCAGAGTTGAAATAATATTACGAATTAGTTGTTCTAACAATATTTTCTTTTTTTATAAAAAAGAAAAACATTGTTAGATGAGTTACTATTTTCAATAGTATGTATTTTTTACTATGCGCCAATACCTACAAAGCCACTAATCTTTACATTCGCTTTAAATAGTATAAATTTTGTTCAGTGGTGGCAATGTCAATTCTTTTATACTGTGCCGAACCATCGGCCTTCTCTTTCTTATTGTAGAAGGAAATAACACTATATTGAATGAAAGAAATGATAATAAGATTGAGTGAAGAAGGATATTATTGCCAATAGCCCAGACATGAATTCCTTTTTGAAACTATAATAATACCTACATTATTTTGGACCTTGCTCATTAAGTAGGTATCTACTGCAACTTTTCATGTATGCAACTAAGTACATTGTACCTAATTATTTTATAAAACCTTCCTTCATTTTTATAAACACCATATATAAAAAAATCCGCCTATATGAGCGCACTTACATTCGCAATTATGTTATATCGCTTGTTAATTATACGGTTACCTACAAATAACCACGACATCACGTTGCGATAATTCTGAACCTATTTTTATAAAATACATATTATTTGCAACAGTAGAGGTAATAGATCTAGTTTTCTTCCAGATTACTTCATAAATAATTTTGTTACAATAAGATTTTTAACATTTGTATTAAATATTAATACGGCTTTATTCACTAGGTATAAATTAATACAATGTTTTTTAGGTTTTTATATAAGTACCTACCTACAATACGGGTTTGTATTCACGTCATCGATTCCAATGAGATTTACATAATATACCTATCTGTTTTTGTGACATCGATAAAACTATTTAATAACATAAATATTTAACATGTGAACATAAAAGAATGGTACCAGGCAAATTAATGTACATGAATAACCACCTACTTGTTACCTACATATTTACGTACTCTCAGATATAAAATAATATTATAATAACAAATTAAATTGATATTGAGATGATTTCAGATTTTTGATTTGTAATACCTATTTCCTCATTATTTTAAATCATTGTAATTCACAGAACGGAAACTCGAAACTAAAAAAAAATTTACTGCGCACCAAGTGTGAGATAAATAATAACATTATTTATATTTTAGTACATAAAAATCTGTAATTTGTATCTATTTAGTGTCGGGAAATTACCGTGAGGACATTTAGGTAGCAGCACATTTTTTTGAATATGAAATATAGGCTTATCCGGCGGATTTCATCCTGCAAGGAAAAGCATATCTACCGAACTGAATTATCAACCGGTTTAAAATATGTAAACAAAAATTCATCATATCGGTGCAACTATTAGAATATAGGTTACGTCACTCACAAATTTATACTTGTATTAAAAATAATACAGCCATTCAGCTTCTCTATATTAGAGGATAAACTCATGCACTTTATTTTCATAACTACTTAGTTTGTAAATGAAAATGTTAGGCTAATTTTATAATGATAATAAATAATCAATACCTATCTTTTACTTTATGACCTAAGTTGATATCAAAGATTTGTAATTATAATGCAGGTAGAGTCCTAAGTATTACCCATCTAAATTCGTTGTACCCATTTCCGATGGCAATTTCTTCAGGAAAATATTTCATAGGTAGGTATATATATTTTTAAACCTACCATAGGACCGTTGGGGAAAGGGGATTTTTTAGTAATGTGGACTGTAGAACCCATTGCTAGTAATACACCATGTCAGGTTAGCCTCCACGGAAACCATCTTGATAAATTCCTTGTGAATTTGTCATTTTCATCGTCATTTCATTTTCATGTTCATCTCATCATGCTATGAGCCCTGCCAGGGTAATCCATTCGCGCAGGCGAGACACCATTCCATTATGAATTATTAAAAATAATAACCCCGAACTAATCACACTGCGCCATCTGGTCAAAGCCTAGCAGACCTTATATTATGAGTAGATTACTGATAGAAACATTTAATTTTGTTTCTGTAAATACATCTATATATACATAAACCAATACAAACACTTATATTCATGAATACAAATGCAACTATACAAGGAATCAAACCCGCGACCACCGGAAGTAAATTGGTAAAATGAATTTGGCACGATGGACAGATCTCATTACATCTTTTCCTGGTGCTCCGCGTAGAGTTAATCGCATATAGGTGCACCTTTCCAAATGTACTATAGCGAGGATAAGGCATATAACTAGCAAAGGGATCACTAGTCTTCATTAGCAACTATCTTCTCCACCCGTGATCGACTTAAGCATCATCAAAAACCTTAATAAATTCCATCAGAGAAAGTCTAAAAAGATAAATATAAAGTTTATTTCATTAAAATGTATATTTCAATTCTGCAAACATAGAGCCTTTAGCAATTGGAACGAGATAAGAATCCAATAAAATCACGTCTACAATTGCACGGCTACTACAATTTTTTTTTTATCGACCGTGTTCCGTTCATTCGAGAATAAACAACGAGACGTATTTGATAACATCGACTGCGGCCGCGGCCAACAAATCTTGACGTTGGAGTCAATGTTGACATAATTTCTATGTCTGTGCCAATTAATCGATTGATTTACTCAAACATTGGTCATTTACACCGAATGCCATTTCCACTTTCTGCAAAACTATCACTAGTGACTCGATTATTTAATGACTGCAATTATTTACGAATTTCTAGTTATTCATGAAAATAATATTTACACAGATGTGGTAAATAAATACATAATATAACTGACAGCTCTTTTTTATATATATGAAACCTAGACCTTTGATATTCGAAACCCGAATTAAACTAACTGACTAATTCTATATTTTATTTTAATATCTGTCTTTTAAATTTAACCATAGAATAGTATACTGTTGTACTTACAGCAAATAATATTAAATTTAACACGACTCATCATTACGATAATAATATAATATTTTTTTGCCAAAAATATTCACGTATTTTGACCGGAGACTACCAGCTTGTATGTAACAACGTCACGGCTTGTTGAACAAACTCACATACAGTAGTTGTAAAATATCAACCTTCACTATATACTTAAATATTTATTTTTACCGGTTCCTGAATATTTTGTTACGTACAAGAATATCAAACTGCTGGTAGAGTCGTAGACATTTGGTCATTTAAAATGGCTTTTCTTTGTTATATCGTCAAACTCATATTCAAGATTACTCAAGGACCCGGCAAATATATCACGAAAGGGCCGGCCAACCAAATATATAGTTAGCGAAGACTTCTTTCATATAACCTTATTATAAAATACACCTACCTATCATAAAGAAGAGAGGAAGAAAAATGAGGCAAATTAAAACATAGGTTTCTAAAATATATCTTTTTATTATCTAACCGGTAGGTACTATAAAGAGAGAATTGTACGAGGAAAATAGACTGCGGGACCACTGAACCAATTTGAGAAATTAATTTATTGCTTGTAAGGTATTTTAACATGATATAGGTCAAATATAATGTATATATTACGTGTTTAAAAATGTATTAAAAATATATATATAGAAAGCTCACAAAGTTATATTCACCTGGTCGAACCCGGGACAGGCCATTAATAGATACTGTGATATTCTCAATGTTTTTAATGGGTTTTATGTTTATGAAGTTTCATTAAGTTTCAGTTACGCAGTTTACTTGTTTTAAAACATCGATTTGAGAATCGCTCCAACATAATGGAAAGTTATATTGTGGTCTAATACAGATTTGATGAGACCCGATAGACTAGTTAAACAAATTAAATACGATAAGAACCTTCTTAGGTCTGTGTAGAAAATATATAAAAAGGAGAGTATATAAGCTCACATAAAACGAACGATATCCATTAGTGAAAGAAGATGACATACTCCGCCGACTTGAAAGAATGGAGTAATGGTAAATGGTGATAATGTATACAACTATATAGTTCTATAATAACATTTTAAAAATATAATGTGACTTATAAAATATGTATATTTAAAATGGAATTTTGATCAGGCTATATTTTTCAAATATTTATAATTTTAGAGAAAACATTTATTTGTTATAAGTACCTTCATTATTATTATAATTAAATATGTTTTTCTAAATATACCTGTGTACTCTACATATATAGCAAATAAAGAGGTAAATATTTATTCCATTGTATCTAAAGATGTAGCAATAATGTTACATTTCCATTATTAACTACCATAGCAATAGTTGTAATAGCGTGCAAACAAGTGGAGATACATGTATCGCTATGTAACAACCACGTAGATGAAATACAATTTTGCACAAGATAATGTTCTAATATTCTGTTTTACATTAACTAAAATTGAGAAAACTCAATTTTCTTTATCTCTGCCTCCAAAATTTGTACATCAAATATACCATGCAAACGCAATGTAGCCTTCTATACCGATTCTGATGATTTTGTTTGTAATCAATAAGTTTTAGATAGGTCTAGTACTACTATAATCGATATTATTATTACCGTATATATCTCATTATTTATAATACAACGTTGGTCCATTTTTATTCGGATTAAGTCAGATTTTGTTGTGAATCAATAGACTTTTAAATTTTTTAAACCATAATTATGTAGGTCCCACTGAACAAAAGAGTAAACACAGCTATTTTAATTAAAGTGGTTTTATATCTGTAAAGCACAATTCTGAAATAACTATTAAGAATGGCGACCAAGCCCGGTCTACGTGAGTTTACATACTTAAAGTATAACTTACTTTAAGTAAGTAAGTTTAACAAAGATTAATAGAAAAATATTTTTGTGCTATTTTTTCATTCTTGAAGAAACCTTCGTAAAGCTAAGTTTCAATAAAATTTAAAATCTTTTTCTGGCTATTAATTCGATTTTATATCTCTCCCAACTACTAAATCAATTTTCCTGATTTTTTTACTGACCTTGATCAGTCAAGTTCTTTGCGTTTAAAGTCGTTTTCATTGAAGACATTTTTATAAATTTTAGAGGTTTATGAATAAGAAATCATATATTCTTAAAACTAGTTAGGATATTTTTAGCTACCCAATGTATGTCAATTTTTTATATAATTTTCCCCTACCTTAAGAATTCCTTCTCCATTAGGCTGTAGTTAGTCAAAATAAATAAATAGATGGATATTTAATAATTACTAAAAATCCATAGCACCAAAATAGAAAAAAATACTTAGATAGAACACACCTACCGTTCATACTAAGAAATAATATTCAGAAAAATAAACAAACCAAATAAAGATTAAAAACCTAACTGTTATAAATGATATCTACACACACGCAATAATATTTTCCATGTCCTAAAGGAAAGAAATGCAATTAGATGTAGGTACCTAAACCTAAAACCTCTCGTATGATGTACAAGAAACTTAGAAAATAAAAATTAAATTAATTGTAATTCTAAAATTTATTCATTATAAGTCTGTTAATAATTACGAATAGCTTATTACTCAATATATGTTATATTTATATTATACCCGCACTATGTTATGTAAATACAATACAACTGAACGTAACCCTCAATATCAATTTTGCAGTACAATTTTTGATACACTAATAAAAAAAATATAAAGAATCAAATTAAATTGACTGACATCTTTAAAAATAGATTTTTTATTAGATAATATGTCGCTTCTGTTCATAATAATTATTAAAACATTAAATTTGGCAATTTAGATGCGATATATATAATAATTGATTAATTAGTTAATATACAAACAGAACAGTTCCAAAAAATCCAGTTTATTAATATTTTAAAAAGTTTAGTCTACTACTACCCACTTATACTGAACTTGTATCTTTGTACAGAACAATTGATAAAATACTCACCAAAAACCTTAACAAACAACACTGCCATTTTTAGATAATATTTAAAAAATGTTTGTTATTATTCTCGTCACGATTATATTAATTTTCACTGCGAAGTGATCATTTTGTTTCAAACGATTGCGTACGAGCAGATCGTCCGCGATGTACGTGCGCGCCGGTGCCGGTACCTAGGGCCGATATGCCTACAGCCCAGGTAAAAGCGATTCAACAAAGTATTTCACATCGAATGCGAATCATACAGACGGCGATCAAACCAAGTCTGGTGGGTGAGTGGCCGTACTGTCATACCGTGTGAACACCTTGTGACGGGATGTTTGACGGGGTGTTATCATTGCATTTCCGTTCAGAAAAGAGGAAAACACTGTACTCCTAATAGCTCTGTAAAACTATTTCATAAATTACCGAGTGATTTAAAAGATGTACTTTTTAAATGTAATTTCAAAACATAGCTTAAAAAATATTTATTGAAAACATTATATATTATCTGTCACTTTCTTTCGTCGTCCTACGCCTTATATGTACCTAATATTATGTTATCTTGTCTGTGTTATTATTAAATTATTATCCTGTGTGTGTATTACTATTTTTTTTTTATTTACTTGTTCTTATTAAACACATATTATAGGTATATTTCCTATAATTATACATTAATATTTACCTACACTACTTAATCTTATTACTTATTTTTTTTAGGTCTCCTGTTACATACTCAAAAATATTTGAGACTTAAAAGGTACTTACGATTACCATTAACAATATTTTTATTATTATTATTACCGGGGATTATTATTACTATTTATATATTATCTATACTGTATGAATATTTGGACATTGTTTAGATTTTAGATAATAATTTTGTGATATATCTTAGACCAAAACCTTTTATTAAGAATTAGAAAATAAAATACGCGACACAGAGGTTTGTATCTAGTCTTCTATACATAACTAATGACCCGCCCCAGCGTACACGAATACGTATTTTTATTGTGGGCATGACCTATTTTTTTAATAAAAACATGCCACATTGCTTCTTAATATAAATGTTAATACATTTTTCTATACACGAAAAAAATTGAATAGATTATTCATTTTGTCTACACTTTAGAATTTTAGACCGATTTTAGCCAATTCAACGTCAAACCTAATTTATAATACTTTTTACAACCTATCTTGGAGTTATCGAAATGTAAATATGTCTTGGACCTCGTTTCTATTGCAAATCAAGTAAGAAAATATTACAGGTAGGTACTTAAGAACGAGTATAACATGAGAATTTTAAAATTTTTTAATTACAATTAACCTGAAAAACGTAACTGAAACTACATTAAATATGTTTGCAAAGCATTTGTATAAAAATTAATATTGAATATGAGGTATACCTAAGTATATAAATTTCGTAGTTATTGCTTCAACAAATAACTAATAGTTATGTAAATCCTGTTATTATTGTAGCAAGCTGATGTACATTCATAGAATGTGAAAATAGTTAAATAAAGGCATCATTACTTACCTACATTTATTTGTAAAATGAATGTACCTTTAATATGTTCATAACTAAATTGCAGATAGTCACTAATCTTTTGATTTCACAATGCTTTAGGCGCTATCCCCACGGCAGGTTATTTCTGATGAAATAAAAGTAATTATTTAAATGACCATAATTAATTATGCATACTTATTTAATTGTATATACCGAATTATTATTAACAATGTTATTATTGATTATTATGATACGATGTTATACTGAAGTAGCTATCTTATTCTAATGTAAAAATTAGACACAGCTTACTAGATAATTTTAGACTATATCACATTCGCCTCATCACACTTTAATTATAGTAGTAAGTATGTACCTAATAGAAATTACCGTCGCACTTAATCAAAGTGATAATAGAAATGAAAGGAACTAAACACTGTATATTTTAATCTACGAGTATTTTCTTACTATAATATTTAAAATTAAGGTTTTATGGCCTAAAAAAATAGTAGTTACTATAATATCCAGAACCTAACGTGAGTAAAAACATTTTATATAACGATAGTCGAACCAATGACTTGAAAGTGCTTGTGAGTCATTTGTTACTGGCCAAGACAAACTAAAGAAATATTTCACGATATTATGCAGTATAATACAATAGCGTCCTCTATCAAGATAAGTTGTAAGTTATATTTACTATAGTCACCGAATACATTACACTACGAAAAATCAAACAATGTTATAACAGAATGGGATATATATTTTAATACAAATATTACAACCTAAAACCAAACAATGCTATTCTACACAGTCAAAATGCTTTGAAGAAATTACAAAAAAGGTAAATACTTATACTTCTACTCGACAACAAAAATATTATTCGTCAGTAGCTTAATAGTTATATAGAATCATAATATCTATATGAAAGCGTAACAAAAAATATTGCTTATCATTAAAAATGACAATGATAAAGGTTATCATGTTAATTAGTTTTTTATGTCAAGACAAAAATAAGTTGTACAAGCACTTTGCAAGCCAGTACATTATAGATTATCAAATCTATCACATCTCCCAGATTGACACTGACAAACAGTCAGATTGTGACAGAGTGTGAGGCTGTGACAGATAACATCAAAATAATCTCACAGGAGGGGTAAGTTTTATTGTAATTTTATTGCAATCTGAAGTTTGGACTTTGTTTTACGTTATCATTAATTTATTTTACTTCAGTCTAGTGCACTCACTCCAGAAAATAGAAATCTAAGCTCCCCTTCTTTAAGTTATTCTACTACGTCTAAAAATAAAGTATTGAGATCTAGATGCCGGTGAATTAATACTTTAAATAATATATTTTATATAATAATTTATCATGTTGATAGGACGGCTAGCTCAGTTTACATTTCGGAGAACAATACACGTTTCGTCTAAATTAACACAAAGCATGAGCATCGACGGCAACAATATATTGGCAGAGAGCTTGAAGAGACAGGTGAGTTCTTGTTATGTTTTTATTTTTCTGTCACCAGTTAAAATTTTTATTAAATAACATATAGTCCAACATTAATAAGTGTTGTTGCCTTTCACATTATTTATTAGACACTAAATGTTCTGTATACAAAAATATATAATGAAATCCTTAATAGAAAATAGAATTAAATATGAACTATACAAGTATATAGCTAGTATGTCAGCAACTAGTATACTTCTATTAAATACTTGAATAAATACTTCTAAATATTATATACTTCATACTATCATACCATTTATATTAAAAAAAAGATAAGTAATATTTAAATAGTTGATTTTATAATATTTTGTGTTTATTATGTATTTGATAGGAGTTTAATTTATTTGGGAAGGAAAAAATATGATTACGAGGATTTTTAATCATACCTTTTAAATTGTATAATAATGGCTTTAATTGACTTCAACAGCATTTACTTTTTACCTAAAATAGACTGTTGTTAGGTAAAAATCTTAAAAAATCATACATGCATATACAATATGCCCAAGTTAATGAATATGAATTTTACAATGTACATACATAGATATTCATATCTATCTGAAAATAAAAAGAGCCAACATTCACACATACACACTGTGCTAAATCGAACAGTCAATATATCTGTTACAGATCAACAACAGCGGCACATGATATTTCTTTATAGTGAATGTTTAATCTATTTTTCTAACCAATACATTTAATTAATGTATTAGGTATGGTTTTTTTTTATTCTATTCAAAAGTAATAAACAAACCAAAAACACACTTATCCATTCCTTTTAGTCTGACTAATTCTGCTAAGTGTGACATAATAACACTATTATTTAGATATTTTGCTGCTTTTTATTTGGAAATTAGTTAATGTTAAACTAACCATTGTGTTATTGAAATTCTTTAAAAGAATTTCTAAAGGAAGGTCACTTATATTTTGTAATAATTTACCTAGTATATTTGAAAGAGATAGGAATATTACATAGTTTTAGTAACAAAAAATAACTTAGAGATGGCACAAGTCTCATTAGGTTGGATTATAATAAAATATGCAAATAGATACCTAACTATTCAAGTAGCACAAAAATTCTATAACCTACTGGGTATACCTAATTACTGTACGTAATAAAAGTAACTTCAAACTATTTTTTGTAATTTAAACATAAGATGCAATGCTTAATGATAAATCTATATATTAATATAGATGTAAACACCTAAGTTATAACAATTATATATAATTAAATGCAAAGTGAAAATCTTATTCTTTCTGTAATAGGTCTGTGGATGCTTGATAGATTAGTCAGTATCCATAGTAATATTTTTTTATAATAAAAATACCCATTATGTTATTAATTTATGTGACTATTATAAGTATGTACCTCTGTGGGACTATGTAGAGGTGGTGGATTTGGTTCAGTTAACAATAGACATAATAATAATAGTAAGATGTAACTAAGAAGATACATCTTGGCTCTGCACATTGATCAAACATATGTATATACAAAAATAAATATAGTTTTGTTGACTCCATTTAATTTATATTGCTACCTAATCCATATGATTGAAGAGGGCAAATATTATCTTATTAGACCATTAATTGCTCTTAATTATAGTATAATTTATTATAATAAGGGTTAATTAATATTACTACTATTACGGGACTCATTAATAACAATTAACTATTTATTGGAACTATTTCATTATATTTTTATTATTATTAAAAACTTTATATTGATTTTACAAGTTTCTTATAAATCGATCGAATAAAACAAATACTGAACTCTAAGTTTTCACTAAATGTATTGAACGTACCACAATATAGTGAAAATCGCGCCGAAATCGATTATACCGATTCTGAGATTAACGCAGACAAACACATAGACATACACAAAAATAAGATAGATATACATTTAGGATATTACGTTGATAAATATACACTATAATAGTTATTCATATAATATATCTTCCATGTACTGATATGACATATTATAAGTACACATTTGTGTTTTCTTTTAGTAACACAAATGTGTACAAACATGTAGTAGTTAATGGACATACTATACTTACATACAAATCCTACATTCCGTATACATACATAGGAAACACTCATTATATAAATATTATTTTTATGTTTTAGGGTGTGGAATATGTATTCGGCATTGTGGGCATTCCGGTTATTGAAACAGCCATTGCATTCCAAAGTGTTGGCCTAAAATTTATTGGAATGCGCAATGAGCAAGCAGCATGTTATGCTGCACAAGCTATTGGATATCTAACCGGTAAAATTTTTTTAGTTGGTACTACCCAGTTATAATACCCTTCTGTTTTAATTCACAAATTGTCTGGAATGCTCTCATCTGGAGAAGAGAGATTGTTAGTAATGGAGATTTGTGACCCCATTGCTAACAATGGCCTTAGAAACCATCGTGGTTACTTTGCCGCGATTGCCTGGTTGACTTGACTTCATCGTCATCTTGTCATCCTGTACTGGTGTACCGTCATACCTTTAGGGTAGTCCAGTGCGCAGTACCATATTTATCGCTTGCGCCGTTGATCCAGCGATTTAGTACATCACTTTGCTTCCGATGATCGGGGGATCGATTTCTCGCAAGACATATGTGTTTATGGAATACGATAGTTTGTATCGAGCTCTACATATGGTTTTTTTTAATATTACAATATAGCTTGAAACAATCATTAAAACAGTTGCTGTAACAGTTAGAAGCAATAAAAAAAATATTATCTTTGTTTAGGTAAGCCTGGAGTATGTCTCGCGGTGTCAGGCCCAGGTCTTTTGCATTGCATTGGAGGCATGGCAAATGCACAAGTCAACTGCTGGCCCCTCCTAGTCATCGCAGGCTCCTGTCCTGAAGATCATGAGGGTATTGGAGGCTTCCAAGAGTGGCCACAGGTCAGATGTCATTCGTTAATTACAAACAGCATACCGCCAGCTAGTAAACAAATGTAAATTTTAAACCCTATCTATCTTGACAATATTGTTCTATTCAGCAATGTTTCTTTAAGACAAATCCTTTTTAATGTGTTAAACACAAGCAAGGTATTCTCTTATGTATCTTGTGCATTAAGTTCGTAAAAAAATTCTCATGTCAGAAGAATTGTCAGTGAATAAAGATAGCTGTTCCTTTTAATCAGTCTACACTATGTATTTATTGACATGCAACGATATACATAAATTCCGTACTATAAAATGTGTTTTGAAATCGATGATTTGGACCGAGGCGCAAAGAAAACATACAAACAATATTTAAAAAAAAAATGCATCACCTCCGACATATCGTCGATTAAATAGAAAATGTCATTTTTCAAAATTAGAAGCTAAATTTCCCTTCTTTTATATAATTCAGTTAAATTAACCACGCCGTCTTAATCATTATCTAAGTACTTTTAAAAAGATATATAATACTTCTGTGTAAAGTTTTGTTAAAACTTTAAAGAAAAAAATAATTTACTTAAATAAATTTAAAAACTTTGAATGTTGGTATTGTAAAAAATGTGCATTTTGAATAGTGCCATTTTTTCTATTTAACCGACGATATGTAGTGTTACAGGTGATTATGGATATTGTTTAATAATTTACCATCAGCTCTACTGTTTATGGTATTATAAACAAAAAATATGCAATATCAATATGATACTCATTTAACTATGTCCCTAATTATAGTAGGATATTATAATCTGTAGATAAAATGATTACTGGGTACATGTCACAGTTGATAAATTTATTGACGTATACCTACCATGTATTGTATCAGATAATTACGTAAAACAAACATACAGATTAGATATTGTGATATTATTTAATAGCAAATATATTCATATTTACTAGCACCAAGTATCTCTAAACTCACAAAGACAAACTATTGGAGGTGACAAAAACTATTTTAATTACATGACGAAACAACAAAAAATATCCTTGATTATATTCATTGTAAATTAGTATATAACGTGTTTAAATATTTCATTAGACTTTGTAAAGTAAATATATTAAAAAATATATGGTCTAATGTATTGACGATTAGCCGTAGTTAGTATGCCTAGGAACTTATCGCCTGTGCTGAATTTAATTGTAAACGTATTTGAATAATAATTAGTTAAGATAAAATGAAAATTCTGTCCAATTCTTTATAGAATAATTTAGAGAAATTACTAGCCCAAGTCTTACCAGCGTGATATGACAGAGGGAATTAGCAAAAGGGAATAGAGGGCCCGATCCTTCAGGTCAATCCTCATAAGATTCCTCCTGCGGATTCTGGTTACTTCCTGATAAATTCGTCACTATGATGTAAATCTAAATTGTAACTGAATTGACCATCAGCCTTATCCTATCGTCCTCCTGCTATCCCGTCAGTAGTGTAGGCAAGTATTGCTGCCATATTCATCCATTCAAAATATCCAACGTGATAATAGTGTTTACCTACCAATTCAATCTCTATTTATTTGCACTCGTAATGTACCTAACATTACGTAACGTGTTAAACTCTGATATGTTGTTAATGTGTTGATAACAATGCTGTTACTTAGCGCATTTTTAAAATCTAGGTTATGCATTCTGTAGTTCTCGTAATAGTGACGAATTAAAAATTATCTAATTTAATCTGTGTTTCGCATTGATAATATATTTTTCTTGTCGCTCATGAATGGAGATTATTGCTTTTTATTTTTTTTATCTTTTGGCGTTCCCCTTTTTTTCTTGATTATAATTTCTATAAAACGTCTCAACGAGATTACCTTATGAATGTTTTTTAGGTAATTAGTAGTCGTTTTATAATTTCTATAAAACGACTCAACCAGATTTTTTTAGGTAATTGAAAACAAATTCACAAACCAGCTGAGACCTGAAACCTGATAGTACAGACAACTTGTCATTTTACGATCGGTGTACCCTAAGCAGGACCAAAGGTTAACACGCCCCTTTGCTTAGTAATTTCATTAAACCCAAAACTCATTTTATATCGATATACTCTAAAACTATATTATTAGTCATAAAAAAAATTAATAAACTATATTTTTTATTACACATACATAATAAATGTTAGTCAGGAACATAATTACATTATCATAGGTCGATGGATGATACTTACATCAATTGTACTTACCGAATTATTATATTATTTGCCCTGCGTTTGGACTTTGGGTTTATCACACTTTTTTACGGAATGCTGTACATGTAGTCATACAGCGATAATGGCACAAATAGTAATATAGATATGTTGAATACGAACCGGACAAAATTGACATACCATTGATTCAAATGATCAAGAATTATAACTTACAGAAAATAAGGTAGACTAAAAAGTCGTCTGCGTGGGCACCTCAATCCCACCATATTTGAACTGCCAAAAGCAGCTTGCTTTGTAAACTGCGTTTTGATTGCAGGGTCAGATTAGGTAGTGAAATTATAGGATAAGAACCAAGACATCTAAATCCTGGAACGGCAACGGATGAGTTTACGGGTATTCATATTAGTCACATGATAATGTGATGTTCATAGTGTTCAGCGACGCTTACCGCTTGCCATCAGGTGGGCAGTCAACTTCTGCCATTCCAATTACATAAAAATATTTTTGTCATAGACTAAAGTACCTATATTTACTATAAAAATATTTTACCAATATTAAGTATATAAGTAAAATTTTATAATAACAATTTAATAATATTCTAAAATAATTTTATTGCTTTTCAAACTAATCTAATATAATCGACTCAATATTACATTAGTCTTTTGATAAACTTATTATTTATGTTTAAACAATAACAATCGTAATAAAGTATTTCGTATTTGTAGGTATTTATTATGTAACCCAAGAAGAATAACAAAGTAATATAGTATTATAAAAATAAACTTTAACCGTGTTACCGCGCTGTAAAATTACGATGTAGGTATTCTTCAGTATTTTTTCTATCTCTATTCACAGAACACTCTCCTCGCCCAACCGCGTGAGGGGAGAGTTTAGTGAAAATCAAGTTTTCAGTTACATATTATTGTCTATGACATATGTGTCACAAAAAGTAATTCCAAAGTAAACTTTTTTAAAGAAAATGCGACTAGTGTAAAACGTTGATACTAGTTGCATTTAGATTTAATTAATTAGTGTAGAAATTTTAAGGAGGGAGGAGTAAGAGACATACAGCCTTATTTATACAAATATATAGCACAATTAACTCGGTTTGTCTACCTTTTGAAATCTAAACCATCGATACCATTGTGATTAAAAGTTTGGCATAAAGACAGATAACCACAAAAATCAGTATACTTCACTCCTTGGCTAATAAAAGTAGTATATTTCCTTAACAAAATTAAACCTCGTAATAGGGGAAAGTGTGAATGAAGAATCAATCCTTTCTTAATAGTACTAAATCGATATTCCTCGTGCAATGTCCACATAATTTCATTAATTATTTCTTCGATCAAAGCTGAAATTCGGTCATGGTATATTATTTGTAACATAATTCACAGTACTGACATCTTATTAAATGCATGTCAATGTCATATAATCAAGTAGTTGTATTTGCAATTTAATAATTACAAGGTACAGCACATATTAATGCTGTACTATTAAAAAAACTTTACTATATTTAAGTTGAATGTGGCATTTTCTTTGATTGTATACGTAGTTATTTACAGTATAATTAGTATATGATGATTACTAATTAAGAAGTACGGAAATCATGTTTACAACTAATTTGTCGGTCTATATAGCGATTTAATGTCTAGCCTAAAAAGAGATGGATGGACTGTGTGAAAGATGATATGGTAACAAAGTGAGTAAATAACGAGATTACTGCGAAAAGGGATGAATGGAAGATAGAAACATATTACGCCGAACCCAAATGAATGGGATAAGGAAGAAGCAGATGTTGAGGAGAGATTTAATGCCTACCCTTTTAATGGTCTGGAGACTACTTCAAGTAACTATTTATTTACTTATACCATTTATTACACGTGTATGTACTGGCTGAATACCAGTTAGGACGATAAAATGCGCACATTTTAATAATTAATAAAAATTCTTTATTTTTCCTAAGTTTTATACAGCGAAATATTTATGAAGTCCCTGGCTGTTATCATATCTGTTTCAAGAGTCAATGTACCTACTATGTGTATTATTGTACTCTAGTGTATTATGTCGAAGTAGAAACATTCATATTCTATGCCGTGTTATTTTGGGCGTTTTGTAAGTGACAATCGATTTTAAATATTATATTTATATTTATGTCTGGTACTAATAACAAAATCACTAAGTAGTTAATATATATCAATCCTACTAATATTACAAACATAAAAGTATGTAAGTATGGATGGATGGATTTTTATTACTCTTTCAACGTAAAAAATATTAGACGCTTTCGAAACAAATTTATTTTTTTAATATATAGACTATTACCGAAAATAATGCGGGCAGTGCCGCGGGGTACACTTAGCCTAACTAATATATTTATTTTTTCTGTAAAAATCCTTGAAATTTTTTGAACTCGTTTCCCAGGTTTTTCCAGAGTCCATCTGATAGGCAGCGTGCTTGATTGCCACCCAAATAGTTTAAAAAAAATGTATCATGAGATCGGACACAGGCTATCTTGTATCTAAAAAGGTAGGCTAAGTTGGTTATTGTTAATTTGATTGCAGGTGGACTCGAGCCGCTTGTATTGCAAGTACGCGGCGCGGCCACCGTCAGCGCGGCTGATTCCATTACACGTGGAGCGCGCCGTGCGGCTCGCCGCGGCCGGCAGGCCCGGGGTCTCCTACCTCGACATGCCTGGCACTCTGCTCATGGTATTACATATTTTATTTATATTCCTCCCTCTATTTTATCTTTACATTATTGCAGTATCTGATTTATATTTTCGTGAGGTATGTAGCCATATTTTATGTATGAATATAAAGTTGAAATATTAGTCGTGAACCACGTAAGACTTCAGCTTTATTGTGAGATTTCATTGAAGCATGAATTAAAGATTATCAAATTATAATGTAGATAGCACACCCTCCGACTCCCATGATATATTTGTTTTGATTCGTTTATATTACATTAATATTCTTAAAAAATAAACTAGATAGAATAGAGAGAAGTGGGATATTATAATACTTTTATTTACCAAAATGTGTTTCCTAATTTTGTCACATTTAAAATCTTAAAATGACTACTCTAAAATTACTATTGTTGAATATTAACAGAGTCAAGTAGATGATGACAAGGTGCCATTAGACTTCTACAACGCTGAGCCAGTGAAATTGGGACACCCTGACCCCGAACTGGTCTCGCAGGCGGCTGAACTATTATCCCGCGCTGAACGCCCCCTAGTCATAGTGGGGAAAGGAGCAGCGCATGCACGGGCTGAGAACGAAATTACCAAACTTATTGAGAACACCAAACTGCCGTTCCTGCCAACTCCTATGGGTAAAAAATTGTTATTGAAATTTGTAGAAAGTTCTCTTAACTCTAAAAAAGATGTGTTGTGCTGATTATTATATTTAAATTGACTTTATAGAACACACAGTTGGTAAATAAGTAGCCAAAGTTGCACTCATAGCCTATATTCATGAAGAACTCCACATATTATATTGTATGTTTATAAGTTCTAAGAGCACTATCTTATACGCTTTTAGTGCTCATTCTTGTTCTAATTGTACTGCAACGAAGACTTCATTAATATCGTCTCTATCAAAATTTATTGTAAAAAAAATTGTGCCCTTTGTGTTGCAAGTTAAGATCTTGACTTTGGCACAAAGTTGATTCAGGGCAAGATTTGGCCAGAATAATGGAGACTACACCAATAAAATTTATACCTACATTAAAAAAAAAACATTTCTTCAGGTAAGGGCGTTGTCCCCGATGAGTCCCAATACTGCGTGTCTTCAGCTCGAACGCAAGTTCTGCTCAAAGCTGACGTCATTTTACTGTTAGGCGCCCGATTAAATTGGATGCTACACTTTGGACAGCCGCCACGGTATGCACCTGACGTAAAAGTCATACAGGTTGGTCAATAATGATCATTATTATATTCATTAGGGCATATTTACATTTACATACGAGATCCCTATCTTTTGCTTCACCTGATATTGGTATGCAATGAGTTTACTACATTTATAAATATTATTTATTGTATGCTTTCTTTATTTTTTTGTTTATAGTATTTACATCTCCGTTAATGTAAATATATTTGTTATTTATGTACATATTTTTGGAAGCCTGAAATAGTTAAACAACTGATTGGCCTCTAAGCTGACCTTGGGCTTATTTTATACATAACTGAGCATACTTTTAGAGATTCACATTATTATAGTTCAAGTCCTTACAGGATTGAACATGATTATTATGTTCTATAATTAAATTTCTGACAACATCATTCTGTGTTAATTTTATCTTCCCGGCATTATATATTGACGGTTTCACAGAGACTAGTCTAACGCTTTACATATCGTATTCGCTTCCGTACTAAGGTTAGTCGCCGGATCGATCATCGCATAGTACAAACATATGATTATATTGGTTTGGTTATTTTACTGTATGGTATATGTATTTACACGTAAGAATATTTAATATCAGTACTCTTACCACAAACTCTGCTTAGATGGCGCTTTGTGACTTTAAAAGGATTATTTATTTAAGTGTTCTTGTTTGAATCTTAACTACCGTTAATTACAGATGTGGGTTAGTGAGAATTCCTAATAAAAGTATACTAGACAGTGCCTTCTCATTATACCAATAATTTAAAAAAATATGTAATATAGGACAATTTTTTACTTCTTAGGTGGATATATCACCAGAAGAGTTTCACAATAGTATCAAATCCGAGGTAGCAGTACATTCGGACATTAAACCATTTGCTGCGGCACTGGTAAAGAAATTAGAAGAGAAGAAATTCTCACTACAGACAACAAGCAATAATTGGTGGCAAACATTGCAACAGAAACAAAAAGTTAATGCTGAATTTTTTGAGGTAAGCCCCACTGTTTTTATAATTTTCTGTCCAAAGCTACAATATCAACCAATTTTCGCAATATGAAGGCAAAATGATAATGGTATTGCCTGAAGACTAAAAATTTCCATATACAACAAACATGCTTGTAAGCTGTACAGAATGATTGGTTATAAGTATCCATTATAAAAGCATGCAAATATGTACTATTCGCAATTTTATAGATTAATAGCTACCCACGCTGACATTCCAAGAGTGTATATGTATTATACATATAAACCTCCCTCTTCAAACACTCTTTCTAAAACTAAAGACTCCTTTAGATCCGTAGCATAGTTTAAAAGATCTATAGCTTAGATGCACACAGCAAAAGCAATTTTATTTTACTATTTCCTGTACTATGTAAAGATGATTAATAAACTTTGAGAATTAAAGCAGTATAGGACTTCTCATTGGTAAATTGGCACTACTTTTTTTTTCCACATTCACAAATCCAAATTAAAACACCATTTGGTAAATAAATATGGATATCACAAACCTTTCTCGATGTTAAAAATAGTTGGATGCTAGGGAAATATCTTTTAAGCCAAGTCTTCATTGTATTTATATACGTACAAAACCAGGACATAATAAAGTAAAACTTTCAGGCTCAAGCAAACAACACATCCGTACCATTGAATTACTACGCAGTATTTAAGACTGTACAAGCAAACATTCCAAAGGATTCAATTATCGTGAGCGAAGGCGCCAACACAATGGATATTGGACGCGGAATTCTCCTCAACAACAAACCTAGGCACAGACTCGACGCCGGCACATTTGGCACTATGGGAGTTAGTATACTCAAAATAATACCTATAACGTCATTAACTTTGGAATACTAAAAATATATTTAGTTAAAATTATGTGCTAAAAATGTTTATTCTATTATATATACTTTAAACTTCAAACATGAGTTCGAACATAAACAATTATTTTTAACAAATTAACTTCCATGCTATATTTTTCTTCGTCTATATTTTTGGAATATAACGTAACGATAATAACAAATATATAATAATTCACAGGTTGGACCAGGTTTTGCGATAGCAGCAGCCTTGTGGTGTCGGGACTACGAACCCAACAAACGAGTCATATGCGTTGAGGGAGACTCCGCTTTTGGTTTTTCTGGTCTGTAATTTGCAAAACACAATCGATGTTTTATATCTATTGGTTCTATCTATAGAAGACCAATGACTTTAAATTTTTTAATATAAATTACTTCATAAATAGTTTTTATTTAAAAAATTGACAATTGTCACCTTATTTAAGTTTATTTATCTGATAGACCAACATATGTAATGAAAGTAAAGAGGGAAAGGTGTTCTTATTTAAATTTTTTTCATCAGTATTAAATTTATAAAAATTAGACAAATTTCTATTCTTTTTATTGCAGTTGACTTGATAGACATCAAATTTTGTCATGAATGCTAAAACATGAAACAACTATTTTTTAACATTCCTTAATATGTTTGATATACATTTGATTGTTACAGGTATGGAAATTGAAACCATGTACCGTTATAAATTGCCTGTGGTCATAATAATTGTGAACAATAACGGTATCTATGGCGGGTTCGACAAAGAAACCATGCAAGAACTTCAATCTGGTGGCGATTTAACTCAGTGGTAAGTCTACGATTTAAAATATTGATACAGTATTCTCTATTTTAGCTTTTTGCATTAATTAAACATTTATACAACTAATAATAGTAAGTCAAAAGTGAGTATAGACAAACTAAATTGCTTTGAGTTAATTAATGCATTAGCATTAAATAACAGAGTTATTAAATTACAAACACAACAAAAAAGAATTCGTATTTTGCTATTTCATTAGCAAAATACAAACTATCCAAAGTGATGTGCTTACATATATATTTTCCATTTTTTTCGTCTATCCATATATATTTAATTCTACTGCGATACTTTTTTATGTATAAATGTAATATATTTTAATCCAGCAATTGTTATTTCGTAAATCGTAAAAATGTTTTAAATCTTTTTACAGTATACCGCCAACTTCACTTGGCACCGAAGTACGATATGAGAAGATGATGGAAATATTTGGTGAGAATGGCCATTTCTGTCGTACGGTCGAAGAAATTGCCGTCGCTGTGAAGAAAGCTCTTGCAGTCACGGATAAACCAAGTATAATAAATATTGCAATAAGCCCTCAGTCTAATAGGAAACCGCAGGCCTTTAACTGGCTTACAGAATCAAAATTGTAAATATTGTAATGTAGAAAAAATATTTTATAGAGAGGGGTTTAATGTAGTTGCTAAATGTCACTGTCGCTTTTAATAATTAACCTACAAATGAGGGTTTCAATTATGGGTGCTAAAACTTCTGAATCATAAATATATATTGTACATAAAAATAACTATTTCTTTTTAATTTCACTTGTACATAATTATTTTATATGTTATGTTATAAATAATTGAAATTAAAGCTTTAAAGTATTTTTTACATAATATTTACACAATAAATATACTATTTATTGACTTGATATGTTATATCAAAGCATTCTCTGTAGAAACTGGTATTTATCAGAATATATGGTAAGGTAATTGTAGTGTATGTAATCAAGAAAAATTAAATCCAATAAATATTGCCAATAAATACTGTACTACACACATACCCACAAATTTATATACACAATTTATTTTTATATTGTTTTTATGAAACGTTTATATCTTGTAAAGTATGTAATATCCAGATTTTACTATACTAGTGTTTTACTGTTATAACTGAATATTTGTGTTGTAAGAAAAAGAATACGTGAATAAATATCACCAAAGAAACAAGGTGTAACAAAAGTTTAATGTTTTATTACTATTGCATTGAATACATCACCCCTCAGCCTGAGTGTACATTAATATAAATATACACTCAGGCTGTTGGTTATAAGATCTGTAAAATGAAGCCATTAAATTATAATTGCTTGATTGCATTTGTAATATGAATGAATGGTATTAAAAGCGTTTGTCTGCTTTAAAAATATTTCATTCAGAACTTCTATTCCATATATTCTCAGATTAACAGGCACTTTCAACTTGTATCTGTATATATAATATATACCGAACCCAATTTAACCTATATATATATATAACATCTGAAACACCAGTAGGCATTAAATCTCCGGTTGTTTGGTTCAATTTAGAAAATGACTAAATTGGTGCCATATGAGCGTTATTCATAAGGGGAGGATAAGACCTTCAACATTGATTGCTAGGTTTCATATAGTGCTACTATATGTATATACTAATTTCATAGTGTTACTGTGACCCATATTGGCTTGAAGTCATGTGAGTTGCATTTTGTACAAAATTTCTACAACATAATCCAAATATAAGACTGTTTATGGAAAAGTATATACACGATATCCGCGATATGATTGTATTATATAATATAATACGCAATGTTTGTTTTTAAGTTTTTTCAAAAACTATGGTTAGATCATAATTCTATACATGGGGATAAGATAAGACTGGGTAGGTAATTTGCTAAATGAACCCTAAGGGGTAAGACTACTTTAAATTAAAAAATATTACTATTTTTTAATATTTTATACAATTAATTAAATAATAGGCAAAGTATACATTGATATTGTCTGTAATTGAGTTACATTTATGTTTCACATCACATTGTTTGTATAATGAACTTAAATATATATAATATATATTTTAATAAATTTACATTAAAAACTAAATCCCTGTATTTTCTTTTAACACTATGGATGCAAATGAATCTCTTGTGTTGGTTGTCCAAAGCAACAGAACATTAACAGTTGGGTTTACTTCACATCTTACTGAGACAGCCAATCAAGAAGTTCTCTATCACAGTTTGTGCTGAAACAAAGATACAAATATTACATACATATGAAATGCTGACAAAATAGCATATCATTTGATTTGCTTTCACCAAAACCACTTTATATATTTAAATTAATAAGATAGCTGGATTACAGGCAAAAGTTGTTTTCATATAAAATGATTTCTTACCCAATTTACAATTATTAGTTGTAGTCAGAGTGTAAGCGTCTTGGTCATAGTCATTGGTTAGAGTAAGATCAGCTCCTCGGACAAGTAGTTCATTACAGGTATAAGGGAAATCTGCTGCAGCTGCATACATTAGTGCAGTACTGCCGGACTAAAACAAAAATAACTACTTTATTACCTACGCAATTGAATATAATGAATACAATCTATAATAAAAAATATTCCTAAAATTTAAGCTAGCAATCTAAAACTAGCTGCTCAATAAAGAACATTTTAGAAATTATCTAACACATTCTTACATCATCTTGTATATCAGCATCAGCTCCTACATTTAACAAAAACTTGACAACTTCATGGTGCCCCCCTGCTGCCGCCAGATGAAGAGCTGTCTCCCCCTCAGGCCCCCGCATGTTGACATTAGCACCATTCCTGTGAATTAATTTTTGTGTAATTTATCTTAATTAATTAATATCAATTACTGTCTTTGTATAGACTAAGAATTTATTTTTTATTATTCTAGTCTAGTTTATAAAGAATGTCTTAACAGTAAGTAGTAATTTGTCAGGGTAATAAAGTAGATAATTATAATATATACTATCTATTTTTAAATAAATAAAAAAAATTGCATAAATATACAATATCTATAACAATGAGACCTGACTCAACTTTCTTTGTTAGTATAAAAACATTTTTACACAATACCAGTAAATTATGAATTGACATGGGTAGGTATAAAAAAAATATATGTGCTCTTGAAACAACAATAATTTTCATACTTTCAGTTCATAAAGTAATAATAATCTAATTTTTATACAAATGTAGGAATTTTTTTTATTGTATCAAACCACCCAAGGTACAAACATTTAGCCTCATGTTAATTAAGCTCATTGTCTTTTAACAGAGGTTCAAACCTTTATCTTACTAATTATAACATACATGTAGGTATTTTCAATAATTATATATATAACTACCTCTAATTACCTATCTTTGTATTTTCATTGCTTTTTAACTATGATGAATATTATATGTATGAAGTGTATATGTAGTTCAGTATTAAGTCTATTATAGACATATACTTCTTAACACATGATATATCTTAGGTACTTAGAACAAAGGAATATGCACACTTACCACACAAGATCTTGACAACTGTTCAACTGGCCGTAGCTAGACGCCCAGTGCAGCGCCGTGAGGCCGTGCTCATCAGTGATGTCAACATACTGCTCCAGTTTCAATTCGTCAGGGGTTGTTTCTCCGCGACCAGCTTTCGCGTGTAAGCTACAGTCCGGCTGGGGCAGCTCGGGGACCCGCGCCTGCGTATTACCTATAAACGGTGACCTTGAATGATCTACTTATCCCACACCGACCAGAGACGTCCTAAATAATCAATATCCGAACAAAGAAGATGAACAAGTTAGAATTTTAAAATTATGTACTCACCTCGCTGTAAATTGGTTAATGCAGTGCACTGAACAGATTTGTAGGGCGTAAAAGCGCTTTTCCGCACACCATTCAAATTAGGCGCCCATCGTTGATAACCACCGCTACCACTTTTACTACTATCCTGACTGCCTGAATCGAACTCATATTTGTAACTGTCCAAATTTTCTTGCCTTTCCTGTTTAATATCAATACTTTTTCCTTCTTGTTTGTCAGAAACAGATTCTTCCATTTTTATTATTGTTAGAATTCCGATTCGATTTCGATTCGATTTGACTTACCACAGATTAAATAGACAGTGAAATGTACAGATTAAATGGAATAAGTGGAAGAATTGTGCTCTATGGTTCGCCGTATTACCAAACTTAAAAAAATGGCAAATATTGACGTAACAAAATTAATATGACTCTACAACTTAAACTTAGATATGAACGAAGATGGTCTAATGATGTCGAGTGGCATTTGTATTCAACCCCTATCATTCTTTGAAGCTGTAAAAGTTAGCTGCGGCTAACATAGTCATAGCATTAAAATAGTCCGAAAGTAAAAAAATAAAATGCAGTCTACAAGTATGCTGGCAACAAAAAATAAACATATATCACAGATAATCTCTTGGTAGTTTAAATTAATAACTGTGCTTTAATTACATGGGCTAAATTTTAATTAATTTTTATTTTGTCTATCAGGGTAAAAACTTTTTTTTTAAATATGGAGGATTTTTGTCGAACCTGAATTACAGTGATTTTGGTCAAAATTAACAAAACAGAAAAATTGTTATCTGGCAACACTACTAGTTACTGCTAGTCTTTCAGATCTGTGCTGCTTTACTCGTAGACAGAGTAGTGTATTGGTGTTCTGTGGTATTAATTTTCTAAGGCAAGGAACATATCTAAAGAGGTCTAAGGTTTTACCACTTGACAACTTTGATAACTTTGACAGTTTTATTTAACTAATCAAATACAGTTGTATTTATTTAAATTTTATTTTTTGTACAATTTTTTAGTGGTTCCATTTTCTCTTGTTTTAATCTGTAGTCTTTTAATTGGCTTGCTTACATTAGGTATTATTTCTGCTGAAAACCAAAGTGTAACCATGAAATAATAAAACCATAATAATTGTACATTTAGTCCAATAATTTCTATACACAAAATTATGTCGACTGCAGCTCACCTATCGCAACAATTGCAACAAGACTTGCAAAATGAACTGACAACAGCTAACCAACTATTACATTTAATGTGAGTGTTTAGAATCAAATATGTTATATCTATTATTTTATAATAAGTTAATTTCCCAGTACAAAAGTAACCTAGTGCTTCTTTATTTCAAATGTATTGGCTATTGGTTGATCCTTTAAGAAGAGGTAATAAAGAAACTCACTCTCATGTATAATTAATTATCTATATTATATACTCAACGACCTATGATATAAATTAATTGGGTATACTTTGTAAATTAAAAATAAAAATAATCTCAGGACAATCACACAGCGCCATCTAGTTAAGCTACCTAAAGCTTGTAAATTTTTTTGTAAGTACATACTTTGTATATAGATAACCCCTCCGAACTGATACAAACAATCATACTCATGAATACAAATGTTTGGGTCCTGCGAGGAATCAAATCCATAACCATTGGAAGTAAAGCGGTGTGCTAAACAGCTAAATCACTGAGGCAGTTAAAAATGTTTGTAAAACCAGATAAATAGAATAGAAAATGAATAATGTTTAAAAGGAAATTGTTTTTAATAAATTACAGTTTATGATATTAAATTGTTTATCTTATTATCAGGTATTTATGTTCAAAATAGCTGACATTCTAAAATTATGGAATACCCAAGAGAAATAGGGATTCATTTCATATATATTTTAAAAGACTAGCATTTGTATGAATATGTGTAATATTGTTGCAGAATGACTTTATTTTCAGACTTCATATTTAATTGCAAACTGTTGAGTCTAACAACATATTTTTTATTTTCAGTTCTATTGAATTACAACAAATCAAACATTTCACAAGAATAAATGGTGAATTTGAAGAAAACATAAAGCAGGTATTTTATTAGTTTGTCAATTTCATATTGTTATACAAATATAATATATTACTTACCCATTATTGACCCACCTAATATTTTTATGTTTTAGAATTCATCTTTAGTGATGACTTTAGCAAATTTGCAGCAAGTGGATGTAGAGAATCTGCCACCAGTGACACATAAACAAATTGATATGAGCAGAAATACAAATAATGTTACATATGAACAACATGAAACTTTCAGAAATAGCTCTGGAATGGATGACAGTCAGTAACAAATAGTAGTGTAGTATAATAAAAAAAATGCTCGCAAATCTTATATTCCCACTATCTGGCACAATTCTATATTTTATGTATAATTTTTATGTGTGACTATCTACCTCATAAGGTATTAGAAGTTAAGACAAGTAGATATGATGCTTCAATACTACTAAATATTAAATTTACTACTCTAATTTCATAATACCTATTATTTGGCAACATGTTTATATTGTGAAATAATAATAAAAGATAATTTTTATGTAAAATTTTATTCAATATCCTTAACTAATATTAACATCACATAACTTTACTAAACATACTACATAACTAAAGTACTTTATTAAACATAATATATATTTAAGGCAATTAATTTACTAAAATATATATCTTTATAATAATTTTCTAGAATAGTCCATATTTATATAATAGTGAGATATTTCATTTTTAAAGGAACTTTCCTCATTTTCAATAATCAAAGTAGCTTAATGTAGTTTCGGCATATATTATACATGATTATATTATTTTTTAAAATTAGATACATTACATTTACTATAATTTGTCATGTTATAAAACCTAGACTGGATTGTCCATTAAAAAATATGGGCTTTTCAATGTTCTTCCCTTACAATACCTTTTATTACTATATGATCAGTAGTGTAGAAAGCAAAATTAATTTATTTCAATAATTAATAACAGTAAGACATTCTATATAACATTTAGTGTAAATTTACTGTTGACTGTTGTGTCCTGACACAAAATATTGCAGATTTTTTTCAAATTCTTTATTTGTAAGTAACGCCTTTGCTACATATGTACTACATATGTAGCAAAGGCCTTAAAATAAATAACATGGTTCTCCGATTTAATCACATATCTATAAAAGTCCATGCTCGTGAAATGGTGTCATTTCATGTAGCATTGTTTTTAAACATATCATGAAGAGTAAACTATACTCCATAATGACACCATGAAATAAACTATTACTCTGCGCGTATGTATGGTCAAATGACCACCGCAATTTCATAACTCGACCATAATTTGTCTATGATGCTAAAATTCCTTATTCAGCATATTTATCGTCCGTTTAATATTCTACACGAAATTGGCTCTTCTCTCTTTTAAGCCATGGTAACAGCTTACAGACTAGAATACTATGTTCAATATACAATAATACGCACTAAAATTTATTGAAATAGTGCAGCTTTTTCTTTGAACATTTGCCTCCGCATTGCCTTCTCCTCGGCTTCCCTTCGCTTCTCTTCTTGTTCTTGGATGATTTCGTCGTGGAACTTATTTGCTTTGGAGAGTTCTTCAATTTTTGCTTCGAAGAAATTTTTCGCTCCATTTACGCCCACTTCGTCCACGTTTATCTCTGTTAGTCGCGCAAGTGCCTCAAGACCTGAATGTGTCTCAAGTTCACCAGCTCGTGCTTTCCTGCAAACACAATTATTATACATGTTTATGTCACACTTAATCGCACTTAATTTGTTGAATTTTGTTGAAACCTATTCAATGAACAACTCCCGAAATACTACATATTTGCTACAATACGAATTATAATGATTATTCCATCTTTTGTTATTGTAATATACCTATATAATTAACAAATAAAAATGTGATAAAAATTTAAAATAATTATAGAACCATATTTGTCTATGTTAAACGTATATATACCTACGGTATAGCGTAAAACAACTAAGCTTAGTGGACAATAAGCTCATAGACACAAAAAGTAGCTTATGTAAATATTATATGGATTAATAAACTATGATAATATGAATTAAAATTATTAACAAATAATGACGAGTATTGTTTTACCTAATGAAAAATATTTCCTTAGCGTGTATTAATGTACGTATACCTACTTAATTTTTTACCTGTGTACTCGAAAGTATCTGTTTGTTTGTATTACTTTAAAAAACTAAATTAATAGAAATGTGTAATACCTGTATATAAGTAAAAATTCTCTAAAACTGATTTTGTTATCTCTATCTTCGTCTACTTCTGCAATCATAGCTTTGAGCCCAAGATGCGTCTGCGGTGCACCAAGTCGTTCCATCATGCGTTTTACTTCTGTCAAGTCCAAGAAACCATCACGGCCCTCGTCGAATCTGTAAATAAGATTGATAAAATTAAACATTGTACGATCAGTAATATTAGAGACAATAACGCTTAGATAGTATAATCCTAATGCTAATACAAGACGTACAACGATCTTATAGTACTATCTTTAATATTATAAATGCGAAAGTTTGTGTATAGACGAATGTTTGTTCTCTTTCACGCAAAAACTACTAAACGGATTTTGATGATCAGAATAACATATACCTAGGCTATAAATTTCATGCAGGTGAAACCGCGAGCACAGCTGGTAAATATATATATAATCGAAATTAGACACCGATTTATTTTATAAATAAAAGTATAGAAGAGTAATTACGAAAACAATGGACAATCGTTCTCCGTATATATAGGTGTAGCTATTTAATAGTAATGATATGCCGTTGCAATTCGTAATAATGGAAAGAAGGACCGTTACGCATTACGACTGTTCCTTTGTAGTTTTGTACAGTGAATGTTAATTTTCAATATGTCACACTTTCACCAAATTAGTATTTGTACTGTTATTGTTTATTAATACTCTCATAAATTATAGTAACATAGCATTACCATACATACCTACATATTTATACAAGAAGGTTAATTCTTATACGCACTTACATATATACTAACAATTCGGTTGGTAAAAAAACCTATAAAATATATATCCACACAAGTGAAAACCTAGATGGGGTCAGAATAGTTAAACGTCGATGTGCTGAATACACTTTATATTTCTACAATTCTAGAACTACATATATGCCACATTAAGTGAGTGCCACTGACGTCATAAAAAGCATGCTCCTGATAATCTTTTAGAGCAATAACATAGTTAAAGCCATTTTAAGTCGTACCACCAAATTGTAATATTTTCTATTAACGTACCCTGGAAGTCAATTTAGGTGGTTGCGAAAATAGAAGGGGGTCTTGATTTACAACGTACAAATAGCGAAATGTAGCTTCATATTAGTATAAGTAATATAGTTGAGTAAATACGTAGGTAATATAATGTTTCTTTAAATCCTAAGTACCGTAACGTACTAACAATAACATGCCTACCTGCCTCAAACTAGAGCGCGTGGAAGCTCATTTAAAATGCGACATGCGTACATGTCTATATATCTATTTAGTCTCTTATTTCGACATACTATATGTGTGACTAAGTATTAGTGGTAAAATTTTAAATATTTCATTTTGAACTCATTTCAAAAGAGTTCTGAATGACGTCATCAAAAAGATACAATACCCAGTAGGTATTTCAACGTGATAGGTATCTTCACAATGCTAAACGTACTTTTATGAAATAAGTATATGAGGTTTCTTTGAGGTAGACAATTTCTTTTATTGATACTGGAAATACAAAATCGCAAAATATGGATAATATAATCAGAAGCTCTATATATATTTCAATCTGACAACTTTCCTGTTCCCTCATAAAATTCATATAAATTATTGGTAATAAAATTCTATGTCTACATCAATTAAAACAATAAATACACCTGCTTAAAATGTTCGAGAAAGGAGAATCGGGAGTTGCGCCTAAGGTCCTTAGGTGAATTTTATAATTTTGATGACAATACAAATAATTTAACGCAAAATGCAACATTAAAAACAAATACGAAAACTATATTTGAATAACATTTACTACTAGATAATTAAAATAAGAAAATTCATATTGACGGGAATTAAATTGTCACTTGTGGATGTCAACCTGACATAGTTATTGCTATCAATGGGCTTCCATGATCCCCATTTCTAACAATCCCTTTTCACCTTAATACGCAGCAGGGCGCGTTAGCAAAAAGCAATTCACCGAATGTGACTTGATTATGAATGCCTTTGCCTCTAGTGAGAGTCGACAGGGTTAGGCAAGCAAGACAAACCTAGCAAACAATGAAAGTAAACCTGTACAATATACAGAAACCAGCTTTCACATAAGACCATACCTGCGTTTAAAAAAAACAATTAGATTGTTAAATTGAGGCAAAATAGCGTAAGTAAACATGTATGGTGGAAGGAATTGTTACTAATGGCTTTATTACTATTGAGCGTTAGATCGACCTCCAGGAAACAATTCTGAAATGACTCCAAAATATTTGTATAAATCGTATATTTGGTCTTCGTAAATACCACATATTTCAATATCGCAAACATCTCTGAAGTGACTTCCCATTCGTCTTCGTAGGAACTGGTATCTATATATTTACTATCCCTTTTTACACTAGGTATTATTTTCCACCCTTATACCGCTAAATACTTGCAAGAGAACTATCAGTTCCAAATTGAAACTCCGGTATATTTAATATAATTAAAAACGTATTTTAATTATGATGAATATTAACATCCTATTAAATATACAGAATATTGTAATATGATTAGAGTAATGCCATAATCGTGGTATAACATTTCAAATTCCTCTATGTTTACCTATTGCTGATATAAAACTTGCTCACACGACCCAGATTAACTCAGTCACTTTTCATCCAACTGTTATATCATATGACCTGAGTGATTTGATATGATCATCTAAGTGAACGGATTAACCACAGAACACGTAATATTATTAGAAATTTTAAGATACATTTCTATCTCCAGCAACAAATTTAAAAGTACTAAATAAATTAAACGCTATGACTAAATATAGTTTGAAACTGGTATGAACTAATATAAACAAAAAGAGATAATTAACTGGCATATATAAAACTTATTAAAATAGATACTTATACTTGATATATAATATTGTTCGTTTCAAATAACATAAATATACCTTCACGCTTATACTGTTATCCCAGAGCAGGTAAACAGAGGCACTGGACCACGTTGTAAACACAGTATTCAAATGCCCCCATTTTGCTCGGTTTATTTTAAACAAAGCTGGCATGGTCCGACCGATGCACCGCCTCTCCAAATAATTTGATTTGTTATTGGTGTTTTCATCAAAGCAAAGTCATTCAGAAATATAAATTTTGATACAGTTTTTTATACCTACTGAACAAATTCAAAGTCATAGCCTTTGTGTCTAAGCCATGGTAGTACACAACGGCACCCTCAATAGTTAGGTGTAGTGTAAAAATGAGAAAGGGCATGTCACGTGGTTCGATTAGATACGTGGAATGAAAGATGTAATCGGATATACAATACGGAAGTGGCTCTACGTATATATTACCTACCATGGAAAGTTGATAACTAAACTTGTTGCAGGTAAGAAAACAATTTGCTTGTATCATATTTTAATAGTTACCTAATTCATTTTGAATATGTATGTACCTACTTCAGTAAATAATATTTAATAATAGCTGCACTCGTGACTTCGTCCGCGTGGAATATAACTTTATTTTTCTAAAATCGGTCACTAAAAGTCCCGTCAAAATCGGTCCAGCCATTTCAGAGATTAGCCGGAACAGACAGACAGATATACAAAAATGGTAAAACGTTATTTAGTGTATGTATCGTATTTCAAACAGACACTGTTTATTTATATGTATAGAAAGTAATGAAACAACCGTTCTGTTCAAAAATCCACATTAGTATTATAGTTACTTTCAACAACTGACCTACTATGAGTAAAAATTGATTGGTATATTAAAGAATAGAATAAAAAATCCTTTATTCAAATAAACTTCATTTAAGCATTCGGTAACCTGTCTCATCACAAGAAGAACTAGCAAGAAACTTGTGTGTTGCTCTTTCAAATAATCCTTATAAATCCTATACCATATATACATATATTTAGTACTACCACATATATATAGTTTTCTAGTATTAGTAGTAGAAATAAATTTTTTTTAGACTATTACAAATATTTGTGTTATCCACCAATATACAATCATAGGAAAAATTATTGAAATACCTAAAAAATAACTGGACATATTTCTTATGTATTGTATTTATGTTCAAACACAATTGTGATATTGTATTATAAATAAATGACTATAACTAAGATTACTTTTTTATTTAATATATACACAATACACAAAATAAGAAGGCGGTTTCTTCGTGGCCTCTACATGGATTCAGATACCTCTTAGTAGGTAAGTACCTACTTCACAAAATAATAAAATATGAGAAATATGATTATATTTTATACCGTCATATTGATAAAGTTATATAAACGCTATTCTAACACAACTATTCAATATTAGAATATTTAGAACCTACAGCTATTTGACGCACGTAACTATTACAAATTTATTGACCCACAAACTCATTAGGTAGGTATGTACCTACATATAAAAATCAATCGTTGAATTCATTTACGTATATATAAATATTAGAAAGATTATGGGTTACGTAATGGTTATACTTGTGCAATTTATAATTTTACGAGATACTGCATCATTCACTATTAATTATCGATATTAAATAGAATAATGAATAAATTAATATCATTATCTTTACATAAAATAAAATTGTGGCGAGGCCAATACTGTCTACGACTTTTTGTTCAGCTTTCATGTAAAAATGGCTGGCGGAACTAGGATATAATATTCACAGGATAAGATGAGCAATAATTAATTGTGTAAAAATTTAAATGTCCCATCTGGAATTATATTAATTAATACATTGATCAAATAATACATGGCGCCGTATAAATTCTTTATTTATTATTGTCGTTTGATCACCATCAAAAAACAAGATGACACGCAACCGAATTCACAACCTATCTACAAATGTACACGCAACCGAAGTCCCAGTTACCAGTAGCAATAAATAAATTTATGTTATTACTTACTTTTTTAAAACAAGTAATCTTAATGGATATAAACAAAATGAAAGATCTTGAATTTCGGAAATTAAATGCTTTGAATTTCTTCTAATTATTCACTGTTTGTTGTAGTACATTATTTCTTAGAATTGTTTTAAGGTTATTTGTTAGGTTTTATAAATTTATTTATTACAGTATATCAACGCTCTTTAGAGCCATAATTACATTGCATGCCTAGAATAAGGCAGTTTCTTGGTCTCTAATAAACGCTAACAAGCATTACGGCAGAGAACAAGCAATTAGATTCTAAATTATAGATGTACTATTATTAACCATTTAATTTCTAAGTTAATTAGGCAGTTATCTCTATATATACGCATTATGAAAGGTTACTTGAAAAATGTAATAGGTATATGTGAAAAAGACAATTCGACAAAATACAAAGTAGGTAAATCTATACAAATACGATAGCAGATATATTTGTTACCTTTTCATAAATAAAGGACTGAATAGATCTGAATGAAATATGACTTGAACATATGTTGTAACATAAGGACGAATTAGGCAGTAGCCACTTATTATTGTAAAATTCATATATATCCACTCAGATTTTGGATCCAAGTCAGAATAATATCACACATAGGAAAATATTACAAAACAAAACCGAAGCGGGTATTGTGGTGACTTCAATTAGCATTAGTAAATGTTGTAAATTGTAAAGTATTTGTGCATCACGCATATATTTCTACCTCAAGTAATAACTGATTCATTGTTTACGGTAAAACCAGTAATACATTGTATAATTCCTATTGATATATATGTATAAACTACAACCATAATATGACTTCATACTAATAATATATTCACAATAGTATAATGTTTTTTTAGTCAAAATAAAACGTAGGTATGTACTCTTATAATTAGTAGGTACAATTCGAAGATACTGGAGCAAATCTCTGTTTAGAGACAAGTATACATTTGTTTGTTTTAGTTGGGTATATATTTTCTTTTTAATATTGTTTTCTGTGTGCAATTACACTAGTTCAGAATTGAAAACAAATTTCAGCAAGTAGTTTCTTTTTTTAAGTTAATTGAAAAACAATATTAGGTATTCTCTGATGGGAATTGAAACTGTAATTCAAAATAGATAAATTATGTAGCTCCTACTCTAATCACGTTTCCTGCCAATCTCTTGGGTATTCTCAAATATTATTTCTTAGTATCTACTAGTTATTACTTCCTTCCTTCCTTTACTTTGTGTAAGTTCCTCATGTGATGGAGGCGGATGGTTAACATTTCAAGGAAACATGTGTTAAGTTGTAAATTTATAGGCTGTATTGTTTCGCGATTAAAAACTGAACGGCAGTGGGTTGTTACGATAAACAGAAACCTGATATTTAGATTAGATGTATCTGACGGCAATGGCCATATGAATTTCGGTAAAAAAGCAAGATGAGAACAGATATAGGTAGGATATCCGTCCTCGAGACATAAGTTATCTTCAATTATGATTTGTTCAATCATAAAAAGGTAATATACACACAGCCAGACACACTTTCGCATTTAGGTATATAATAATAATCTTTATTTGTCTCAAACAAAAACTAATATAGGTAATTGTTGCCCATACAATAATAAAATTTAAAACTAATGAAGGAGACAAAACGGTCTATAACTCAGTGGGGGCAGTGAGTCCACCCTCTGTGCAGATTTGCAGTTTAAATGGCAGTATGTACCTATCTTCGTACACTGTTGAAAGTACAATAGGTACTTATCTACCTTATATCAATGATATTTATAACAATTGAAGATCAACTCAAGATATACTAGTACAAATATTAGATAACTACAAATTGATTTCCTTGTTTATGAAAATTAGGATAACCGCGTTAAATTGTACACTATGAATCATATAGAAATTGAGAAAAGTGCAAGCACCATCTTTTTACTAAGTATAATTATTAATGACATAAATGTGTGAGGTGGACAAATACCGAAGGTTCTGAACAATACACGTAAACCAGTTTTTATTTTTTTAAATACTAGCTATCTGTTACCGATGCTGTAATCACACACCTTCTACTACGAGGACAGACATAATGACTTATGTCTGTCCTCGTAGTAGAAGGTGTATATGTATTATATATATAAACCTTCCTCTTGAATCAGTATATCTATAGCTAAAAGTGCATTTACATCTATTGCGTAGTTTAAAAGATCCAAGGGAACAAACAGTAGAAGCGACTTCATTTTATACTATGTAAAGAAGCATGAAATTAGAAAGGATTATCTATAATATACATATAATACATAGATGCAATAAACAGTAACGATGATTCAGATTTCTATGATTCAGATCAAAGCGTGTTATAAAAAAGGACTACCTACCAAATATGTACAAAAGTATTTAACATTGTTAATAATTTCTCAAAAACTGGTTCGTACATTGTTCTAAATACTCTTCCTGTTAGGTATTTTGCTTTGTTTCTTATGTCTAAACTTATTGCTTGCCTGATCTAGAAACGCAATCAAAACCTGTAAGATAACAATTTTTAAGATTGTTGTATATTCGGATCGGAAACCTAAATTCAATTAATATTAAAGAATAGGTATTTTACGTAGAGTGCGAGTTAATTATGTTATATTTGGGCGAGCCATATCAATTCCTTGTGGATTCGTACAACCACGCATGTCTCAATGGAGAATATTAAACACGAATAATGCAAAACATAATTTCGGACGAATTCCACAAGAGGTTTATTTCCAGTTAAAAATTAGTAACAATAAGTACTAACGTAATTGTTAATTCAAAATTATATGCATATACAATCTCACGTAGAAAAAATATATTTAAAAAAAAAGCAGATAAAGACCAATATCTTATCTGCGCCTTGACTTCAATGAAAGCAGATGTAAAGATTTTTATAATAATATTTTGATGTACTGGTTGAGTCACAGTATTAAAATATTCAGTTGCGTGTATATTTTCAACATGTACACACTTTTTTATAAGTAAGTAGAGTCCACAAGTACTGAGTTTATATTGTTTAAAGTAGCTTAAATGAGAACAGAAGTCAGGGTGTTTACAATAATATTTTGATGTACGGGTTGAGTCAGAGTTTTACAATATCCACTTGCATTTATGAGTCAATGGTGTGTGGAGTGTACGGTCGGCAAATTGTTTTCACTTTTCAGTACTAACAATGTACTATCATTGTTTCCGTTCGTCTATTTTCCGCTTAGTTCTAATGTTTATGTGGTTAATAGAAAAAAGACAGAAGGAAAAAAAATATTTTTCATACATTCATATATGTAGTTATATATGTGAATGTATAATTAATATTCAATAGTCATGTGAACCAAATACACCGAGTTTATATTATTTAATCTTAAAGTGGTTGTAACCCTACTTGGGATATTTATATATGAGGTATGTATGAATGAGGGTGAACGTATAATAACATTTAGCAGTCTGGAAGTTTACGCTTCCGTTCGTACGTTTTTAAATACATCCTGATTATAGAAAGAATTACCTTTGTCCGTATTTCGTCAGTAGCACAGTATCGCGTTATTACTATTAGGAAATCATCGTTATTATGTATTTAATTATTTCTTTAAGTGCTCTACTCTACTTACTTAAGTATGAATTACATCTATCTAATATTAATTTATCTGTAGAATTATTGTCTGAAAAATAAAACATAGTAATATAAAATACAATACTATCTACTACTTTCACACGTGATCTATACGTATACATATAGGTATACCCAAAAATATTTTTTTTATATATTTTATTTTAGTGTGATGCTACAATATTTAATAATACTTTTTTTATCAGAAAGGTTGTTGGTTATACAACTATCAACTATTTAGTATAAATAATAATAGAATCTAATACACTAATAACAAACTAAAATAAATATGAGTATTTTAAATAATTTCGTTACGATTGTATGCTAAAATTTCCATGATTTATACCTAGTATAAATTCCTGCTGCATGATTTTGAATATTTGTGAATAATTTTTGTGTATTTATCATCAAAACTCAATTTAACATCAAAACTCATGACGATACTAAATTTTGAGGTAATGAAGATATTGCACCTAGTCATTTATATGGAGGATTTAAAACAGATTACAGGCAGGTATAAATAAAACTTATAATATGTGGTTTATTTATGTGAACTGCGGTAAAGTTGCCTCATAAGTGCATTGGACGTGTTCCAAGTATTACACCTATTTCTGCCGCTGAGCAGTTTTTTTTTTTTGTAAACTGTGTTCCGGTTTGAAGAAGTGTCAGTTTGAGTAGTAAAATCACAGAATACGCAGTCACGTTAGTCCTCAGGAATAGCAAAGTATAAGTTGTAATACGATCTACATGAACTACTGAATATATTTTTTTTATTTTCCTATACTAATTTTATTTTAGTATGATACACATTATTTCTATTGATATCTAAGATAAAGGCATCACGAGTGAATCATTTCATGTCGTATATCATTTGCCCTTTCCGGATGAATAGCATACCTACACCATTACAAACTGTTTTCCAATAAATTGTCTCTTAAATAACTTGTAATAGGTGTACAATTATTTATTGCACTGTACTTTCATATTTTAAGGTATCATAACATTATTATCCTAGTAAAAATATTCTTCTCGCCTACTTGTTGTTATTATATATTTTACTAGAATTTAATCTAAGTAATTGAAATTTTATAAACCTAACAACACAATTCCTTCATTGTTTAACGTATCTATTCATAGTTTAATAAGAATAGATAAACCAGTTAGCCATGCACAGATGCATTACGTTGAGCATTGATTTTATCGTTTCCAACTTCAGTCTGCAGTGTACTACTGCATATACTCCGCAGTGTTATCTAGTAATACTTACATACCTACTTATGTGTAAATAACTATAACATATAATTAAATAAGAATGCTGTCCCAATACTCCATAAATTTAGAAAATTATTTATCAAAACAAATAAAGTATGTTTTTTTAATCTCGAAGATACGGGAAATGGATTATAATTACAGATTGCATCGGTACATTAGCATCATAATTCTTATACACTATACATTAGATTGATACTATCTTTATTACAAATAAAAATAAATCAACAGTTTTAAAGAAAGGACGATTTCCTAAAAACAAACATGTTTTAAATTCTCTCACAAGGGTTCAAATGTATGTACTCGCAGGACTACGTCGAATTTGTCTCGCATTTGATGCGGACTTCCTTTCATAAGGACCTTTGCCCGATTAATGTTTTGTAGGAAGGAAGTTATCACATGTTCATTGTCATATCAGCAGGATGCTGAGTAATATACTATTTGGGTTTATTGCTGTTTTATATAAATTTCAATATTTATTTTATCAGCAATTATTACAAATGCTGTTGTTACTTTATTATTGTCAGACATATGTATATTTACTGTTTATACATTTATTTATTTGTCTGGAAAAATAAATCTCAATAATATTATATTTTTTATCAATATGTTTGATTGAACTTTTGTTTTTGTATTCAATGTTAACAATTTATTATGTTGTTTGTCTTATTTAGTTTTTTAATGTTATTTACCGACTACTTTATACGAATGTCATTAGGTACGTGATTACGTATTTACTCAGCCACGCTTAAAGAACAGATATGAATGTTTAAATAACAGTATTTGAATTGCTCAGACAAAATTAGATAAAGATAATACAAAAATAAAAACTCAAATATAGTTATCATCCATACACCTAAATATTTATGGAGAAGACCAGTCGCAAACTTCACAGTGTAGGATTATCACATAAAGATAAATGATTACCATTATCGGTGTTGTACATTTATAAAACCGGACTCCTTAGCGTTTGATATTTAAACAGACAATTAATATCGAAACAAAAAAACAAATTAATTAGACAGCATTACAGGCGCTTTGTTTATTTTACGTATCTATATAGGTATTTTACTTAGATAAACTGTTCTAGTTCAAAATAATTTTTCAATTCGAATTTTTAGATTATTTTTTAAATTACACTTCTGTTACTTCTATGATATGATCGTAATGCTATGTAAAAATTTTTATTATACAGTTAATAGCTACAATTATTTTATATTACTTGAATTAAAATAAATAAAATATTACTATCTCGTTCAGTAGGTACGTCCAGTCAATTCATAGCCAATGTCACTAAAAGGTTCATATTATGTTGTTTGCCCACATACGCCTACCACTAACTGAATACAAATTAACACCTGGTTGGTAAATTGGTCACAAGGGTTAACTATGACTCACTATTGAATTGACACATAAACTCATAAAACTACATATATACCTACTTGTTTATAGTATGGATGATTCATATTGTAGTAAGTATTAATGTATGAGAAATTAATTGAGTTCTAAGTTATCTATGATTAATTTCCGTTTTATTAGTTCCTATTAACGTCATTTCATGACTCCATGGTTCTTTTATATATATATGGTACTGAGTTCAAATGATAGTAGTATGGTATCAGTTTTCTATGAAAACTGCGTAATTTTTTTGATTATATTCTAATAAAAGGACTTGAGAAAGTATACTTGCTTACGCATGATAAAATAGACGATGTAATTAAATGAGAATCATAGGTTCCATAGATAACTAAATGTACCCATACAATGTAATTATAATAATAAAGATAATATAAATATTATATAGAGATAACAAATAATAAATATTGAGACAACAGCTCTACATATTACTTTTCTGTTGTATAACTTACTGGTATCAATTGTAGGAATTATACGGCGTTTGCAAGAAAAAATTAATGTCCTCAACAAACATATTCCATTGTTCAGTCGATATATTAGTAATTTATTCATTCAGTCAGCACCCAAACAATGCTATTATTTACATTGATTGTAGAAAATAAGATACGTATACCACTACTAATAAGATCATTAGAATGAGAACAATAATAACACAAAATATAAACGTGTATATAAATTACATTATTTGGCTCTTTGTTGTATATGTTGTTGTCAATCTAATCTTATGTTAACGAAGTGTTACAGACAAAATGTCGAGAAATAACAACTAAATTCATGAGTTTTCGTTTACATTAAATGATCTACATTGCTTCATGAAGTACCACTAAAAGATATACATATAGTAAAAGGAGAATTCTTTCTTATTTATGATTAAGTATTTCATGTGTTGATAGCATCAGAATATTTTAAATACATATTTTAGTCTAATAAGGTAGTTATTAGAATTTATAGATCAGAGATCGTTGAACGGAATAACGAATATCAATTAGAAAATGTTCAAACTATACAAGTATCGTGTGAATTATAAATTAACGTCATATTATGTAAATGAAAGTAGCGTTCAAGTAAATTATTCTCGTAACTTCGTAAGCATATCGTGTCTCCTATTCATTTTTGTCTCCCACGACGATCCGCAGCGATTCAGCGATGTCATTTCACCTAATAAATTCTGTTTAGTTATGTTATAACTAAATATTACGTTACATTGCGTTTAAGCTGTGGAGTGAATTCACTAATTTGTTAAACTTTCACTAATGTACTGGGTACAACTACCCGCGTTTAACGAATTATGCTAATCATAAATTGTTTGTGGCATACAGCATAATATTATAAATATACATTAATTAAAATATTTGTTAACACATTTATTATTTATTCACATTTAAATGTTTTCCTTCTATTTAAAATACGTAGGTTTTTAATTAACATATACACCATACAGCTAAATATTTCCATCTTCAATTTTCTTGAATAATGTATAACTGTCCCAAATCACATTCAATAAATTAACTTGTAAATTGTTTTATTCGTAAAACTGCGAAATGAAGACTTCTTTTTACTTTGTATAAACTATGAAAACCAATAGGTTACTGTAGGTCCCAAAAACACAAGAATTAAGTATTAAAATCCTAGATATAAACATTTTGGGTTCAACTTGAGATATAACAAGAGTTATGAACCAGAACTTAATTTTAAAATAGTTATATATACCTAAAAAAAAACATAATCGTAAGTAGCTAGTCCTGTGCAAACTAATACAACGGCTATGTTAATTCTGTTATAACTTACATGTTATTAAATTAATGGACAACTAAAATGACAATTATTAATATTATTATTTAAACACCCCTAAAAAACGTTACTCGTTAATAATATAAATAAATTGAAGTATTAAAACTTTGCGAAGGTAGTGACGTAGTACCTAGTAGGTACCTGCATGATACAATTCACTTACTTGTTAAAGGTCACCTCGTATTGTTTTATTTCCTTTCTGGAGAACTCATGAAACTCTGTGTAGACATTAACGAATTTATATTGCGGTTTAATCTCCAGCCCTTCTTCGAGTTTCTCATTGATTTCTTGCCTCCTTGATAGGATACCGCTAAGTTCATCTGTAGCCGCCATCGTGAAGATTTGCGCGGGAATTTAATATATTTCTTCGAATGAAATCCGTGACCGATAGTGCGAGAGGCAGTCCGCGCTACGACCTTTGCGATACTGGTAGTCTGGCCGGTCCGCAGCCACTCAGTGCCTTCGCACTCCGCGCGCGCTCCCTCGCGGCCGCGCTGTAATCATGTCGCGGGGGACGCCGCCGCGCCGCGAATGAATCGACGTAAATAATACATACTTACATACTATGCACGTAATCTTACCGCAATGTCACGGAGAAGTCCGTTCACCCAACATAAAGAAGGAAAGAATTTTGTTTCAGAGGAATGTATTATGGATATAGGCATTGTACCAGTAACTGTAAATATATACTTCGTTAGTTTTATAAAATGTATATTTCTTTATTTCTTCCAAAAAGTATACAACCCCAAAAATCTACATGTATCATTAAAATATATAAATCATATTAGAATCTCTAGCTGAGAATGCTAGAAATTAATCAGTAAAGAAAAAAACAAATCTTGTGGCAACAACTCAACAAGATACTATTTCATATTAAGCGCTAATGGATATATGTAGTTCCAAACTTATCTTAGTTTGCAACGCAAATATACCTACTAATAACACAAAGCTACTATATAAAATGGGTGAAAATCAATGAGCGCAATATTTACCTAATTTCAGTATTTTTAAGATTTTTTTTATAATTAGGTATAGGTACTTACTTATTCACAATGTTTTGAATTTGTTTAAATTGCACATGCTCTCATAAAGGGTAGTGTAGTAGTACTCCAACCACACTCAATCCTTCATTATCATTATCATCATTACCATCATCATTATTATTATTATTACACAGTATAAAACAAAAGTCGCCGTCGCTGTCTACCCTACATATGCTTAAATCTTTAAAACAACGGATTTTGAAGCGGTTTTTTTTAATAAATAGAGTTATTCAAGAGGAAGGTTTATATATATATTTATATATAATATAATATATGTACACCCGTGCGAAGCCGAGGCGAGTAGCTAGTAATGTTATAAATGTAATTGATGAATTAAAGTAGGGATGCTGTTACGCTTTCACGCAAAAACTAATAAACCGACCATCATGAAATTTTGTACACATATTTTTGGAGGTATTTGAATAAACATAGGATACTTTTTATTAAAAAAAAACAAATACCACCACTACGTACCACCGAAATTGTAGAATTTCGTGCAATCAAAATAATTTGGGAAGTGTTCGTTGTGCCGAAAATTCTTGGCGTACATCATATTACACACAACTATTGATTGCGATCTCTAGTGTCTGGTTAATGCCTATAGTTCAGAAACAATTCCTGTATGAGCTGTTAATATAGAATTGTACAAATATATACAGGCTGTCCCGACGATAAATCGGAATGCAGTTGAATCAGTAGATAGTACAAGTCATCACAGCTATCATAAAAATAAATCTTGACCCGGGCCACAGGGTCAATATTTATTTTATTTAGAATTTACACATTTATTTTTGCCGACGACAATTTTAGACGTTCAGTTAAACTATGTAATATTATTTGATGATAATAATAATATTAATCTAAGGATATAATATTAACCTACGATATCATACATTCTGCTAAACCATAAAAACTAACAGGTTTGTTGATACACCAAAGTTTGAAAACACACAAATTGAGTTTTAGTTATCAGTGTAAAATATTCATTAAAAAATACATAATGATGTCTCCATGAAGTGAATAACTTATACTTCAAATAAATTGATGTTCAGTAGAATTTTTACTGGAGTCGAGTTGTCGTAAAAACATATGAATGTGGTAATCACCCACACACGAATACATATATACTCGCAGTATTAGCATTGTGTTGCGCAAATCAACAGACCAAATTTAAACGCGAACGATTCAGATGAATTAGAAAGAATGTCAAGTGGTGTTCTTGAATACTTAATGCATGAAACTCAAATGTTACTGAATTGTAAAAGACTACGTATATCATAGAATTCTGTAGATACTACCGAAAACTAAATATATCTTCCTGCGACACAATTTAAATTACATCCTGATTATATCTTTTTAGAAGTTATGTTACCTGAGACACATTCAAAAATAGATTTAAACTAGAAAAACTCTATTGTATAAAAGAACCATTTACAGTATTTAACATGTCGAGTCAGTGACGACAACTTTAGCAGGCCATAGTTCATGAGATTCAATTTGCTAAATATATTGAAGAGATTGAATATGTTAAAAATATGTACTTTTTACAAGGCGCAGTCAGTAACGACAACTTTAGCACTTCCTACTTCATCTAGAATATGTTAAAAATATGTATATATCTACTATACTAACAAGGCGCAATATATTTATTAAATTAATATATACCTTAATCTACAATTTATAGGCTTCCAAGACAGAAAAATATTCTGCATATTAAATTTGTATGACTGTTTTCTATAGGCTAATCTAATAGATTAAACCGTATTATTATAATAATACGTTTATGTAAATAAGTATATACAATTTTGAACGCAACTATACCCAGCATAGAAATTATATGCATTAGATATGTAATATATTTTTTCTATATATTTCGTTTAAGGACAAATTGAACTGCAATGCGCCTGTTCATTTTATTGCCAAGTAGTAGAGACCTTTCGTGAGAGAAGCACTTCGCGTATGGAGTACAGTCAAAGGAGCATGGTTTTTATAGCCCTTTAGGATGACTCTTCTGCTTGCGTTAATAATATAAACTGGCTACCAACGAAGCATTCTTTGCACCAAATGCATTCTTTTGGATGATGCCAGAGTTGATCTGGAATTAAATTATTTTTTCTTTTACGGTACTGCACCTCTACCAACGCTATACTGCATGGGCAACTCATGTCATCGGCACTGGGGCCACGTTGAGAAAAAAGTAGACTCAGAATGAAGTGATCAGACAGACCTGAGGTTAGTTAGCCTATTCTGCCTTTTTAAATCGAACCCCAGGCTACAAAACTATCCAGCAAATGTTTTATTGTTAGAGAATCCTTGTTATGTGTTATTTTAAGATAACATACTAAAAACACCGGCTATCATATGTACTACATTCATAATTTCTGTGACAATTGGAGTAAATACTTATGCAAGTAAATATCAGCTCTCGAGTAAAACATAATGTTTCAGCATAATTTCAAATAATTGTGAAACTAAAACCAGTTACGAGACAAAATATTTTCCCATGAATTTGTATAATCGTTTTTAATTAGGTATACACAGCACACTAAGTATATATTTAGATGGATGTATTCATTTATGGTCACATAACAAATTATTTTAAACTACTCGTTTTGTTCAGCAGTACAGACGCTCCATTTGAAAATAAAATGACAGATCCTCTCCTCTTGGATGGAATTCATCAAAGGTATTTTTTTTCTTACAATTTTTTTTACAGTTTATATTATGTTCTTCCGTCTGTCTATTTAATTTTATTTATTTTGTGGAATTAAAGACATAGTTTTAAATTATATTAATCGTTCTGTTTGTATTTTGTTGCCATTATGTATCATTATTTTATTATCTGCAGTACCTATGACTGACTGGTAGAAAATGCGGCCAAATGTATAGTACACTAGCTGACCCGCGCAACTTCGTCTGCGTTTCATTTCCCCACCTTTTGCAATATTTTTCAATGCAGCTCAGCTCCTATTGGTCTTAACGTAATGTTATATAGCTTAAAGCCTTCCTCAACAAATGGACTATCGAACACAAAAAAATTCAATTCAAACCAGTAGTTCCTGAGATTAGCGTGTTCAAACAAACAAACATACATTGAGTTTTATAATATTATATTAGTACAGATATGACGTGATATATACAGATGACGCTTACAACTTACCATCCGTTTATTTACCATATATTTAGCTATCCGCCCGCGGCTTCGCCCGCGTGGACATAGAATATGTAGGTTATCGGTCGTTTAAAGATCCGTGTTCAGTAGTGGGACATTATATATCTTAAACCTTCATCTTGAGTCACTCTATCTATTTTGTCTTTTAAACAAAAACGCATCTAAATCCGCTTTTTAAGATCAAAACATACATAGGTCTATTACATAGAAGATATTTTAACCGGAAATTGAAGCCATTTAAATGGTATTTGCAGATCAGTTGGGGTCATATATATTCTTGGTAAATGAGCTAGTTGCCCGGCTGCCGTTTTACTTTATGGGTTTACATTTCACAAAATCATGATTGACTCATGCTTTTGAGAAATTCAGATTTTTGACGTCAAATCGTATGGTAGCAGTCCAAAAGGTTTTAGTAAAAATTCCTTTGGATAATGAACTGCGTTTTCGATATTAGTCACGTTGTAATTTTTTATTTGTCCGGGGACTTTTTGAATAACAGATTATTTTGTAGATCATATTTCGAATCATATTTCGTAGATTTCGCCCTAGATCACATACACTCATAAAATCCAATACGCCAATAAAAGCCTTTTTCTAGCATCTATCAAAATTTCTAAATTTTGGATGATTTGACCTAGGATCCAGAAAGATATCTCAATTTCTGTTTAAATTAAGAGTGGGAAAAATTCCTTCCCCAAGTTTGAGCAGTTGTTGTGGGAAATCACTGTCTGTGATTCCATGATGAGCTCTCGAGACTCATATTCTTAAACTTTCAATTAAAGTTCATAAGGGAGACGATGTTAATGACAGGGAGAGTCTGTCACAAATCTCCAATAAATACAAAAGTAATCCCGCCCATGAGAGCAGTGCCGTTTCTAAGATATTTTAAGGTTATATCCAAAGCCTCTTTGGCTCATGGTGCATTTATCCCACGTAATCAATGAGGCATCTTATAATAATTTATCAAGAGAGTCTATTTTCTGGATATAACATGAAGATTGTTGCTCAAATTTACGGATAGCGGAAGCTTAAAAATAGAATGAGCAGTTTTCCATCCTTTAAGAGAACTGCAGCAATTCCTGACGATGCAACTGCTATCGCTACCACCCCGATTGTATTATCTTAATAAGTATCCCCTTACTTGTGTACCCGTACCCCAGTGACGCCCCTACATCGCATTTGGTTTATAGCTAACAGAGGAGTAGATTTTTTCTAATACTTGCATTGTTAACTACGTGATATCTTTCGAATGGAATGTCCGAATGGAAAAATTCAAAAAGTTATATACAGGTATTGAAGCAGTCGTTAATATGAGGTAATTTATGATTAATACCAAGATAGAAAATAAAGATAATTTCCAGCGGAGGCGTTTCAATTAAATTTATAAACAAAAAAATACTTATGTCAGTATACATACGTCAGTAAAAGTGATAGATAGACACATGCCGTCGCGACACTTTTTATGGATAATGATATGCTCTACAAAAAAAAAATTAGGGATCCTTACCAAATCTCCAATAATGTAACCCAAGGTGTAAAAAAAATACAAAATGATGTACTACAAGTACATCATTTTCTTCTATCATCAATAGTTTTCGCAGCGCATGCGGTGTTAGGTATTTTTTGTGCAATTTTATTACACCTTGGGTTACATTATTGGAGATTTCGTAAGGATCCCTAATTTTTTTGGAAATATAATATAGCCTATGACATTCACGGATAGTGTAGCTTCCTAATAGTGAAAGAATTTTTCAAATCGGTCCAGTAGTTTCGGAGCCTATTCAATACAAACAAACAAACAAACTTTTCCTCTTTATAATATTAGTATGATTTGGCCGCATTTTCTACTTTTTTTACTTTTGTATTATATTAAAGTTAAACAAATTAATTTATCTATTCCGGTTTGTTTGGAGATATTACATTTTTTATGTTCCTAAAATATATCATCCGTAAAAACATATGATGTATATTTCACAATATTATTTGATTCTTATATGACCTTATGTATAAAGTCATATAATACTGCTATATTCTTATGTAATATATACGTATGTCAGTAAGCTAATTTGATGATGATGACAGAAAATTATGAATTTTGACAACTTTTTGAAAAACTGTTCACTTCGATAACCTAATTAAGATGTAAAATATGTTTGTTTGAAATATTTTTTTATTATACAGCAATTTGTGGTATATACATACATACATATTATATAAAGCTTTAGACTTAAAGAGGAATCTCTTTCAATCGTTAACCGTTGAGTTATGGATGTTTAAAGTTGTGGAGCGGTTTTATTTAAAATACTGAACTGTCTTATTTTTTTTTATATTGAAAAAAATAAATAAAGATAATTCAAACCTATACCTATTGACGTAATTATAAGCACTGTGTATTGTGTATCTATAAGATCACCCATAGTTAATTTAAAAGCCGGTTAAATTTTACATAAATAGGTAGATATACTTTTCTATTATTAATATTTATTTCATGACACATCCATATCAAACACTGAGCTATATATACATTAAATATTTAGCTGTATACGTGAGTAAGATATCACATGTGAGCTGTAAAAGATGACAACAAATAATAATAATTATGATAAGCTGTTCTGATTTTCACACAACCCCATTTAATCTACACATATAAATAAAATTGTCTGTTTGTAATATTGATATAACCGTTTTTTACTACATGCATATGCATATAAATAAGGTACTAAAATATCATTTTTTACAATTTTTGTCTGTCTGTTTGTTCCGGCTAATCTCTAAAATGGCTGGACCGATTTTGACGGGACTTTTTTTTAGCAGGTAGCTGATGTAAAAAGTAGCAACTTAGGCTACTTTTATTTTAGAAAAATAAAGTTAAATTCCGCGCCGACGAAGTCGCGGGAATAACAAGTCCTAAAATAAGCAGAGTTTGTATTGCGGCACTCACTTGTGGTAACTAGGTACTTACTAAATATTAAAATATATCATTTTTGCAAATATACACAGAAAATAACCACAGTAATAGTATTAATCATACCTACTCATCATGTTTGTACTGTCCAAATATCGAACCTGCGACTATTGGAAGTAAGGTGGTGCCGGTGTGGTAATCACCACCAAGGTTATATAGTACAAATAAAAAATCCAACCCTTTTTGTCAATATGACGAAAATAGAAATTCAATGCCTACAATATAATAATATTATTGTTGTAGGTAATTTTAGTCACTTTAATAATGACCTACGTTCACAATAAAATAAACTACACATATACCTACGATCTAGTATCTATGTATTTGTATAGCCAACCTATGTTATAATGGTTATATGGTACATAAACACAATGAAAACATAGGTAGTTATACTTTCATTTATTTTTAATGTCTATGCTTCAAGATAATACAACAATATCGGATCAATGTCGTATTTGTTTTTAGGTAATTTTAACGGCAATTTGATTTTATTTGTATTAATTGCTATGCTTTATTTTATTAATAACCAAATTAATTTTCTTTTATTATTCATAGCATATTCGTTTTATAATATAATTAGATACAGACAACGGTAGAACAAAATAAGTAACAAATACACGCATTATATCTAATTAAATTAATAATTCCTTTAACACACCTACTACCTATATTTTTGTGGATTGCGTAGACAATAACATAATACAATACGACTATGTGTATGCAATTTGTGTGAATTTTAATTTCGTAATTGACACATGTAGTCCTCTGGGTGTCATAGTAGTCCAGGAGTCGATAGTAAATCATTTATATTGCTATAAAACCAGAAAAATAATATGTATGTACTGTCTGTATAATTAAGATTAACTACTAAAATATAATTAAGATTAAGTAATAAATACAACCTAGGTAACGGATATGACTTAAACTGGAATTAAATACTCACCAGAAAATCGTTAGTTATTTCATGTAAGACTGTTTAATTTATGTGTTTAATTTATGTGCGACTGTATAATTTATTTTTGTTTTTTATTTATGTTTTTTTTTTAAATATTTACTTAATTTTAAAATTAAATGTAAAAATTAATAATAGGGTCTACTTGTCTGTTACTGAACTGTGTTATAGTGAAACACAGACAGATCCTGCAAAATATACATATGTAGTTAAAATAGTGTAAGTGTCTTTTTAATACTGTGAAAATATTTTTAGGTAGGTACATATATACAGGTACGTATACAATTGTTATAAATTTGTAAATATTGTTTGTTACATTATTTAGTATGGTTGAGTCTGGATCTTTTAAAAAAGAACATATACCTGAACATACCACAATATAGCGAATTCAGAATCTTCAGTTCTTGGATAGATTTGTGGTTTACAACAATTTACGTTATGCGTACGGCTCTCTAACTATAATGGCGATTTACTCTTTTTTAACCAAGCCTAAATTACCAACAAAGCTTTTTGGGCCGTCACCCAGTCCAGTCACTTGAAACATGAGACGTCACTCTAGGTAAGTGTCGTAAAAAATGCTTTAAAAAAAACTTCATTCAAGATAACTAAATACTTTATTACATTGTAGAGCTGAAAGCATTGAGAAACCGCCAGAAAGTGATTGGAATAGTCGGCATGAGGTAAAAGTTAAAAGGAAACCCAATTTTCTTAAAGATTATCTGATTGATTACACATCAAATTCAAATCTTCATGGTCTCAAATATATTGGAGAGAAGCAGAGAACTTCACTTGAAAGGTGGGACAAAGATTGATATAAGAACTAACTTTTAACAAGTTCATTTATGTATTATGTCATAGGTATATCAATTATTATTTTTTAAATATTTGAAAAACACAAAAACAAAATGAAGATTTAGAATTTCGCAAACCTTCACAAGCTTCTAAAATAATAAGCAGTAATAAACAACATAATAATCTATCCTACTTTGTTTCCTATTTCGCACAACAACTATTGTAAATTGAAACACCTCTAATGAGTACACAAGTAGGTATCATTAAATAGATAGTAACGTAGCAAGATATATTTTTTTATTACCAATAAGCAACAATTTTGTAGGGTTTTCTGGCTGTTCATATTTACTTGCTGCGTGGTACTTTGTGCTGGTTTAATAAGAAAAGTGTGGATAAAATGGAATGTGAGTCCAGTCATAGTCAGCTTTGCAGAATCATCCACCCCAGTGTGGCAGGTACGTTGCTGATAACATTATGGCTACTAATTAAATTATGTTATTAAGTAACAGTAATTTAATAGCATATACTGGTGGTTACAGTATTCACCCCTTTAAAGTGTAGGTAATCAGTTTTATTTTTAAAGAGATTATGTATATTTTAAATTATACCTTAAAAAATTATTATCAATGGATAGACTCCATTTCACGGTATTGCCGAGCTATTTAGGATAAGATACATTGTGAGGTAAGTTTTGTCTACTAAATTGTTCAGTCGTTGAACATTGCAGAATCACGTTTGACTCAATCCAAAATCATTATAATTTTTGACACAAGAGCCAAAATATTATAATAATCAGGAGTGGCAATACAAATAATAATATTAAACAATGTAACAAAAGAATATGATCATTGAGATTATTATTCTTCCAGATACCATATCCAGCTGTGACAGTCTGCTTGGAAACAAAAGCTAAACAGTCCGTGTTCAATTTTACAGAATATTATCACCTTTATAATGATTCCGGTACACGTGAAAACCTAACTACTTACGAGTAAGTCTCAAAAATTGTCTTATTATAGAAATTAAATTCTAATTTTAAAAATACAGATGACCTTATACAGTAAAGTTAATAAAAATTACGTGCAATGCTTTTTTTTAAGATCTTGGGGGTCTAACAGTTTAGCTCACCTTATTACATTCGATGGTCGCGGGTCCGAATCCTTGAACATTTTAAACATTTGTATGAGTATGTGTATATTGATCTGGATGTTTTCTATGTATAAAAAAATCGAAGTTTCTATATTAGTTGTCTAGTGCTCATAACAGAAGCTCTGCTTAGCTTGATATTAGCGTTGTGTGTATTGTCCTGAGAAATTATTATATTTTTTATATAATTGGAATGGTAAATTCATTTCAATTTGAGATTTTTGATTATTATTTACCTATATTATTTAGTCCATACTAATATTATAAATGAAAAATAGACTGACAAACATCCATGTATCAAAGCATAATATATATTATGATACTTTGTTTATTGCTCAGAGCCGCAGTTCGAACACAATCCTCAAAACTCTAGGAAGTACATACCTATGTACTGAAATTCTCTTGACGTATTAATTATTGTAAAATTACGTTAACTGTCATTTCAAAATCAGCAGTCTGTAGTTTAAGATTCTTGCGGAAGTGGTTCGTTCTTTAAATAATTGCTACAAGAATAATAAGATAATGTATATCTACTTGTTTCAATTATTCTAGACGAAATATGTATGAAGACTTGACGCTTGTTTGTGATGATCATCTCGCTCCTGTTGGAGGAAGAAAATTTGGTTACGGCAATGACACTGTTGTAAACATAAAAGAGGTAAGTGTATACAAAAATGACAAAACTATAAACATCTTAGATCTGTAAATATATATACATATTAGTTGGGAAGTCATAATTACTTTTGAATAGTGCTTTTAATGCGACATCCGTGATGTTATTCATGTGATCCGTGATGTCCGTGATTCAGCTAAGACGATTTGACAGGAAACTACTTCTACTCTTTTAAATGCTACTACTCTTTTAAACCAAAGGTATTATTCGTTTATATTTCAAATAATGGTATTTTAGCTATAAAGAAATAATAATTCTTTTCTAGGTGTCACCGAACATAACAGATACATTTTTTGGATGTAAGTGGAAAGATATCCCCAAAGAAACATGTTCGGATCTTTTCTCGCCTATACTCACAGAGGAAGGACTATGTTATACATTTAATAATTTAGGTGCTAATGAACTTTTCAGAATGGAAAAGTATGTAATTCAAATTAATTTTCACTACATGAGCGTTTTTTATTTTATTAGTACATTCCCTAATCTATTTCGTCTACAATATTTTTAATATATACAATATATAATAAGGTTACAAATTTGCTTCCACTTATGTTTATTTGTTTTTCTTTTAGTTGTTCAGTTTAAATAAAGTATTGTCCATGTTTATTTATAGTCATATTAGATTAATAAAATGTAAAATACATAAACAATAGAATATAATGTATTAGATCAAATTAAACATCTCAATATTGACATATAATAACTGTTACAGCATACATAAAGATTATCAATATCTTGAACATAAAAACCTAGCAAAATCTTGGTCTTTAGAAGATGGCTACGCACCGATGACTCCTATAGAAACATATCCCCATAGAGGATCTGTAAGTGTTACTTGTATTAGAATATTATTTTCTTCCTTGCTTATTAATCACTAAATACAATAAATAATTCATATATTTCTATCTAAAACTTGATGTTTTCGAATGTTGGTAAAATGAATAGTGTACACAGCCTCCAGACCTTATAGATACTTCGATTAGTAAACAATACAATTCAACGAAGTATACATTAATTTTGATTTAGTAGCTCTGAGACGATATTCTTGTTGCTTTTTAGGGATATGGTGCAAAAGCCGGATTGACATTCTTGATGAAATCAAAACAAATCGATTTGGATTTTCTTTGTAGAGGACCTGTACAAGGATTTAAGGTATGTAATATAAAATTAACTGACTGTCCTGTATGTTCAGCGTGGGGTTACCTGAAACTTTACATTTTTTGTATTCTTAGATTTTGCTGCATAACCCAGCGGAATTGCCTCGACTTTCACAACAGTATTTTCGGTCTCCATTATCGCAAGAAGTTGTCGTTGCTGTTAAACCGAAAATGATGACCACCTCTGAGGGTCTGAGGGCGTATGATCCCAGCAGGCAAGCACTTTTACCACACACCCAAAACACTAATATCTATACACTTTTCTACTATTCAACTCTACTCTACTATTCTCTACTATACTCTAACTATACTCTACTACTCTACTATTCAATCAATACCTAACTAGTATTATTTCTAATTAGTAGCTATTGGTTTTGATATCTATTCCTGCCCCTTGGTAGCTTCTCTACTACAAGTAGTTCCCAGCTTAAAATATAAACCATGACAGAAAAAGGGAGCGGAGAACTGCATGACGAAGCATTATGGGTGTCACAGTGTATTTGGTATATGTCAGATGTTATTGTGTATGTGTGTGTAATGATGTTGATATTGATATCTATAAGCAGTTATCGCTACTCATAGAGTAACCCACAAGGATTGCAAACGTTGTAATTCCGATATTATTATGTAATGTATCTTATTAATATTATGACAACGTGGGAATTTATGAGTGTGGCTGGATGGACGGATTTCACGCAAAAAGTACTTAATAAATTTTAATGAAACTTTAAAGTAATAGGTACCTATAGCTTGTGCATCAGAAGAACACATAGGCTATAGTGGGCGAAGCTTCGGGCACAGCAAGTATTTACATGTGAAAACTGTTAAGTATATGTAATTAACTAATTATTTATCCTCAGACGCCAGTGCTATTTTCCTAGCGAGAGATATCTCAATTATTTTAAAATCTATACTCAATCTAACTGTGAAATGGAGTGTTTAACAAACTTTACATATGCACGATGTGGCTGTGTTCATTTCGGAATGCCACGTAAGTATAATACATGTGCAACTTGTGAAATAAAGCGTGCCGTGCGAGAGTAGGCATTGTCTGAAATAAACAAATATTATTTTTAGACGGCCCGGAGATGAAGGTATGCAATGCTGGCAGCATGGCTTGCATCAAAAAAGTACAAAGTGAGTACAAATGGTTTCTTTAATATATATTTAATATTACAATATACAGACTTTTGAAGGTAAAAAGAACTATTGATTGCTTAATACGAATCATAATACGTTTATTTTCAAACTTTATACAATTTTTATATTAAAAAGTAGATGTTCCCGCGACATTGTCCGCGTGGAATTTAACTTCACTTTTCTAATTTTAGAAGTAGCCTAAGCTTTATTACATTAGCTACCGGCCAAAAAAAGGTCCAGCCATTTCAGAGATTAGCCGGAATAAGCAGACAGACACACAAAAATTGCAAAAAATGTTATTTTGGTGCATGTACCATATTTATATTAATATGCATGTAGTAAAAAACCGTTATTTCATATTACAAACATACACTCTAATTTTATTTATATGTATATGTATAGATAGTGTTGCCCCTGAAACGAAATAAAGTAATTTTTGAACAATAAAATCCTACAGTAATGGCTAATTTTTTTAAATATTAATGGGACTTGGACTTGGTCTTGAAATATTAATGCCCCTATTACTATCAACAAGACCCCACGCTCTGCATGGCATGCAGGGGTGCCATACATGGTAACCCTTGGCAACCATTACGGTTAATTTCTCTTATATTTGCCACTATAACCTGAATTCGTCCTATATATTTTAGAATTTAGGACTGTTTTTAAAGTATTTAAAGCTTCAATACGTATTGAATCAGTACAAATAGAAACGTCTGCTAATAAATGTGACAATGTAGAAATCGCTTCATACATTTTAGTGGAGCTCGTAGTGGCAGAAGTGGAAGCTGGTTTAGAGAAGACGTATGAACAGAACGATACAATTGGTGAGGCGAGAGAGATAGCCTCCCGCTGTAGATGTCTGCCAGCCTGCACCTCTATCGAGTACGAAGCGGAGACCTCCCAGGCAGACTATGATTGGAAAGCTATATTTAGAGCCTACAGATTAGATATACCAGCTGAAATGAATGAGTGAGTACTACGTTTCATGGAAAGTTTGTTCTATATTCATTTAATAGGAGAACTATATTCATGCAATAGAAATATATAATGGTTACAGTATGTAAAAATAAATGTAAAAATATTACCTACGCAAATTAAATAGGTATTTATAATATTTAATCTCCGCAACGTTTCAGTTTCAATATAAAGCTATCTAACAATAATAATTTAATTTCACTATTTTCGGTGTTATTGGTATTTAATTAGTCTAATATATATATAATTATTCTAATTTCAGCATGATGTATTCACGTGTAATGATTTTCTTCAAAGAGCCACAGTTCATAACATCGCGACGATCTGAACTCTACGGCCAGACGGACTTCCTTGCCAATTGTGGCGGTCTTCTTGGGCTTTTCATGGGTTTCTCTATTCTGAGCGTGATCGAAATTCTATACTTTTTTACATTGAGGTAAGTTTCGAGGCTAATTAAAATCATTGTGGTGAATTAAAATTTACATAGGGAATTATAGTCATGGTTCTTAATAAATAGGTAATTATAGTCCGAATGACACAAAAAACTAAAATTTCTTTCGTAATCTACTTTTTTATAAAAATTATAATGTATGCCGTACTAATACAACAAAAATTCATTATTTCAGACTATGGTGTGTTATTTGGAATCGTCGCCGTAATAAGAAAAATTGTTCCGATCTCCTCAAAGCTGCTGATGTGGCCGCAAAACCTGATAAGCAAAATTACTGCGATTAAACAAGTATCAACTTTTAATGTTAATACCTATTCCTCATTTGTTACTTTATGAAGTTATCCTAATATTCAATTACAATTATTGTTAGAAATAACGCATCATAAATTTTTAAAATTTCTTAAACATAGTATGTAAGATAAATTAGTCATATAAGTTTTCAATTATGCATGATCAATTTTAATCTCAATAAATTATCACCTAGTTTTATTCGATTTTTCTATTGATATTGTCCTTTAATTACGGTATTTCAACAAACTATTGATTGGTTCACTTACAATGATAGCCAAGGTCTGAGTATCACTGCAAGTAAAAATCATAAAAATAAAATAGGTATTTTAGTATCTTACCTTGCATTGTCTTGGCATGTACATGAATATTAGATAAACTGAGATAGAACACCGTCTATAAACAAAAAAGTTTTGAGACACCTGCTATAATTCCTTCTATTGTTGCCGAAGAAGCCTATATATAAAACTATCTATGGTATGAGGTGTAACTTAATATCATAGATATGGCCTAAGTCTGTAATATGGAAAAATGGATTTCTGAAACAAAACCACTCTGATGACTTGCTATAGGTACTCGTTTAGAATACCTAAATACGTGTACATATGTAGTACAATTCACAAACACATTGGTATTTATTCAATTGCCGTATAATTAATTAATATTTTTCTTTTAAAGTCATTATGAAAATTAGTTTCATTATTTCACATGTACGAAACGTACCTAATTCAATTGGCAAATTATTTGCGAAACTGCACGCTGTTTGTTCATTTTCGTGTGCGTTTTAATTCCATAAGTAAGTCCTTAGGGAAAGTTTGATAGTTTGCTATAATATGTTAGATATACATATAGCAAACACCAAGTTGAAATGGACAGAGGGTTGCGAAACGTCGCGCATTGCACTGTGTAATAGATAATTCTATTACGTTATGAGACGACACTCTAAGTAAGTTAAAGTGTGAAATAATTTGTTCATTAAATAATATATCTAATAGAAAAACTTTACCTGTAACTATTTGATCTGATAGGTCGGAAAGCATTGGAAAATGTACTTCAAAACTAGATTTAGATGCTGATCCAAAGAAAAATAAATCAAATGAAAATGAATGGTTAAAAAAGAAACCATTTTTTTTAAAAGATTATATTATTGATTACACCGCCAATTCTAATCTTCATGGCTTAAAATATATTGGAGAGAAACAGAGAACAGCGGTAGAAAAGTGAGTACCTACATTATGATAGCTGTAGTGGATACTACTCGATTTATGTGGTCAATTAACTTCGATATTAAGCAAATTCATTTAAAATGTTTAATAAAACCAATAACCTTCTAGAATATTTTGGCTCTTTATGTTCATATGCTGTGTGATACTCTGCGCTGGGCTAATAAGAAAAGTTTGGATAAAATGGAACATAAGCCCCGTTATCGTAAGTTTTGCTGAAACGTCAACTCCTGTTTGGCAGGTGGGTACCCTGATTCAAATTCAGTTTATTTTTATACGAGTATCCATATGCAATATTTTCAATACAAGCACAGTCACGATGAATATTAAGTACTGACTACATCGTTATAAATACATATTCAAGTATTACCAGTAAATTGTTACAGTGATAAGGTGCTGCTCGTAACTTTACATATGTACCTACTTTCTTATTTTTATAGTGGACGACTACTTTGTATAAATAAGTGTTTATATAATAACATTTATATTCGAACTTCATTTTTAGTAATTGGTGAATCACAAAACCTTTGAATACTTAGGTGTTCTATGTGTAATCTTTACTATTTCTTCATTTACATGCTGCTGCATACTAAAGGTGTTAATTATTATAGCATAAAAAATTCAATACTTAAATTTTTTATATAAGTATAATTTTTTTTTATGCTATAATAAACTGTTCTTCACTCGAATTTAATATTATCTACCGTATAATCGAAATTGTTAAATCTCATATTTTTTATTTACTTATAAACACAAAATCTCGATATTAAATATCTGACGTATTTATATTCCCATCTAGTCTAGTTACGTGTCAGATGATAGTGACTGCGGCTGCTTTAATGATACTACTTAGTGAGTTGTTGTGCATTATATGTATAATTATACTTAATTGCAAACATGCAATTAAGTATTTATTTAAGTACTTTAAACATAAAGTTATATAATCACAGTAATAATATTTTTAGGTAGCTACTTTGTTAGTATTTTTCTGCCATTGTATATTATTTTATAAAACTACTACCTACCTGCAAACATAAGCTTAACCTTATGTTTGCAGGTAGGTATAGCTTTTGTTGACAGGGCATGAATTTGCTATATTATTATACTCGTATTATCGCCAATTCATGTTCCAACCATTTTTTTCCACACTTAATATTTAATACTTTTTAATTTAGACATGGAATCATTGTTTATAACAACTAAACGCAACCATAGGCTGTAATCGCCTCTGTGCATTTATACCTACGAATTAATCTCAGAAACGATTTAACTGATTTGGGTTTGGTTTTCACGACATATTTATCTTTTGTGCACGTCATTAAAAATAGTGTTTATTATTCCTGTTGGTTTAGAAACAAAAAGTTATATTGAACTCCAACAAAACTAAGTGCATTAAATTCACGCTGCCTAATGTAAAACAAGTAAATACGCAGCTATTGCTTAATGATGAAATAGTAAATTTTGTTAATGATACAGTTTTTTTAGAAATAACAGTGGACTCGAAGTTACAATGGGGGCCCCATATTTCAAAATTAGCCAGTAGACTTAGTTCTGCTGCTTATGCAATTAGAAGGATAAGGCAATTAACAGACGTGGCGACGGCAAAACTTGTATATTTTAGTTATTTCCATAGCATTATGTCATATGGCATACTGCTATGGGGTAAAGCTGCCGATATAAATACTATATTTATTATGCAAAAGAGAGCCATACGTTCTATTTATGGTATGGGTTCTAGAGAGTCATTACGTCAATGCTTTAAACAATCAAATATCCTCACCGTTGCCTCACAGTACATTTATGAAAATATTATTTATACAAGGAAAAACTTAGATAGTTTCAAGAAACTTAAAGACTGTACAAGTAGAAACTTACGCAATAAAAATAAGCTAATTTTACCTAAATGCCGTCTACACAAAGTTAGTAATTTATTTTATGGTAATTGCGTAAGATTCTATAATAAACTGCCAGAGTCTACGCTAAATCTTACAGAGAGGCAATACAAATCTTATATTAAACAAATGTTATGTAAAAAAGCCTATTATAAGATAGATGAATTTATAGATGATAGCAATATATAGCAAGAATAAGTTTATTTGCGGACAACGTTATAATTTTAATTTTCATACTGCTTTCTTGATATATGATAGCGTAGCGGCTTTTGTATTGATTGCCGCATGCATCCTTATGTAAAGTGCGAATACTGTAACTACCATATAGTAATTTTTGTAGCTGTGACGTGGTCGTGTGGAATGAGTAGTCATGCTCACTAAAATGTCCAGACATGTGGCGGCGTGGTGGGCCGGGTCAATGGGCTCCCTAAAATATGGTCGAGCGCAGTGATGGCTGGCTCATCCGTCATACTCGTGAACGAGTGCTGCTTGTAGGGACTGGTCTGCTCTTATCACTACGACTGATTTAATCTTATTGCATGATTATATTTGACCCAAAAAATTAGTGCTTGTTGGTAGTTTGTATTCACACGTTTCGACTTGTAAATGTAAACTTACAAGGATTATTTAAAAGAGCAACACACAAGTTTCTTGCTCGTTCTTCTTGTGATGAGACAGCTTTCCGAACGAGTGGTAGATAAAAAACAAATTGTTATGACTATTCAAAAGTGCTTAAATTAAGTTTATTTGAATAAATGATTTTCTATTCTATTCTATACTAAGTTGCGGACTCGGCTAGTTTATGAGTTATGCCTATCTCCATTCTCATATTGTAATATAGCGAACCTGGTATGTGATCGCAACACTGTCCCTATCTAATTATATTAGATATTATCAGTTTTAAAACATGTTCCTTCTGGACAACATGTTCTATTAATTTCTTATTACAGATACCCTATCCAGCTGTGACCGTTTGTTTAGAAACAAAGGCAAAGCAATCACAGTTCAATTTTACAGCATATTACCATCTCTACAATGACACCGAGAAACGTGCAAATCTAACCGATGAAGAGTAAGTATTACAACATTCAGAAGGTCAAACAACAAATATTGTTTGTATAATTTTAACTTATTTTTTATATAGCTGAAATGACCAAGAAATTGAAGGAATCGTCGTCACTATGCTATATAGCTTATCTATCAGGTTAGCAGATAAAAACTTATTCTAAAGAATATCCTTCAAGTCTTGTCCCTGATGGGTCTAGGAAGACCTTTGAAAAAGGCGAGCACAATAGATCTCTGTAGGTCGCAGAGCTACAAAACTGAAGCAAGTAGCCATAGTCTCCTATCTATATAAATCAGTATATAAAAATACTGATTGCTACTTATCTTATAATTTTACTGTCTGCTCTCATCCTTTACCCGAAACGCTTACAATACAAACAGCTTGGCGCCTGAAATTGTTGAGATCTACAGAATTGGTTACGTATCTAATTAGTACTAATAGCTGTTAAATGAAAACATAGTGACTACTAACTACCTCAATAGGTACAGTTTCTACGAACACTTTACCAACGAAAGTCTGGCGGTGTACTAAACCTCTAGACCAGTGTGGTTATCATTATCAATAGAAAACTTTGTGATTACATCTAAAGGAATTTCAAATTCATCGCAATTTTAATTTCTCAATTCTCGTCTGATACCAATATATTAATTAATAGTATATTCTGGTTTAAAATGTGTCTTTGTATACCTTCTAATAAATATATAATATATACTAATAAAGACTGAGGTACACATTTTAAACTAAAAACATTTAATAAAAGTTTATTCGCTCATCCACTGTTCGGACAAGTTCTTGGCTATATCACAGATACATAATACATATTACATAGCTATATCAACTGCGTTCCTAATAAGGTAAACATACATTTATTTGCTTTCATACGAAACATCTAATCGATATTAGATACAATAATACTAAGCATTATATTTGGATTTATTATTAACTAGCTGTAAGTACCCGCGACTTCGTCCGCGTGGAATTTAACAAAAAAGTTAATGACAGAATTTTTCTAACATAAAAGTAGCCTAAGTTACTCCTTATTACATCAGCTATCTGCCAATAAAAGTCCCGTCAAAATCAGTCCAGCCATTTTAGAGATTAGCCGGAACAAACAAACAGACAGACAGACAGAAAAAATTGTAAAAAAATGTTATTTTGGTTAGTGTACCGTATTTATATTCATATGCATGTAGTAAAAAACTGTTATTTCAATATTATAAACAGACACTCCAATTTTATTTATATGTATAGATAACAAAATAAAATCGTACCTAACTAAGTGAAAACTCTGTTTTTATAAGTTATGGTTACAACAGAACAAGGGCTGGAGATATTAGTATCAAAAATATAGGTCAGATGCAAAAAAACTTAAAAAAATAGCTGCTGCGCTAAGTTGTGATATTCAACATTCTAATGAATTGTTTTTTATTGTTGTTTGATTATCAACAACTAGATGACGTCTATAAATTTACTCGTATATACCTACGCGGACATGCGCACAAAGTATCTACTATAGTCGTATATTTAACTCCTATACTCGTATGCTCTAATATCCCACCATGATATATTCAAACATTATCAATAAGCTGTTATATACTTTCCTGTTAGGTATAATTTAATCCACATACGTCATTATACAGTTGCACCCTTTGTTTGATGACATTAGTCAGCTCTTGATATTCGTCATCATTCTCATAAACAAAATTATTATAATTCACACAAATATACATATAATCTACGTCATCCTTACTTCTTACAAATATTATAAATGCGAAAGTAACTCTGTCTGTCTCACTTTCACGTAAAAACTACTGAACCGATTTAAATTAGATTTAGTACACATATAGTCTAGACCTCGAGAAAGGACATAGGCTACTTTTTAATTCGAAAAAGGGTTGCAAGGGGCTGAAAGGGTAGATGAAAAGTTGAAAGGGTAGATGCAAGGTTGTATGGAAATATTTTTAAATCTTGAAGCTTAGAACGTATTTTGTAGGCTGTTGGTTAAATATGACATTTAAAGTTTGTAAAATTTTTACTCTTACTGATATTATAAATCTGCTTCACTCACTTACACGCCAAAACTACTAAACCGATTTAAATTTAAATTTGGGATACAGATAGACTAGACTCTTAGAAAGGACATAGGATACTTTTTAATATGAAAAAGGGTTGTAAGGGTGTTGAAAAGGTAGGTACAAGGTACTGTCGAAGTATAGTCATTTTTAAAGTTAGATGCTAGAAATTTTATTTTTTAAGCTGTTGATTGAATTGTAAGGGACTTTGTATCGTCATTTTTGAAGCTAAGACAATTAAACTTTTTTATTTAGCTTTTATTGAATTAGCTCATTAAATATTTTTTCAATATTTACGCGGACGAAGTCGAGGGTACAGCTACAGGTTAATCGTAAATTTATTTCAGGCGGAACAAGTATGAAGATGTTACACTTGTTTGCGATGACCATCTTGCCCCTGTTACTGGAAGAAAATTTTGTGATGGCAATAGTACTGTTAAAAATATCAGAGAGGTAGATATTCAAAAGATAACTCCCCGTCCTTTAATTAAACATTATTATGTCTCATAACAATTAAACATTCTCTATTTCCGAGGACATCATTACTAAATTAAGAATTCTTAAAAGACAATCAGTAGCGCCTAAAATATTATTTAAGAATCTATTCGGTACTTAGGTACGTATCTCATTTTTAATAATGCTAAAGTTTATAATTTCATTTTGAGGTACCGTGGCTATTTATCTACTATGTACCCTGAAGTACACCCAAGTACAATAAAAATAATATAATATAATAAAACGATATAATATCATACAAGATAATTTTTCACTGTTCGTGTACGAAATAATAGATTTTATTTCATTGTAGAATTTACAATTAAATACATACTTTTAGCTGTCTCCCAACATAACGGAAGCTTTTTTTGGGTGTAAATGGAAAGATATTCCCAAGGAAACATGTTCGGATCTATTCTCGCCTATATTAACAGAAGAAGGAAATTGTTACACCTTCAACATATTGCGCGCTGAAGAATTGTTCAGAATGGAGAAGTATCTAATTTTCATAATTTTTGTAAATGTACTAGATTTGTATATATAAAAGGAGCAAAACTAAATGAGCTACCGCAGTTTCTACTAAGCAATGTACTAATGGATTTCAGTTCACATCAAATTTATCACTATCAACATCATCAACGACTATATATTTTTTTACCTAATATTTTTAATAATTTCAGTCTGCATAAAGATTATCAGTATCTAGATCACAAAAGAATGTCACAATCTTGGTCCTTGGAAGATGGATATGATCCTATGACTCCAATAGAAACGTATCCACATCGGGGTTCAGTAAGTTCGTTACGTTTACTTTTTATTATTTATATTATAAAGCTAACAGTCAACAGATACTTATAGATAGACAACAGACACTTTCGAATTTATAATATCTGACTGGATTTTTATCTAATTCATCTTTCAGGGGTACGGTGCAAAAGCTGGATTAACATTTTTGATGAGGTCTAAAGAAATTGATTTAGATTATATCTGTAAGGGACCAGTCCAAGGATTTAAGGTATAAAACATAATTATAAATAAATATTATTTTTAAGAAGTGAGAATATTTTTTTAATATTACAGATTTTATTACACAATCCTGCGGAAATGCCGAGACTAACGCAGCAATATTTTCGATCCCCTTTATCACAAGAGGTCGTTGTTGCCATTAAACCAAATATGATGACCACCTCCTCGGGACTTAGGGCATACGAGCCTGCCAGGTGAGCGCACAAATTTACAAGATTCCGTACAATATGGACCCGCCCAATCTCCTCTCCAATCAGAGGGGGGTGAAGATTGTTAATAATTATTTCTCGAATTTAATTGGTTTGTATTGTAGTAATTATGGATTTTTCTATGACCAGACAATTAGTCAAGAATAAAATTGTCATGTAAAGTAATATTGTATAGGCTAAATTAGAATTTAAGCATTTAGAGTCGAATTTGATTACTAAACCACTAGCCACGATCCTCTCATTTCAGAAGATTATAGTATTAAAATTAAAAATTATAAATGTTAACATATTCAAGTACTTTATATAATTTATAATACGTACTATGTCTATTTATTTTAGACGACAATGCTACTTTCCAAGTGAGAGGTATCTCAGATATTTTAAGGTTTACACTCAATCTAATTGCGAGATGGAGTGTATGTCTAATTATACATACTCCAGATGCGGTTGTGTGCATTTTGGCATGCCACGTGAGTATTTATCATAAACTTCATTATGTAAATATTTCATTATATTATTTGCTATGCAACAATAATAGAACAGAGAAGTAATACCTCTGTTATACCTCTGTTCTGAGGGAACTATCAACAATATCTATATACCTAAGCATAAATTCGCTTTGTTTTAGATGGCCCAGAAATAAGAGTTTGTAATGCTGGAAGTATGGCCTGTATGAAACGAGTGCAAAGTAAGTTACTATATATAAAGTCATAATGTTATGTATGCTAGTAAAATAGTCCACGACTTAAATAATTTATTCGGCACATATCCTGGTAGGTATAGGTATATCACTGAAAACCATTTCTAATTTTTGATTCCAACATTTGTATTTTTAAGTATGATGATTTGAATTGTTCTGGATATTTACCATGTATATTATATGTATAATTAATTATTTCCATCACTTAGTACCCATAATACAATCTCTCTTAAATTGTGACTAAATAACACTGTATGAATTGTCCTAAGTCATTATTATTATACAATTAAGCTTATTTAAGTTATTTTATTTATAAAAAAAATACAATTCATTATTATTGAATAACAACCGCCTGAATGTCACGAACACAGGACTGAGTGAGTATTAAATATAAATATGACAAGTCATGTCACTGCAAAAAAATATAATTATAAATGTATTTATACTGTTATCATATTCTGGTTTTGAGTTTTATATTTTCGTGTATGAGTACCTACCTGTACGATGAAGTAAAGCTGTTTAGTATTTTTATCTGTTTGTTTAATTGTGGTTGGAAGCATTAGGATAATATTTATTTGTATAAATTGATGCGTCGTCTTAAATATAGGTTAACATATAGGCTAATGAAATTAACTCAAAGAAATAAATTAGTCATTTTGTTTTATTAATTTTAAATAGCTAGGACTAAATAAATTCGAAGATGCTTCTATCTATCTATGTTTCCTTTTCAAAAATATACGGCAAACAGATCTTAATGAAAATCGACAGTAATATTGATTGTTTCACAAAGATAGATATAGACTACCTTTAGTCTGGGACGGGATGAAATAGGGGTTGTGAGTCGAAGGTAACAACTAGTTTGTAATAATTCCATTTTACGATATAATATCATGTCGTGAGCAAATTTCAATAATAACAGAATTTATTTGTATGTTACTTTCCAGTGGAGCTTGTTGTCGTGGAAGTGCAGTCCGTTTTAGAGAAGGTAAACCAAAAGAACGATACAATCGATGAGGACGCGCGAAAGATAGCCTCCCGCTGTAAATGTCTGCCAGCTTGTACTTCCATCGAATACGAAGCGGAGACCTCCCAGGCAGACTATGATTGGAAAGCTATATATAGAGCCTACAGATTAGAAATACCACCTCACATGAATGAGTGAGTATATACGTTTTATTCGTCATATTACCTTATAATTTGAAACATGAAACAGTACTGAGTAGGTACGTACATAATTTTGACATTTACAAGATTTAATTATGTTAGTACTTAGGTAATTATATGGTATAAATTCTGAATATACAAGTATAACTGACGATACAAGTATAATAATTAACTCCATGTTAGCTCGCTGGTTCTAAACTGGCTCGAAGGACCAGAAACATGCAGTAGTTAATTCCTTGCACACCTCCACCATTTTCTATATAATAAAAATTTATATATTGAAGTAAATGTTCATATTCTTATTGTATTAACAAAAACAGTTGTCTTTCCTGACAAAACATAACGAAGTCACGTGCCTTAAATTATCGCTAATCCATTTCTAATGTCTATTATTTTTATATAATTTTCAGTATGATGTACTCGCGAGTAATGATATTCTTCAAGGAGCCACAGTTCATAACGTCACGGCGTTCTGAACTATACGGCCAGACAGACTTCCTGGCTAACTGTGGAGGTTTACTCGGACTCTTTATGGGTTTCTCTATACTGAGTTTGGCCGAAATAATATACTTCCTCACAATAAGGTATACCCAATAACATTATTACAAGTACAGTCACAGAATTAATAATCTTGTAGTACCTGCTAATGAATTTACGTTTAACAAAAACGCCAACCTATCACTGTCGTTGTAATAGATTATCATAACTTACTACATTTGCAGGTGCATTATCTAATACAGTTGCTAACAATATTAACATTAAAGGTTTAGTATATTGGTATATTTTGTACTTATATATGAAACATTCGACAGATTAAAAAAATATATACAGTATGTAGTCCACCTTAAAATCTGGATTATACCATATTTTATTAGACTCTGTGAAGCAAATCATCTAAGAAAGAACATCTTGATTATTCTTCATATACCTCCAGTGTATAGATCACAGCCATAGCAGTAGTCAGTGATCATACCTATATTACAATACTTATGCTTACTTCACGTATTATGTACTACTAAAAACCTTATACATAATTCTTGAAGTCGAGCGAACAAATATATATTTGGTTTTGTAAATATGTGGTTTTGTTACAGACTATTTTGTGTTATCTGGAATCGTCGTCGTAGTACGAAGCATGAATCAGATCTGCCTAAGATTGAACATATACCAGACGGTGATAAAATTGGGAAAACAAAGCAACAGTTTATCGATTAATATAATATCAATTTAATTATTTTATTCGCCTACCTATAGCTAAACCGCTTTCAACATTTATGTGTGTTTACATTCTATAGATATATATACTGTTCCTTCCATTAGTAGTATATGTAATATTATATTATCTGTGGTAGTACCGATTTAATCCCAGTTCAGGTTAGAATTAGTTTCCATTAGCTAACAACGAGCTTCAAGTAAAACTTAAATTTCTGTGGCAATCAGCCAACGTGGATTTTTAGAATTTAACATTCTATACTTGTTTTTTTTTTGGTTCACATGTCTAATATCCATAACTTGGGACTAGATGGCTTTGTGTGAATTGTCCAGGTGTATTATTATTATTATAAATATAACTTATTGTCTATAAAATATATCCTACGGATACAGATCTAAAAAAAGCAGAACTCGTGCTAATCTACATAAGGAACATGACTAAAAAGTGCACGAAAGCCAGTAAGAAGCCAGCCACGAAAGACACCTGTTATTTAACATTAAAATAGTATTGTATTACTTAAATAAATAAATACCTAAGTAAATTCATTTGATGTAGGTACGCAGGTATAATCTAAGTACAACAGTCATGTTTTTATTCAATTTAATCCGGTTATTTTCATGGTGTCTAGCATAAGTTATTCGTAATCGTGGGTATTTCTATTGTTCTCAATACCCTCAGCCGCATGAGTCGCATCAACCGCAGGGCACAGAAGGCTGTCTCAAATAAAATAATTAAATGTGTTCAAATATCACTTTTATTTATTTTAATCAAATGAACCTACCTTACTTGCCCTACCAATGTACCAAACATAATTAGTAAGTAATTAATGACTTAAAATATTAACTAAGAAATTTTCACATTTCGTAAATATAGTTATATACTGAAACTTTGAAATCCAAATATTAAGAAATTATTAATACATCATAGAAATATAAGGAATGCGTAGACTTTGTTTGGAGTGTTCCCTTCAGCCAGGTTTCTTTCGACTTGATTTAATAATATGCCTCAGTCTTAGTCCCTGCAATTAAAACAGAGTATAAAATTAAAAAGATTAACACTCTAGCCATAGTGGATACCTGTCTTTCAAATTCCATAATGTCAAATACATAAAGTTACGTTATTATTACCTATGTAGGTATAAGTACGTACAGGAAATCAAATCAATAAGATGGCTTTTTTAAACAAAAATCGTATTTAAATGAAATCAAAGAGATGTGAAAAGTAGTAGTAAGTATCAAAGTGAAAAGTAAAATAACTTTTAAGGATCTCAGTAGCTATACATTCCTGAAATAAAAGTACATGATAATTATTATGTGCATGATTAAAATATAGCCAGTCGGGCTGTAAATATGTTTACAACAACAAAAAAAATATGATTGAGGATAACATACTTTTAAACAGTATTTGGTCCACTTGGCTTCTTCTTGGGAGCATAACCAATTCTATTATGAATTTCTTCAGTAGTTTTCGCCCCGGTGCCATGAGACTTAGACGTGTCATCTTGCATGTCTGTTACTAAAGACGACGACAAATTACGTTCCTGAATACTTCGTGAATTTTCATATTCTTGTACATCATCCAGCTTTAATGTTACCTCCGTTAATGGCCTTCGTATCATTTTGTATGCTAACAATAAAATAAATTAGTTGTAATATATTATTTTTTTAGGTGAGTAGGTCTGCAACAGTCCATCGTGGCCCTGCTGGAGTCACCATGAACTATTGACGATGTTTACTGGGGGGACCGCATGGAAATCGATATTATAAATAATAAATTAACTATTAAAATTAAATTTATATCTGGGTACATAATCACTAAAATAGTACCCGATAAAGGTACTTAAGTAATCGAGACGAGTCCAAGCTAAAATATCGGTTTGGATAGTTGATATTACGCTACGTGACTATCAAAACATGTTATTTTAATAACTTTCATCTAAAACAATTAAAATAAAATTTTAATACATCGAACGCTACTTAAAAATTAAATGAGGACAATATTTTAGTTGAGAACGCTACTTATTTTGCTGAACTATTGGTACGGCTGTGCATAGTCGATATTAATGATGTACCGACCATCGCAAGTAGCGAATATCGATAAGATAATAAAAACAAAATAATTATGATTATTATAGCAGTCTTTATCTTAGAACATACGTGACCTTTTTTAGGGAGAAAATAAGAATAATAAATTGGCATTGTAATAAATTTCGTAATTAGAGAAGTTTTTAGGGCATTGTGACCATTACGATTATATTCGTACCAAGAGTAACCTGACATTGAGGGTAACACAGCTGAAGTCGAGTCACAACGCGAGTTTCAAAGCGTTTGTGGCCCTGGTCCCCACCGACTTGCTGCCCACCTTCATGAAAGAGGACTACTGGCCGAAAGGTGTGGTATATCGGCGCTACCGTGGCAGATTGCCGTGATCACACAGACAATATCAATGTATTAGTTTTTAAATATTATATTATATGTATGTTGGTCTATAAGGTATTTATAATATGGGCCTAGTTGGCTGAAATAAATCAATAAATAAATAAATAAAATTACATCCTAATCAGTGCAAGGAAAATATTGACTTTAATAAAAAAAACGTATGACAAAATAATTTGTGTTTTTATGTGTATTTTAATACTTAGGTTAGGTAATGTTATTGACCTTACCTGTCCTGAACCTGTCCAATTTAAAAGAAAAAGAAATTAGAATAAATAATCAAATACCTGTAATAGCAACTTTGCACGATAAACAATATAAAATTGCTCTTATAGATTAAAAAAAAGTGTAAAGATAGTTTAATTATTATTAAAGATAGTTACCATTAACTCATATCATTATAAACAGCAAATGCCACTATTCCATTATCATCCGCTATATAGTAACAAGAGCATTTTCATAACTGGTAATATAAACTATATTACTAGACTTCAAAAATATTTGATAAATAATTGATGAAATAAAAGAAATTTATATACCCATTTATATACTTAAAGTATATATCGATATTATAAACACAAAATCTATAAGAAAAACTATCGTCACAATACAAGAATTAGGAACAGCCCTACTCATTCATTTTTAACGTCAAATGTGCATAAAATTACGTGACACGTAGAAGCAAAGAGATTATTCAATCTAATTATTCTTAAGTTAAAAACAGTTTTCTTTAAGTTTGGTATTTCCAAAGTGTATAAAAAAGACACGGTACAGAAAAAAGACTCACCAAAATGTTATATCTTGAGGATTATTTAGAAAGTAAGTTGATTTTCATTCCAAGGCATTACGTAATGCAGATCTGTTGGTAGTACCGTGGCGTGTCAAATCATATTTGTTTATGTCGTTCGACTGGCGCGCTTATTCAAATTTTTTTCAACTGTTATACAAGACTGATTTCTGACATTTATTATTTAGGTATTAATGCATCTTTTGGGACTATCCTTTGCTTTTACATTATTATTTTTGTTTTCAGTGATCGAACATCTGCCACAGGAACTTAGGGATAGATTTACTGAAATGCGAGAGATGGACTTATCTGTTCAAAGTATGTAATTTAAAATTGACCCTTGAATGTGAAAATACTGTTGTTGCTTAAATTCATCAGTGCTACTAGTATTCTAGTAACAAGAAGGCAATTGCTTGAAAAATGGAATGCCTATATGTTATAATGTCTAATATCTATATATTGTCTAAGGAGACATATATATTCCTTATACTGTTCCACAACGTGCTAGACATTGAGGGGTTATCCCGACCCTCATTATATTTGTTCCATTACTAACTAAAGTAATTGTTAATATTCTAATTTAGTAATTTAAATAGTTATAATATTAGAATTAAAAACATACCTATGTTTAAACATTTAAACATTAAACATATAATGACTACAAAAATGTAAATGGAATTTACTATTCAATTCTGTATACAGATAGTATGGACACATTGGAAAAAAGAGTCCGCACATTATTTGGTGGTTGTCGGCGTGGCGAAATGAACACAGATCAAGCTAACACAGAATTTGCAGATATAAAGCATGGGTATAACAAAACATTAGAAGAGGCAGATGAAAAAGTAGCTTTGGCTAACCAAATGCGTGATTTAGTTGATCGATATTTACGAAGGCTGGGTATGTGCTCACAATAATATAAAACATAATTTATATAACAATAATAACATATTGGGGGATAAGATTGCTAGAAATGGGGACCCCACCAATACTAATGTACCATGACAGGTTGACCCTCTTGAAAACAATAGCCATTAAATTCCTGTAAATTTGCCATATTGGACTAAGTGACCAAACTTCATTCTCATCCTATCTTAAGTACTAGTATACAACCATCCCCTGCTGTTAGCGCAGGCGGGTTTAGGCGTTATGCGGGTGCGGTATTATTATAATCAACTATGAAAATATTATTATTTTTATTACAGATACTGAATTGCATAAATTCAAATGTGAATTAGAGGCAGATAATAAGGGCATAACAGAGTTGCTTGAGAAAAGATCCCTTGATTTAGACAGCAACACAAATCACACTGCTACATCTAATAACAACCATTACAAAGAAAACAGGTAATAAGTAATAATTTTACTAAGACTTTCTAATTTCTCTTCTAGTTACATGCTATGCAAATATTTCCCATATTAGTTCTAATGTTTTAAATGACATATAGACATTATCAACTGTTAACGATGTCGTGATGTCTCTTACTAATTTCGCTCAGTTTATCTATCCACCATAGCTGGGGGAGAGCCTACTGCCGTGTCTCTCATTGATTTGGTGTATTATCGATGTTTTCATCACAAATATGAATTGATGCTATTTTTTGGTATCAACCAAACCTTTTGGTATAAGTCAGATTAGCAAACCACTAGGCCACGATATTCTGAAGGTAGATTTAGGTATTACACCTACTTACTTATGTAGAGACTGATTCTTTAGTAACTTTTGTGATTGCTTTGTAGGATTAATATCATCAACAATTGTAAACAATTGTAAAATAATTATAAAATAATTTTGCAGATACCGTATCAGAGCAGAAAAACGCAGAGATAGCTGGGGTACCAGGGAATCACGAGCTCATGCCACCACGGGCAACCTTTCCAGAACCGACTCTGCTATACAGGTGCTCATTCACATAGTTATTACATGAATATAATATACATTAATATTAATGTTGATAATAAATTATATAAATATGGAAACAATGTAATTTAGTTAAACCTAAAGTTGGAGGGAAAAATATAGTGTGTACGATGATAAATTTGTTAATAAAATTTAATTTATTTAAGGCTGCCCTGGGACGTGATTCATATTCTTTGGGTCATGCCGGCAGTGCCATAGCCGCAGCAGCTAGCCAGGCTATAGCCGCCACACAACAGGTATGTTGCTTTCCCGGTGTTCGCATGAATGTTGATCATAAATTTTCTCTTTAGAACACTGAATCAACTACTCACTATTAAAACCCATCTAAGTCTGTAAAACTTCTTCCATGTACATTTCTTCAAACCCTTGTACTATTTGCCTTGTAATTAATTATTTTTCCACAATAAATAATAGTATCATATTTACAGCTATAAAAAAATTTATTAAAAATAATATGTAAAAAGTAATAAAAATAATGAAGAAAAGGGAAATTTTAATGGTCGAAGACAAGGCAAAGTTTTCTAAAACTATTTGTTCCTTTGTTTCTTTTACATCATAACAGTATTTTTTTTATAATTATGTCCAATATTCCGCATCAGACATCCTCTTTTAATTCTACTCATAGTCATGGTCAATTACTAGATTGATCCAGGTATTCTGTTATCACCATAACTTTACTTTAAACACTTAGCACTCATAAATATGAACATGATAGTGCCATGTGTAATGACTAAACTACAAACTATACTTTATCTATACACGGTTTCAGATGCAGCAGGGACGACGAACAGCTTCGTTAAAGGCGTCCTACGAGGCGGTGGCCGGTGGTGAACTGCAACACGCTCACCATCTACATCACGCAGCCGCCGTTGCCCACCATGACCACGGTACGATCACTACAATAAAAACAATGTTTACAGCGAAGTTATTTGATCCGAAAAGAACTAACAAGAAAGTAGATTGTTACTTTTTTCAAACAAATCAGTAAAAAGCAATAATATCACAACTAAACACTAATCACACTAAATCGAAGAATTAAGCGTTAGGGTCTTCTTTCATATGACAAGCTAATATTAATCGAAATGGGTGACTAATACAAGTTTTTTACAAATCCACATCTGTGGGATAAATATAACATATTTAACCCATAGATGTGGATATTTTGGCTACATACTATATTACTTTATAATTAATTAAAACATATTGTGCTATATATACTACAGGACATGGTGTCAGTGCTGGTCACAGTCAAGCCACGAGTGTTCATGGGCATCATACAACATCACACGGTCACAGCAACTCATCATCATCATCTAATAAAAGACAAAAGCAAAAGTAAGTATAATGTTTGAATATTAAATCTTTTGCAAGAAAGTAACTAAGATGGTTTTATAATGCTGGTTAGAATACGCTTGTCTCATAGACTACTATCTTTTATCAACTTCCTACTTTTTAAATAGTAATATTATATTGTATATTCAGAATTAGGCTCGTTTCTATTTAGTTACATTTGTGTCAATGTGTACTAAATATTAGTATTGTCAGTAACATCCTTGGATCAGTATCATCTAACTATGTATATGAATTTAATGAACATGAAATGTGATATGTGATAATAATGAATGTAATATTCCGCACCGCAATACTTTGTAAAATTATTATACAAATAATCTTCTCAGAAAAACAAACTACAGTTCATCGTCGAATATATCGGCCCACGCACAGCAATCTGTCGCGGCTGCTAGTCGCTCTTCGTCGCCCACTGTTGTGTAAGTATATATTTTAATGTTCAACCGTTTCATAAAAACGGAAATTAAAAAACTTGTGAATCCGAATATTCGAGATCCGAAATTTAAGATCTGCAAGAAATATTTTCAGTTATATATGTACATATATATATATATATATATATATATTTAATCTATGTGGTATAGTATATAAAGGATTTTTATATTCGATTTCGATGATATACCTCGTTAAATGTATGTATATACTTTATTTTATACAAAAACTAGCTGTGTATTGATACTTTACCCATGCCAATCTTCCATCTTATATTTGCGTGTATCAGTGAGGACAAGCCAAGTAGAGTCAGACTTTTTGAAATCTATTTCAGGGGCAACATTGTGAATAATGTGACTATTGAGGAACCCATGGAAGAGGAATGGACATACGACCCCAACGAGCCACGCTACTGTATTTGCAACCAAGTGTCCTATGGGGACATGGTCGCCTGTGATAATCAAGACGTATGTATTGTAGTCGAAAACAGTCATTACTACCTCTCTATTGGTCGCAGTTCCTCCCGCCATTTCATTCCTGTGGAATAGAAATGATTAAAAAAAATCCTTGTCACATGTTTTTAATTGCCGCTCGTTTTCATTCTGAAATAAAAGATAGCCTGTAACCGTCTTCGTAATACAATCAATCATCTTTACGTCAAATTTTATAATTTTATCTACTCCAGTGTTATTTCGTGAAAAGGTCCAGGTGTTTACTATGTACATTATGCATGTATTTACAAACAACAATATATTTGTATTGTGTGTGTGTGTGTGTATATCAGTTGTGTAGTACTCATAACACAAGCTTTGCTTAGCAAGGGACGAGTTGGTAGATTTCTTAAATTTCAGTAATAAGATAAAATCAGACTTGACTATACTGTAATAGTTCAACTATTACAGCACAAACTCTAAGAAATGCGAGATTTATATTTTCAATTATGGATTTAAATATGTTGTCTGTTGCAGTGTCCATATGAGTGGTTCCATTACCCCTGTGTTGGTATCACCGCTCCACCAAAGGGCAAATGGTATTGCCCTCAGTGTCAAAATCTCCGGCGCAACCGCACCCATCGAAAGAACTGAACTACCTAATGCAATTAGCTACTTCCTAAAAATATATTAAAAATATATGCATTTGAATCATAACAATAATATTTAGTGCATTTGTAATGTTGAATTGTGTTCGGTTCTTAAATATTTAAGGCAAATTTGACTCATTAAGTAAGTGAGTATTAGCAAAAATATCTTTAGTATGCACTTTAGGGGCTTAATAAAACCGTTTAACAATATAGACTTCTTTTTTTTTCATTCATTATGTATAAGTCTGTGTGCTTTCTTTAGTCTGTATTTTAATCTCGCCGACTAAATTGACAAATGTGAATATCAAATTTTAAATACTGTTACCAGCTGTACAGGTGTAGTGCTGTATTTAAGGTAGCAATTTGTTGAAATATAATTGTTTTAAGTTTTCTACATTGAATTTTTAAAATTTACGCACTTACAGAAGAATTTCCATACTTATATTTTTTTTATTTAAGAACACAAGATATATTTTTGTGGTTTTCGTGCATATAGTAATCTTTATGGTATTATAGTAAAAACAAGCTATTTTTTTTTTCTTTCTAACAAGTAAATATTTTAAATAAGTGTAATGACACTTACAACAACACACTTACTTTGTAAAAGAGGCAGTTAAGTCTTTGTTTTAATTAAATATATATATGTCAATTAAAAATATTGATGTTTATACAATAACCCTATATACGTGAATACCTATACTTTATTTTACATTTTAAATAAACACCCACAGCAAAAGACAGCAACATATGTAATGTCAAATTTGTTTCCGAAATAAAAAAAACTTGTAGGTTAGTATTTAAAAAATAATATATGTTTTTTTTATGTCTTCCAGTATCGATAACATAACCTCTGCTCCGCTTGGGTGTTGTGTAAAATTATTATTATCTTATACTCTCTACACTACAGGGAGAAAGGGATTGTGGACAGTAATGTGGACTCATGACCCTGTTACTAGCAATGTACCATGTCAGGTTGACCTCCACGCGGTTTCCCCTGGAAACCATCGTGATAAATTTCTGCTAAATATGTCACGATGGGCTAACTAACCTGACCTCATGTTCATCTTATCATCGTCCACTGGTGCCCCGCCAGCGTAAACCGTTAGCGCAGGCGGATGCACCATACTAAAAAAAAAACCACAGATAACATAATATTACATACAGATACCCCATCCCATACAAGAAAATGGTTCCTTCCTAACTCGGGCTATTCTTCGGGCTATTTTATTTCGCCACCGTAGCCGCTAGATGTCTCTAGATCTGAAGCAGTTCGGATTACTAGTGGGTGCTTAGTAACAAAGCATGAAAATAGATGGCAGTGAATTCAGTCTACATGACATCTGTTTTGCAAAGATATGTATATAATAGATATGTAGGTAACTGTATCGTGTACCTCATTAGGGACGATTCAAGATTCAATGTAAATGTGTAGGTATAATATCGTTAGCCGACACTCTGCAGATATGGCTTATGTGCCAATGTATATACCTATTATGTTATGGTTTATTTTACATTCCATGCCTATTTTTTTGATATGTTGTAACGCGTCTGCGCTATACGTATAGCCCGATTTTGATACTTTTATACTCGTACGTATCAAAATCGGGCTATATGATTTTTTATTTCAATCGTTATGTGTAAGAGACTGGTTTTAGCTACAATTAATTTACTGGTATATACCTCATGTATTCTACGATGTACCCCTCTTTTCCCTAATGAGAATTCCGCTATATCTTATATATAAATTTTGTATCACAGTGTTAGTTGCCATATTTTTCCCACATTTTGATGAAATTTGATATGTATACTTGCCAGGTCTGAGGTAGGGTTGTTATCTATTTTTTATACCCCTAAGTCATAGGGGTGGCCTACCCCGAAAAAATATTTTTTTGTATTATGGACAATTTTTTATTTATTTATAATGTTACATTGAAAATACATACACGCCTAAATTTTCACCCGTCTTTCACCAACCCCTATTTATAATATTATAAATGCTAAAGTAACTTAGTCTACTACGCCAAAACTACTGAACTGATTTAATTGAAATTTGGTAGACAGATAATGTAGACCCTGAGAAAGGCTACTTTTTAATGCGAAAAAGTATTGAAAGGGGAAATGAAAGGCTATATGAGGATATCGTAATTTTTAAAGTCAGATCTTGTAAGATTAAGTGAACTAGGTTTTTCATTATTAGAAATGTGTAACGGGGTAACACGTTATTTAGTGCGAAATTGTGTATATTACAATAAAATTTAACGAGAAAATATTATAATGATGTCACTGGGACACTCATTGCCTTACTACTATATCGTCCGTTAGTCGCGAACTTTCTGGAAACACGAGAGGCGCGCTCCTATTGGTTAGTAGATGAGGTAGACGAGTCTCACGGCGCCGCAGCGTAAGTACTTACTATACATACGTAGTATACATATGGGTGTTACAAATGTTTTTATTACGAGTAATATTACTCTGTTATCTAAAGCAAGTAATGTGTGCTTATTTTGAACTTGATAACATTCTGAATTACTCGTATATCTTTCAATATCTTTAGCGGTATAAACCAGGTTATGTTACTAGTATTGTTAGTGAGGGATAAAGTTGATGAACAAAAATAAAACAATATTCGTATTAAAAATATATTCATCTAATATTTTTGGCATTATTTTTAAGTTTCTTCCAAATACAAGGGGTCTGACATGGGGTGTTATGTACCTACATTAAAAGATACTTTTTGAAATGTATGAAATGTATGTACCTACATTAAAAGATAATTTTTGACATGTATGAAATGTATGTACCTACATTAAAATATAATTTTTGAAATGTATGAGATGTATGAAAGAAATGTATGTACCTACATAAAAAGTTCATTTTTGAAATGTATGAAATGTATGAAATAAATGTATGTATGTACCTACATTAGAAGATAATTTTTGACATGTATGAAATGTATGTACCTACATTAAAATATAATTTTTTAAATGTATGAGATGTATGAAAGAAATGTATGTACCTACATAAAAAGTTCATTTTTGAAATGTATGAAATGTATGAAAGAAATGTATGTATGTACCTACATTAGAAGATAATTTTTGACATGTATGAAATGTATGTACCTACATTAAAATATAATTTTTGAAATGTATGAGATGTATGAAAGAAATGTATGTACCTACATAAAAAGTTCATTTTTGAAATGTATGAAATGTACGAAAGAAATGTATGTATGTACCTACATTAGAAGATAATTTTTGACATGTATGAAATGTATGTACCTACATTAAAATATAATTTTTTAAATGTATGAGATGTATGAAAGAAATGTATGTACCTACATAAAAAGTTCATTTTTGAAATGTATGAAATGTATGAAAGAAATGTATGTACCTACATTAAAAGATAATTTTTGAAATGTATGAAATGTATGAAAGAAATGTATTAAAAGATAATTTTTGACATGTATGAAATGTATGTACCTACATTAAAATATAATTTTTGAAATGTATGCACCGTACAATAACAATACACGTTAAACATCATACCACAGAGTCATACGCAAGTTAAAAACAAACTGCTATGATATATTAATGAGAAAGGAAAATCAACTTTATGGTATTCGAGTTAGGGTCGATTTCTCTCTTTTTTTTAAATACTATTTTAATCTTACCAGTTGCCAGTATTCGAAGACAGCTACGATTCGTACTCGATATTTTAAATTATTATGTAATCGATTATTCAGTACAAATGTAAATAACCAACGACACTAATAATGTACTACTATATTCCGTTCTTTGAAACGGAACACTGCTATAATACAAAATAATGAAAATTTACTGTTCACAACGACTCATTAAAAGCATCATCGAATAATGCGCTGTAATAAAATCCTGTTATCGATTATTCAAAAAAATCGATAATACATGTATTTATTTTTAATATGACAACACTTCATACATAAGTATTATTGGAAATAGTATTACTTGCTTGTTCGGCTATTTTTAATTTACTTAAAAATTTTTTATATGTTTAATTTACAATAATAATATATTAAGTGCTTATTATTGGAAAATATAAAAAAGACATTTAATTAGGCCGATACAAATGACGACAATGCCATCTATGAAAGCATTTTGAAAACATTGAGCCCCATATTAGCACTGATTAAAGTGTAATTAAGTACTGGAAAATAACAAAATGAGTAAATATATGAAAATTACTTTTCTAAACGCATTATTTCATTTTAACATGTATATATAACTTTTTAAAAATTGATTAAACATTTTTGAAAACACAGTTTTGTTTTTTATAACGTTTGCAAAACTATGAAGAATTCCATAGATACCAATCACGCCATCTATATGCAACTTTTAGCAATAATAATGGCTACTTCCTCATTGAGTGCCACTGACCATACTATTATCATCTATAAAAAAAAACTGTACACTACCTAACTAAAAATAAAAATAAAACAGTTTTGACTAGCTAATCGACAGACCTTTACAAATATTGATAGCATAGTTATTAAAAAGTACAAGAGCTTTCCTCTGAATTAATTTCATTAATTAGAAAAATTCAAGTTAGTAAATTCCACACCTATACTTCATAAGGTAAATATTTGTTTCGGTAAATATCTACATTTATTTAATAACTCACATTTAGAAAATATTTTCAAAGTTTGAAATCAAAATGTTAATATTTGACTAACCACTCAGCAACTAATCACTACGCCAATGCAGTTTTAGTGTTCATTGTTCTGTATCAATTAATGTCAGGTTGACGTTGTCAACGCTATCCAAAATACACTCTGTGGTTTCCTCCTTATTTCATTGAAATCCATTGACGTTTTTCTAGTAATTTCTAGCAATTTCTTTTAAATATACGTTTTAATTGTGATTTCATTCGAGAATTTACTGATTATAATTTTCCGTTCGATGTTTAACAGTACACTAGTATTGTTATATAATTGTATCTAATTAGTATAAAGTATTTGATTTACTTGTAATACACATTTTTTGTTTTATTGAATTGAAGATAACCAGTATGTCTGAAGTGAAAATAAAGGAGGTAACGTAACCTAAAAATTTCTATTGGTTACAGTAGTAACTAAATATTTTGGTTATATCCTAAATTAATAGTCTTCTTCTTTTAGCTTCGCAGTGATATAGACGAGTTAAATGAGTTACTAAAACAAGCCAATAGGAAAAAAGTTAAAGATCTCTTGTCACTGGAAATTCGTAAATTGGAGACCGAATGGATTAACTTGAAAGAAACCGAAAACGCTTCTATTACTGATGTCACATCGTCGCCTGCTACAGCATCGGCTTCAGCACAAAAAAGATATCAAATCAAACTAAATGGTTATGGTTAGTCAATTTTATTGTAAAGATTTTTAATTTCAACTGTACGAACCTCCCAAACAACTAATTTAAACTTATAATTAGTTATGTTATTTTTATAGCAGCACAGTATTAAATAAAAAGTATTATATATTCTGCCAAGTTTGGTAATCCAGCCAGGTTTGGTATCCCATTTTCATTCAACACTAATATTATCAATCTTTATAACGGTTTTTTTATAATTACACTTGAACATTTTATTATTTTATTCCTTTTTTTATAGGTTGGGATCAGTCAGATAAATATATACAAGTGTTTGTTACACTTAAGGATGTTCACACTGTGCCAAAAGAACAAGTTTACTGTAAACTGACAGATAGATCAATGGAGTTACATATTGACAATTTGGATAACAAAGACTACTTGCTTGTTATTAATAAACTTCTTGAACCTATTGTTGTTGCAGACTGTCACTGGAAACAAAAGACAGGTATATTTTAATACTAGCTGTACCCGCGACTTCGTCCACGTGGTGTTGTGCTTTATTTTTCTAAAATAAAATAATATTTCTAAAATAAAAGTAGCCTAAGTTACTACTTATTACCTGCCAAAAATATCCCGTCAAAATCGGCCCAGCCATTTCAGAGATTAGCCGGAACAAACAGACAGACAGACAACAATTTTATAAAAAGGTTATTATATATGCATGTAGTAAAAAATGGTTATTTCAATATTACAAATTTTCAATATTCAATTCTATTTATATGTATAGATAACGATACATCCATACAACCTTGCACCTACCTTTTCAACCCCCTTCAACCCTTTTTCACATTAAAAAGTTCCTAACCTATGTCCTTTCACAGGGTCTTGTCTATCTGTGTCCCAAATTTAATTTGAATTGGTATTATAGTGTTAGCGTGTAAGTGTGATAGTCAGACATTGACATTTGTAATATTAGAAAGCTATTTAATAAACTAACCTAAAATACCCAAAGAAAAGAGTTCCATCAGTCTAACTTCAAAAATTATGATTTGCCATAAAAAGTTTTATCTCCTAGTTTATTTTACCATCCTAAATGAAAATGTCATATTTTATCAACAACTTAAGAAATACATTCTAAGCTTCTAGCCTTAAAAATTACTTCCATACAACCTTGCATCTACTTTTTGAATTTTCATCTTCCCTTTCAACCACCTTATAATCCTTTTTCACATTATAAAATAATTTATGTCCTTTCTCAAGGTCTAGACGCCAAGACGACTAAACAGATTTAAATGAAATTTGGTATGTAGATAACATACCAAATTTCATTTAAATCGGTTTAGTCGTTTTGGCGTGTAAGCGAAACAAACACAGACAGAGTTACTTTCACTTTTGTAATATTAGTAAGATATTTAATAAACCAAAGAAGATAAAGAAAAAAGTGTAATCGTTCTAGCTTCAAAAATGACGAATTTCTATAAAAACATTTATCACCTATTTTATTTTATCTCCTTAATGGTAATTTTTTACAAACTTTGAATATCATATTTATTTATAGGTAATTAACAGCCCCAAAAATAAATTTCAAGTGTTTAGTTTCAAAAATGACGATTCTTCCATACAATCTTTCATTCCCCCTTTCAAGACCTTGCTACTCTTTTTTCGCGTTAAAAAGTAGCCATGTCCTTTCTAGAGGTCTAAACTATCTGTGTACTAAATTTCATTTAATCTGTTCAGTAGTTTTTCCGTGAAAGCGAGACAGACAGACAGAGTTACTTTCGCATTTTTAATATTAGTAAGGATTACAAACAGACACTCCGATTTTATTTATGTGTATGTGTGTATGTATAGTGTGCATTTAAAAAACGAAAATGTAACTTAAAAATATTTATTTTAGGAAAAAACAACTATCTACGTTACTAACTAAATAAAATAACCTATAAATAATTTATAAATTTCAATGTAAATCTGAATATTGAACACAAATGTACCTGATTTATAATATCTAATTACTTGAAGGTACAAAAGGAAAGCATTTTACTGCTTTCCTTTTTTACGTTCAAGTAATTAGGTTAAATAAAGTCGTCGAGACAACCATCAACTACAGCCCGCGCGACAGGTAGCCTGTGATATTGATTCGTTGGTGTGAGACGTAGCGAGAGGCCCCCGAGGTATCGGCCCAGCGCGGTGCTTGCGCCTGAGCGCGCGGTATTACTTACAATATTACTGTATTTTTCTATAAAATAAAAGAGTTTTTCTAAAATAAAAGTAGCTTAAGATACTTCCAATTACATCAGCTACTTGTCAAAAAAAGTCCCGTTAAAATCGGTTCAGCCATTTCAGAGATTAGCCTGAACAAACAGAACGACAGACAGACAGACAAAAATTTTAAAAAGTGGTTTTTTGGGGTATGTAGCGTATTTATATTCATATGCATGCAGTAAAAAAGGGTTATTTCAATATTACAAACAGACACTCCAATTTTATTTATATGTATATATGTATAGATGATGAACATTATATATCCACATACATAAATATTATAAACTGAAAAATGTGGTTATGAAAATGAAATTTACAAAAATACTTAGGATTACAGATCCTAAGTATTTTTGTAAATTATATTACAAGTGCTGTATTTAATTTAGTACTATACTATATAATATTATAGCCCTACAACTATCATATTTAATTTAGGGCATTGCTTGACTAAAATTATTGTGTTTATATTGTTATTTTGACATAACTTACCAATCTCGCATTACAGATAGAGTTGTAATATTCCTGGCAAAATCACGTCCAAATATCAAGTGGTCTCATATGACTGAATTGGAAAAAAAATTTGAAGACCAACGCAGCAACAGATTCAAAACAGAAGATGCTGAAAAGAAAGACCCACAGGAATCCATCATGAGTCTTATGAAGAATATGTAAGTTAATCTATCAGCACTAAATATAGGTATAAAAATCATTATCCAATATTTTATGTTACTAAATGTTAATATCTGGCTGAAAGTCATATTATAGGTTGATATAAGAATATGTACTATTAAATTCCATATAATTATATTTCTGACTACACATTTCAAAATTCAATACATATAACAACTTATTAATGATTCAACACACACACACAAGAATTTTCTTATTCTGTTTTGAATAAATTTTATTTCTTATTTTCAGGTATGAAACTGGTGATGATGATATGAAGAGAATGATATCCAAGGCTTGGTATGAAGGCCAACATAAGAAAAAAACTGACACCTTAGACCTGTAAACTGTGCTTATAATGTATTCTTATTTGAAAGTAATTTCATAGAAAACAATTTTGATTCTATGTGCTGTGGAAGTGTAACCTATTTTGTGTTATCACTCACTGATCTGTCTCCAGCCTTTAAAGTTTTTGATTACCAAGATTTGTAAAAAATTGTCTATCTGGATACGCCATCTCACCTATTTCAGCTGTCAAATAGCTTGTTTTGTGAGCTGTACTGTGAGATAAGGCAGTGAAATTAGAATAAATGAAATAATTAAGGCACATTATATCTTAGTTCTTTGGAATGGCAATGATAAGTAGAATTATGATGATGTGATGTCCATGGAGGACCACTTACAATCAGGTGGCTCATTAGCTTGTCTCATTTCAGTTAGTTCAACATTACTGGCTGCCTTGCATGTATGGATTATGTAGGACTATTTGTGCTGCTCATTCTTAATTACAGCTATTCAATTAAGAATAAAGAGCCTAAATGAATTACATAAATGAACCAGAGCCATGTTTTGCGTCATACATGTGAAGTAACCACTAACAGAATTTTTTCATAAACAGAATTTGAATTTTTTAATAAGTTTTAAGTGTAATAAATCTGTCAATGTCATTTAACAAAACAGTGTTTTATTAATATGTTGTAAAGATATTTTTTGACTGGGGGAAACCGGGAAGTTTTCTTTTTATAGTAGTAAGTACATTTAGTTATGTTAATTAATGAATGTTTTATGCTAGTGTTGATATACCATACACTACTATTCTACTTACGGTGATGCTCGTCATTGCTTGTGTCAGTCATTGACCAAGGTTATTTAATACTGAACTTATTTCATACAGCATAATTTACCGTATTTTCCGAACTATGAAGGCAACTTTTTAATTAGAAAAAGATAGTTACTACGTAATATTTATTATACGACAAAAAGGGAAATCACCCACTTTTGTTCGACTCCGTACTTTTAATCGACAATAATTTGTAATAAGTAGTAAGTAATATTGACATATATCTTTCTAAAATAATTTTTAGAAAAATATATTTTAAGTTTTAACCTGTCTTTTGCCCGAAAAATACAATATGAGCTAATAAATAAGTACTATTTACTACAGCCATACTGTCTAGAATTGATTTCTATAACATTTTTTTTTTCAAAGCAAATTTATGCAATACGTAGGCAATGTTAAACACCTACTTGATTAATGGATTCATTTATTTGTGATTTAGAAAAACAAATTTGATATTTTAACATCAATTTATTATTATCTAATAATATTTAACACGAGATCAGAACATCAATGCTTAAAAGATCTTACATGGTAAAAGTGGTAGAACTTACAACATCAAATCTAGATAGATCATAATAAGTATAGGTAGTTCGACTGCAATCGTGATGCCTTAATCCACTTTCACTGGAATTTTGAAAGAACCAGGATTCCACCAACTGAAAAACAACAATTTATCTAATTAAATATTTGTTGACTATATTTTAATAACACCTACTAAAAGTTACATAAATGAATCAATTATTTTTTGTACCTACCGAGCACATGTAACTCAAATAGAGGTGAAAACATGGCTTAATATTCTCACATTTTGTGCTAGATATATTTAAATTCACCAAAGGCGAGCTCACCCACCGATTTAAATGAATTTGGTTCGATATTGGTATTTCCATCGGCGGAGAATTAAATAGTCAGTCTTTAATTGCAGGTATTTTTTATAAATAGTCCTACACCTATGGTCTATGTGCCGGTAGTAAACTACTAGGCAACACTACTAAGCATTTAATCAAATATACATGATTTGGAAATTTGTTTTTTATTACCTGACTTTTTTAGCCCTAGATTTACTCTCAGATAGCATTTGCATGATTATTGTGCAGACATAAACGCCTTGCATTGTATAAAAGAGATGTTGCCAACTCAATACAAATGTTTGATATTTAGGATCTGTTTTGTTTCGAATCAAGGATCCAAAATCTCGGTGTCTTGCAGATTCAATCAAACGAGAATCGAGTTCACGGTCATTGCTAATATCCTTTGTTCTATAATTCATGTCACGTCGGTTGACGTTGATGTCACGATTACGATCACTGTCTCCGACCATTGATTCTCGTTTTAATGTGTTCCTATGCATTCTACCAGAATCATCTCTAGCCAGCCGCATCGATCTTACAACAGGGTCATAGGTTAGTCTAAGTCCCTCTCTAAATGATCGCTCTTCCCTTTGGTAACGTTCGTCGTATTGATTCGTATAGCGTATGCGATTCACACTTTTACGCTCGTGTCTTACATCGTTTCGAGAATTGATCTGACGTCCAGTAATTGGCATTGCGTTTTCGTAGCTTTCACGGAACTGGGATCTAAATACAAATCGGTCTCTATTATTTTCTATACGGTTGTTTGCATCAGCAGCTCTCCTTTGGTCTTCGCGAGTAACTCTGGCGACTCTTCTCTCAGAATAGCGCCGATCATTGTTTTCATTTAGTGGTGTCCTACTTTTGAATATTTTTGTTTCTGTATTGCTTATTATGTTGGAAACTGCATCCTCGTTTTCCCGTATATCTCGATATTCTTCACTTATTTTTAGTCTATTTAGTTCGGTATCTCTTACTAAGCGATTACTTTCCCGTTGGCCGTTATTTTGCCTAATCTGTCGGTCAAAAGACCTTGTTACAAGCCGTAGACCACTCCTTGCCTCTGAATCTCGCTGATTGCTGCGCATGGAGTTCCTATTATCATTTCTTAGATCTATAGTACGTCTGTTTTGAATTTCCCTTAGAATATTGCGACGTTGGTTATACTCATCTAACTCCATAATATTTTCCCCAAAATGCCTTACATGTTGATTGGGATGTTGACGTTCACGTATTAATCTCCGTTCTATTTGGGTGCCTTCTCTTTGTTCCCGGGATTCCTTTCGATTATAAAAACGATTACCTCTGCCTGTTACCAAGTTGTCCTGGGCGTCGACATCAATTTCATTCTGATCCCAGATTCTATGGTTTCCATTATTTAAAAGTCGCGAATTCAATCTAGTCGTAATTGTTTGACGCTCATTTCCTACGTTACGTACATCAGTTCGAATGGTATCTCGGTTAAGCGATTCTGTATAGTATTTACGGGTGATATCTCGGTTGTGATCGCGATTATCTGTTGTTTGTCGTTCTAGAGGTCGACGGCTCATTCTAGGGTCATTATCACTTCTTTCAAGACGTGATTCAAAACGAGAAACAGAGTTGCGTTCCATTCCTTTTCTTGACTCCTGTGGCCTATTTCGAGCATTTAATGAGCTGATGTATACTACCTGAGATCTTGTTTGCTCGAGTAAATTACGCCTTTCTGCACTTTCTTTAATTCTTCGAGATGTATCAGAAATGGCAATTCTTGATCGGGTGTTATCATAAACAGTTCGATCTGTTTCGCTGATGATACGTGATGACCTAAAATATTTATCTTCACGGTTGTTGCGACCATTTTCTCTAGAGTTTCTAGCGAAATGTTTGCGTTCTTCTCGAATAGAGGATTCCCTAGTACGACGCTGTTCAATTTGTATATCGTTTGAATATAAATTGGTGCGTCTAGAATCTCTTTCCCGAGAAAAGGGTTGTCTTATAACCGCACTGTTCTTTTCAAAATCGGCATTAGTTTTAACGGATTTGGAAAATTCGTGGAGGTAGTTTGCACGACGCTCTTCAAAACCAAGTTTCTTATGGTGTACACTTGCATAGACCGATAGCCGTGTATCTCTTTGCAAGGTATGCGGTTGGCGTTCGCTACACTCTTGCCTTCCATCAACGAGGCTCCGCTCGGCGAAGGATTCAATAGGCTGGAATATTGCGAGGGACGCAAGTAGTAGTAAACGCCACTTATACATAGTAACAATCTGGCTTTTTTGTAAGGATTTCTTTTGTCGCGATTTCAGTGTTAGAAGTGAAACTGAGAAGTCTACTTCTGAACTGTGGAGCTTAGCTGCGAAACCTCCTTTTATACGCCATCGAGGTCTGAGGCCACTGAATTTCTATTAAGCGCTAGAACGCATCCAATTTTAAACAAGTTACGCACAACATTTTATGAGAATGATCGACAAATCTTAATCCTGGAATTAAATCCCTCCTTTCCCCTTATGAGAAACGTGTTAACGTTTCTCATAAGGGGAAAGGAGAAGAAGTAGTGTATATTACCTATACCTTATTACAAGGACTAAAAATCTTCATGTGTACCTACCTATATAGAGGTCTGTCGTGACTGCATAATCAGAATTGTTAGAAAATCGAAATTTGGCATATCATATAACTTTCCAGGAACAAGACCGTCGTAAACAGTTGTCTGCTAAAAATATTATATTAAATATTGTACCGATATTAATTGTAATGTTTTAGACTGACTTTCTGGTACTGTGCATAGTCGTGGGAAGCTTTGTCTCTTTTATTTTTGTTGCGAGCCACCTTGTTTGCTTTGTAAACTGTGTTTTGCATGAAGCCTACCAAGAAAAAGCTACACGATATCCTTCAGTCCCTGATGTAGTTCATGTTATAGACGGACAGTTACCACGTACCATCAAGTTTGTTAGCCATTTTAGTTCAATGAAAATAAAGGTGTACCCATATATATACCTACGTAAAATAATAGTTTACTCCTATTTCAGTCTTATAAACACTTATAAGTCCACCTTTGCTCACATTGTCTCTAAGTTATATTATCATTGTATTATTTGTGCAATAAAGAGTATTTATATATTTATAAGACTGAAATTGGAGTAACATCGGCAACTAAAATATTAATTAGGTCCGAAATGAATCATCAAGTTTAATTAAAATTATCCAAAACATCATATTACCTCCAAAGATTTTCGAAAATATTGACATTTTCACTTAAACATAATTATAGTGTAGGTACCATATCTAAACACTATGTATATCTATACCTACCTAGGTATACGTACTTACTTACCTAAGGAAGTACGTATACTGAACAAAAATCTATGGAATTATATATAATACAAAAGTATCAACTACTGCAACATTCTTGTATACAGAGTAACGTTATCGGTGGTCACAGCTGCACAGGAAGATTTGTCCTTACTCGTAAAATAATTATCTGATCGCACCCGCTGAAGCAAGAAATGGGAACCCATAAATTGAATTCCTATGACGTCAATACGCTTAAAATTCTATACAAGTATAATAATATGTTATAGGACGACATGACCACGTACTAATACACAGTGTATTATACATTGTTCCTTGTGCTGTTCCTGTCTATATATGTAGGTATATGAGTGTAACTACTTTCTATCAAGTTGTAATTATCACAGGATTAGATTAGAATTCAACTTCTGTCAACTTATAGCTACCTACTACAAATCAATTTCCTTGATAGTATCGATAATTTATGGAAATACAAACAATAATATAAGTATAGACTGTTATTACCCAGAGTTTTTGGTGACTGGAGAGTCTGGTATCAATGTATTGAAGGCCACTATATCATCTCTAGAGAAACAAATTAACAGCCAGGCACAGTCGGCCTTACGTAATGAATTAGAAATTATTGGCGTCACCGAAACCCCTAATGAAAACCTACAGCACATTATTTTACAAACAGCTAGTAAAATTGGTGTAAGCTTAACGTGTGAAGACCACGATTGGGTTATGAGACCCGGAAACAGCTACGCTCAAGGCACCCAAACATCAAACAAAATTATTCCTCGTCCGTTGATTGTAAAATTCATGCGCAGAGCAAAAAGGGAAGATTTCCTTAAAGCTGCTAAAACCAGACGTAACATCACCTCTGCGGACATCGAGATTCAGGGGCCAGCAAGGAAATTATACTTTAACGAACATCTTACAAAACATAATAGACTGTTTTTTCGAGACACAAGATCAAGGGCTAAAGAATCTGGCTATAAATACTGCTGGATTAAGAACGGAATTGTACACATACGCAAACATGAAGGGAGACCCGCCATCAAGATACGCAATCTTTCTGACATGCACCATCACCTTGGCCTGCATGATGAAAATGTTTCCGTTTGCTCAATAATTAAAGATCGTAATAAATAATGTTTCAATTATTTACCGGTACTTTGCTTAGTAATTTAATACTTATGAGAACCTTTAATTATAATATCTTTCTAAATAGTTTGACAATATTTATTTACAAAATGTATAAAATGAGTTCCAGTTGGGTGATCTCTATTATAAACAAATCACGTATCTATTGTAAACAGTTTCATATTTATTTATACTTCTACACACTTAAATCAAATTTTAATCTAAATATAGCATTAATATATTTTTAATATTTCCTTTACACATAACACTGCTAAACCTGTTCAACATAAAAAATTGTCTTGTAAAAGCCAATATTCAGTATTATTGTTGGTGTATTTGCCGGCATAACGAACTACAATCAGTATGTTATTCTCGTGGTACGAGTGGTGACTCATATCGTAGATACAAAACATCTTCCTCTTACCAAGTACTACGACTACATAAACCACCATAGATATTGAGAAGGATATAGATGATTCTTTTGCTATAGAATGTCACTGAATCTCAGATCCCGAGTTATGCATGGACGTACTACAGCCATATTCCAATTTTACTTTGTTAAGCAGTAACATAAGAAGTCTGCAACGAAACATCAACGATTTTCTGGTGATACTAAAACGACTTGAGGTAGAATATGACGTCATTATTTTATCTGAATGTTGGTTACATAAAGAATCTATATTACCACAGATACCAGGTTATAGTGCTTTTCGTACAAACAAATTTATTAATAAGAGTGGAGGTGTTGTGGCGTATGTGAAAGAAGCATGGAGTGCTATCGTTTTGGAACCAGTTATTTATGATGCAAATTGTCTACAAATCACAATTAAAAATAAACTTACAATTCTGGGTATCTATCGTTCTCCATCTTTTCCTAGACCAGACCGTTTTTTGGGCTCCTTAGATTCAGTTATTAATAAAATTGGATATTCCTATCCACTGATAATTGCTGGTGATATAAATATAAATATTGCTACTAGTGACGTTGAATGCGGCCAATCCGATTACCTATGTTTAAAGGCTAGTCATGGATTGATTTCAGCTGTAACGAAGCCCACCCGTAACTCTGCCTGTTTGGATCATATTTTTACTACCTATGCCGATTCTGCCATAGGTATTGTTTGTGATAGTGCGTTGACCGACCATAAACTAACCATGATAGGTCTTGGATGGCTGAATAAAAAAGTAAAACACAATAAACACAGACTTGTAATAGATTACAATATGGTGGCTACTGAATTACGTAGTGCAGATTGGGCACGGGTACCAGAAACAAATGATGTTAATGAGTCTGTGAACATATTTCATAATATTATTGAACACTATTAATTTGCATACACTTCTGTGTATTAAGATAAGTCGTACTAAATATAATCTTAAGCCATGGATCACCCCTGGACTTATAACATGCATGCGACACCGAGATCAGCTACACAATCGTCTAAAAAGGAACCCTAATGACTCTGTTTTGAATTTAACTTATAAACGCTATAGAAATTTTTGCAACAACTTACTATATAGAGTCACGTGGGGCAAGTGTGCGCAGCGGGTAAGTGTACGCACTCGAAGTATTTCAAAAACGGTTTATAGGTACGAACTGATAACACCCCTCCTCATTAGCGCACAAAAGGCTATACTTAGTGCAACTTTTTCACTGTCCGCCGGTGAACCATTTTGTTTCCGTAAGTGAGTATTGTTTTTTGCTTGAAATATTGCGATTTTTGTCTTAAATGAGAGACTCATTCCTTTGTAATATATTTATATTTTGAAATCATGCTTTATACCATCGAACAGTACATTTTATGTAATATAAGCCGTGTTTAATCTTTTGGTGATGACGATTACGTAATATTGCTCAGTTCTGGTTAAATTTTATTTTGATGGTTTGGGGTAAGTGTGCGCATACGAATGTCGGGTAAGTGTGCGCATGCGAATACTTACCCCGCTCCGCTTTGGCTTTGTATTTATGATGCAATTTGTTATTTCAGAGTTTAATTATACATAAAAAATACCTCGATTATAAAAGAAATGCCGGATAGAAGTGTTGTCACAGAGGAACAGCTAGAAGCTGTTAAAAGATTAATTTCGGAAATTGGTAGCAAACGACAGTGTGGCACCCGCAATAATGAGTGTCTATAGTCATATTTTTAATTAGACGAAGTCAACTGACGTTTACTGTGTTGTCAGTATTTGATGAAATAAAAATAGTGTTGTGACAAAGTGAATCATTGACAAAACTCCTGAATTAATGGAATTGCCTCGATTGTCTAGTGAATAGTTAGTGTGCCGAACTGCCGATATCGGGTACGGGGTTTGAATTTTAGCCGTGCTTTATACATACCAACGAGTTTACGACGATTATGTTCCTATTGTATCTACCTATACTGAATACCGAGTATTTTAAACGTAAAGAAAAAATTGCGTGGAAACTTTTAAGACTGTCCTAATTACAATTCATAATGTAATTGAAACTATAGATGTACAAAATATAACAATATATAACATAATATAGTTAGGTAATAAAAATAAAAAACTGCGCTTATTACAAAATTTGTTTTTATTCATCATCAGATAAAAAAATCATTGTCGCTTTCAGTGACATTAATTATAAATCTGTCTAAAAATTGATAATAATTTATCTTTGAAACAGTGTTTCGCTCCACGTTTCTGCGGAGACTTAAATTGTTCACTTTGTATTATTTTAATACATTGTAGACTGAGGTCACACCAATTCCCAAAATGTCAGCTGTTTTCGAAATACATTTGTTTTTTTGGGAGCCTCAATAGGCAATAGTGAAGCAGCTTTCTCAAATACGTATTTGTAGACGTTTTGTATCATAAGTTTTTCGGTAACGTCTTTCTTGGAGACAAGCTTTGGCTTGACGTGCTTGGTTGAGGATCCATATTGTTTGTATGAAACAATATAGTAAATATACAATATACCCAACAATTACCACAAACACAACATGAGGAAAAACTTAACAAAACAGCGTGAGCGCAAAAATAAACATTGGTGCTCTCAGACCAGAGGTTAGAAGCCGAATTACGAACAAAATGGCGACAGACGCTCGCGACGTTGATTTGTGTTGGCACTAGTAGCCGCGCGCTTTGTAATAAGCCGTTAAAAAACTGATTGTAGTTACTAGTAACTTATATCAGAGCACTTTTATACAATTTTCTTTTGTAGTTTGTAATGATTAACTATTCACGCTCATTGTTCATTCATCTAACTGAGAACTGAACGCATCACTATTACTTTAAATATGGCAACATTATTTTACAATGTGACATTAGCTACTGTCAGCTAGCTTCGTCTAATTAAAAATACGACTATAGGAATGAATATGTACGACTGTCATCCATCCAAGAAATACCGAAGTTGGCCTTAGGCATTTCTTGGATGAATGACTGTGATTCAAAATTGGCGAAAGAAAGGCAAAAAGTCAATCATTGATACTGTAAGTCCTTATAAAGTAGAATTGGAAAAACAAAAAACAAGAGGAAGAATAAATTGCCAAAAAAGAAGATACGACTTGATCTGAAAATAAATAAAATGATGAGCAGGAATTATTTTGCCCACTGTGTGGAGAAAAATACATATTTCCACCGAATGAAGACTGGATCCAATACAGCATCTGTAAGAGCTGGTGGCATGAACAATGCAATAACTTTGAAAAGGAATTATTTGAACTGATGTATTATTATTATATTAGGTTGAGGATGTCTATTTTCTGGTTTATCATATGAGTCTGACTCTATTTACTGTATGTTACATGTTGCGTACACTTACCCGCACTACTGCGCACACTTACCCCTATACTTGGGTAAGTGTGCGCATTTAAACAGTTTTGATTTTGTTGATTTCCAAAGAATTTGTGTAAATGATAATTATTTATTTTGCGTTTAAGTTGTTGATTATTAAATATTTTATGTAATAAACCTTGTTTTGTTCTAGTTAACTTCAAATATTTTATTATATGATACTTCAAACCTTAAGTGCGCACACTTGCCCCACGTGACTCTAATGTTAAAACTGAGTATGAAAATAAAGTCCTTTGCAAACACAACAAAATCCCAAAAAAATTATGGCAGTGTATAAAAACCATTTGCGAGATTCCAAATAAAAAAATGGATGGTTCGGAACTGGCAGGAATCACGAATAATACTCGCGACTCATTGAATCTGTGCAATCAATACTTTACTACAATAGGAAAGGCATTGACTGACAATGTACTAAAGAAGATGAATATTATTATTACTGAGGACGAAATAGTCTCTAAATTTGATAAACCACTATCACACCAAGGTGCTATGTTTCTGTTTCCACCTGATGTTTATGAGGTTTCCAAATATATCCAAGAATTAAAGGATTATAGTGCCCCGGGTTTTGATAATTGCAAGCCTCTATTTGCAAAACATATCAGAGATATTATTTTGGAACCATTAACACACATTATAAATCTAAGTTTATCGGTGGGTATTTACCCAGAGAAATGGAAAACAGCTGTTGTCACTCCTATTCATAAGAATGGTCCTAAAAATAGCCCCGATAACTACCGACCAATATCACTTCTCAGTATTTTCTCGAAATTGCTAGAAAAAGTAATGAAGAAACGTCTCATAAATTATCTCGATAAATGTAATTTTGTCTCTCAAAGATAATATGGGTTTAGGAAAGACAAGTCTACAGAGGATGCTCTACTTTCGCTGACGGATAAGGTCGCTGATTTTTTAGATAAGGGCAAAAAATGTATCGGTGTCTTTCTGGATCTTGCCAAAGCTTTCGACACTGTGGCCATTCCGATTTTACTGAAAAAGCTGGAAAGCGCTGGAATAAGAGGAATAGCATGGAACTGGTTTCGCAGCTACCTTTTCGATAGGAAACAATGTGTCCAAGTAGGACATTTAAAAAGCGATTATATTACAGTACGTCAAGGAGTTCCACAGGGAAGTATCTTAGGCCCATGTCTATTCACTATCTACATGAATGATATCTTGAATCTACAGATACCTAACGCTGATATAGCTTGCTATGCGGATGATACAGTCGTATTATTTAATGGCTCAAACTGGAGAAGTGTTATGCAGCTAGCTGAAAGCGGACTCGTAGAAGTGTCTCGTTGGCTGGACTCGCATTTATTGTCCTTAAATACCAGTAAGTCTAAATATGTTGCCTTTTACAAAACTAGGGCATCAAGACCTACCACACTCGACATTATTAAAGTTCACACCACGCTATGTCCAGGCTCAAACGCAACTTCAATAGGTATTCCAATTAATTGTAATTGTAAAGTCAAGGAATCAGCTGAAACAATTAAATATCTAGGTGTGCTGATAGATCCGAGCTTGTCGTTCAAACCTCACATTACTAAACTGGCAGCAAGGGTCCGGAAGCTAATATACGTTTTCAAACTGATACGTAACAGTGCCAATAAAGAAGTTCTCAAAATGATATACTTCGCGATGTGCCAATCTGCATTGCAGTACTGTATCAAGGTGTGGGGTGGTGCTGCAAAGTCACACATGCTTCTCCTGGAAAGAGCCCAAAGAGCTGTGCTTAAGGTAATGTATGGGAAACCAGCTCGTCATCCCACAAATGAACTGTATAAACGATCCTCAGTTTTAACTGTACGACAGCTGTATATTTTCCAAGTATTCAAGATATGTCACAGAAAGTACACATGTCAACCTGAACATCGAGAACTACTAAGTAAGAGACTATATAAGGTTCATGTTCCTTGCATAAAAACCACATTCGCAAGTCGCCTACCAAGCTTTCTTCATCCTTTCATTTACAACAAAATTTTAAAATTTTGCCAAATTCAGAATCACACAATCTCTCAGGCTAATAGACATGTCAAGGCCTGGTTACAAAGTCTAAACTATGACGATACAGAAAACATTGTTAAGAGTTAAAAAGGGTGAAAGGATTTGCGGGTATTTACGGTAATGAACTTTATTTTATATATATATTTTATTCTTATTATCATTATTTTCCCTTCTTTTTTTTTCTCCTGTAAGTAATATACTCACGCACATACACACAACACACACATTAATTAGATATTGGGAAACACGTTCTGGTATTTATTGCATGTATATATAATTGTAAAATAATTCACCACAAAATAATTAACCTAATTGTAAAATAGTCAATTAAAGTGTACATATACTGCATATTTTTTGGTATCCGCGCTCCCAGCCCCCAAGATACAGGCCTGACCTAGTTTGGGGACTACAGATAATAGAAATATATAAAAATTGTATTATATTGTAAACATGTAAATGTAAATCTATAATATATTATTATTCTCGATGTATAAATAAATATAAATAAATTTAAAATTTAGTTACAAGAAGTGCCTGCCAGAGAATGAAATTGATATCGTTGATTATTTACACGAATAGTTGAGGAAGATGATTGTTAGTACCATTATTAAAAATCATCTTTATTTAGGACCCATTTTTAGCAGTGCTCTTTGTTAGGGTCACCTCCATGCAATGGTCATTTGAAACCATCATGGTTAATTTCTGATGAATGCGCCTTGCTGCCGCCGCGCCGCTGCGCTTTTCTATCCTCCAATAACCAAATCATGTATCCTTACCTTCTTCAGTCGTATGTAACGTAGAAAAAGAAATGTGTCATACAAAGTAGGGCTGACAGTACGAGACTTCGTTGAAGATAGCCCATTCGGTGGACTTACCAAGTTAAACTAGCGGTTCGCTCCACGAGTGTGCTCGAATGGCAGCTAGAATAGCTATTGTAAGGCCGATGACACCGACTCTCCTACATAATGACCATGAAAAGCGGCGTGCTGACCTGACTTCATACTACCTAGAAGATGATTTCACTGGTTGTCCATCAGTGTATACTGTTAGTCCTAGCAGGTATATAGTTCTATATTCATCTATTATAAAATAAATACTTATATGAGGATCGGTCCAGCGTTCCGTGAGACAATGTATCAAAATTAAGAAACTAAATGACGAATAATAAAAAATAGTAGCGACCCGCCGCGGTATAGCACGGGTGCATTTAAAATCTTTGAATATGCATATATTATATATATAAACCATCCTTTTGATGCACCGTTTCTGAAAATCACTTACAAATATGTTGCATAACCTAAGCGGTACAGGCATCACCGGCGAATTTGTCTTATACTAATTAAAGATGAGGCCCGAGGCAGTTGAGTATTGTGCAGTGTTGTCGTGGCGAACATAACACCTGACGATTGTATTCTCTACGATTTATTAGTTGCCCACAAATGTCACTTGTCTATTGGATTAATTTGGTTTGTTGTCGATGTTTTCATAATCTGAGAGTACTTAAGTTAAGTGATACATTGGTACCGGCCAGAAACAAAATTATGATCTTAGTGGTCTATAAGCATAGCACTAGGCCACGAATCTTATGATAATTATTTATTTGGCATTATGTAAAGCGCTAAAGGTAAAGGTTGGTAAAAAATACAGGTGTTTTGGGCAACCAAAGGTTTATTTTTATATAATTCTCTTAATTTTAGTTGTAACCATAGGATTGGATGAGTGTTGTGAATGGCGCTGTAGCCTTTGCAACCTTCTCGCCTGCCTCCCTGGTGATTTTCTGTAACAAAAATCTAGAATGCAATACTGAACGAACTTTAATGCTCATTACACGAGAACATATTTTTTGCATCAGGATAATATTTTTTTCATAAGCATCAAATAATGTAGGTAATTAATCATCATATAAAATTTATAACGGCCTAAAACATATGAAACTTAATAATATATGAAATCTTGAATATTTTAAACTAAACTTATTGTTTATTGTTTCAAAGTGAACCGGAATTAACAAATTTTTTAATGGAAATAGAAAAAGAGGACTAATTTTAGTTATTTTGAAGCAAAATTACAACAATAATTTCTAATAGTTGCAATTTTTCTTTGAAAGTATGTGAGTATTTAATAGTTCATACAGAAATTTTCAACTATTTGACAAATTAACAAATACCTATGGGCAAAAAATGAAGATAAAAGGGCAATTTATCATTTGGAAAAATGCTTTCCTAGATGGTGTTAACTCTGCTATACTGTACATTAAACATATCATACTCATGTTTTCAAAAACAATTCACAGATTCTTTCAAGTAATTTATAAAAATAATATAAAACCTTAAGTTTCTTTTCATATGCAACCCTGTGGACAGCATTGAACTTCCTCTTATCTTCAAGTTTGCGTACGACGTCGCGGTACTTCCAGCCAACCTCATGGGACAGACGGCCAACGTGACAGTACTGTGGACAATGGTTTCTAATTTAAATATCAACAATTAATTTTATATAAATATTTATTCTTATACAAAACAGCTCAGTACAAAAATAATGTCACAACATTGATTCACTTCAGTCGCAAATTACCCGTAAACATCATTGGTAATGTATTTTACATCCATAAATAAAATTTACAAAAGGAGTAAAAAATTTGGGTTTAAAAAAATTGACAATAAGTATATACTATAGAAAACTATTAATTAGGATAGGAAAAATAAAAAAAGAGTACAATTGCCTTTTACCATATCTCTTCTCAGGAAGAATATTTTTGTTATCCTTGTCTATTTTAAAATTAACTTTTGTAGATATTGAATAAAATTTCAGGATGTAATATCAAGATTGCCTAAAAACATAACATTTCTTTAAAAAATAATTCAAATTATTGAAAACAACATTCATAATACATGCTTAAAGATTTAACTTAAAAATCTTTTGTTCATAGAAAATAGTTGCAGTTTCTATATCTCTTTATAAGTAGTATGTCACCCTCTAAACCTGTCTCTGCTGCTCTTATTTCAGAAATAAATTTGAAGAGTAACATTTACTTCACAGATGTAATAATAATGACACTACACACAGTTAACTGTCAGTTTGCAATACTTTATTTTTAATTGTATGCAACATGATATACTTGCTTTCTTAAACCAAACTCACAAAAAAATATCCTGGTACTATTTATACAAAACCTAACACTGTTATTATATATCTGACATTGACAATATAGATTATTTTCTGATAATAATGGAATGGTGCACATACCTGTGCTAACGGTTTACACTGGTCACCGTCGGAGGATAAGATGAACATGAGGTCGGGTCAGTTAGCCCATAGTGACAAAATATACATAAATTGTCAATGTAAGAGGAAATCTGTTAAAAAGAATATTGTACCTTGCGACCAGGCTTCAAGCAGAAGACACGGAGTGCTGCAGGTACAACCACTCGCCTGCGGTTGTCATAAGGAGGAGGGCACCCATCATATGTACGAAGCCTTCTGAGTGCATCCTTCCCACGCTCAGTCTTGTGTGGGATCATACCTATTAAAGTAACATGATCATCATTAGTACTTACTAGAATTAGCATATATGTAAAATGCTCATAAAAATGTTACTTCATATAAAGTGTTTGATCATAAACATCATCTAATGTAGGTATAAAATAAAATAATCACCAGTAAAACCAGAAACAGAATAAAATAACAATATTATTATTAGCTTTATGACTATTCATACAAAAGTAAAATAATTATTAAAATTTTTAATATCTAGAAACAAATAACAGTCAATAAAACTAGAGAGAGCAGGATGAACAATAATTTATCTTTTATAAATAATGGTGCAATTCAAAAGATTCCCATACAAATCTCCTAAAGGCTTGGTGAGCCGACTGCAAAATACGGATATTAAGGAAATATATATATATATCTACCTATATAGAAAATCTTCATAGTCTACCTTCTTTGTTACTTTTAATTAAAATTTTTTAATGTATATGTATAATTTTATCCAACATACCCCTGACAGTTTTCCAAAGAATCTTGGACGGGGCTCTGAAGTGGAATGGGCCACGAGCTGGATTAACATTGCATCGCTTGCGCAGAAATGACATAAACTTCAATTTGTTCCTGAAATATTAAATATTATATTTATTAAGATTGAATCATTAGCAGAATTATTCTCAACAATCTTGTTGAATGGATCAGAGTATTTATGTAGCAACATGAAAAAATTCAGTCGCAAATTACCCTTAGAATAACATCATTTTATTATAAGAATAGTACTTTTAAAAAGAATTATGACCAAGGCAAATAAGTTACCTTTATAGAAATTAAGTACAGAAAACTCGTTCATCTTGAAAGTGCCTTCAGTCACAACCACGCCGTACGAAAAGAATTGACATAACCAACCTGAAGAAGTTCCCAGAGATGTTAAGTTGTTCGCAACGCACAACAACTACTTTGTTTCCTTCCAAGAGAACCTTGGCGATTACTGCGGACAGTCGCCCGAGTAGATGGCCACGGCCATCGATAACTATGGCCTGAAAACAGTAAATTCTATCAGTGAATCGGTTGACGTATTAAATAATTACGTACCGCATAACCTAAAATATAAGTGCTTCACAAATCACAAATAAAAAAAATAAATGAATTAGACTTACTTCGCCTTCAACAAAATTTAGAAACTACGATAACAAATTTATTTTGATTTTATTTTCATTATTTCTATTGTTAACATAAAATTAAGCACGTGTTGTGGCTGTGTTACAGTAACTCGCATTGAAATTTTTATGTCAACTATGATACAACAATAAAGTAACAAGAGATTGTTTTATTGAATAAATTTATTATGGTAGATTTTACTAAATTATATTATAATTTTGATTTTTCTCCTCACCTTATTACTAAAGCCCGTCATATTCACGACAACAAAACGGAAAAGAATTTTTTTTTAACAAAATGGCTACCGCCGGATGTAGAAAAGACTAGTGTTGCCTTCTATAAAGTATTTATTTTTGGAAGAATAGTCATTTTATCCTCGTGTTAAAATTTTGAGTTCTCTAAGGAAACAGTAATAGTCAGTCAGTACTCTGTAGTCTAACCTGCTCTAATAGTCTGTGTTCTTTAACACAATTATGTTGGTAGTTGTTTGAAATCTCAATTTAGAAATTTAATTGAAAACTAAAAATACATTCTATTAAACTTTAGACTGAGTAATGTAGTTTAAACAAATAGTTACGTGTTCTCAATTTATTGGTCATTTGAAGAAATAAATGTATCAATTTGTGTAAATTTTTATTATTTGTCCTAGTGTATTATGGAGATTCCGTACAGAAAAATATTTATATACGTTTTAACGTTTGTTGCTTATGCTTATACTGGAGTAGGCTCAAATATGTTACGAAATTTAAAAGATGCAGTATTATCTGCGGAATCTGTATTTGGTAATATGCTCGAAAATGTAATAACTGTGGCAGAAAAGTTCCGGTCATTACATGAGGTATTTGACGCGGCTGTGGAAGAAGATTGCATATATTCTTGTGCTGAAGGTTTGTAATTTTTTTAATTCGTTCTCAGCTAAACTAATCCATTATACTATTCGTTTTAAAATGAAATATATACCTCCCTTCTTTATACTGTTAGTTTGTATTACATTATCAACACAACAAATTGTATCCAAGATACAGCACAATACAATTATGCTAAGCTACTAAAATTTCTTAATTAATTAGCCGTTTTATAGCTGCCTGCATGGAAAACAGTCTATGTTGCTGCTAAAATGGGGCTACTATCTGTGCATGAAGAAATTGTTAAACAAAATTAATAAATAAAATATTTAGATATATTTTGTAGTACATATTATCTGCGGTTAAAATAATTTTTGCCGATATTTTAAAAATGTCCAAAAAATATGTTGTAACAATATATTATTACATTTTAGGTGGGAAACCAGTGCGTAACAAGAACCATTTACCTAAATCTGATGGATGTGGTTCCTTAGGCTTTGAAATATCAACAGAATATTTACCACTAGAACTGATGACCAAATGTTGTGATGCCCATGATATTTGTTATGACACTTGTAATAGTGGCAAAGAAGTATGTGACTTAGAGTTCAAGAGGTGTCTATATAATTATTGTGACACATATAAATCTGTTAATATAGCAGGCGATACATTATCAAAAGGTAATTAATTTACAGCATTACATATAATTATTTTAGAGTACTACTGATATTCAACTTCATTGTTAGCCCTCTGCTAAGGTTGCTTGCTTAGAGAATAATGTAAATATCATATATAATAATCAGTAATGGGTAAACAATTATCATGTATTATTTCATTGTTGCATACATTTGTTTTATAGGTTGTAAAGGAGCTGCTAAACTATTATTTACGGGAACATTAACACTTGGCTGCAAGTCATATTTGGATGCACAAAAGAATGCTTGCTACTGTCCACCATCAGGAAAAAAGTATAGAAAATACCCAGGAAATGGTGAATTATAGAAATTACTATTTTTTTAGAAATTGTACCAACTACTAATACTAAATATAATTACTATTAGTAGTTGGTACAAATTACCTTTGCAGAAGAAAGTGAGGCACCATGAAAATTTTATAAAGGTTTCTTAGCTTTAATCATTTTCAATTTCATTTTGTTTGGTGTTGCAGATGATCACTGATTAATTACATGTTATTTTTTCAACAAGTCCTTTTATGCTATGAAATTGGTGATGATTTTCTTTATAGAGTTAAGAATTGTGATATTAATAACATAGTCATTATATAAGTATAAACCAATATATTTTAAATTATTTTGTCTTTCTATTGTGATGAAAAACTAATTGTAATTTGAAAAATGAATTTATTATCCTGTTAATGTTTCTATAGTTATATTATTTGTATGAGTTGTGTTTACATTTTGCACTTTTATTTTTTTTATTGTTAAGTATGTTATTATGCAAGAGAATGGGTATTTATTACTAAATATGTTGGATCAAAGCTATTATATTAAAAATATGTCAGTGTCAAAAATACATTATAAACAATCAATTTTAGCAGCCATATGAGTAATATACTGAGATAAATTTTTCTTACCAATATAGTCAAATATTGATATATTGCAATATATTTAACAATATCTCCCATATCTGACAGTTTTAAAATAAAAATGAAATTAGAAGCCAAATTCTTACATCAGTTTTGTTTTATTTTAGCAAAAATTACATCTTATCTCTTTGAAGATACATCTTAACATAAATTATTAATTAGCTTAATTTAGAGTATAAGGCCCTTTGGAAACCTCACAACTGTTATATGCCATTGTCATGTAAAATATTTATGATGACAATAGAACCACGCAAGTTTCCCTAAACTGATATAAATAGGCCTTGAATATAGAAACTAATCCTAACTGGACGCATAATCAAAACACATATGTATCTACAACTCCATATGTTGAGCATATAAAAATAATCCAATAAAATGTAAATAAATGCATTTAAAAATATTTTATGCTTAATATCTTGCTCAGCTTTCACAATATATTAATGTGAATAATTAAATTAGATATTGTAGTAAATTTTATAGTTCGAAAATGTATTCTATGTTAATAGTTCCTTGATTTCATCTTTTTCAGCCGCTTCAATGTATGGGGTACCATCTGGAGTTTTTCCACTTTTAGATGCACCCTGTAAGTTATATAAACAAATTTAAAATGATTCAGTTGAGCAATAGGCACAAGTTTTGAAAGTTATGCAAATATATGTACATACATTTTTAAGTAATGTTTTCACACAGTCAGTATGGCCCTCCCAAATTGCAGCTAAAAGCACAGATATGCCATGTTTATCTATCATCTGAAATATAACAAAAAAAATTATGAAAACATTTCCACTGAAGTGAATTTATTTGTATATGTACAATTAGACTTGATAATATGGGTGATTTTAGTAGTTATTTTACTATACACAACATTTACATAATGTTTTTTTTATATAAATATTTTTTTACACAAAACTTTATCTGATATCACAAAGTAGTTCATCAAACTTAAATACTTTTCTTCTACTTCTCTTTCTTCTACTTAAATATTTAATTATATCTATCATTACTAAATTACTTTTCAGATATAATACAATTTCATGTTTTATAATAATTAGAGGGAGTGACAAAAAAATATTTACATGTGTATTTTATGTTATTCTTCTTATATATTTTATATTCATGATAAAACTCTATTATATACTCACATTTGGGTCAGCACCTTTGTCCAATAAATAATTCAGAACAGTTGTTTGTCCATAATCAGCAGCATAATGAAGTGGTACTCTACCATCTATGAGGGCATTTACATCTATTTTCTATAACAGGAATTTCATAATTTGATTAAATAATTATAACGTGGAATAAAGGTCAAGATAATTCTAGAAATTATTTATATACATTAAAACTACTAATTATTTTAAGCCGGGTCTCAGGATGATTCACATCATTGTTAGTTGATCCATATGAAATTAATGGAAAAGCCACTAATAAATTAGAATGAAGTGTGAAATATTGATTGTAAAAAGTCGACACATAGCTTTCTCTTACCGACAATACTGTAATTTCCCTCAAATAGCAAGTAACGTGTTTACAAGAAATATAATTGACAGCGAGTGGTTTACCTTATTTTCGATAATATCCTTTACTTGATCTATATCACCATTTTTGATACCCCACACTAATTCGCTCATTGTTAGGTATTTATTAATTTTTAATCATTCAATTCTTTATTTCGAAATGCAAAAAGCAATCGCAAAAAAAGTACAGAGAAATAATGGCGATGACAGTGTGACCATATCAAAATTACGTTATTTCTGCCGAGATTATTCTATTTTACAAAATTCCAAAATGCGGACAACGTAATAAAAAATGTCTATTTGAATTTCAAGTTCATTACTAATAATAATTCACACAATAGTATATGAATAGTCTCCATGAACTCGAAAAGTTATATTAATCGTTGCATCGCAAGTTAAATACGCGTAGGTACTTTCATATTTATAACATACTTCAATTACACTTTCATTATCTTGACCTAACTTATTGCAAGGAAAGTCATCCGGTTCGGTGTTGGATTGACACGTGGTTTCCGTATTTACATATTTTAAACTTAAGATCACTTTGACATTTTGTGTTTTTTTTCCTGTTTTGTGTTGTGTTTGTTACTGGTGTTGGCGTAAGTATTTATTTTTCCTACATGTGACCCATCTCCATCACAAAAATGATGGAGATGGGTGCAGACGAAGATCCCCCTGATGGTGGGGGAACTACTGCTAATCTATCTGATCAGATGAGTCTGGATACTTCCTTAGTCTCAAGAAAAAGACAAGCAACGAATGACCTAAATGCTGACGAAAGTAAGAAAGTTAACTCACCATCAGATTCCATCCAATCCGTATACACAAAACCTGGCTTTGAAAATGATAACTCATTTAAATATAAAATCACAGACTCTGCACCTTATTCTGTACATATTACCAGAGTGGAACCAGACACAGCTGCTGGTTTCTCAATACGTCTCCTTAAATTCGCACAGTTTATCCATAAAAATAATATTGTGGGTATTAAAGAGGGAGGTATAAAAGCATTGGGGAGAAATAAAATCTCAGTAGAATTTAAAACATACTCTGATGCCAATAACTTTGTTGACAATCCAATCTTGTCAAATAACAAATATTCTGCAATGATACCTAAGTTCCAGATTTCTCGCATGGGTGTTATACGCAACATTCCCACAGACTGGTCTTTAGAAGAATTAGTATTTAATTTAATATCCCCTGACTATGCTGGACAGATAATTAGAGCCAGAAGGCTCAACACTAAATCACGCAAGCCTGACAATACCGTCTCTTGGATCCCATCCACAACAGTAGTCATAACATTTGAAGGACAAGTACTCCCTGAAAAAGTATATTGTTTTAATACTTCCCTCCCTGTCTTTCCTTACAATCTCCCAACTATTCAATGCCGTAATTGCTGCCGCTTTGGCCATATTCGCACACAGTGCAGATCTCAACCCAGGTGTTATCAATGTGGATCTCAACATTCTGGAGACAACTGTGACCAAAAAGATGAATCGCCATTCTGTATCCTTTGTGATAGTACAAATCATCAAGCCACAAACTCAACTTGCCCCGAACATGTCAGACAAAAGAATATTAAGATCATTATGGTAGAAGAAAATATTAGTCATATGGAAGCATCAGCCAGGTTCCCTACTCCCAAACGGTCTTATGCAGATATGGCATCAGCTCCAGCCTATAACCTCTCACAGTCAACCATAACACAAACATATCAACAGTCTCTCCACTCCTCTCCTTCTAAAACTCCCCAGAAAAATGTATCTTACCGCAAGACGATATACAAGTCCCCAAGACCCAGACCCAACCCGGGCAAATCCTATGACCGCGAAGCCCACTATAATATCATACAGACCCCTAGATCTACCCAAGCTAATGGCTCTGCCCTTAGACATCACCAAGAACGTAATACTGATACCACCCCCCTTGCTACCCCAAATGACAATTTAATAGAACTACTTACATGTTCCCTAATTAACATAATTTCTAAATTCTCCGATGCATTACCGTCCAATGTCGTTTTCTTGATTCAGCAACTCCTATCCACTTTAGCCTCTAATAACGGACCAGCTGGTCCTACAGTGGAATACTAGGAGTATCAGACATAAAAAACAAGACCTTACCCATCTCCTCAACAAACATAAACCCACTGTTGCTGCTATCTCTGAGACATGGCTTAAGCCTGGCATTCCATTCAGGATACCGGGCTTTGCAGTCTTACGGGATGACAGAGATGATGGGTGGGCGGGCTCCGCCCTCCTTATATCTAGAAACGTGTCTTACTCAAAAATCTCTCTCCCTTCCCACAGCTTAGGCTTTCAGATTGTATCTGTAAGAACCCTTGGTATATCTTTCGTATCTGTATATATCCCCCATCCTAACCATTCACTTATTCTGGAATTACAACACATCCTTTCCAATATCCCTCCCCCCCTCATGGTTCTAGGTGACTTTAATTGCCGGCACACAATGTGGGGATCACATTGCACTGATCCTTCATCTTCATTCCTACTAGATCTAGTGGATGATATTAACCTTTGCGTTCTAAATGATGGTACTCCTACCCGCCTTGCAGGTCCTTCCCAGAACCCCAGTTCCATTGATCTAACCCTATCTTCCCCATCTTTAGTAAACAAACTCCTATGGCATGTACTACCAAACTCATTTGGAAGTGACCATACTCCTATTATTATAACAATAATTAACTCCTCCAGCTCCCAAATTGCAAATCCCAAAATTCCACAACCTCTTCTAAAGTATAGAATAACAAAAGCCAACTGGCAAAAATTCTCCTCTCTCCTTGACGAAAAAGTAAACAACATCCCTCCAGATTGTAGCCATATTCAGCAATATAATGATTTCGTTTCTGCATTACTCTCGGCTGCCGATGATTCAATCCCCGTTAAAAACAGTTCCCTTAAAAAAATACCTTCCCCTCCTTGGTGGGACTCAGAATGCACTGCCAGCGTTAAACAACGCAACGAGGCTGAGAACAAATATAAACTAAACCTAACTATGGATAATTATGTCAACTTCCGTAGGACCAGCGCCCATACTAAAAGACTATTAGCAAAGAAAAAAAAATGGGATGGTACACTTTTTGTGGATCATTATCACCAAGAACATCCCCTTCGCTGGTATGGAAAAAAGTCAACTCCTGTCGTAAATCACGTAATTGCCCCAATGAGGACTCCAATGACTCAGCATCTTGGTTGGAAGACCTACTCAACAAATTAGCTCCATCATATGTTCCTTCTCAGGACGATTTCCCATCCTTTCTTCCCTCTTCTACTTCCAATAATAGATTGGATGAGCCGTTTTCGTATGATGAACTTTGTTGTGCACTAGACCATCTTAATGACTCTTCCCCAGGCATAGATGGCATACCCTATTCTTTCATCACAAAATCTTCAGTTCTCGCCCAAAAGAAACTGCTTGATATCATTAATGCTGTTTTCACTACAGGAATCATTCCTGAATCCTGGAAGACTCAAATTATAGTCCCTATTTTAAAACCTGGGAAAAACCCGTCACATTCTGATTCATATAGACCAATAGCGTTATCCTCCACTCTCGCTAAAATCACGGAACATTTAATTAAAAATAGGCTTGAATGGATCATAGAGACCAAGGGGCTATTAGCAAACAGTCAATTTGGTTTTAGACGGGGAATGGGAACTATTGACAATTTAAGCATTTTGACCACTGAGGTCCGCCTTGCATTCTCAAAAAATGAACACCTTATTGGTACCTTTCTTGACATCTCATCTGCATATGATAATGTCCAACTCCCAGTACTCAGGCAGAAAATGCAACAGCTGAGTATCCCTGCGAGATTAATACATATCATTTGTAACCTCTTTATGTGTAGATCAATTTCTCTACGCGTTAATGGTATTTTGCTTCCCCCGAGGCTAGTTTGGAAAGGCTTACCCCAAGGATCGGTCCTAAGTCCAATTCTTTTCAATATATACACCTCCGACCTAGAGACATCTGTCACATGTTTTTGTAAAATATTACAGTATGCAGATGATATTGTACTGTTTGCAGTATCAGATTCCCCACATGACTCTACATCCCGTTTGAACAGTGCATTGTGGTACCTAAACCAATGGTTAGAAGATCATGGTTTGTCTTTATCGATTCCAAAATGCTCTGCGGTTGTTTTTACTCGCAAGAGGTAAATTCCTACTATCCAACTTGCACTCAATGGTGAAAATATCAGGATTGAGGACAAAGTAAAATTCCTTGGCATGATCCTAGATTCTAGGCTCACAGGTCTTCAACACATTGCCTACATATCCAACAAGTGTGAAAGCAGCATTAATATTATAAAAGCTCTCTCTGGAGTTCGATGGGGTTCTCACCCCTATAGTCAAAAACTTCTATATAATGCTTTAATTAGAAGCCACTTTGATTATGGTTGCTTTCTTTTAGAACCATGCAACAAAATTGCCATTGCCAAGTTTGATAGGCTCCAAGCTAAATGTCTGCGCATAATTTTGGGTGCAATGAAGTCGTCTCCGACTAATGCTCTCCAAGTAGAATGTGTTGACCCCCCTCTCCACCTCCGTCGCCAATTACTTTCTGACCGATTCTTCTTTAATGTAGCCCAATATAATACTCATCCTTTGTTTCGTGCCCTTGATTCCCTTTCTGATCTAGTCTCTACATCTACTTACTGGTCACACAAAGATCTGCCCCCAATAGTCAATAGTTACCGTAAACTTAAAAACCTACCAACCCAAATTATTAAAGTCCATCGAAATCCAATTTTTGAATTCGACTACGACTCCTTAATATTCCAACCTAGAGTCCTATTTAATCTTGGTATTCAGAAAAACTCTCCGACAGCCAATCAGGACCTAAATAAAATAATATCAGAAAACTTTAATGAATGGACCTTATTCTTTACGGACGCATCTAAAATAGGGGATGATTATGATGTTGGTTTTTCTGTCTGGATCCCTAAATATAAAATAGCCTTGAACTTTAAATCCCCACCTATGACATCTACATTTACTGGAGAAACACTAGCCATTTTAGAAGCCGCCTCGTATATTAAGTCTCACAATATTAACAAGTCCTTGATATTATCAGATTCACTGAGTTGCTTGCAGGATATCACTAGACTACCATTCCACTCTAAAAACATATTTCTTGCCTCCATGCAAATTCGTGAAATTCTACACAAATGCCAGCGTTCTGGACTAGAAGTGGTACTGGCATGGATACCGAGTCATTCTGGTATACTAGGCAATGAAGTTGTAGACTCATGGGCCCGGAAAGCGACATTAATTGGTTGCAACACCCACAATCGTTACCACTCTCGTGATTTGCGAAGTCATATGAAACCCCAAATGTTCAAGGCTTGGAATGACATCTGGCAAAAGTCACGGCTACTAAAAGCGAAATATTACGGAGAAATCCAACCGCTCATTCCCAATAAACCCTGGTTCTTCAAACATCGTAAACTGGAAAAATGGGTCACGTCTGTAATATGTCGCCTCCGCTTAGGACATGTCTGCACTCCTACATTTCTATGCAAGATTAGAGTCCGCGATCATTCACTGTGCGAATGTGGCTTGGATGAAGGAACTCTGGAACATCTTTTCTTCAAGTGCCCAAATTTATCAGTCCAACTGTATGATATCCTTCCCCACGACCTTCCCCGTCCTATCAATATATCATTTCTCTTAACTTTGTCCCATCCCTCCATAGTCAGAATACTAGCTAAATTTATAACTAACAATAATCTGAAATTGTAACTCCCAACCGGCTCCCCTTAATAAATTAAGTTAAAATATTAAGTGTCTGTTTGTATTGTCCTACTAACTAGTATTGTCCACCTAATAATGTTTAAATAATAATAAACCCTACTAATAATTGTTTGTTGTCCCTCAGGTGTTGTGCTGTCCTTAACTATAATATACCGAACCCGAACGAAACTGTCAAAGTTTACCGAGTAAACTAAAATAAGCCACAGCTACAAATTACACTGTGTCTCTCAAACCATGACATTGGCAAAATCACCGATCAAAATTGGTGGCGGCCATTTAAAATAAAGAAGAAGAAGAACTTATTGCAATCACATTTTATGCGAGGATTAAGTGAACATAGTCGGTATACGCGTAGCATATTGTGTAGTCTGTGCAGAGGACATTTATATGCTTGAATAGACAAATATAGTAAACGAACCATAGCACTCGAAGAAATGGCTAAGTTAAATATACGGTGTGTTTGGAAACTACAAGAGGTTTGGTAATTACATGAGCTACTCGAAACATTGGCTTACTGAGTACAAAGTGTCACCACCGGGGGTTGAGAATGAAAAATTTTATGTTTGTATTATTTCGGATCTGATTACAAAAAAGTTAACATATTGTTTAAAATATTACACTTACGAAGTCGCCTGCGCTACTATTAACAACAATTACAACAACAATATAAATAAACGGCTTTTATGTAAAAAACATTCATTAATCAATATTTGTGCTATTTTAGTTGTTATTATGGTCATTGTGTAAATACTATAAATAATAAAAGAGACATTCAAAATGTTATGTCGAATGTTCTAAAGGTAAAATCAATGCCAATCTTTAATATTGATACCTTTGTTCAATTTGTGCCATAAAAGCACGAAATTGCCTCATATGGTCATATCTGTCTCAATTCAAATAACAAATTTGTGACATTGTGACGTGACAATCTCAATGAAATTGACAATGACAAATAATTTTTTTATAGGCTCCTGTCAGGGTTGACAACAAACTGTGCAGATGCAATCACACTTTCTAGTGTCAAAAAGTAAAAAAATAAGTCGGAGATAAGTGAATAATTCTACTGTTTCTATATAATTTCTAACTTTTCCTTTTTAAGATGGAACCGAGCGACAGTGGGTTTTTAATTGTTATTATAATTTATACCACATTTTCTCTATAATTTCAATCAGAAATTTGTATTCTACTCTGTATTCCTTGACAAATTTGACATATCAAAATATAATATTTTTCTGATTTTTTTTAAAATAACGGTCAAACGCATCGAATTAAATTTTGAGACTTCCTTGCACCGCGAATTTCATAAATTTAAAAGTCTATATTGTTAAACAAACTTTCTCTTATATTATAACATACAAAATGGATAATTCTAGCTTGGAATTTTCAAATAACAAATCACTGACTGCTTGCGCTGCAGTAAAACATGTTATGGTAGGTTTGTTTGAACTAATTTACTTATCCACACAATACAATAAATAATAATGATTATTTATTCTTTGCTGGAAAGCGATTCTTGGATATCTATTTGATTCATTATGTATTTTACTGCTATTAGTTATTAGTTGTAATAGTTGACTGTTTTAAGCATACCAAGAATTTAATTAAATTAAAATTTATCGTAATGATTCTTAACTTAATTTTTTGTAACATTGCAGGATATTCTATTATCTAAATTTCGTCCATTAAGTATACGAATTCACAAGAAAATGTTGTCATTAGACAGTGGTATGGAGGATGAAGATATTAACAAGATTCAAGATATGCTTGCCTTGTGTACTAGCCAAATAAAAAAGAATGTTTTGAATTTGATAGATATTTTTAAGGCAGAACAATGTCAACAACTATGTCTTCAGGTTGGTTAAACAAAACGTATGTAGGTATTACTTTAGATTAAGCTCTTTTATCAAGGGCTAAGAGGCTATGTAAGATAGTGTTGTAAATAATAGGAGTAATATTAAAAAATGTTATAAAACTGAGAATAATTTATCTCTTTTCAGAGCTTTTCTCTGCATAGAAGTAATATAATGCAGTTTTCTAATATAACTCTGTAATAATTTGTAATAATGTAATCTTCATGTTGTATGTTGCAGGAAAGTCGTCAATTTACTATTGAACGCTTATCATGGTGTATGAACAGATTACAAGTTATTGAACAACACTTGTCATCTAATTTTGCAAGTTATGATGAGGATAAACAGTCCATCTTTATTACTCCAATGCATTTTGTCAATTGGATTGACTACACATTTGAAATTCTTGCCAAACTATCTGAAACTATTTATAGGACTGACTATAAGACAACTGAAAGCATGTATCAGCAGTGGAAAGATGATGTAAAGAACATGCACTATCATAATTATATATTTTTAATTATACTATAACTCACTATTATTATATTTAGACATTCTAGAATTATGTTTAGTTGCTATCCCTGAAAATTCAGGTAATAACACAATCAAGGAGAGACTAGAGGTAGATTAACTACCTGTGTACCAAATTTTATTTGTTTGTCTAGTAGTTTTTGGGTAAATAAGTAACAAGTATTTATCCCTCTTTACAAACTTTTGTATTTATAACATTGTATGAACTTATCTGGCAAACTATCCAATGATATGTAATAATAACGACTAAAAACTAAGAAAAAACACACAGTTTTTTGTTATATGAGGAGTTGGGAGTTATATGAGCAGTAATTCTATTCTTTTTCAGATAGTTGACTGTGTTACTGTTTTGCATAAATGCATAGATGAGCTGTTACTTTCTGCAATGACCTTGTGCCGTCATTGTATTCCTTCTGACCAATATATAGTCAAAGCAAGATGTCAAGTGGTAGGTTTATTTTTATGTTTAATATAATCTTATTTAGGATATTATTTTTTTGTAGCATATGATACTTGAAGTAATATTTTCAAAGTTCATCCTCATTATCTTTGTTCATTAAGAAATAGTCAGACTGGATATGTCCATAGATTTTTAAGAATCTCATTGACAAAGGGATTCTTAATAAATCTATTGGGTTGATTATCACATTTCCTATTAATAGTTCAACTAACAATAAGAATAGTCTCTTTAACAGTCTTAACATAATAGTAATTAGCTTTGCAGCTCAATAATAGTCACATCTGATGATCATGAATATTTAAGTCTGTGCTTGGACCATCAATTACAATTTTCATGCTTCTAATGTTCTAATTTAAGCCTAGAATAACTCTTCATGAATGAATTTTAATTGATTCAAATCTTAGATATTGAGAAAAATTATTAAGTTATATACAACTATATATATATATAATTTGTTGTTTCAGGTGTTGAGAGAAACGAAAGCATTATTTAGTGAGCTTGTAGAAGAGTCACAGGGTGAAACATTCAAAGTTACTCCAGATACTTTAAAGTTACAAATTAAACCTTCCAATGTTAATGTTCTTATTGATGTATTGAAAGATGTTTTATATGTATTAGAAACAAATACAAATACTGCATTATTGGCATTGTTAGTGTATTGCTTCAGTAATAGCAAAACCCCTGTTGATGTATTAAAGGAACACTTCAGTGAAAGTGCAAAGGAACAGTGTGGTTGTGCACATAGTGTTGAAAATGTTTCAGAGGAATGTTCTATTATAAAGGATTTTGATTTGTATAATGAGAGGCTGATGCAGATTGGATCATTTGCTATCTCCTGTTCATCTGATCAGAATAGTATGTTTTTAAGTAATACTTTAAAATTTCACTTGGACTGTGTTTACTTGCTTAAAGTTTATAAAAAACAAACAAAAAATAATTATACTGATACAAATTGAAGAAATAAAATAACATTATATTTTAAAATGCTTTTAAACCGCTTTAGTGTCCTCACAGTAGACTTGACAGAAGAGAAACCTGAAAAGGCTAAAAAGCTTAGTAAGCCACCACCAATCATCCTATATGGAGTGGAAGATGTCAGTAAACTCACAGAACTCTTAAGAACTGTTGCGAATTCAAATCAATTTACTTATAAAATAGTTAATAAAAATCAACTCAGAATAAGTAGCTATGATATAGAAATCTACAAGAAACTGATACAACTGATACGTGAGCAAGGACTGATTGGTCACACGTTTAATAGAAAAGACACCAGAAGTATGCGAATTGTTATCCGTAATTTACATCATACAACACCAATTGATATAATCAAAGAAGAAATAGAGGCAACAGGAAACAAAGTAGTGGGAGAAATTATTAATGCCAAATATGGGCCCGAAAAGAAACCCACCTCTACATTCTTTGTAAATATCCTTCCTGGAATTAATAATAAAACTGTCAAAAGCATTAAATACATATACCATCAAGCTGTTGCAATACAAGACCCCAAAAAAAGGAATACCATTGTCCAGTGCCAACGCTGCCAACAGTATGGGCACTCAAAGAACTACTGCATGAGACCCTACCGTTGCGTCAAATGCGGCCAGTCTCACAAAACATCAGACTGTCAGAAAACTGATAGAAACTCACCAGCTCAATGTGCTCTCTGTCTTGGTCCTCACCCTGAAAACTACAAAGGATGTGAAGTTTATAAGGAGATATTGGCAAAAAATCAGCAAGAAACCAACCTCATGTAAATGATTTTCAGCAGAAACCAAACACTTTGATAGAACAAAAACAAAAAGTTAGACAAAAACCTAAAATCATAACCAACACAGACACAGATTATCAATCCTATGCTGATAAACTGAAAACAAATCTGGAACCACAGTATAATCACACTAATACCATCTATGACAACCAACAATCATATAATTTAGAAAAAATTCTCACAACACAAGCCGAAAAATTCGACTTAATATTACAACAAATGAGCACTTTAATAAGTCTCATATCCACGCTGGTTTCTAAACTAAACAAAAAAAAAAAACTAGCAAATAAGTTCTAAGGGAAAGAAAAAACATGTTTGCTCTGAAAAGCTACGTAGAATGTGGACGGGCTGGCACCTAACAAAGACGAAGTGGAGACTCTGTTGCATCTACATGATATTGATATCCTACTGATATCGGAGACTCACTTCACTAATAGAAGTCGAGTGACTTTCAAAAACTATCATCTGTATAATACCAATCACCCCGATGGTACTGCACATGCTGGAGCTGCCATCATCGTAAATTCTTCAATAAAGCATCATGAACTCCCGCAGTTCAGAAGTAACCACATTCAGGCCGCAACTGTTGCTGTTGAAAACAAGGATGGAGAATTCTGTGTCTCATCTGTGTACTGTCCTCCAAAACACAAAATATCAGAAAGAGATTTCTCAGAATATTTCTCTACACTCGGACCTCGCTTTGTGTCTGGAGGAGATTGGAATTCCAAACACGTTCACTGGGGATCTAGATTGATAACCACAAGAAGGAGAGAACTTATGAAAAGTATAGACAAACATAAACTGGTAACCTTAGCAACATCCGAACCAACTCATTGGCCTTCCGATCCTAATAAACTGCCGGATGTTTTAGACTTTTACATAACGAGGGGTTTGTCACGCTTGTTCTATCTGGTGGAACCCTGTCTAGATGCTTCCTCGAACCATATCCCGATTATTCTGACTGCACAACTGTAATAAACAAGGAATCCCACATTACACTGTGCAATAGGCTAACTGACTGGGACTGCTTTCGGGAGACACTGGACAGTACTCTGGACTTAAAAATAGCTCTCAAAACTGAGAACGACATCGAGTGTGCTGCTAAAAACTTTACTCTTGCGGTTCAAAGAGCATGTTGGAAATCGACGCCTGAGACAAGCAATCTTAACAGGAGACATAATATCGTTCCTCGGGTTATAAAGCAGAAGATACTTGAAAAAGACGACTTTGTAGGAAATGGCATATAAGTCGGCACCCTGAAGATAAAGCGGCCATCAACAAAAGCATAAAAGAGTTAAAGCAAATCATCACTTCAGCTAAGAATGAAACTATGGAGAGGCACATTCAATCACTTTCTCCCACTGGTGTTACAGACTACTCCTTATGGAGAACATGTAAATTACAAAATCAACTAATAGAACAAAAATCTCCTCCGTTTGCCCAACCATAAGTGGGTAAGATCAGGCCAAAAAAAGCAGAAGCATTTGCTCTACATCTATCTCAGGTTTTCAGACCAAACAGCGAAGTGACTGGGATGGATGAATCTGATATTAACCAAATTATCCAGAGTGACTTCCAGATGGATCTTCCTATAACACCAACTTCAAGAGAGGTAGCTAGAAATATAAAAAACCTACAGGACAAAAAAGCCCCAGGATATGACCTAATCAATAGAAGCGTACTTAAATAACTATCTCGAAAAGCATTATTGTATCTCACTATTCTCTTTAACGCTATAATACGGGTGGGAACTTTCCCTGCAGTATGGAAGGTGTCACAAATAGTCATGATCCACAAACCGGGTAAGCCTCCCCAAGAGGTCGGCTCCTACCGACCGATAAGCCTTCTGCCTCTAGTATCAAAATTGTTTGAGAGGATCCTCTTGGGAAGAATGTCAGCTGTGCTCATGGATCGGTCTATCATACCTGACCATCAGTTCGGGTTTAGACAGAGACATGGAACATTGGAGCAGGTACACAGGATATGTGATACAATAAGAAGGTCATTTGAACGGAAAGAGTATATTTCATCAGTTTTTCTTGATATCCAACAAGCATTTGACCGAGTCTGGCACAAGGGTCTCCTCTGCAAGATTAAATCACTTTTGCCTCATACATACTATAACATCTTGGAGTCTTACCTATCGGATAGACTATTCCAGGTCAAGGAGGGAGTTCACACATCAAAATTCCACCAAATATTAGCAGGGGTGCCTCAGGGATCTGTCTTGGGGCCAGTATTGTATACTATTTACACATCAGACTTACCACAATGCGAGGGTCTAACCATGGCCACATAGGCTGATGACACTGCAGTTCTAGCTTGCAATACGTGCCCCAACCAAGCCTCACGAACCTTACAAAATGGCCTTAATCACATCAACCAGTGGCTCAAAAAATGGAAGATGGTTGCCAGCACATCCAAGTCGCTTCATGTGACATTCAGTTTGCGACCAGGAAATTGTCCAACGGTAACACTGAATAGTAAAACACTACCCCAAAGTGATACAGTGAAGTATCTTGGAATACACCTGAACCGCCGGAGGACCTGGAGAAAGCACATACAAGTAAAAAGAGACCAAATAAACATAAAATACAAAGGGGATGTATTGGTTGCTAGGCAGAAATTCAAAATTATCCCTTGACAACAAGCTTCTCCTCTATAATTCTGTATTGAAACCCATTTGGACCTATGGCATCCAATTGTGGGGTTCTGCTGCAAATTCAAATATAAGCATAATACAAAGGGCACAAAATAACATCCTGAAACAGCTTATAAATGCGCCATGGTTTGCAAAAATATATGAGTATGTCAACACAAACACAGTAGCCGAAGAGAAAAAACACCACTACTCCAAGTACAAGACACGGCTAGTACACCATCCTAATGTGCTGGCCAACCAACTGATAGTCCCTGACAACATACGTCGGCTTAAAAGGCGTAGGCTACTGGAACCAGATGACTAATCAGGACCACCAAAAGAGACGATGATTCTGCTGGGAATCACTCTCTACCCGCGATGTAATACCTACACCACATTTGTTCATACGACTTTTATCGTATGAACAGATGTGCTGTGGTGCGACGTTCATCCGACTGATTGCAGGATAGACTCATAAAAAAAAAAAATTTAAAATGTACAATAAATAATTAGGTATAATGATACAAATTTAAAAAAATGAAATAACGTTATATTGATTGAGGAATTTATATATGCTTCATGTTTAAATAGAATTTTGAATTTAGTTTTTAATTATGTAATGTGATTAACTGAAAAATGTCAAATTTTAGCCAAATTTAGTTGATGCTATGGCAGTCAATGTGTTTAGAGATTTTCATTATGGATAGTTCTAAAATTTGGGATAGTTGAGTAAATAGACAAATGTTTAACTATAACCAGTGTATAACATAAGTATATGTCATTTAGATATAATATATCAGCTGTGTGAGTACAGAATATTGATTTTTCAGGGATTTTATCTCTTCGTAGTGGATTAGCAAGCCTGGAAGCTTTAGATCCACACTTAATTCCAGCTGTAATACTTTCGGCCGCATCTAATCATACCATTTTATTAATGAGTATTTGGAAACAAGAAGTACAGGAGATAAGAGATAATGTTTTCCTAATTGTGGACCCTATTGCTTTTACTGAGGTAATAATGGTTTGTCCTGATGTTATTTTATTTTATTTTAATGTAATAGGAATGGCAAACAATCTGTCGACGCACCTGATGGTAAGTGTTAAGCGGCGCCAAAAGCTACTTCGGTAAAAAGTGTAATTGGTTTAATCAGTATGTTGTTGTGTTTGTGAATATGTACTTGACATTTATTATACAATAATAACATAAATAAATATTCCTCTCAAATACAAGAGGAAAGGTGATTTAGACTCACAATCACTCTCAAGCAGGGAAATAGGCTTGATAGACAACAATATATCAGACTTTCTGCTTTATCTGAAAATGTCTGCTCTGAAGTCAAAGTCCAAACATCAAGTGACCTCCAAGCTGGTCAGATAAAATGACTCGAATTATTTTATAAACCACATTTTATAGACAATAATTTTAATGAGCACCTTTTATATTTCAATAAGTACATGTAATAATTACGGAATACGTATAATAATAATTACGGAATACTAGATTCCATATTTATTATTATTTTTATCTAATTATATGCCTTGATTACAGAAATCAAAACAAATTATGCATCAAGTACTCTTGGAATTAATAATGGAAAAAAAATACAGCAATGGTAAAGTGTGCTCTGTTATTAATATAGGTTGCATATTACATGAATTCTTTTGTGTTTACTATAAAAATGAGCCAGATGCTCTGATACATTGTGAAGAGCTACTGCCCTTGTTGGCAGATTTGGAAAAAGGTAAATTATAATTATTATAACTTTTTATATAATTCTCTGTACGTAAATAAGAATTAGAATGTCTGTGTAAAAAAGTTGTAGTATAAGAAGGATGAAATACGAGTCCTCCCGAAAGTTAGTTATATTATTTATTATTATTATATATATTTTTACAAACCTGAGAGAAGTATGTTTTAGTATTCAATAAATATCAAAGTAATTTACATGCTTATTAATTTTTAGTACAAATTGAATGTAAAATCGTAAGCAATATTCTTATATCAGGCGACGATTTTAAATATGAAGTTAAAAAACGCGACTATAACAGAGAAACGTCATTCGAACAGCTATTGAAGCGACTAAAACTACTGTACACTATCGTCAGTAGGATTAATATACTACTACACCCAAAGGAGAATGAAGACCAGTTGTTTGCCGAAGATTTTTGTGATAACGATCCACCTGGCAATAAAAATGTTACTCACACAATACTGCCAATCAATCCTAATACATACGTAAATTCTCCAAGAAAACTAAATAATTTAACTAGAAGTGTTTTTGCTAGAAGTACGAATGTACGGTCATCGTCAAATAATTTTCTATTATCAAAGTTGACGAAACATTTGAAAGATAAAACGGAATGTCAGGCTAATGTGCTAAGTTATTCCGCAAGATTAGATGAACTATTAAATAACACAGATAATTGTAATGTAAATAATACTGAACGTAAATTATTGAGTATTCGTGAACCCTCAGTATTATTTATGACACCAATGAAGAGTAGATCATCGCTACGAAGAGCAGTTTTAAATAGCCATTACAAGTTACAGCTTACAAAACCGGAAAACAGAGCTTGTATGGATAAATCAGTTACAGAAAAAGAAAGTGTATTTGATGAAACAAGTCTACAGATTACTGGTAAGGACCGTGACAGTTTTTTAATATCCAATTAAATCTGTGGTGGGTGGGTTAAAACGGCAGGTGAGCGCTGCTTAAAGGCAGATTTTTTTTTATATGCGCATTATTAGGTATAGAAAAAGTCACAAAATGCCCAGTATTCGCATTCTTATTTTTCTTGGTATTCTAACGTGGAATGATAGACGTGCTACTAATGTTATAAAAAATAAAGTATTTTTTCTTATCTATAGTACCATAACTTTTATTTATTTGGTTTGTCTTTTACAGATGTTCTCAATGAAATAAATGATTTAACTAACATATTGTCATCAACTAAAGATTTATGTAATTCAACACACAAAACAAGAGGTTCTAAATATAACAACAAGAAAAATGTCTTAACTTTGAATGTAAATGAACAAGACACTACTATTTCTAAACATATATGGAATATTCCAGTAAATGCTGATATTGTGGATATGCCACTTGATGAGAGTGCAATGACTTCAAATATATCAAATATAACACAGCCATCTGATGTGACCACCCCAGAAAGAATAAGCGACTTGGATCTTGTTGAGAGTAAACTGAATAGCTTAAAATTTCTACAGTTTGAAACTAGTTTGTAAATTAATAATATTTAAGGGTTGTTGCCGTTCCTTAAATAATTACTATAACAAAATAAATATGTATTAATTTTTTTTTATTAGATCATAACAGAAAAAATAACATGCAATTGTTTGAGAATGTTTAATAATTTCCCTTGGTGACGACGCAAGTCGTAGATTAATAATTTGTATCAAATTTAATATTTATATAAATTGATCTAGGTAAAAATAATTTTCAAATATTGTTATTCCACAGCAATTTTCATTCTAGCACTTTCTAAAAAAACAATTCTAGGCGAGTACTTACATTAATTCAGAAATTACGTGCTCATTCATAATTCAAAACGTAGTAGAAAGTGATTCTATTCTTCTTATTATTATTCAAATATTCGAATGGAACATTTATCAATATGTCCGACGTTCGTCTCAACGTTTTTGTTTTGCGAATTTTGTTTACACATTTGACCATTTTTTTTTAATTTAATTGTATATCTGTATCTAAATGAAATTATTTGGCTGTTAGTATGATTAAAAATATAAATGATATTAAAAAATTAAAATTATTAAATAATTATAGTGTTACAATTTTAGTTTTTTTTTTCTGTCCGTCGAAATTTTGAGATTGTCTTGTATCAGCAAAATATGTAACATACAACAGATAATCTTTACCTACATATACATATGTAAGCATTAACACTCCCTAAGTTCTGACCACATGCACAGCAGAGGAGGATCAAACGTTAAAAAAAGTAAACACGGTTGTTATCCTAGACGGGGTAGTCAGAAGCATTGCCAATTACCCACACCTTGGGGAAATTTCGCTTGCTATATTTGACTATTTTTTATGGATGCTAATAAAATGGCGCACCTGTCTGCGTATGAGAATAAGATAAGCGCAGGATGATAAGGTTGTGAGGTCAGGTCAGTTAGCCAGTCCTGACAAATTCACCAGGAATTTATCACGATGGTTGCCAGGGGAACGGCGTGGAGGTCACCCTGACATGGTACATTGCTAGCAATGGGGTCATTCTCATTCACAATTCTCTTCCTCCCGGTATATTCGAGTTTTTTTTTCATGGATGATAATGGAATGATGCCCCGCCAGCGTATACCGTTCGCTCAGGCGGGTCCTACGCTAACAGTATACGCTGGCGGGGCACCAGTGGAGGGTAAGATGAATATTAGGTCAGGTCAGTTGGCCCATCGTGACGAATTCTCTAGAGGGAGCACCGCGTGGAGGTCGACCTAACATGGCACGTTGCTAGCAATGGGGTTTATTAGTTCCCATTACTAACAATCTCCTCCCCTACGGTATATTTGAGTTCAATGTAGGCAAGAATTGAGCCTACCGCTGTCTCTTGGATATGTTTTGTTATCGGCGTTTTCGTCACCTAAGACTGGGTCAGAAATATAAAGTAATGCACAATTTTGGTGTTGGCCAGATTTGTTCTCACGATAGTTGGGGTCGAAATCGGGGTAGTACAGTTAAAAAGGGAATAACGCATGAACTATTTTTAGTAGGTACCCCAGCGCTATGTGACCAGGCAGAGAAGACGTCTAGATGTATTTAATATAGGTACTGCAGTGTATTGAACAAACGTGCACGTACCTAGGTCACAATCCAGTCAAGTTATCACTCCCAAATACGCAGGGTAGATCACAGTTACAAAAATCTAGTATTGTCACTTCCCGCCAAAATCATGGATATATTTTTATTTAACCGTGCTCCAAGTTAATTAGTTTTTTATAGTGACCTGAATCTCAAAGGAATCCGAGCCTGAAATTAATATGTTACCTGGATATTACGCATAGATAAACATGCAGTGATTACTTATTTATTATTGCGGATGTCAAGTGCGTGCCAATAAACATACATTAATTGCCGATCGTAAAAACGTAGTGTCTCACTGAACGTTTCATTAGCACATTTTCTATTCAAGTTCCTACCTATATATATACTGAATAAATGCATTGTTATAAATAACTTACTCGGTTTGTGTCACAGACTATGCTTGGTTTGCAGAATTGATTCGAAATGAATTTTAACATAAACATTTATGTGTTGGCGGGTTTGGTGAGAGAAATAGTTTTTTATTATTTTATATTATTCAGATACATACCTCTGCAGTGAATAGTTTTTTTATCTTATGTTATTCAGATAAATACCTCTGCAGTGAAAATTTACATTTTCTTAATATTTTTTTCAGATCGTTTCGGATTTCGTATTATCAGAAAATATCAATGATAATATTACCTTTAATCGAACATTCGAAATAGACAATGAGAAACGAGTTCCGGTTGGTTTAGTAAAATTAATTGTGACGGCAATGGAGAAATCTTCAAACAAAACAGCGGACGGTGAAGGGCGAGCTATTTATTGGTATCCCACCCCTTGCAGTTTTCGAGCTGAGGTATTACGATATGGTTGGATTTAAATTAGATTAGCTGTAAATCCTTTTGCTTCACAAAATAACCAATTTATAAATTTTGTTTATTGGCATGAACGTAGGTACCAATTAATGTAACCTATACTGATATAAATGCGAAAGTCTCAAATCTCTTTGTTTCAAACTTAACGACTGAACGTTATTAATGAAATGTCATATGAAGGCAGATTAGTTATACCTACATATGAAGAATGTGTCAGAAACTTAAATCGAAATTATATAACTGAATCGTGCTGAATTTACATCTCAATTAAAAAACATACATAAATGTTTACAAAAATTCTTTAGGCGATAGAACATTTTATGTATGTTTAATGAACAGTACACAGCTGTCGTAAAATGGTGTTATTTCTTTAGTACAGTTGTTTTTCAATCATTCAATTTACTGTGGCAACGGTGGTCATAAATATGGAATAACTACTACAATACCTAAAATAGGTTTAGTACCAAATTCAGTGGTCACACTGAATTGGGTACTAAACCTATTTCAGATTAGATTTTTGTACAATTCCTATCAGATTTAGTAGAGATAGTAGTCATACTATCTCTACTAAATCTAATAGGAATTGTACAAAAAAAAGAGTCCTATTGTAAAAATATGAGTTATTTGATACAACCTTATATCTATATATTATATCTTTTTTTCAGGGAGGGTACACCTGTTACAGTTGTAGAGAATCACTACACTGCCTGCCCGGTAATGTGGGGCTCTTGGCGTTTTGCTATGGACGTCGACCATACTGCAGTAATGGAGTCTGTTCTGATGTAAATGAAGAAAAGTGTTATGATACCCATATCGCGAATACTACCAATGTTGACGCCCACGAAAACATGGTCGAGCAGTCAGCAAAGTTAGAAAGTAGCGTAAATCCTGATTGATTTGTATGTTTTATTTTGTATGTATTTAATTTAAATATGAAGTAAAAGCAAAGAAACGGCTTTTAGATAAAAATATTTTTTTTTCATTTTGAACACAAATATGTTTTATGTTTTATGTGAACACACGAAATTAATTGATTAATCCAATCATAACGTAGGTAGGGGCTGATCTACCTAAGGGCTTACCTTTGGGCTGCAGCCCAGAGACCCGAGGATACAAAGGACCCCCTGTCTCCACTGAAACGATATTTAGAATATATGAAAATATCTTGAATATTAAAAAAAATCTATCGTAAGGTTGGCAACTCTGAGATCAATCAACCCATGCAAGTGCGCGTCTATCGAAAGGAACGGGAAATTTCTGGTCGATGTACTTTTTATAATCAGAAAAAAAAGTGTTCTGGTGCGATGAATGTTATATGTAGGTATATATATCAAGTTTCCTAAAGAAACTTTAAATTTTTAAGAAGAGATTTTAATATTTGTTATACTATGTTTGATAAGTATTACTTAATATTTTTCTATATTGTATTTAAAGGCATAAATATATATGTATGTATACCTATGTATATAAACTGTTATTATGATAAAAACAAATCGTTTGACAACGGTCGTAAGATATTGATCCGAACATCACAAATACAATCCACAAAGAAGGAATTTTCAGTAGATAAAAATATTCGCTATATTTGCACAGTGTCAAATCGTTAATTGGATTTTCTTGATTGAATTTATATAATATTACAGTACTTATTGTACGTATATAGATAAATAGAGAGAAAATAAAACAAGTAGCCTCAAGTCGGTCTATATCTTTATAATTAACTGACGTTATAATTTCTCAAAAACTAATAACATCTTTAATTTTTGGTAAGGTACTTAAATTATACTTTTACTTAATGTTACTTAATTATAGCTTTTTTATGTAATCGAAATGGGTAACAAGCTGAAGGTAGACCCACGTGTAAGTGGGTAGTAAGTGGTAACCGGTAACCGCCGCCTTTATACATGAACAGCTTCATCGGGTATCACTTTCACATGTGACACCCGCGATACCACTCCAGTTACCATTTCAGAGGACTAATATGTTTCTTTTACTGTAATTTCACTGCAAAATTTAATGTAAATAAAAATAAGCTACTATGCGATAGATTTTGGTTGCACTGTGGTACCCAAGTAGACATCTTTTTACAGAGCACTTACCTTACCTAGTACCGTACCGTATCTACCCTAAATATATAGATTAATTCTGTATAGTTTTATTAAATCAAGGATTTTTAAGGAACATGTAGTATAAAAATGGTAATGCATGCAATAATGCACCCGGTACTCTGCCGGGTGACCTTCAAACGTTTGCTCCTTTTAGTAATAGTGGTTAATTTCTTGTTAAAAAATCTTAATTCTTTACTCGCGATTGACTGCAGGCGAATATTTTTAATGCAGATGGATTGATCCATGATCATTAAAATTGTCCATCTGTTTTGGCTAATCATATCTTTATCTATCTTAACTATGATGAACACTATGAAAGACTCTTGATAGTAGGTATCCATGTAAAAAATACGATAAGAAACCGTTTTTTAGGTTCATCTTTAGGAACTTTATCTTTTAGATATACCGTATATCTATTTAATGTTCAGTGAATTGTATTGCATTTATATGTTGCGGTTATCATATTGTTTACGATAACAAATAGTTCATATTAATTGTATAGGGTTTTCCAACTACAGAAAGTCAATATCACTATTTATTGTTTTCAAATGGAAAACTACGCGCTCGCGAGAACGCTATGTTTATGACTTCTGTTTGTGTTAGGTATATATATTTCTTTGCAACCTTACATTACGTTCAACCGACTGAACAAAAATGGTTATTTTACTATGTACTGTGTTTGTAACTATGTTTAATTAATTCACTTTGAGCGACTATTTTTGTGTTTCATGTGGCAATGGACAAGCATACTTGGTACATCTTTTAGTTTTTTTATGATGGTTGAATATGAATTACCTGGAGGCAACTGTGTAGGTAGGTACTCCGAGGCATTAGTAGCAAATCACAGAATGTATATAAAGACAGTTCAGTTAACCCAACATGGCGAATTCACAAGGAAGTAACTACGACGGTTTTCAGGGGCACCGCGTGGAGGTCGACCTGACATACTTATACATTGTTAGCAATGTGACCACTAGTCTCCATTAATAAAAATGCGCTTCTCTCTTGTCAACTAACACAGTTTAAAATTGAACTAAGTACAAATTGATACAAGCATTGATATAATCTGTCTTTTTTAGTCCACCCCTTTTCTTGCCTGTATCTAACATTTCTAAATAGCTTTCTAAAACTTAAGCGATAAAGTTAAATTTAAACTGTCACAGACACAGTATTTCGTAGGAATATGTAGCAGGTAAATTGATATACATATATATTTTTTTCGTAATGTAGTTACCTAAATGAAAAATGTATGTCTAACATTGTTTTATACATTGAGTAACATCTATCAGTAGTAGTATTGATAAGACCTATAGGTCTTCATCATCAATATTATTATCACAGATAACATATTACATGCATATTATAATATAATTACTTCTAAGTAAAACATCGAATAAACTAATATATATTTTATTTTTATTGTTTCAATATTAATTCAGATGATAAGCTCGCTCTTTCTTTATGCATGCATATTTTGTTCAAGTTTGGTGAAGTGGATAGTTGAGTAAACTGAAAAAGATATTTACTTTAATGATTAAGGGACTGGGACAGTAACTTGAGAGGTCTCGCAGCGACCAATCAGTAAGAACTCGATGTTCCCAAGTGCATCGTTACATTTTGATATTCTTTGACCTTTGCTTTGATCACGTACACCTATATTCGTCTCGTGATTTATGACTATGTTTGTACTGAAAAGTAACATTTATATACTTACTAATGGAAAATAATAAAACATATTATCAGCAATATTCAATAATTTTCTTCTGAATATATGTATACCGCGGCTTTGTTTGTGAATTTAAGGTGACATGCTTTAAGTCTATTACCGCTGCAATTTCTGAAGTCTTTTTTTAGTGGATGGCTATCATGACGAAAGAGCTCTATATTTATTAAATATTCATATTTTAATTGGTTTAGATTGTCTTTTGAAAGATAAGTTAGTCGGGATAAGTCTCTTTATATCGATAACAATACTCAAGTATAAATTTTAATATTTTTTTAAACTAACTTCAGTCAGGAGCATTATAAAACTTTTAAAAGGCCTGCACAAGAATAAATCATTCCCTTAAAAAAGAATGATCAAACTCAGATCACATAGGTCGATGATAATGGGAATCTCACCCTTTTTTGAAGACGGTTAACCGGAAATAAAATGATTTTCAGTATCAAAGACTAAAATAAATATAAATTAAAATGTTTATTTTTGAAATGATTGACTGACATCATAATATACTTTTCATACATGTATAATATAAATAGAGAGACCGTAATGGTGTTATAATCGAATAAATTATTATACATATATTATGCGATACGACCTATTACTTATGCGAAGCGTGTATACTTATTTCTTTGTTTGAATGACGTGTTCCACATAATGCGTTGCCTGAGATTTTGGGAATTGATTTACATTGTAGGAGGTGCGTAAATTATTGTGATACTTATATATCTTTCTAATGGAATCTGTTTATATAATAATATTTGCTATATAATATTTACTTTTTACAGCTTAAGTTTGCTTCCTGAAATGGTATTTTATCTCTTATAGCAAATTATTTGATAGTCTAATTCAAATATTAGGACTGACTGTTATACAGTAATTGAAATTTATATTCTCCAATCATCAATATTATTTATTTATTTATTTATTTATATACTCTTCATTGCACCAGGAAAAATTACATTAATAGAGTAATTAAAATAAAAGGGTACAAAAGGCGGCCTTATCGCTTATGCAATCTCTTCCAGGCAACCTTTGGGTAGAGGAGAAAAAAACAAAAGGTGGGAGGTGGCATTAGAATAGGAGAGAAAAAAAAAACAATAATAATAATGACAAATGAATAATAATGAATAACATAACATATTACATATATAAACAGTATACACCAATATTAATATTATATATATATATATATATATACATACATATATATAGAGTACAATAATTCAAAGTTATCTCAAGGCTCCTGTCTGAAGCCCTTTTTTATGGATAATACTTTCTAGCACAAACGGCACATGCTGACGAATCATCATTAGGATGAAGTCAGGTTAACTACCACATCGGGGAAATTCATGTTCACGTTGTAGGTGGCGAATCAACCACAGTCTTTCGGATTAATTTGATTTGTTATAAGCGTTTTACATATTTTTAGAAGAAGTTTTCTATTTTCTTAAGATGATATGATCAATAAGGTTGGTCAGGTTTTCCTTTATCATAACGGATTTAGTAATATAAAAATTGGTAAAATTAGCTATATCTCGTAATTAAATATTTATATAAAAATGTCAACCTTTTCATCTCTTACAGTTCTTTTCAAATTAAGAAAATAACTAGGAAGAAATATAATACCGCACAGTTCACTAATTAAAATAGCTTTATTACAGATTTATTGTTTTTATGTATTAGGGGATTTGTATATTGTTTAACTCGGGTGATGTATAGAGTACCTAGTAGGCACAATTAATTTAAAACAAGTAGGTTAATGCCTACTTTTGGTTCTACTATTTAATTTTGGAATGCTACCGGGGTAACCCCTTAGAATCTAAATTACCTTATTTAGAGGTAATCGTGAAAAGTAATTTGTCAATGGAAATCGTTATGTGCCAATGCCAGTCCGTTATTGCTCATTAGACCCCGGGAATCGTGGGGCTTAACTGTATTTAATTTAAAAACTGACCTGTGACCTTAAGGCCTCGTCAATTAAAGTGCATACGTTTTGTAGCTAGCTAGATCTCCCGTGGGTAACTACGCATGCGTGTAATTGTAACTCTACTATATAAGAATTATCTCGCCCTTCCTACCACCATTCCCGCCAAGCTTCCAAACAAGTCTAACAAAAAGGGGAAGTCAGATCGCAAAGTTATAAGTTACTTTTTTAACTTTTGAAAGTGCGCTGTGGCTGGGAAATTGCGGTTCAAAGTAAGTAAAATTGTTGTAAATTACTCGGAAAGATCAGCTTTGATGTACTTTCTATACTTTAATATTCTGCTTACTATAATGAAAATAATATCTGAATATAATTTGTCGAACAATAACTTTATTATCAACATAATGGCAACAGTTCAAAGATTAATATAATTAAAATTAAAAAAGTATAAAGTTTTCTCTCATAACTTTTTAGCGTAGTATTTATTTTTTTATCTGGTTTACTTATAATAGTTGATTGTCTTTTTGTCAAATTTCTACCTATACTTAGTTTCGTATACTTAAATTTAAATAATTCTATCCCGTGTGTAAGTAAATAATAAAAAGTACCTATAATAATATGCTGTTCCTAAAATTTCGTATGGGGATGCCTCACCTTATACGTAATTTCATTAGAAATAGTCCAGTTTTGTAAGACTTCATGATCATTTTGATCCTTGATATTTGTGTAACAATTTTAAATAAATAAACTATGGCGATAAAATATCTTTATGCTAACATCTCTTGTTGGATTGAACTTTTCGAACTGCAGAGTTTTTGTTACAAAAACAAAATGGACGATATATCTCTTTTTCATACAATCAAAAAGTAATATATAAAAAAACTGACTTTCTTTTTATCTTTCTTTAATCAAAATTAAATTTCATCACGTAAACAATAGAACCAGACAGTCTGTATTGAAGGTATTGAGAATTTTGTGCTATTTATAGAATTAACACCGAATAAGAAGACACAGAAGAATTAAGTCAAGAATAATAGAATTAAGTCATAGAATAATAAACAAACTAACGAGACCCGAAGACAGGAGATAGTTGCTTGTCAATGGATTCTTCCATAAAATTATAAACGGTGTCCATGATTGCCCTGCATTGCTAGAACAAGTAACTATAAACGCATCCTATAAATTACCTCGAAGTAAAAAGTATTCGTTATTTAAAAAAAAGTAATTCAGAAGCAATTTGGGACACTTCTCTACCATTAATAGACTAGAAAATAACTATTATATTGTAGCGAAGAGTTCGGATATTGACGTGTTTTCTAGTTTCTCCAAATTCAAGTCAACCATTCAAGAACACGTATTGAAACAATAGTCAAACCCGTTTCATTAACACAGTAAAATTTTTTTTTTTCATTACTTATATGTGTATACATGTATATTTATACACATTAAAATAATAAAAAGATATATGTATATATATATATATATATAAAGTAAAATAAAATAAAAAGATAAATATGTATACATATATAAACTTCTGTAAACATTTACGCATACCGTGGCAAGCAGTAATTAAGTTAACACTATATACTTGCACTTTTTGCAAGTGATAATAATTGTAACCTCATAGAGTATGTCTTGTTGGTCGCTCAAATAAATAAATAAAAAATTAAATTCGTGATTCCGCCTCAATTGCACTATGAACAAAAAATACTTATACAACAATTAAAAAAATAATATATTTTAAAAAACCTTGATCATAATAACGTGAATTTGAATTAGGGTGACACTTAATATTTTCAATATCGATTACAAACCTAATTAGGTATAAGTTTATAAGTACTACTGATGCAGATAGATTCGTGAGATTTCATTATAAAATATGAGTACTAATCTAATGTCACGATGTCCTATAGAATATGTAGAGTAGATTGAGAGTCATAAACTATTTACATACAACTTTTGCTTTATTACTAGATATTAATACGTGGCGTCAGTGGGGAGTCTAATACGAGTTATAAAAGATCTAGATCTATTCCAGTACCAGCTTTCTAATTTGGATTTGTATTTTATGTTTGATAAGTTCGTTAATACTCGATTTTATAATAACTACAAGAATATTTTTCAAGTCTGAAATATCATAAATTTTGTGTACTAGAAAATTACTGTAACTAACTGACATACATATGGAATAAGATATGATGTAGTATCTAGAAATATATGTTTTTCAAAGAATACATTTCGTTGCATACGTTTTGTAAATCCTGTGTAAATCCGCAGTCCATATTCCTATGAAAAGAAAATACATATGGCATTAAAGATATAAAGGGCCATTAAATGGGATAAGAAGAAGGAAAATCAGTGAGAAACTCGGATATTTGATCGGAAATAATGACGCAAAATAGCTAAAAATAACATTACATATCTGCGTAGAAAATTCATGTCTTTGTAGCGTCCATATACAAATTTGTAGTTTCGAAATGAACGTATATGTAAACTTTACGTATATCTATATATGTATATATATTGCTGGTAAATGAAAGAGAGACAATGCATAAGTAATACCAGTCTGATCAGTACCAGTCAGTCAATTGATATTCGTTAGTGTCGAAAAAAGTGAAAAACTGCTAGGCTGATTTCATGTACTCTTTTTTCTTTTTTATTCGTTATGAAAAAGGAATAAATTATAAAAAGTAAAAAGTCCGATGAAAATTTAATAGGTAATAGATAATTTTGCATGAAAATTCCTTATTTTTTATTACATTAAAAACGAAAATTTTGTCTTAAATGATGAACTGTGAAAGTTGTAATAAATTAATTTATAATATAAAATTATTAGGAATTTAAAGATGCTAATTAAAAAGATTTAAGGTAATGAATGAAATTGCAGTATTTTAATTCTAAGGTCTATATAAGTAAACAAAAATGATGATGGACTTCCTTATCAACAATTTCTCTTTTGTTGTCAAAACAAAGAACACTTCTATTTACCACACTGTCACTTCGTCTGACATGGCTGAAACATTTGGCGCTCTCATTTCTCTTTGCGCTGAGTTATACACTTTTAGTAGGTTTTATTTCTAAAAATGAAAGTTTTAAGTTTTACTAATTAACAATTATGAAACTACCTCTTAAGGTAGAATTTCATTATTGTTAATTAGTGTATCTAACAAATACGCTATGATGTACTCTGGTTATGAAAACACCGACAACAAACCAAATTAAAATAAGAGAAGTCGGCGGTAGATGCGATAGCCGTAGGCATGAGCTTTAACTAAAGTATTCTCTGTTGATAATGCGTCTAATCTAACTATCCCATCTGGAACGACGAACATAGATTTGGTTTTATGAGATTTTTTTATTGATGATTATAGTATATGAATACATTTTTGTTATGAAGTCATCATACATTAAGTATTTGAATAGAATAGTAATATAAAATAAACGAAACCTGAAAGTTGGTGCTGTACAAAGAACAATAACCGTTCAACTTCAGATGCGCCGTATGCTTCATCATTAAAAAAAAAATGTATTGAAATACCTTTAATATTCAGTTATATTCCAATTAAACTACATAATATTATGAAATAGCAGATTACAATGTAACGTAGGCAGCTTAAGGGCGTACCATTTATATAGTATAATGGCTTTGTAATATCCTCTTCTAATATTGGATCCTTCAGTTTCTCATAAATTCATTGTTATTAATCGACCAGGCTTGCCTATACAATGTTTATTAATATAAAATTCTTCCCACTCTAAATGTTATAAAACGTCTTGCAGTTTTGTTGTTTCTTATATCTGCACGTCAAGTTAAATCAAGAGAATTGTAATAACTATAACAATAATTTCAATGACGAGATTTTGTTCAGTTTTAGATACAAGTTTGTTCTTATGAAGTCCCGGAAACTACTAGTATAATTATAATTACCAAAAACTGCCATAGTCATTATATTCTATAATGGATCAAACTACTGTATACATTAATTATGTCTATATATATATATATATATATATATATATATATATATATATATATATATATATATATATATATATATATATATATATATATATATATATATACATAATTAATGTATTTAAAAATGATTTTTAGAAATATGTTTATTATTATTGTTAATGTAAATTAAGACATGTATTTTATAACGCATGATTGTAGTTCAGATGTTGTTGATGTAACTTATTATATCTCGTAATTCGGGTTCTTTGTAACATCCTAATGCTATTTAGATTGCCTGTACTTGCACTTAATATTTAGCAGATACACGGTTAACGTTCCATTGACTTTGATTGTTCACTACACAGAAGGGAACTCTCAGACATTTTGCAGAGCAAGATATAGCACTTTTATGGTTTCATCACGAGCCGTATCTTGCCTATTACTGTTTCTGTGTAAATGGTGTACCTTTTGTTGGTATACCTTTTCTTTTGTAAAATATAGTAGCAATACATTAATTTCTTGTATCTCTTTAAAAGTGAAAATTTAATATAAACCGTTAATTTGCGGTGATGATTCCAAATAAATAATGTGCAATGTGCCTATAACTACATGACATTTAAGACCTTAAATGTAATTGATAATTGTTTTGTTTATAATAAATATAGGTACTCATCGATATTCATAAGAAATGGTAAAGAGGTAATTTGAATATGGCGCGAATTGTGTGGATTGTGCTAACCGTTATTCAAATTTGTTAAAATATTTATTTATTCCCGGATACTTTGATTTAAAAAAAAAATAGCTTATTCAAAATTATTTGTTTTTTATTTTCAAGATGACAGACATTAGCGGATATAGTGTAGGAAGACACCGAGGATGTTTTTTACTGGTGGCGACGTTGGCTCTAGCATTTTCAACTTACGTAGAACAGGTAACTTTATACGATTGGAATCTTTGTATTTTTAATTACAAACTTATTTTTGAACACAGTTATTGTAGCTGAAATATATAATTATGCGTTTGTTAGGTGGTGAGCTTGCCAGCGGATCCCGATCAGTGGCCAACATTTCCTAGACGGAATATTGCAGCTTTGGCAAGAGATGGATATCTGAAAAATTCCGTTCTCGGAAGTTATAAGAGAAGTATTTCTACTCTTGCTAAAAATGGACAATTGCCTACATTTAGATCACCATTTGATGAAACTGATAAACAAGATGAACAGGACGAAGAGGAATCTCATGCTAAAAGGAATATTGCCTCCATAGCTCGCCTTCGAAGTTATTCTGCTATGAAGAGGAATATACAGGCATTAGCTAGAGATGGATTTCGTGCCGGCAGAGGACAATATAATCAGCAAAATGATAAACGGAATCTGGCCGCATTGGCCCGTAACGGCATGATACATAAGAAAGATGAAATTAACGGTGATGAATACTATTATCCGTTTTATCAAAATCCAATTCCACCTCTATCAGAAGTAGATGGCCCTTATGATTTCAATGAAATGTACGATTATCAACAATCTGTTAATCCTGATATGTTTCCACCGCTATCACAAGTGTTCAAGCGTAGTGGTCCTTCATCACAGCAGTCGATGGATTCGAATCAACTGGATATAGACAGCAACTGGTATTATAAGAGAGGAATAATGGGTATGCCTGTTCACGGTCTGTATAGACCAGTATATACAGAACCAAATGTTAGGAACAAAAGATATATACTCTCTATTCCAGATGTCATAGAACATAACGATTTAGATGTACCGGAAAACGACAGTGGAAGTGATGATAAGCGTTCTGTTGGTAAGCTAAATATATTTTTTTGTAATATGTTAACAGTTTCAGTGTAATAAACAGTAAATTCTAACAATTTTTACAGATGAAGATAACGATATACGTGAAAATTTTGAAAAACGTCATATCGGTTCGTTGGCTCGTTTAGGTTTGTTACCATCGTTTAGGTTCTCAGGAGGGCGCTATAGTAGATCTGGGAGAGCTAGACTGCTGTTGCCCAGTCAAGAATTGTACAGGTCTTGTAAAAACAACTGTACCATGAATGTACATTGTATTAAAATAATGTAGATCGTACACTGCGCTTTAGTGCTTCTGGATAAGGAGAACGCATATATTTCAGTGTAAACGTTAGAGGCATGATATGTGTTATAGTGCATATGTACTAAATGTTTGAGAATTGATGTTAATGTAATGTGTATTACACGATATGATATAATAGGTACCTCAGTAGTATATCTATTAATTTAGACTACGGTTTAACGGTTAGTTTTGTGTACTCTAGGTGTATTATGTCATTCTTATTATAAAATTTACCGTCAAATATTGGTACCGCATGTGAATGGTGTATCTCAATATGATTCAGTAATTGTATAATAGTTTTTTTGATAAAGAAATTGAGTACTTATTTGTAATTATCACCTTATAAAGTAACTACATAAGCATGAGTATTGAAATAACAACAAAAATATTGGAAAAAGTATATGAAGTATTTGTTATATGTTAAAGAAGCTATTAGACATTTCATATATGTACGTAAGTATAGGCAGTACCTATTCATTCTCATAAATATTTCAAATCCTAATATTTTTTCAGGAAGCATTCCGCTGACGAGAATTTCGGAATTAGGTAAGTAACTATTTTCAGAACCATTTATACTTAAATTTATTATAGATAATTTTATAGTGCTTTGATAAATTCTAGTATGTGTCCTAGTCTAGGTCATATAAAGACATATGTGTATCTTTAAGCAATCTTTATTGATATAAATAAATATAATATAAATACTAAAGATTTTCTCGGTTGACCGGATGATATATGTATGTATATATTCTGTGATATACCAACAAGATAGGTTGTACATGTTGTATTTGCGAGGCGGCTAGCGGATGGTGCTGTCAGTTCCGGTACTATTAACTTTATTATTTCATATATTTGTATACACATAGTTATTTCCTATTATCGTATTTTATATTCTAGAAAAATATGTATACGTACTACGTAAAGGAAGACGAAATAATATTTATTATTGTAGGACTTTATTTAGAGTCAAAAGTAGACAAGTGAAATATATAAATATGTAACTTACTGTTTATATCTTATTACTAAATATTTTAACATATTACATAAATAAATAAGACTGCGCAGTCTATACATATGCATGTCAATCTCATGTTTGTTATTTTACGCAATAGAAAGCTATTTACTTCTATTTCCAAGGCAACTATAATTTAGTATACAGATATGACTGATAAGACAATTTGAATATAATATTATTTAAACCATAGCTTAGAAGATAAACATTCGCATGAATTTTAATATATATTTTAAAATATATGCATACGTTTATATACGTTTGTAAACATAAGATTTTAGTCTGCACAAATAAAAAAAACCTTATAATATATCGAGTTGCATTGTCTTCCCAAGACACTTCTATTAGAAAAGATCTCTTTTATTATACATATTTACTTCATACACAGATAGGTAAATATACTTACCTAGTAATGTGTAGCTTCTGGAATTAGGGTAGGTACTGTTATTTTGGGACTTCTCCAAAATATCAACGATCTTTCTTGATCGTAACCTCTTTTGACTGGCAAACTAAACTGTGAACTTTGTACATTGAATCAGTTAATTAAAATTTTGTGATTTTCATTTTGTTTGTTGACAGGCAATATATCCCTAGTGCCGAAGTTGACACAGCAATCGATTCAGACGACTCCGACATATCGCCGGCGACAGTACCTGCTCACTCGCACCCGACCGGCCGGATCTTCAACAGACCATTAAATAATGACTTGCCCATAGTCTCAGCTCCTCTCCCTTCTCCACCACTCCCACCTCCCAATTATCTAGACATTTTCTCGAAAAACCGCTGGCAATCAAACACTAAAGAGATTCCCAAATTTTACCACTTCAGGTCTCTGAAAATTCCTTACCATACATCCGGAAAAAGGTACCTATTGCTGCCAGCCGTAGACAATATTCTTTTAAGGAAAACCTACCGTAACAGTAGTCTGCCGAGCCGGCGTAAGAATCAGTAGCTGTGCCAGTGCCCGCTAGGCGACGCCACGTTGTTTAGCTCCTGGCCCAGATACCCTAACGAACTATGAACGAATTGTCTCCATTTAATCAAGCATGTAATTTTATTTTGTACTTAAACCTTTGCAATTGTAACGGGGATCACGGATTCTGGAATATACTAGACAATAATGATATTCGAATTATTAAATCTTTTTAATGTTACATGATGTGATGGCAATTATAATGATTATTATAAAAAAATAGAATAAATAGTAATAATATAAGGGATCTCATTTTTGTAAAACGACTCGGCCAGCTTATGACAGATATCGTATAAAATAAATATAATATACGTAGGTAAAATTTTAAGATGTCAATCGCAAATATTAGTTGAAGGGATGCGATGTATTTTTTAGTAGTTTAAATAGCTATAAGAATAATTCGATAATGTTCCTGTTCCTCAAATCTTATATATTATCTTATTCAATTTGGATATTACTTTAAAGTTTCATTCTTACACTTTGCTATTAAATAGTGGGTAAAAGTTAGGCTTCCATTTAAAAGGGGTACCGCAGTAATGGTACCGGAGCGATGTGATATGTGAAGGAATATGTTTTCGATCTACTCAAATTCTTGAGTGTTTACTTAGATTTACATTTAGCTGTGTTTGACAAATAAATATTTTGAAATATTTGTAATTTTTGAAATATTATAGAGCTTTCAATCAATTTATTCATAATGTCTTTTAAGACGAGAACTATATGTAGTATATATTTGCCTGTATCTATTTTTTGAGGCATGGACAATAAATAGATAAAATAAGCGACCACGGTATGAGATAATAATTTACATTCTTATTATACTGTAGTGTGTTTCTCTTATGTCAAGTACTTGTAACCTACATACTGCTAACTTAGAGTTGTATTTGTTGTAAATAAATGAAACTGGGCCATTAACATGTTTTAATTTACCTTAAAAATAAACTAATATCTATAATTTATAAGAAAATGAATTTTTAATCATGAATTTAAGTCAGATGCAATGGTTGGAAAGCAATCCATTTTTCTTATGACACATCTGTCCAATATATTTATTTACGTAGATGAAGTAAAATTTATGGTTAACTAATTAAAAAAGTAAGTATAGTAGTTTGCACAGCTGATCGTATAAAGTATAATAGACCTGTATTTACAAAACAAATTACGATATAAGACACTAGTTACTATGTCGTTATTTCAGATTATTATCACAATTTTTGTGCTTTTAAGTAGCTGGCAAATTCTTTGGCATCCGAGTACTGAATTGGAATATTTTTTTTAATAATTTCAAATCCCTTTAATTGAGCACTCTGACCACCACAATATGAAGTCTATATAATGCTTTAAATATTATTACTACATGACAGTCATTTCCCAAACGTCTCTCTGAGACATACATCGCTAATATGTGAAGCGGGTACTAAAACATAATAACGCACTGAAATAACATGCAAAACGACGAGTTGTTTGTTATTTATCTATTATTACTTCATACATGGACTGTATATTGTAGAATACTGAGGTATACTGCAAAATGCTATCAACGTATCAACGAATAGTATACGCACTAATCTAAGGCGGAGGTGTCTTTTTTCGAACTATTCTCTTGCCACAGATGGACTTTACAGCTTCATTGAACGATAGGACGGGAGTGCAGATGGCATTCCAAAGCGGAGCGGAGAATGGAACGGCTGATATTCCTGCCTGACGGACAATACTTCAGTCTGAGGGCACCGCTAGGGGTTCGGGTCAGATTTCGAGTCAGATCGTCGTAATTACTATTTCCTTTTGAATTGGACAGGTGATTGATCTGTGCCCTTATTATTTATTTTTTAGGTAGGTACTAGGTATATTAATTATGTATGTCACTAATGAATATAGTAATGTGAAATTATATTAAAATATATATATAACTAGCTGTCCCGACAAACGTTGTTATACCTTAAAATAAAAAAAAATTGGACTAACGTGGACTACCCCTAACATTTAGGGGGATGAAAAATAGATGTTGGCCGATTCTCAGACCTACTCAATACGTTCACAAAATTTCATGAGAATCAGGTCATTTTCATGAGGTCAAGCCGTTTCGGAGGAGTATGGGGACGAAAACTGAATTTCTAAAAAATATTTTATATTTTTTAGAAATTCGGGAAATTATTAATCCACAATTAATAAACCAAGGAGTAAAAATGAATAGAAATAGAATTAGAAATAATCTTTATTCAAATAAACTCATTACAAGCACTTTTGAATAGTCATATTTTGATTCTACCACTCATTCGGAATGCATATTCACCACAAGAAGAATGAGCAAGAAACTTGAAACAAGAAAATATAAAATATGTTACTATTGAAGATAGAATAAAAAAATAATATCAATATGTTTTCAACAAAAATGCCCACCTAGACAGACTAGTATCTAATAAAGTAAATAAGGTAAAACTATTTTCATTGTGGAGTTCAGTTTTTTTTTCTTAGAGTTAAGTACAGATCCGAGCAGTTTATTCGTGAAGTTATCCTCCGGGAACTAATTGCCAACGTTCTTGAACCGACATTCCATGAGCATTCATTTGTTCTTATTGCATAAGGTTTCATTTACGTGTTGCCATTCTTTTGTGCAAATTGTTTAAAGCTTTTCTAACGAAAATCCGACGTCGTTTTAATACAATGCTAATATTATTCAATATAACTTTGTATTTTTGAGAAAATAATTAGTTTTATAAGGATATTTATCGATTCGACTTTGCTGAAAGTTGAGTAGGTACAAATCGCAAATGGAGTGGCGATTTCTAAAAAATAAATATCTTTATTTCTATAGGTTACGATATAAGTTACTGAATGAAATACACATGACATACTGATGAAAATTAGTTAGAACCTTTAAGTGTAAATTAAATAAGGAGAAGAATAAAAAAAAAATGGCTATTGATAAGGTAAAAATATTTATTATGCTATTAATAATCGGCACAAGATCTTTGCAAGTTGTTATATACCGAATATGATTATTACCAAGTTTTCATCCTACGATATTCCACTGGAACTCATTTGGAATATCAATATGAATTGGCATGCAGATAATGTCTATTCAGTTACATATATTTAAAGAGGAACAATGGCTTCAGTGGTTGCTGGAGCACATTCGGCAGTAGGAGTGGCGGAACATTGGCCCAGGTTGCAGTAAGGCAGAGCAGGGTCAGTGCAAGCGCGCTGGAGTCCTCCAATCTTTGTGCAGACCAATTTCGTGGTACAGTCTAAGCAGGACGCACCGACACCGGAGCATATCGTCCATTGGGGTATCCAGGGTGCGCCCGCTAGCCAAGGTGGTAGCCAAGGGTTTACACCACCAGCTGGTCCGGCACCGGGAGCTCCCCAGCCGCCCCATCCACCCCAAGCACCTCCAGGCTGAGCTGGAACTGCTGTAGCCACTGCCACCTGAAAAACGTTATTATAATATGTTTTTTTGCTAGATAGGTAGTGTTATTATATAATATGACATATATACGTAGAGATGAGATAATATAAAAAGAGAAACTTGTCAAGGATCAGAATGATAAGATTCTTCTCATGTAATTTCAACAGTATTAAATACCCATGCGCTGAATAGGTGTTATTTGCCTGTTACCAAATATCTCATTTTTTATTTCTGTTCGTTATTTCTATAATACTTTAGTACAATGATTTGTCTTTACAAATAAGTTGGTTACACTAAAAAATCAAAACTTGTAATACACAGTGTCCTACTGGATTACTATACTTACCAAGACGCAAAGTGCAATAAGAACTTTGGAGTACATTGTTGAGATCTCGTAAGTCGTTCGTATCGTTTTACAAAATACTGTTCAATACGTTTAGATGTGTAGTTCCTCGCGTATAAATACGAGTTAATGTTTAATTTAAGGATTAAATTGAAGAAAACAAGTAGAATAATAAGGTTTTTCCAGTGGTATATAATAACCGTTGATTACTAGATACCACGTCAAGTATAGATAGCAGCAAAAATGTACTGAACAAAAATATTTGATATTTCTACATAGTTTATTAATAAAAGGATGAAAAGACGGAATTGTCGTTGATATTGGATGTTTTTAATAATAGGATATAAGAGTATTTTCTAATAAATTCATGTCTGACTCTATACAATTCGTTATTAAATCATCATCTATGGCATCTTATAATGGAATGGACATAATATTTACATTCGGCGTAGACATCAATGAAATTTTAATGAAATAAAATGTTATTAAGCTGTAGGTATCAATTCAAGAAAAACTACTTTTGTTCGAGGTAAATATTAATATTTCAGAAGTACAACAAATGACATGACTATTATGATTCTAACTCTACGGAATAATATTTGCTGTTGTAGATAATATTTTAAGATGTTGGTTCACGATTAGGAAATTTTAATTTACCTAATTACCTTCCTAGATTACTTTAGAGTTTTGTTTCATAATGGAAATTTCACGGGGGGTATTTTCAGTCATAAGATGCTATACGTATATTTATACAAAGACTTATCAGTTTGTTTAATAGAATGATTCCACTTTAGGTATACAAGATAAGAATAACTATACGTATTCACAACAATCGGAATGAATAAAATTAAACCAAATCAACTAAATTGATATCCCATATTATTTGAATATCTCCAATATTCTTCTGTTAGTAGGTACCAAATCTTACGGCTAAAAGAAAATGTCAAATTTGTAAGCTCTATGTGGTGAATGGATTCCTATATTAAGAGATGGAAAAACAGAATTTTTAGATATAAAATACAATTTTATGACTACTGCAAACTTATCGAGTTTTTCTAGAAAAACACTTAAATAAATAAGACTAAATAAATACAAATCGCGTTGTGACAAGGTGCGGTATTAAAGTCAGATAGAATCTAATATGACAAAAGCTTAGGACAGTCACAAATTTCTTATTCCTATTTTAGTAAAAGTAATTAGCGAGGTTTCTTCCATTATAGCGATGTTACAAGATGTAAAAGACATAGATATATAGTTAAAGAACATAGATATACAGAGAAGTTATTTCCTTTGGACTTCGCATATATACGGTTAACTCCTATTAAAATCAAAATAGCAAATGTTTTTGCTATATATATTTCACAAGAGTCTTATAGTTGCCTATTTTAGATGTAAGGTTTTATTTACTTTTTTCCATATAGATAGTTTCTTATTTTACTTAAAGTTACGTATCGGGTACGGGCACAACTGAGTGCTTTTATCCTTATATATAAATTTTGCCTCATCCACATAATTCGCATAAACTTCTCCAATGTCTTCTCCAAAGTAAGTCTCTATTTGATGGTGTTTTTGTCTGTACATATATGTCACGAAATATTCATACCATGATATAGTGTTGTAATGATGATGATAATGAGGTTTTATGTCTCTATTGATTCCGTACCAATTTTGCTACGATTTTAGAAGAATTTCAAAAAAATATACCAGATATTTTTTTCTGCCTCTAGGTTCTTTTTATGTAGTTACGTGAATACTTTTAATAAGAATATCAAGTCTCTCTAACTGTAGACTCAATTGAAATTTCTAAATTAGATACTAAATAAATTTAAGCGAGTGCGATTTTGTTGGTTGTGCTCGCTTTATAAGCTATTTTTCAATTCAAGGGTGTGAAATTACAGTATGAGTAGCATTATATCTTACTTCTCCGAAATGGCAACGCGTGACACGATAATGTGATGTGCACAGTGTCCACTGTTCATGTACATACGCAACTGTTACCACTTAAAATTAAATGGCCTGTAAGCCAGTCATATCCCTATTAGTAGGTATATGAGAATTAAATAATAATCTAGGAAATAAACATTTAAATTTAAATCAGTGTTTTCATTAATTACTTAAATCTCAAGTAGTTCAAATCATATGTTCTGATTTAAAATACATCACTCTGTGTTTTAGTTTCTTGTACCTTTATTATAGAGTTTAAGAGTTATGAGTACCATTCGATGAAACTGTAAGTTTAATTATTCGAAATAATGTAATAATATTTGTAGTACTAAAATAAATTTATTAAAATGACAGTCATATGACATATTTACATAAGCAAAGATAATAAAAAACCGAAAGATAAGTATTTGTTATTGTATAATAACATAATAGTAATAAGTAAACTGTACCTCTTTGTTACATGTTTTAGGAATAAAATGTAAATAAATTTTGTTTGTATTACACCATTCCTGATTGATTAATGTTATGAAAGAATTTACATATATGTAATGTTTCTTAAATATTTTAATTAAAATTAAATCTCAAAATGATACGTTAAGTATGTTTGTACCGTAAATAACAGTTATGCTTGGTCTTTACTATAAGCTATTACCAACTACAATTTGGACGACACTAAAACCCATTCAGTAAACGTTTAAAAGTATTTGCAGGAATATTGCAAAATATATATCTTTTAATGATAATACTCAGCTTTTGAATTACACTCTCTGTCTCTACTTAGTTATGTGTCTCAAATACTGGCAAGTTCATATTCCTTTGTTTTTTACGCCAATTGACACTGTCCTGGAAATCTGGAGACTTTCAGATGTCTTTGACATGTCTTTTGCATATATAGCCACCCCATCCTTCAGACTGGACTTACTAATAATGTAATTCTAAAAGTTAATTTTTCTGGTTGTTATCTGCTCAAACTATCATCTTGAAATTAGTATATATGTACATATGTGTAGTATAAATGCCATGTATTTATTATCGGAAGCACTTTACTCTCAGAATAACTATTTTGTCGTAGCAATTGTATAGTATTGGGTGAATGTAATATATTGTATTGTATTGTACTCCTTTTTTAATTTTTCACAGAAATTACGCAGATGTATCTACAATATAATACAACAAGAATGACGATGAGGATGTATGATATGTATGTACGTAAATATCTAATGTATGAAATGCGTAAGTAATACAATAAATTAAATGTATGACGAATGGATGAATCTTAAATTTATTGTTTATTTATATTTTGTTTACATTCAGATAATAATATTTTTCTTCGTAACATTTCCATTAGCGTAAACGTACAAAGGCAACTACGGGTTTCCTTATCGGAGACATTGTCTATCAAAACCTTAAGAACTGTATAATGTACATATGTAGGCAGTTTGACATACGTGATATACCCAAAATCAGTAACCATACTTGAATAAATGAACTACATGTCATTTTTTCACAATAAAGACTAATAATATTCTTTTAAAGTTGATTTAATATCTTCAATTGAGAAATTATAATTAAACTCGTATCGTAAAGTATGTTATTAGTAAGTTGTCTCCTTGAGTTAAGATGTAAATTCTAAAAGCTCGTAACATATACAAATACAGAATGAGCTGTTATAATTTGTATTTATGCGTAAGATACTTACTTCTCTATCTTTACATAAGTACATGTGCAATTAGTACCTTATTATATTCAATTTTATTAGTTCTATAAATTTATCACCGCTAGCTATCTGCTTTAATTTACTATGAATTATGGAATACTATGCAACGATGGGAAATTTGATGTAGGTTAGATAAAAATATAAATTGGCATCTACTTCAAAATCTGCATATCTGTTTGCCATGCCTTGCTAAGTTTATTTGTAGCTCAGCAAATGATTATTTTTTTCGTTATCTTGTACTAAAATATACTTTTTAGAAGATCCGTGTGGGTACCCCTGTCTCACTTATTACAGCTGCAAGCAGTAAAAATAAATTCTTTTTTGCCAGTTCTTATCATTTGTATCTATACGCTGGAATTGGGCGGTCGGGAAAAATATTAATATGAAAAAAATACATTCATAAGAACCTGAAATGTCCTACATGAATAAATGATTTGTACGTTTAGATGCGATGGTTACCACATACTACCAAGTTGGGCGTTGGCATTTTTGTTTGTCATTTCCATTGCAGTACTAAGTGATAAAACATACTTAATTGCAGTTTCAAGACTATTTTATTCGTTCCTGACTCGAATTAGATGAATTTGAACAAGCTTCAATTTAAACTATGTATGTATATAATATATGATACTATATACTCATATATATAATGACGATATATATGTGAGTATATAGTATATAATATACCAGAAGCATGGTTTGAAAATAATACAGAAATATTTCATTTAGAATCACGAGTGAGTTTATTGGTGTTTTCACATATAGAGCCTAATATAGAAGATATTAATGTATTAGTTATCCTGAGAGGTTGGTATTTTAATATTCTGTTTCCGTAAACCATTCATAAATGAGTTGTAAACAAAGAATGTAAACACCGCAATCTTTAAGATAAGATGATACTTAGTTCTTGGGCCCAATATTTCACGTGGCTACTGTTATGACGTACATAGTAACATAATAACTGAACTAAGTAGAGCCAGTACTATGAGTATTATTGACAACTGACTGTTTTATTTTTAGTACATATGGGTAGAACAGATATAGAAGAACAATAACATCAATACAAACATATATGACTGAAAACAAATGTTTGTATTATGCGGAGATCAAATTCGCGACCTTGATTCGCTAATCCTCAAAAATTTCGCTAGCTAGTTCTTTTATGGAATAAATTAAAGGTTTACCCCTGGCTAGCCAATAAAACTAGTGGACTGTGATTAATATGTATAATATGAAAGATGACAATAGATGTACATTAAATTAGAATGGTGTGATTATTAAGTAACCGGTAAGTATTTGTACCGGTCGGACAAGAAGAGGCCGGTGTCCGCCGCTGGCCGTGGTCGCCGATACGCAGCACCGCACCCGCAGCCGGCTGGAGCTGCCTTGGGTCCGTAGACAAAATAATATAATAATATATACATTTGTTCACATTAAAAAAATGAGATTGAAAAAGATGAATTGGAAAAGATATTTCTGTACTGGTACTTGCTACTCGTGTGTTATTGTTTATGATTAATAAGATGCTACTCCTCCGTACCCCGTAATTTCATATACTTACATATACAGGTATTCGCATTACCAAAAGCATAATGGCGTTATTATATGCTGTTTTCGATTCATGTTCAAATAAATGCTCACATTAGTGCTAATATTGAATACTTCTCGTCTTCTCTGTCACTTACTTAATTATTTAGTTATTACATACGTATATAGGTAAATTATTTCATCAAAATAAAGTACTAAAACTACGAATATCATATTTTTTACTTTATTAACTAAAATTTATTGTCGATTTTGAAATATATATATATGTTCTGTTTACAATAGCGTAAACAGAACATATATACATTTCAAAATCGACAATAATCTTATATGTTATACATCTAATATGTTAATCTATACATCCGTTGCAATTAATTTATAGACCGGATACAAATATTTAGTTGTTTATATGGTATTCAGAATACTGCGGCATTATATTATGTTAATATAGTTTTAATCAATGTCAACATTGAGTCAGATTCGCAAAACATTGTTGAACTAAGACTTAACTTTTACCTGTTATCGCGTCAGGAGCTGTTATCTAACGTTATCTCAGCTAATTTGTGTTGTAAGTATAAAAGGATGCTTGTACAGCATTCGACACAATATGTGACGAACGAGCTCGTATGAGACACTATTGTATTTAAGTCTTTTAAAAATCGAACGAAATTCGCCAAAATGAGAGTGATTTTTTTACTTCTTATTGTAAGTATTACTTACATTCTTCTATACATAAAACGTTATTAATAGTAGTGTGAAAGTGCTATAGTAATGTTAATAAAGTGTTTACGAAATCAGTTTTCTAAAGATGTTACAACTTATCATTTTGATGTAATGATCTATATATATACATTAAATTTTAAAACCAAACAGTTGCGTGTGATTACAATAATAGATTATACTTTTATTTATCTTTTTTTTTTAAATAATCATATATAAATAAGCGTATCGGATATTAAATTTATTATGTATATTTTTGTGTTGTCCAAGAAATGGTGACATTAGATTAATTTTATCTTAATAATTTCATATACATTTACAATGTGTCAAAACAGTTATAATTTTTCTCATTTGGGGTTGTTTGGGAATAATAAATAATTTACAATATGAAATAACATTGACATCTGGTTTCAAATTTGGTAAGGCTTTGCAATATACATTATAAACATACATATACTTGATGTTCATAAGCTTTAAAATATTCTTTAACAATAAGCAATTTTACAGTTTAGAATTTTAAAGCATATAGATGGATACGCTGCAGTCATTTCATTTGAAAAAAAACACTTTAAATTATCCTTAAACAATTGTGAAACGTTTAGATTCTATTACGGTTTCGATTTTATTATGTTAATAGAATCGAAACATTTCACAATTGTTTAAGGATAATTTAAAGGCTTTTTTTCTAACTATAAATATCTAAGTATTCAAATTAAATGTAGACCTTCTACAATAAACAACTATATGAAATATGTTAAATACTTTATTTATAATTAATTATAAAGACATTAGGTAAAAATAACGCGGTCAAATGTGGCGGGTTTTATTCCTCGCATGTTGAAACATTCGTATTCATGAATGTGATTGGTTTGGTTGTTTTCTATGTATATTATGTATAAATTTATAGAAAAAAAATATGTCTGTGCTTGTATCAGTTGTTTAGTACCTATATCATAAACTCTGCTTAGCTTGGAACTACATGGGGCTGTATGAGGGGCTATATGTTCTGAGGCTGTAGCAAGTATAATTATTATTAGATTTAAATGAAATTAGCATAGTAGTTGAGCAAAATAACGCTTAAGTAAGGTAGATTTAAAACAATATGTAGAATATAACATGTTTAAATTCATATTTAAGGATTACGCAATTACATTTTTGTTACAGATTGGTTTATGCCTGGCAAATGCAAAGAATTTGCCAAATGAATCGCGTCAGTCACGATCATTATTGCGATCTGATGATTCTGAATCCAGTGAATCTGTGTCTTCAATAGATCGTGATAATGATAGTAGTGATGATGATAATGACGATAACGAATCTAGAAATAATAGTAACATAGAAGCAATCCGAAGAAAAATTGAAGAAAAGCAAAGGAAAGAGATAAAAAAACTAGAAGAAAAAAGACGCGAAGAAACAAGGAAATTGGAAGAAAAACGGAAAAAAATTCAGGAAAAGCTAGCAAAAGAGGAACTGAAATTACAACAGAAAAGACAAGAAGAAGAACGTAAGCTTCAAGAACGAATTGAGAAAGAAAAACGTAAGCAAGAGGAAGAGAACAGGAAAAGACAAGAAAAAATACTGAAAGCAGAACAAAAACGTCAAGAAAAAGAGCGTAAGAAACTTGCAGAACTACAAAAAGAAGCTCTGGAGGATAATAATGCCCCTGACCTAAATAGTGCAGAGTCTAATGAAGTAAATGACTCATTAGACTTTGAAGATTTATTAAAGAGTTACGTCTATGAACAATATGGCGTAACAACGGTAAGTCCAAGTATTGAGAAGAAATCAGCCTTATATAGATTTAGACTCGAAGTGCTTAGACTTAATGCATATAGCACTAAAAGTGAAAAAAGACGAGCATTAATAAACTGGTTAGAAAATGAAGGACGAAAAGATAACACTGTACAAAATAGTTTTAGAAATTATTTGTCAAATCGCATTAATATCACAGAAATAGAACAGTTAAGAATAAGATTGATTAGACAGATTGAAAAGTTAAACAATGAATCAAGGTTGATAAATAACGCTGTATCAGTATCACCATTAGCTTCTATTGCACAAAATAATGTAGAAGAAAAGAAAACTTTGGTCCAAGCTATATCACAATTGCTATCTACTTTACTTCCGAATTTGATTAACGGTGACCAAAATAGTAACTCTAATACTTTGTCTCCTACTACCAATGGACCTTCAAATATTATACCAAATACAGATCCCAGTAACACTATTATATCTGGTGTTGATAATATAAATCCTACTGTAACTGATGCATCTGCTTCCGGTGTTCCTGCTGTTAATCCCACGGAAACTGTCTTACCTGGTACACAAACTGTTGTTAATTCTTCTGATGGTGTAGTATCGAATGCTGATACAACTTCTACAGCAAATAGTAACATCATTTCTTCTGGTACTAGTGTATCTGTATCACCTGGTTCAGCAGTTGATGGGGCTGAAGCTACTTCTACTGGAAACAATGGCGCTGCTTCTGATAGTTCCTTATCTGATCCAGCATCCAATACTGATGCAATTCCTTCAACAATTAGTAGCGTTTCTTCTAATATTGATTCTGAAATTTCTATCTCTGATACTACGTCTACTATTTTATCCACAGCTGGCGGCTCAATTGAAAATGCAATATCTGCTGCTGACACACCTTCCGTTGCTAGTAGTAATACTGTTTCTTCTAATGGAGTTACCTCAGGAGTTACTGCTGTTGATTCTACAGACAGTTCTGTTGTTATATCTACAGTTAGCAGTTCAACTTCAGCTTCAGCGTCTAGTACAGATACAAACTCTGCAGGAAATAATAGTACTGTTTCAGCTAACGAATCTAGTTCAAGTGTTCTTACTATTGATTCTTCTAACTCTGCCACACCGAGTGCCGTACCTGCACCTGGTAGTTCAATTGAAGGTGAGGCATCCTCTGCTGTTGCAAATCCTGCAGCAAGTAGCCCTTCTGATGCTAATATTGGAACTAGTTCTGGCATTTCCACTATTGACTCCACTGATGTTGCATTGTCTGGTGGGGAACAGACAGTTGTTATTTCGTCTGAAGGTACAGCTTCGAGTTCCAATACAGTTGCTGCAGCAAATAATGATGCTACTACACCTGATGCGTCTTTATCTGGTTCCAATATTTCTGTTATTGATTCTACTAGTTCTGTTACATCTAATGTCGTCATATCTGCGGTCAGTGATTCATCCCAAAATGGATTGCCAAGTTCTGATACCACTTCTTCTTCTTCATCTGGAGTTGAAAGTGCAACTGTCAACTCTGCTGCAAATAACGGTGCCATATCTACTGATACCTCTTTACCTGGGTCAGATCTTTCCACCACTTCCACAAGCATTGCTGATGTACAAACTAGTATTGTATCCACAGCTGGTAGCCCAACTGAAAGTACAGTATCTAGTTCTGACGCAATTTCTGCAACGAGTAGCATTTCTGGCGATGGATCTAGTTCTAGTATACTCACTGCAGATTCATCTATATCTGTCTCATCTGGTGTGGAAATTACAAATATTGTTTCCTCTGGAGATGCTGTATCGAGTGCTGATACAATTCCAGTATCTAATAGCGAAGCCATTTCTACTGACACTCCAATATCTGGTTCGTCATCAACTAGCAACAATGAAATTTCTGTTACTGAATCTGTACCAGGATCTAATATCGCTGGTTCAATTAACTCTGATATATCTGGCGTCGGAACTGCAGTACCAGAAGTTGACATTAATTCTATTGGAAATGATAACACTGCTTCCACTGATTTACCTGTTTCTGATTCCGAACTTTCTACTGGGTCAATTAACGAAATACCTTCGGTTAGTAGCTCAACAGAAAATACAATTCCCGTATCAAGTAGTAATACTCCTTCTGATTCTGCCATTACTGCTACTGAGGTTGCAATTGCTGATTCTACTGATAGTACATTATCTGATGCTGACGGTTTGGCAGGAAATATTGATATTTCTTCCACTATTATATCTGTATCAAACTCCAGTCTTATTAATTCATCAGCACCTGAAGTTAATACAGCAGTTAACTCTGTTGATGAAACCGTATCAAGTACTGACTCAAGTTCAGCATCAGCATCAACAAGTATTGATATTGCTACGTCGGAAGTATCTACATCTGCTTCTGAAATTCTGACAGATGCTACCACCAATACTCCTGTAGTTGAAATTGACAATTCAGGTGGAGCCTCTACTCAAGATCCATCATTAGCTCTAGAAAATATTAATAGCGCTACAACTGATGGCACTCCTATTACTCTAGATATCAATGCTTCAGAAGCAACAATTTTAGAAAGTGATGGTATAGCAACTACGATCTCAGAGGTTAACAGCATCACTTCTGAAAATAGCAATGCTATAATATCTGATGAAGTTACTACTACTGCTGGAGATCTTACTGCAATAGGTGAAATTAGTCTTGAAGCATCCACCACGGTTGCTGGTCCTTCAAGCTTGAATGAAGTTGATAGTATTGTTACGTCTGGCAATATAAATGAAATTGTAAACGAATCACAAACAGAATCAGGCATTATTGCAACCGTACCGGAAATCAATATTCCTGCAGTTCCTTTGCCAGCAATCAATCAATTTCTAGAATTATTACCAGAACTAAATCGTCCTAGTGAACCAGGTGCAATTGTAATAGAAGTAAATCGGCAATAATACGTTAACTGACTATGTAATAAATAACATGTTGTATCTAAATAATGTATATAGATAAATATAGAAATTGAACAAATGATTTTGTAGATATGTGAATTTAAATTAAATATAAATACAGGGCAAATTTTGTGTTCATTTAATTCCATAAATTAATAATATCCTATATAATAATCGTGAGATCCATAATATGACAGAGTTTTACAAGAGGTAATTTCCACTAGAAAATAAAGAAAATTTACCCTAATATCTATGTAGTACTTGAAAAGATTCTCAATAAAAGACTCTATAAGTTTTGATATTTTATATTTTACTAGTGACTTTTCTAACTACTTTTTACAAATGTTTGGTTTACAAGCAGCATATTTAATTTAATTCTATATTGTGGAATGCAGAACAGAGGTATTCTTTTATGTATAATTTTTGATATATCTATTACTAAAATTAATTTATATAGTGTTAACAACTTATATTTATATAAACAATTAGAAATTATTTTTATAGAAATTTGTCAAATCCAATATTTGTTAGTGGGATTATTAGGTGGATTTGGATAATTGTGTTGAGAAAGGGGATCGGGAATATTCGGAAATGTATACGGATCATTCATATATTTATATTCACTGGAGAGACCAGCTAAACTCATATTTAGGGAGTTTTGAGAAGGACTCCAATTCGCAGATGAAGATGGGTCCACCGAAACTTTGGAATAATCAGTAGGAACTTTTGGATAATCATTATTTGGTAATGTCTTATATTCATCTGCAGCTGATTTTACAAATGCGTCCTCTCTGGTATCAATAACTTCTTCACTAGTTACTTTATCTTCAGCTTCTGTTTCTTTTGGAAGGTAATTAATAGGTTTGCTATATACATCATTAGGATATCTTGCGTAGTCATTTCTGGGGATTCCTGTGTCTAATATTTGGCTGTGAGTGGCTCCATTTGCACCACTAACTAGGTGACTGAAACTAGAACCAGATGTGCTTGGGAAAGCCGCACTCTGGAAGGCTTGGTTTAAATGTTGCGACTGTGCCATGAGTTGGTTATAGTTGGTATATTTTTGATGATGCCAAGCCTCAGGATTCTGTGTGTGATGATGAGATGGAATTTCGCCAGCTGGGTATGGACATGGTATTTGTGGTATTGGTAAACTAGAGTAACCAGAGAGACTTGGAGTTGAATTTGAACCGGTGTGTTTTCGTAAGCGAGCCCGTCGGTTTGAGAACCAGACCTGAAACATAAAATATTCATACTAGTATAATAGATGAGAAAGAGTATGCTTCTTTATTCTAAACGTAACTACGTAAACGTAAATACTTGTTGACACCTTTGAAATATTAGGCGCTTTAAAAACATAATTATTTACATAATCGGAATGGCAAAAAATAGCTTACGCCCTAACAGATGGTAACCGTAACCTACATATACAGGGGGAAGGGGATTGTTAGTAATGTGGATTGACAACATTGCTAGCAATGTACTTTGTCAGCTCGACCTCCACGCGGTTCCCCCTGGAAACCATCGTGTTAAATTCCTGGTGAATTTGTCACGATGGGCTAACTGACCTGACCTCATGCTCATCTTATCATCCTCCACTGGTGCCCCGCCAGCGTAAACCGTTAGCGCAGGAGGGTGTACCATTCCATTATCATCCACAAAAAAAAACCTACATATACATGACGATAATCAGGTACATGACGTTATCATGTATCGCCCATATTACCATTTATGTGTTGTTATTTTGGAGTTGTAATGTATAGAATAGGATATAAAATTCTTTATTAAAATAAACGTAAATTTTATCACTTTTGAATTGACATACTTAATTTTACAATCTACTACTCAATCGGAATACTATATCATTATAACAATAATGAACAAAATATTTGCATGTTGCTCCTTTAAATAATTGTTGTAACTTTACATTTCGAAGTTAAAATATGTAAATACAAATTACCAAATAGCACTAATTCATTACAGTTAAAATATTAAATATAAAAACTGGTTGAGTAACTAAATCAGTCGTAGTAATTAGAGCAGATCAGTCCCTAATGTACATTGTAATTTCATTGCTTTATATTTCACCCTTCACACCTACAAGACATCTTACAATGCAAGCTTGCAGGCAGAAATAGGTGAGACAGACGACTTTGTATAAAGTCTAGGTTAGAGTGGAGCATTATGGTCTTATAGTTGTCCATACACTTTTGATACTGACGATGATTTGATATAAATGGTTGGTATCAAGCGTAGACATAAATATAAAGTAAACGCGTCTAACTTAGAATATCCCAATTATTGCGTAAAAAATAAATAACTAATATACCTGTATTCTGGCTTCTGTAAGTCCAGTTTGGAGAGCCAGCTCCTCTCTAGTGTACACATCAGGATACTGAGTACGGTGAAACGCTCGCTCCAATGCATCCAACTGTTCCCCAGTGAAAGTTGTTCGGGATCGGCGCTGTTTCCGTTTCAGCGTTAAACCTGGTTCTGATTCTATATCCGAAGAATCTGACCCTCGACCTGTTTGAAACAAATGTAGCAACTAAATTATTTTGATGAAGTATAAATAACTTTTGTGCTATGCTAATATATTATGAAAATTTTGATGTGGTGTCGGCATTTAATAAAAGACATTTACATAGTACTCCAGACCGTCAATTTATGATTGGCACCATGGGCGTCACATAATGACGTAAGTTACGTACTGGAGTTATACACTTACCATTAGGTGTTTACCATTCCAATTACACAAAATAAGAAATGAACTGAAGATTTAATCTAGATCCAAATACCTAAAATATATTGCAGGATGTCTTTTCGTAAGGTTGACTTACGTTCTTAAACAATTTATTTGACACCACAGTAATTTGTCTTCATCTCTTTTTTGAGACACGCGTTATTTATTAGCGGAATGGTTTTTTTTTGCAAAAACCCACATCATATTTTAATACGCCTAAATCAAGAGCCGTCAGACTCGCGGGTCGGTCGATCTCATTTATAAATCGGTAGCGGAATCCTACGGGAAACATATTAAAAAACGGCCTTAACAATAGCCAGCTTTGCCCTTAAAACTGATTTTAAAAAATGCGGCTTATATTAATAGCCTTTTGAAAGAAGTCAAAATTGAATGAGATGAAAAAATAGGGGCTCAGTGCGGCGCGGAGTAAGGAACACCCAGTGTGGCGGTTTCTTTGTCGGCTTCTTTGCTGTTCGGGTGACATTTTGGCACCATTCAATATTTTGGTGTCGCGTTATGGATTTATGATATGTAAACGAATATGTGATTTAATTCCGAAAGTTACAGCTACATCCGATTTGTATCAGCCACTACATAAAATATGTTTCAGCCAATTTGTAGGTATGTCGTGATACATAATTATTTTTTATACGTCTACCGACGTACGTACGTAATGTTAATACAAAATTTTACAATTTGACATCGAGTTTTGAGATAGCAACAATAATATTTAAGTTCAAGTCAAAGTTCAATTTTCATGTGTACGTATTATTTGGTTTTATAAAAATATGCTTGTAGTATGTCTTTCTTAAGTTCTTATAAAATTATATATTTTTATTGTAAAAAAGTAAATATATTATTTTCATTTAAGCAGCGGAAGTCTGTGATTACTCACACTAGATGTAGGAAGAGCTTGGCGGGCATAAAGCAAAGGGCATCATATCTAACCACAAAAGCCGCGACACCAAATAAAAAACAACGTATTGTAATAAAATGATTTACATTGCTCAAATTCTCTGGCTCGCTCGCGACTGTGACAGATTTATTTAGTCTTTTTTGTTCCCAGTCCTGATCATAAGTATGAGAATAAACGAGTCGCATTTCGAAAATAAGTCGATTAACGATACACGACTTTAAAGCAGAACATCAAAGTTCATTTCGCCGGTGTGGCCACTGGAGTGCACAAAGGCAATACTGTAAAGATTTTATATCTGTTGAAAGAAGAGAGTTTTATGTAGCTGACCCTAGTGGGAGAGAGTCGGGTGACTTTTAGCGATTGCCGAAATGTGACCCCGTGAAGACCGCCGATTCCGACCGCCTCATAATTTGGAAGTTGAAAGAGCTCCGGCATTTTAACACCTTCATAATCTCCGTTCATTAAACCACCCGACCAGCCTTTGTTTCAGCGGGTTGTTGGGATGTTAACAGATGGTCGTATTAGTACTCCGAGCAGTGGGCGTATGTAGCTCATTTCTTTCACTGTCAAATACTCGCATATACAATAAACCGAATGGTATTTTTGGTCGATATTTTTGCAACTAACATACGACTTTATATCCTACAAATATATTCTACTGTTTTTGTCATAATTTAGAGTATTAAAAGTTAGTACTACGTTGTATTATATAAGACAGGTATAAAGTAATATTAAGACAAACAAAATAATAGTTCATATTGATATATTACACATTGATTATGAATAGGTACGATATGATACGAATACATTTAATGAATGTTCCACTTTTCAGTAATGGAGGTGTCAATTTAATCTATTTTACGAAATAGATTTTATATTATTACATAGATTTTTATCATATATTTTATATACAAAATAGTTTTTGCTAAAATTACTTTGAAATCTGTTGGGGATTAGTTCTTTTTTCTCGGTCCTTCTACTGAATGGGAACTATTTTTAGACCTCTATGTTAAATGTTTTTTGTGTGTCAGGTATAAAATATTATATATTACTCTGAAAGAAGTATTTTTATCTCCTATATTAATGTGTACCAGGCCTTCTGATTACACGTTGAATAAAAATAACACGCCTTTTTAATGATTTTTATTGATTACTGTTTTAACACAACAATAGGACATTCGCAGAAACGCCATCTTATTCATTTCTATATAATGCTAATATCACTCTATTTTGACAACTGACAATTACAGATTAATGTGTCAAACTTGACATTGACACGCGGATGTAAATACATCACAAATACTCCCCCTATAAATTGAGTTTTACAATAGGTTTTCTTTCTCTTTGTGAGCGCCTTAAACCAATAATTTCAGAATTACAATTAGACCCTATTATAGAATTATCATCTTTTGAAACATTGCTACCAATATTATTTCCCTCAGAATCACCTACTTGAGAAGTTACAATAGTTTCTAAAGATCTATTTAAATTATTATTATTACTACAATCTCTATTACAAATGTTTTCATCAACTATACTCTTAGGAACTACAACTTCAGAACATACTTCTTTCAAAGTTATATCTTCTGAATTTACTTTTTCAATACTAAAATCCTGATTAGTTTGGGATGGAGAGCTTATTATTTGATCTAAATGTCTTTTCCATATTAAATTCTCATTTACTACTTTACATAAATAAGTTCTCTGTCCCAAGACCTCATCAATAATACATTTTACAAAAACCTTTTTATTTGGGTTTCTATAATCCCTACAATATACCCAATCTCCTTCCTTAAATGTATCCTGTCTACTCCCTCTTTTAATCCTCTCCCCTTGTTCTTCCTTTATGGATAATAAATCTAGTCTAGTTCTAAGTTTCCTTTGAAACATCAATTGAGAAGGACAAACTCCTGTAACACTATGAATAGAATTTCTATAATGAAATAAGTACCTGTACATTAATGTTTGAAAAGAATTATTACAATTTAAATCATCTTTTAATGCTTTTAACATTCCATATTTAAAACTTTTTACCGAATTCTCAGCAAAACCGTTGGTTGCTGGATGGAATGGTGGTGACGTTTCATGTTTAATACCATTCTTGTATAAAAATTCAGAAAAATCTCTTGATACAAATACACTTGCATTATCAGTAACTAAAATTTTTGGTAAACCGTACCGTGCAAAACATTCTCTAAACTTCTCTATTGTATATTTAGAATCAGTATTTTCCATAATAAATGCCTCTGGCCACTTTGAATATGTATCAACAATTAGTAAAATGTTTCTACCTTTAAATGGACCTAAAAAGTCTGCATGTACTCTCTCATATGGACTATTTGTTTTTGGCCATGAAATAATATTAGATTTTGGTGGTTCTGGACGCATCGACATACATATGTTACAATTTTTTACATAACTTTCAATCATCTGGTCCACTTTTGGCCACCAAAAATATGACCTAGCATTAGATTTCATCCTTACAATACCTTCATGTGTCGAATGTAACTCTTTTAATAACAAATTCTGTATTTTTTTTTGAATTATAACTCTATAACCCCACATGATTACTCCTTTATCAATATATAACTCGTCTTTCCTCTGTAAAAATGGCTTGAAAACATCACTTACATTATTTGAAAAACCATATCTTATCATATTAAATACCGAACTAAGAATAGGATCCCTTCGCGTTTCAGATCTTATTCTATTAACATCAATTACATTTTGATCTTCTACAAAATTAATATAATCATATTCTTTATAATACATGTTATCAGTGACAGGTAATGGTAATCTAGACATACAGTCTGCATTTACATTTTCTGTACCTTTAATATGATTTAATGTATAATCAAACCCAGACAAAAATAATGACCACCTTTGTAATCTACCTGCTGCCATTTGTGGCAAACTTTTATGCTCACCAAATAAAGCTTTTAAAGGCTTATGGTCTGACAATAACTCAAACTTAGTTCCTATCAAATACTGATACAACTTACTGACTGCCCAATATAAAGCTAATGCTTCTTTATGTATCATTGAGTATCCTCTCTCTGCTTTTGTATACACTCTAGATATAAAAGTAATAGGTCTCTCTGAACCATCTGACATAATGTGACTTAATACAGCACCTATACCATTATTTGATGCGTCACATGCTAATCTTAAGGGCTTATTCCTATCATAATGAATTAGTATTTTATCAGAAATGATCTCCTTTTTTATTAATTTAAAACTTGCTTGGCACTCTCTTGACCAATTAAATGTTGAACTCTTTTGCAATAGTTCATAAATAGGTTTTAATTTTGTAGATAACATTGGTATAAATTTAGCATAATAATTAACCATGCCTATCCAAGATCTTACTTCTGAAATATTTTGGGGTGGGGGTGCTTTAATTATACTATCTAAATGTGAAATATCTTTTTTTAACCCTTCTCCTGAAATAATATGGCCTAAATACCTTATCTCCTTTTGAAAAAATATACATTTGTTTTTGTTAAGTCTTATGCCTGCATCCTTAAAACGTTTTAAAACCTCTCTTAAATTCTGAAGATGCTCAAGGTCATTGGCACCCGTAACCACTACATCATCAATAAAATTGACTACCCCTTTAGCTCCTAGCAAAGTTTTCTCAAGTTTTGATTGAAATATAGCACTAGCTGGCTTAGTACCATACGGTAATCTATTTAATTTATAAATACCTTTTGATGTAGACCAAGCTAACAGTTTTCCTGTAGCTTCATCTAATATTAAATAATTAAAAGCATTTCGAAGATCTAATCTACTATAATTCTGACCTCCCTGCAGAGCTGTAAATATTTCTTCAATTCTAGGTATTGGGTGATTTACATCTTTTAAATATTTGTTAACAGTCACTTTATAATTAGCACATAATCTTAATTGACCATTCTCCTTAATAACCGGTACTAAAGATGTTCCCCAATCTGAATTATCCACCTTGGTAATAACTCCTTCGTTCTCTAACTTTGTTAACTCATGCTCTACTTTATCTTTAAAAGAAAAAGGAATGGGTCTAGGCTTCATAAAAATAGGTTCTGTATTCTCTTTTAATTCTAAATGAATCTTTTCACCTTTAATAACACCCAGCTCATTTTTAAAAACATCTGAATATTCCTGCAAAATATTTTCTAAATTTAGTGAATCTATTGAATTCAAATCTGTTAACTCTTTCAAATTTATGTTTAATATATTCATTAAATCCCGACCAAAAAGATTTCTACACCCATTTTCTACCACTAACAAAGAACAATTACATTTTCTTTCATTGACTTGCAATGCAACTGAAATTTTACCAACAGGCTTTACTATCTCACCACTATAAGTTTTCAATACTAATGGAGTTCCTTCTAATTTAACATTACTAAATTTCTCACTATAAATTCTTTTTGGTATACAGGAAACGGCTGCACCTGTATCCAATTCCATGTTTAAAGGGATTGAATTTACATAACACTTTACCATAAATGGAGAAATATGATTAACATCTGTTATTGGTACCATCATAAACATATCTACTTGTTCTTCCCTAATGTCTATACTATTTGTGGGCTTATTTTTACATACTATAGCTAGATGCCCAATTTTATTACAAATTTTACATTTATAGGTTTTGTACTTACATTTAGCAAATGAATGGTTAGGTTTTCCACAATGTATACATTTTAAAATATCCTGAGCTTTCCTGTCGCTCTTTTGTTTATTATATATTTTGACCTGTGAACAATCTTGTTTCTTATTGGATTTACTAGAAATTTTATTAACAATTACCAACTCCTTATTTTCTTGATAAGCTGACTCTTTGTTTAAGGCTATATCCAATAATTCCTTGATATTTCTTGTTATTGTCTCCTCACATAACCTGTCTTGTATGGGTCCTGGTCTCAGCCCCGTAACGAATTTATCCTTTACATTTTCTTCAATATTCTTTTCAAAGTTGCATTCCGTTGCAGCTTCCTTTACTCTTGTAAACCATTTTGATGCTGATTCTCCTTCCGCTTGCCGTAAGCTGTAGAATCTTATTCTTTTTCGAAAATGTGACACTCTTGGTTGGAATCTTAACTTTAACGCTTCCTCGATTTCTTTATAACTTTTTTCCTTTGGCAAAGATGGATGCACCATGCTTTTCAAAATTTTATACACATCTTGATGTAATGATATAAGTAATGTAGGTAATTGTTTTACCTTGTCAATGTCGTTTGCCGTGAAGTGTTGCTCCATTCTTTCCAAGAAGCAGTTAATATCATCTCCTTCTTGAAATGATTTGAATAAAATGTTCGACGCCATGCCGATTACTTTTTATCTTATTTAAAATGCGAATTCCTTTAAATATTTTTGATCCTCGTCGCCATTTAATGTGTACCAGGCCTTCTGATTACACGTTGAATAAAAATAACACGCCTTTTTAATGATTTTTATTGATTACTGTTTTAACACAACAATAGGACATTCGCAGAAACGCCATCTTATTCATTTCTATATAATGCTAATATCACTCTATTTTGACAACTGACAATTACAGATTAATGTGTCAAACTTGACATTGACACGCGGATGTAAATACATCACATATATATATAAAATTATAATTTTATTCTATAGCAAACCTAACCTAGCAGAAAAGTAATAAATACGATGCGCCTAATAGTTAAGGACAGGCAAATATTGAAGTCATGTCAATCTTTATCATTATTGCACCTACCACTTGTGTCTACCTATTAATAATAGGTCTAATTATAAGTTGTGATTTTCGAGGAAGAGAAAATATGCATTCTTATTTGATTTCAATAACATCTAAATATAAATATTTTGTCCATGAAAAGCATATGATAAACAAAATTTAATAACTAAACATTTTCAGGATGGACGTGGTTATAAATTATAAATAAATTAGTTATAGAATTAGTCAGGACTTTGATGCTAGCTTGTATAGCTTATTTTTTTTAAATGTAAACCTGCTTGATATCACAGTAGTCTGGACCGGCATCTACATATTTAATGTATTAGATACTAAAGTATCTAATACATTAAATATGGACAGGATAACGGGATCCTAATGGTGAATTGATTCAATAAGGTAGAAATTCTACCATAACACGAGACTCATGTTAACAGCCATAAGTAGTATCAGCTAGGTGGCCTATTCATCCTTCTAGGTAGATACCAAAGTGCACCAGTGGAAGTTGCTGAGATGAGGAGGAGGTCAAGTTGCCAGTTCAGCCGAGGAGAATTTAATCGCAATGTGTTGCAGGGGGGAATCGCATGGAAACCAATTTAATATGATACATTTCTAGCAAGTATTCCTTCGCTTTCGTCAGTGGAGGTGAGTCTACTAATCGCACTAAATTATTATGGGCTAAGTCTTTCTTTTTTCAATTTGGAGAAAATGGATGAATTGGCTATTGCGCCTATCAAAGTAATAACAAATACCATACGGCCAAAGACGCAGGCTTCAGCTAGTAATTTAATAAAATTTAACTACTGACCTGTGTTGTCTTTTTTTAATAGGCTACTTTCTGAAGAAAGTAAGTGACAAAACATTATTATAGTCAAAATGTGTCTGTAAAAGGTTTTAGTTTCTATGACTATGTAATAATACTAATGATATGTAATAATGATAAAATGATAATATAATACTAATGATATGTAATATGTAATAATACTTATAAAGCATTTAATTTACAAATAGATTTATATTTTTACTACGAAGTTATAGGTATTGGATTGGTCATAGGGGTACAGAATATCCTTTATTCTTCTGTAGCTATGTCTTTGTCGGTAAGTCGTGCACTTCTGCTTGCATGGAGGTCGGGAAGTTATGGGAGGCCTTCAGTTGAATAATGTGATGAGACAAAATTGTCTTGAATACAATGCGAGTTAACAAATGAACGCGTAATAAATAGTTGACATGTTTCAAGTCCAATACCGGTTACATTTGGATTAAGGGCATAGTGCATGTGTGTTTTATTTAATTATTTACCGACGACCTCGGTGGTCTAGCGGTCAAGCACACTGCTTTACGACCGATGGTCGCGGGTTCGATTCCTCGCACGGCACAAACATTTGTATCCATGAGTATGATTGTTTGTATCGGTCTGGGTGTTTTCTATGTATAATATGTATGTATTTACAAAAAAAAATATCTATGTATATGTATCAGTTATCTAGTACCCATAACACAAGCTCTAGTTAGCTTAACTTGGGTCTAGATGGCGCTGTGTGAATTGTCCTGAGATTATTATATTATATTATATATATTATATATTTTTATTTAATTCCTCAGGTAGAATTTGTAGTACGTCGGCTATCCGGGTACCTATGTCAGTCTTACCTATATTAGCTGAATTAAAAGGATTTGCACTCTGTGAAACTGTATTCGGTTGTAGGATGACATTAGGCATTACATTATGATTGTGAAATTACAGGGTAAGGCAAGTATGAATCTATACATCGTGTGTTGCTTGTATATTAAAAAAAAACTAAAAAGACTGGATGTTTATAGTTCAATAGGCGAAGGAAAGGCCGTCATGTCGTATGTCATTCGACTAATCTAATGAAAAATATGAAGACGATGTTACACGATCGAGCTAATATTATTGAAAGGAATTTATTTGGTATGAGGTACACATACATACACAGTCTAGATTACAGATACTTTTTACATTTACAATTCTCGTGGTATAGCTCGTAATAAGTGTGGGTTAGCTCCTCATTCATATCCTGGAACTTTTATATCCATACAACAGTCTCGAATGCAAATCGAATGCGTGTGCGCCGCAGCGTATCTTCGAGAAGGTTTCTATAATAGTAATCATCAGTGTCGACCATCACTACATCACTTTATTCTAACGACAGTTATTAAACAAATGCGAGATTTTATCGCGCACCTTTGTTTCATTGTGCTCCTGTGAAAGTAATGCTTTATTGCGAGACTTTCAGTGACAGTTTGAAATATTACGTTGAGTGCAAGATGCTTTATTAACTACAAATGTAATAATATAAAAGAACAAGACGTGAATGTTTCTTAATGCTCTCCCTAAAATGAGAAAGTAGCATCCAATTTGTTATTTTTACACTATAGTTAATAGTCTGTACGAAAATATGTTTAACGGATTTTATCCATTCATACCTATTATATCTAAAAATAATAAATATATTATAACTCTTGGGTAGGAGTAGATTTACTACATAATACTGGAGAATATGAAATAACCATTTTCTTGGAATAACTATATTGCTTGGTTGTTTAGACAGAACTAAAAATAATCCGGAGCATTGAAATAAGCATTATTTTACATATTCCTCTTCAACAATTCTGTACTTAATACATTATATAATGCATAAAAAAAGTGGAAACGATACGGCGGCCGCTTTGCTCTCAACGAAAACCCCGCTCAACAGGTACAGCATAAATTTAAAATACAATTAATTTGCGACAAAACGTACAAACACAATAATGCAACAATGATGTACTGGAAAATATGTTACCTATGTGCATTGTTCGTGTTTCAGCACTATCGAAAGCGCAACGGGCGGCTAGCTATGTCCCGCTTTGTCGGCCCCTTGTATCGACGCCCGCCAAACGTAGCCGCCCTTTGACGTTTGAGAGAACGAACTCCAATATTTCAAACAGCAACAATGACCAAGTGATATTTTGTGTGCGGAAATTGATTTTTTTAACACACCTCGTGAGTAAGCTTTGACAGGTTGTGGCTATTAACTTGCAAATAAACTATTCAAACGGACGGGAAGTTATTGGACAATGTTTGGGTGTTTGAGGCTACGATAACACCTGATACTAATTCATACATACGGAAGTGTATATTAATATAGATGGGAAATTTGATTTTATTATGATGTATTTTATTTTAGCATTGACTTAGGGCGATATTGACAATAATTTTTGTTTATAATTATATAATTTGAAAAAATAAAGTTGGCTTTAGTATATATTAATAGTACGTAGTGTATATATTAGTAATATATAGTATGTATATATATTATTAATATGTAGAAAAAATATTTTTCTGTCTTTAATGTTTAATGTTTGTAATCTATCAATTATACATGATCTTGTATCGAAGATTTAATAATTCAGTGTGACATTTTCATGAACATTTTTTCATAACGGAGTTTATTACAGGTCACTGAGTCGGTTAAAACGTGTGGAAACAGATAGCTCGAAATTTATTCAGTAGCACTTTGTGAATACCGTGCAACATCCTTTTTGAGAGCATCGAATGTACAGTTTTTTTTTAATATTTTATCATTGGTTTATTTTAATTAAAATAATATTAGTTTTACACGAACAGACATGAGATAAATATTTTATTACTTACTACTTTTATTACTCTTTTACATATTATATACCTAGATAAATTGTACTATCATAATATATCTTTAAGAAATCATTTCGGTTGCAACGTTTATGCACAATTCACATACCCATTCTTCGAGGCTCGTTCTGCTGTGGTGTATTCAAGTATCTAATATCGACAGTCCACAAATACTTCGAATACCCCAACATGTGATTATGGTCGAAAAGATGAATTGTGTGTACAAAACTTAGACAATTCTCTTTAATTTATCATATCATATATCAATCACAACAAAATTAAAATTAACTAATACAGGATTACGTAAATCCCGCCTAATACGACTATAAAGACTAATACGAAATACACAAAAAATATCTAAAACTGAGAATCCGTACATTGGAGAATCTATTAATAAAAATTGAATTTGTGATGTTACCGTTCTAGTAATAATCTTGAAATGAATCTAGATAATAGAATAACATATCTGGGGAATACTGTTGAATTTAAGTTAGCGCAAACCGTAAAGCCTACACCAGAAGCCAGTGAAATATGGCAACTCTATAAGAAATAATATGGAGTTAAGGTGTATTTGTATCAGTATATTATAGTATCTAACGAATGTAAACTGCTAAAACAGTTTGGAGGTAACGGAGGGGAAGTATTAACCAATACTACAAACTACACAAAAGTCTATGCTTTGATCTATGTTAATATTGGTTGGTAACTTTTTTATACCTAGAAGGCAAACAAGTTGAGGGCCTACTTAAGGGTATATAGACTAAGAATGAAAGTTTTTCTCAAGAAAAAAAGGTTATCTTTTGATAACTCTAATTTAGTGCTCTATTTAAATTGCCATGAACGATAATATAGCTATTTTTTATGTGAGTGTAATAGCAAAGTAGCTGACAGCTCACCTTACTGTAAGTGGTAACCACTAAAATCGTAACGACCATTAGATCAAAAATGTATATATAATATACTTAGTATCCATATTTTATAGGATGACTGTAAAAAAGAAATGGTTTATTTTATAGAATTTCATTATCAACTGAAATATAAAGAAATTTCTTCTTTGTAATAAATTATTAGGAGAAAGCATATAATGCCTTTTGAGTTACGAAATATTTTGGTGAACATACCATAAAACTGACATCGTTTCGTTTATTTATTTTTAATTTTCAGAGTCTATTTTGTTCATTTTAGTATCGTATAAATTTTGTCTGGATTAGTAATCAGTTTTTATGGAGCAATTTGTATTTATTCAGTTAAATGTACATTTCAAACTCAAAATTTGCTGTTTTTATATGTATTGTAACTTTAAGTTGTTACAACGTAATATGCTGAATTAATATATGTATTTTTTAGCTTATTTATTTAGGCCAGGTTAAATTTAAACAATGACTAAGTAAAGGATAAATAAGTAATCTCACCACCATGTGTGTATCTGAAGTGTCTCTCTTTCTTTCTCTCTCTTCCTAGCTATATGTCCAGCTAGGAAGAGAGAGAAAGAAAGAGAGACACTTCAGATACACGTTACTTTTTAAATCGATTTCTCTGGTGTAGGCTTTATGGTTTGCAAACTTGAATTCAGTAGTATTCCTCAGATATGTTTTTTCTTTTATTCAGATGCATTTCAAGGTTACTACTAGAGCAGTAACATCACCAATTCAATTTTTAACAATAGTTTCTCCAGTGCAAGTTAATTAGACCTTTGATAATATTAAAAAAATAACAATAAATACTTACCACCAAGAATGCCATCAATGCTATAATCTTTCTTTCCGTCTGGGTCTCTCGCGCCTCCGCGCAGCAACCGAGAAATGGACGAAATGCTGGGTGGATCTGTCACGCCCTCCTGTAACACGTGATTGTGTAAGTTAACAAAAAAGTAAAAAAAGTCGCTAGACTTTTTGTCGCGCCATCGATTGTTTCTCAACTAAGACAAAGACCGCCCACTGTGTCGTTTTTAGATAGTTTAGGTAAAAACTTCCGTTCTAATACTTACCAGCATTGTTTCGCAAACTTGATAGCGTTTTGGAGATTTTCAATTCATCTATACATATAAATAATATTGTTGTGTCTGTTTGTAAATAACCGTTTTTTACTACATGGATATGAATATAAATACGGTACATATACGAAATTTTATTTTTTTACAATTTTTGTCTGTCTGTCTGTTTATTCCGACTAATCTCTGAAATGGCTGGACCGATTTTGATGGTACGGCTGATTTAATAAGGAGTAACTTAAGCTACTTTTATTTTGGATTTTTTTTTTAAATTAATTAATTGGTATTTACCAAAAAAGTAAAACTGATTAACTTTTTTGGTAAATTCCAAGCAGACGAAGTCGCGGGTACAGCTTGTTTATAATATAATAAAAGCTCTACCATATACATGTACACACCACTGTACCAGATACATATAACTGAGAATTTAACCCATGATTTATCTTATAAAAATAAATTTCGCAAAATCCAAGCAGTGACAATTCAGTTGATGAAATTGTAACTTAGATATTTGGGTTAATAATTCAATAAAAATTATTGACTCTCTCTGTTTAACCCATGTAAACGACGATGTTATCTAGTGTAAAACTTTCTTATATTAAACACCTTTCATCGCCATATTTATTATACTCATTCAGAGTATAATAAAAGCCTTCTACTAAAAATCTGAGAAAACGAAGACCAATCCTTGGTGTATAGTTTTATATAAACGAACTGTAATATACAACATATCCTCATATCCACGAAGTTAACAAGTCCCGAGAGGCCACAATAGAAAATTTTGCCGTCGTCAAACAAAACTTCTACGTCTGCTCAAACCCTTATCTTTATCTTGTTTCTATGAATGTGTTACTGGTAAAGTGTAGCATTGTATATAGTAACTAGATGATGTATAGAATACTTGTATTACGTATAGACGGTTTTTTAACTTGTGGAAGATCTACCAAAGTCCCGGCGAAAAACAGCAGGTGGGATGTGTAGGGTTTTTATCTACTACAAACAACAATGTTTCAAACAGCCATCGCCTAAGTCACAGGGTCGCATTAGAATTCTACTACGACGCCGGTTTTTGGGAAACTTTACTGTTTATAACTATCCGCTCTTGCGGTATCAGGACACTGTATATCTCTTAACCTTACCTATTTTGCCATATGCGGTTGGAATTTTAATTAATCAAGCACATTATGTGCAGTTTTAAAAAACTTTTACATCATGTCATAAAAATATGGATGAATAAAACACATATTACCTTAAGTAGCTTTTCTCGTATTTCCCACGAAAATATCCCGGGGTTTTGTCGTTTGAGCTCCTCAATTCTTGCCTCCACCTCCGGGGTTGCTACTCTTGGTTTTGAACCACCAATCACTCCTGGTCTTATTGATCCAGTCTCCTAGACGAAAGGATTTGTAATTAATATTTCATATTTAAAATTCAATGCAATATATGACGGGTTTTCGGATAGGATTTATTATTATATTTTTTATTTACCCTACCCGGGTGTAGGTGAAGTATCGGGAACTACTCGAAGCTTTCCTCTCTGCCACACGATAAACCCAACACCCGCACGGTGAATACATGGAGTGCTAAGAAGTTCGTACTCATCTTAAGTATACTCTGTTAAGGTTTAATTTTAATTATATACATAATATGTAATTTTGATTTTAATAGAAAATATATATATTATACAATTCTATATAAAAACTAAATTGTATTTGGTAGCTTATAAATAGTGCGTTGCCATTCCCGTAAAACATAATAAAAAAGAAAGTTGGAAAAAGAATAAATTAAAATTAACAGAGATTATTGAAAAATTCCATTTTTAATTTATTTTATAAAAATCATTTTAAATATAATAACTAAACTCAAAATTTGAGCATGACAGCAGTAACATTAATAACTGCACTACAAGTAAGTGTTTGACAGTAAAATATGCATTTTCCCTTGGATAATATCCCTTAGATGTAGAAGATAATGCCTTATCTTCTACATCTTCCTTAATTTTAAGGTCATCATATTTTTTTTAGTAGGTATAATATAAAAAGTATTTACTTTGATTAGTATTATTTTTACTCCATTACCGAAAATAGGAGTATAAATAAATAAATATGGAAGGTTTCAAACGCTAATATATGTATATGTTTTGAATTACATAAATGTTATTTTTAAATTTCCATCGTAATATGCTGGAAATATCGAAAAATATTCTAGACCACATCCTCCAGAGACGACGTAATTGGAGTATAAAAACGACCAAAAATTCTCAGGATAAGGTCAAGTTACAAAAGCAATAAGTTTTATATTTGAGGATAATATCATTAAATCTATAAGGTTAACCCGTCGGGGAAAACCTTTCATGTAAAATATACTACGCAAGGGCGAGGATGGTATGCAACACTGATAAATTTAATGATTGAAGAATTCTTCTCGAGAAATTCAGTATGCCAGCTTCTTAAAAGAAATGCATGTCAGAATAGTGCAATGGTATACCCTGTATTAGTGCTAAACATTTTATAATAGGGAATATTAGGCGACGTTCACTTCAGTTATTGTGTGACACTAGTCATTATTTACCAATTCTATTGATTAAAAATGAGTAGCTAAATAGTTGTAGTAGTTAATGCTTCCTTTATATCGCCAGAACACTACAGTACCCTGGTTCAATACTTGATTTGCAACAGAAATGGTCACAATTCAATAATTATGCGACCCATTAAGATGAAATTAGGTATATAACATTGTCAAGAATAGGTACTGGTTAGTTACAAAGCTTTTAATATGTGAAAATGATTAAATTTTACTATTTTAATAAAGTTGTTACAACGTCAAGAATGTCTACGTCCTTATTTTTGCTCATTAGTATTCTAAATAGGTATTCCTCTTGAAACAGGATCAGCGAGACTAGAATATTCAAAGGCTGTGTATTATAGCGGTCATATTCTCATCTATTTACATTGAAATCTTCGTAGATGCATGTCATTTTATACAAGGGTGGAATTTCTGAGGAGGACGAGATAGCGAATTGTTTTATAATTGAAGATTCTGTTCGTTATTATTTATCGATAAAAGAAATAGTTCAGTGAAACTTCAAGTTATATTACTTTAGTCTATATGTAGATTTTACTACTGTATATATTTTCTGAATATTAGGTACAAGAAAAACGGTTTTAATAATGTAATGAATTTTTGTATACCTAAGTGTAAGTTGAGAAAAAAAAATATTTTAATCTACATTTTGCTTCGCCCTGAGCATTCTTGGATATATTGCAGATATTAGATACATTTTTGCCTGTTTATTTAGCGTATGTAAATATAATACTTTTTTAAGTTCATCGCTCCGTATCCGGTAATGCGTATTAATATGGATAGGTCATTCCCATAGTGAAATCTGCAGACATCTGAAGAAACAACAGCGATGTTTTCGGGATTCTTTATCCTATGTAATTCTGTTAAATAAATATTTTGTTAATTATTCTGTTAAAATATTACTAATTTACTTTGTTTTGGTGGTAGGGTGAGAAATGGCATGGAAATCATGACATCTTAGACGGTAAGAATCTAAGAATGTTGACAACGAATGCCAATGTATACTACCACGGGACCCACATGGCGAACTGATATCCATGGAGCTGTTCAAGTATATTAATATAGGCGATGGTTATTATCAGGCCAGCTTATTTGCCATTCCAATTATTTAAAAAGAAATATAAATAAATTTCTGTTATATTTGACAGTTCAAACCTGCTTCTGGCGTCTATACTTCTGATATTCATGCGATCAGTTATATCTTCCCGTCTTTTACGATGCATGCATAAGAGAAAATGGATCTAAAGGTCTATACACACAAATCTTGCTTAATTCAGACGCTATCGAAATTTGGTTCGGTACACATATTAGACTGAACTCTCTTGAGTCCTCCCTTAGCATATTTTCTATCTAATCACGATAATCACCTCCTCCGGTAACTATATCCTTCCATTTTTGTATTGTATATCTGTTATTGTACTACAGAACAGAACGTTTGTGAACCATTGGCGAAACTATTAGGTGCCACTTTTGGAACTACTACAATAGATTTTCTTAACCGAGCTTCACAATGGGTTACAATCAGGTAGTATAAAGGTCGTACCCTCATGGAGCGTAGAGAAACGCTTCCTGGGCGAAACAATCACCATTATTATGGCGCCCATAGGAGTGAAAACAGACCTTCAGGCTTGGTTGCGCAGGGATCTATGGCGATTGTTTAGAGTGACCAGCTACGCGTGGGTTGAGTCTATCAATACATTATATATCGGAATAAAGTATCGTTAGTAATAATGGCACGTGACGGTATTTATTTATTTGAATGTTACGTGGGCGTGAGATAGAAAATGTTTTGTATTGTAGTAATTGCTATTGCTAGAAGAAATTAATGTTATATGCACCATAATTTCTTGCCATAAAATAAATTTATATAGTGTGAATATTTATTATACATATCTATAAAACAGAATACAAATTTTCATGTTTATAATCCCAGATAGGATAGATAGTTACGGAGGATTATTTAGTTTCTATGGTGCGGTAAACACAATATTGTTACCTTTCTATATATATAGAATAATATATAGTTTTGAAATGTACAATTTTGCAAAAATTTACAGAATATTCACCAAAGTCAATTTTCTTGGCTAATTAATTTTATCTATTAATTAGCCGAGTAAATGCTCTCATAGTTTTTAATTTTATTTGTTTGACTATTTGACACCTTTTATTTCTAACCTTGAGAAAAAAGTTTATAACAGAAGATATATGAAATATTTAATTGTACTATATTTTGAGATCTAGAGATTGTAGTTATTATTAGCTGGTAAGTACGTACGTATTTGTACAGAAATTCATGTTATAAGTGATAATAGTATATGTACTTAATAATAATAATTATAGGGCTCAGAGCAATTAACACATCGCCATTTAGACCGCAGTTAAGCTAGCTAAAGCTTGTGTTATGGGTACTATTTAACTGATATAAATACATAGATATTTTGTTTTTCGTAAATACATAAATATTATACATAGAAAATACCCCGATCGACATAAACAATGATACTTATGAATACAAATGTTTGTGTCATGCGAGGAATCAAACCCGCGACAATTGCGTAAGGCGGTATGCTAAACCGCTAGATCACCGAGGCCGTCAAAACTTAATTTATGATAGTAAAGAAGGATTTAAGATTATATTTTTACCTGGTATCTATTGAGGATTTTGGAAACGCAGCCGTGCGAGACGCGAAGTTGGCGTGAGATGACGCAAGGGCGCACTCCCGCCGCAGCCATCTCCACAATCTTTAGTCTAATGTGATTCGGTAGCGGTCGCCCGTTGATGAACAATCCCCCGAGCTGATTGACCCTTCCTTGACCTGATATGAATAGTACAAAAATTTTCATAAATAATGTTCATATTAGAATTTATTTTAAAAACTTTAATATTAAAAAATACATTATAAGGTTAGACTATTTATTAATAAGAATTATTTTAAAAAAGTTTACAGACATAAAATTATATATTAAGTTAAATACTTAGAAATATTTTAAATCTGCAATGTTGACTTGTTTAATATGTGTCAAACACATAAATTATATAAGGTATTCAGATGTATAAATGTAGTTTGTTACCTCTTTGCAGTTTATAAGATTAAGCAATCTTCATTATATTTTGTATTATGGTATTGTACGAGTATATTGGTAATATGAAGATTTATTATAATGCACTAATGTGGGTGGAGTTAAAAATATATCTAGTTACTAATTAGTATTAAGAAGAAGTTAGATAATTTAATTTTATCAGCTATCTAATCAAGACTACATTGTCGACGACACAAGAAATCATAAATAAATTGAAATATTTATTTAGAAATATCTTCATAACATAATTCCGTCGGCTTTACAATGGTAAAGGATAGAAATGTTATAACTATTTACGTTTTGTGTTTGGCTATTGTAATTATTAACTAAAAAAGAGTAAATTACACATTATATAATTAATAATTGCGTCTATAAATTTGGCTACCAGCAAATTTTTGTTATCGATTTATTTATATGTGTGATAGTTATGTATAAAAAGGATATTAGATTAGAGCCAGTGTTATGACATAGTAAAATATTATATTATATTAATGTCAACTATAGTCATTTAATTTATAGATATTAAATAAATTGTCTGTCGGGTTAAGGAATCGTTTTTAGTATGTAAAATATATAAACTAGAAACTATGAAGTATAATAAAAATTGTACTTATATACCCTTACCTACCCACACATCCATACCATTTTGGTGTCTTTCCATAATGGTATGATAAGTCGGTATCAGAGGTCCATTAAAATCGATCCGTCACGAACTCTATCAAGTTCCACTGAGGCAGAATATCAACCATTTTACTGCAGCACAACCGACAAGTATTCAATAAAAACCATTACATATATAAAGCTTTTATTTTAACACCGTAAAAACGCCACAAACTACTGATAAATATCTGTTTACATTAAATTAAGCGAACGAGATCGGAACACATAATTTAAATTGATTATCACCCATACTTATTTACATAATTAAAATGACATGTTCAATTAATAACGCCGTCGTAAATATTGTGAACGAAATAAATGAGTGGATTCGGTCGACGCGTTCGTTTGTAAACGTCAGTTTTATCCGACTATAGCCATGAAGCCTATAAGACGGCGGTATTTTTTTGATTGTAAAAAAGATCGATAGATCGCGTTATCTTTTTTTCTGCGCGTGAGTGCAGTAGAGGAGGTTGTGTAGTGAACTGAGAGTGCCACTGTGTTCGTGCGGACAGGGTGATGTAAGGCTGTGTGCGTGAGCTCTACCAAAGAGGTTCTGTGTTGAGAGTACCGAAAGCTGTGTGAGTGAGTGCATAGAACACACCCACTGTATAAGTGTGAAAATGTAGAGGAGCCATGCGACAGACTGTAATGATACTTTTCATCAAAGAGTTTCATAAGGAGACCGCAAACACGAAAATATAAAAATCTACTCAACTAGTACTGTCATAGTAAATACTATTGTGCATCTAAAAACTACTATATGTAAATAGAGATGTTTCATAAAAATATCCGACATCTTTCAAAGTTAAATTGTATTGAAAGAGTTGGACGATTATGTGTGTCTGTCTTACGTAAATTGTTTCTTTCATTATTCATTAAATCTCATATCATCTTAATATCCTTATCTATTGCTATCAAATATTACATAAATATAGTTTTTAAGATGGACAAGAACTTAGAATATGGGTAATTATTCCGGTGAAATGTGTGCCGAATACGAAAAAGAAGAAATTAATAGATTTTAGATCCTTCAAACAGTAATAAATACTTTCATTATATTTACTCTGAAACTAGAGAAATTATTGTCACCTGAGTATTGTACCAAAACAGCCGCAGGCGCAGAAGGTGGGGGCCGAGATCTGCCCACTCATTTTGGTCCATCCTCATAGAAGTATATGCATCCCTTTCCAATAAAGCATGTCCGGAATTTAAGATGTTTTGATTCCTTTTTATTAAAATTATATTGAATATCAATTAGGTAAGTTAACAGTCTATTATTCAATTTTGATGTAAGTGTATGTCTAAACTATATATTTATTAACAGCTAATATTATTTAATGACTCTCATAATGTATTTATTAAATTTATAAGTAGTTTAAATTAGAATATATAGGTATATTTTTAATGGATTAATAGGAAAGAGTGTGTTAATAGTAAACGCTGGTAGAGCGTCTATGGATGTTAACTTACTCCATCTTATGATGATGATGAAATCAGATTAGTTAGCCCATCATGACGAAGTGACTAGGAATTGACAAGTCATTAGTCCCTATAAGTAAGAATTTACTCCTCTACAATAAATAATGTAGCTTAGATTGTAGTCTTTACAACTACTCAGATTCAGGTATTTTCATAGCTGATATATAATAATTTATTTAGTATATAAGGTATAAAAAAGTAGTTGTTAATTGAAATTATAGTTTAAGATAGTCCTAATGAATAGATATCGCTACGAGATGTATTGTGCAATTTACCTACTTAACAATATTTTTTACCCAAAAGTATATGTAACATATGCCAGGCGGGAAGTATGTATTTGAATAGGTTTGCAGTTAATTATCATATAGCAAATTATATTTAAATATTATGACCACGCAGCACACATATCTTGGATAATAGTAGGTATTAAATGATATAAATGTGTAGTGAATTGATCAATATATTTTTAATAATTTTATTTTTAATCATTCATGTTAATTCATTTAATTCGCGTATCTATATAGTTATAAAAATACTAATGAATTTGATGTAACGATTACAAATATTAGTATACTGATTGCTGAATAAATAATATATAAATATAGACTCTAAGAAAGATTATTTGTTTCTTCTTTACGTTTTAGTAATAAATATGGTTTGCGTTGAAAAAGACAAATATACTGATAAAGGCTTTGGGGTCAGTAACTTGAAGAACCAATAAGTGCAGACGTGGTAGTAGTACCATTGTTATTATATAAAAAAACCTTTATTTAAGGTCTTTTACAACTTTTCATTTCTATTGATGGTATATTTTTTTGAAGTTTTTTTTAATATTGTATTTAATAATAATGATACCTCAGGACAATTCACTCAAAACTATCTAGTCCCAAGCTAAGCAGAGCTTGTGTTATGAGTACTAGACAACTAATATAAATACATGACTGCATTTTGTTTTGTAAATAAATACATATTATCTATATATAGAAAATACCCAGAACGATACAAACAATCATACTCATGAATACAAAATGTTTGTACCGTGCGAGGAATTGAACCCGCGACCATCGGATAGTAAAGCGGTATGCTAAACCACTAGACCGTCGAAGCTGTTAATAAAATACATAGCACCTACCTATGTTTTGATTTTCTTATGTTTATACTTTTGTGTTACTTATGTATAAACATATCTCATTGCTCTACTAATGACAAATATGTTTTAATACATCTATATAAATAGCAATTAGTCAGGTCTAGTCCAATTAGCTATATACCACGTCATTCTAATTTAAATTCAATTTTCCATTACGTTGCGAAAATTTTATGAAATCCAATCCATTTGAATATAATGATATCTACTGAGGAGAAGAAATTGGAACTTGAAACGGAGAAACAAATCCATCATGTTACAAAAGAGAAACTAAGAAATTACTGATTATGTTGTAAATAAAGTTTACAATTAACATCTAAGACGTATCTACTGACATATTTATGTAGATATAAATTTAACATCATAGTCATATTTCACACAAATATTTCTTAGAATTTTTAGATGTACTTTGCACATAAATATTGGAAAAATCATAAAATACTCAGAATGTTTACAAAACGTAATGAGCACTGACCTCATGAAGGAATCAGAGAGTGGAAGATATGCGATGGACTGGCGCTGATTAATTGTTTTAATTTATATCGTGTTTATTTTTCTGATTTTTGTTTGTTTATTTGTTATTTTGTTTTACTTATTATTATATTATTTTAAGCGGTATTATTTAACTTTTTTATACTAGTAGATACTACTGAAAACCAGTGGCATGTTCTATTTAATAATATAAAGTAAAATCTATAGTAAAAATATGGCACTAGGTCTTAAGTTAGGTTAATTGTTAATATTACTGGTACCCTCCAAAGGGCCTAGACCCATTGACCTTGTGTCTATTTAGGGTTCTAAATAGACACAAGGTATATAAAAGGTAAAACTGAGACAAATTTAACATATAGGTACAGAGAGGAGAGTATGGGGAGTTATGGAAATGGAAGCTTTATTTTATGTTACGTACTATATTATTCGATACGTATTTCAAAAAATTAGAAAAGTATTTATAAAAAAAAATTGCAACATAATAAAATTATTTTTAGTTAGACATAAATAATACAATAATAGTATTGAAAGGCATGATTGAGGAGATATTCATCGAAATATTAGCTGCTATCAGAGCTAGACAATAACTGGTGGAATACAAAATCGTAATTTAAACGGTGTCGGCTGCGAGTGACGATGGAAAATCGTCTTAAATCGCTTTAATTAATTTATTCCAAACAAAATCGGCCCCACAAAGTGCCTTCAAAGCATTCAATTTTGCATTGAATTGGTAATTTCCACGGCACAATAATTTGTAACTGTATCATTTTCGTTTACTGTTTTTTGCCCCTAGCACTCCATTAAATTCTACAACTAGTTTGGAAGAGATAATTTTCTCACGGTTTTGGAAAGCAAATAGTTATTTAGCTTTCTTTTTTAGTATTTGAAAATTTTTCTTATCCGCGTTACATAAGATAAATGAGAAGGTTATTTCTTCTTTTTATTTCCGCATCGATGAGTTCTTCTTAATAATATTAGTTTTCTTTCTGCTCTGTTTAATAAGTAATCTGACTATACATTAGATATATTTGCAATAGTTTTTTTAATATCTTAGCCCTCGGCTCATTTAATTGTACATATTTGAGTTTTCTTTTATAATCAAGGTGTTATAAAAAGAAGAAAATATTAATTATGAAGTTATGTTAACCACGAATGTGATTTCGATTGTAGGCCATAGTTTAGTTCTACAGCAAAGCAAAACAAAAGCGATTTGATGGTCGCGAGTTTAATTCTATTTGTATTATATAATATTAATGTATGTATGTAGGTACATCAGTTACTTAGTATCGATAGTACAAACTTTGCATTGTTTGTGGCTAGATGGCATGATGAATATTTGTTACTCTTTCACGCTAAAACTTTTACGAGGAATAGAAATTTTGAAGGTTCTGGATCCCATTAAATGAAGAAAGGCTAAAATATACTATACAATAATTGACCCAATTTGTTCTCACTCTGTAGACTTTCAGTTTTGTTCCAGCCCCATGGCTTGGGTATTCGGAAGTAATTGAGTTTCTCAACGCTCGTGAGATCGGCTTCTTGTAACACTGGTAGCATCCGACTTATCAATGGATTCCACGGAATGAAACGCTATTGTAACCGATCTTTCATTCCAAAATGAACCAGTGAATTTGATATTTGACGAATGCAGTAACTCTTATTGCGTTTGCGTACGAACTATATTCGTATGATACATAGTCGATGGGGTTTTTATGAGCTTGCGCCTACGTCAATGAAGTCCACTATAGTGTTTGTGTTAAGTCATCGTATTTTAATGAACCGTCGATGACATGCTGTACAAGTAATAGAGTCACGGTGTTATTCTTTTTAGCGCTGAATTTTTTATTCCCCGCTTTGGGTTGTGCCGGTATTAAAAATAAAGCGTCCGGTTCTTAGATTTAATTTTTTTTGGAACGCATTCCTGGATATCCTTTTCATATTATTTTCTTTAATTTATTTATAAGTATATGAAGCTTATAGGTAAAGAAGCTAGTCTCAAATTATTTTTCTTGTTTTACTCTTGAAGTAAAAAAGACATTAACACGTAATGTCTTTTTTACTTTTAGAAAAAAGGGCTACTGTGAAATTATTTCTTTATTCAGTATTTATAAACTATAATTTTATAAATGATTTAGATAAAAGTTAAACATATTATTAACCTTTTAAAATCAGAAAATATATTAACACAAGATTACAGATTACAAAATTTTTTGAAATTGCATTAATTTTGTTATGTCCTTTATTATCCAATATCCCTATACCTTATTAATTTGTTATGAACTTCATGAGTTTCATATTATAAATAGCAAATATTTAGTATAAATTATAGATTATAATATATTCTTACTAATTTTGGTATTTAGAACTTTATTTGTGATTGTTCCTAAAATATTAATAGTAGAAAGTCTCAAATATGTAATTTCTAGAATTTTTTATAGAACTGGAAGGGCAATAATATTACTTGCTACCTGATGGTATTTGATAACTGTCTATATATGTAAATAAACAGCAGTATGTATTATCATATGATGATCGTGATTGCAGGAATATGACGCAATACCTCTAATTCTGTAATTTCACTTCGGTTTAATGGGTAAGGTAAGGTACCTTACCCATTAAACCGAAATCCTCCTTACAAAGCAAACTACTTGTCGGCTAAAATAGGTAGAGTCCCTATGCAGATGACTTTTGTAAAAACATCTACGTCGGTAAAGATTTAAAAGTACCTATTACTGAAAGTAGTCACAGCAGGTGTGTCCTGGCATCGCGGTGTTTCCACGGCTGTCACCGGAAGGCAACTATGACCAGTGGACCGACGCGGGCTCGTTAACGTACCCCATTTGATCACTCCTGACTCATTTCCTCAGTTTTTTCTGTTTTTTCTAGGAATTGTAATTCCCATTAAAACATTCTCACACTTTTAAAAGAATAAGAATGTGTTGTGCACTATTAGTATAGATTTTTAATACGTATGTAATAATAATTATTTACAGGATAAAGCATAATACCAATGATTATAAAATTAAAAATGTAAAAAAGAACCCTAATAAATTGTAAACTAAAAGCCAACTCAAACAAGATAGCTTTGAAAAAAAATCTACATCGTAATCAGTTAATTCGTTTAAGAGCTACGACACCAGCCGCCAGAAGTCTGTCTGACATAAACATGTAAAATTGTTTAAAATATATTGTTTTGTAGCGTTGTTTAAAAATATATTTCTTTTAACATAAATTTTAAACAATGCAATCATATACCAAAACCATATATAATACTTTAATATTCCATCAAGTATTGTAACAATCATACAAGACGTATAATAGTTCTTGTTTTAAAGATTATGCTATTTCACAAAGTACATTATTTAATAACTTTGATAATATTAAGAATTTGTGTCCAGGTTAATGTATTTCCAGATAATCCACTCGTTATTGTGAGGTCCAAAATGTAGCGCTATGTATTATTTTGTATTTACTATCTCTGTATATATCTAAAGTTTGTTTGTATTTAAGATTCAATTTCACGCTTGCACTGTTCAAACGACTGCCATGAAATTAGACGTAGATATTATTTAGTCTTATATAAATTTGAAGTGGAAATTTTTATTTAAAAGTAGCTGTTACAGCTTGTTACCCGCAACTTTGTCTGCTTTTTTAAATTTAATTTAAGACTTGGCCCGTCCTCGTGATAACATTCTATATTCAGGTCGATTTTCAATAAGATCTATTTATACACAGTTTCGCATTTATAATATTAGAACGGTTTCAATTTGTTTCGTTCAAGAATAAATTTATTTAAGCACTGATAAAATAAAATGTTACGAATAAAAACTGCCTACGATATGACGTATGTTGAGAGGATCCGATATTTTCGATTGCAAATAGAATAAATATTCTCGTTTAATGGGATCTGGTGTATATTTAAACTTAAGTGTATATACACTTAAGGTGTATAGTTTAACTCTCCAGGCAAATCTTAAAAATTAAGTTTAAAATTGTTTTTTATTATTATTGTAGTTTATTTGAATCTTCTGTAAATTACAATTTGTTTACTGTATTGCGATACAATTTCCCGTTTTTTCTCAATAACTGAGTTAGCATAAGGAATTTTTATTTTCCGGTCCTTTTTAATTGTGTTTCTCGGAAATTTGTCAAGTCCAAAATGTTTTATGTAAGCAGAATGAGTAATTTATATCAGTTGGAATGACATGCTGTCATAATACTATCCACAAGCTATTGAGAACAAAATATGTAATTATCTACGACCGTATATATCTATAGAAGTATGTATAAAAAGTGCTCTATCGGTCGGTCCGTCCTTTGTTAAATAAATTAGTTTCGGTGTCTACCAAATTACGCCTCAAACCTATCTATATGTACAGCACAGTCGATCTTGGCGGGAAAATATGCTCTACCTATTATTTTACTCTGAATAAATTAACATATATGAGGATCTTTAACAAAACGGGAGTTGAAACAATAGCAGATCATACATCACTTCAAAAAAAGCTTTTGGGAATACTAGTAGCCGTATAGTATTTGTTTTCATTGATTTATTCATGGTCACACTAAAGACTGAAGGCGCCGACAAAGACGAGCCTTTGGAAACTCCATATTCGAATTGGTAATGAGAGTGTGTGAAAAGTTACAAAATAACAACTCACGTACAACTACATGAAGTGAAACTGTGCGATTGTTTAAAGGGATAAGAATTTGGAAAACAAATTGTTTGAGGTATTGGAGCGTTTTTATGATTTAATGTTGTATCTGAAATCGTTGATCCCTAACATAATAGCTATTGTTTATTAAGTTTGTTCTCATATAAAATTTATCAGTGCATTCTGTGATAAGGCTACATGTGATAAATTGCCTGTTTCATAAGGCGTTCATTAGAAGCGTGCAGAATGCGCTCCGTTGCGCAGCGATAACTTCAACGATAACAGTTTTATTGCTTCAAATATTACCTACTTGCATATCTTTACTTATTTATATTTTTAAATCCTCTATTGAAATTGGCTAAAACTAGGAATTTTTTTGTTATTTTTAATCGAATTATATTTCAATAATGGATTTAATACTTTTCATATTTGCAATATTCTTTATAAAAAACAAATGTTTAAATAATCTATTGTCCTGTCTTGAACGAAAGTATTTTTATGAAGATATAACCATATACATATATATTATGTACATCTATATTCTAAGTACTCGTAATACGAGACGGAACAATTAATCCTTATTGAGTATACTTGTGGACTGTAAATAGAGCATAATTCCCTGTAAATATGAAGTTACATAGATTCGTTTTGATAGAGTCGACCTACACCTCCATCGTTGTCTTGTGCAAAGAGTTGATAACAGACCGGAGTAGTTATAACCCCCCCGTTATTAACTGACGTTTATTGACTGTCGTAAAATGCAATAGATTATTAATATTGGGTTTTACGAGGTATCGTCACAGTTCGTATATGATTGAAAGTTATGTACTATTTAAATAAAACAAACGTAGCTTTATAGTACTCATAACAGAAAGTTTAGATTAGACATGCATAATAATTTAAACAAAGTATACATGTAATAGAACTGAGCTCTCATATATTACATAAAATATATGTATTTTAATTTTTATACTATAGATGTTACGCGTGGCTTCGTCTTTTTTTTTTCAAATAAATTATAATGCTATATATTATATATATTGCAGATCAAGTGATACAATTTATCTTACGTTAAATTTAGTTTAGATTCGTTCTGCTAATTAATTGTATTTGAATTGTATAATTATAACTAAAATTATTCCCGTTTCTAGAGATCTAGAAACGAGAATACTATTCATTAACTGGTATTGCCCACGGCTTCATTCGCGTGTACACTTATAGACGCCATCAATTGACGAAAAGAAAACGACAAAGTAATTTTAATTATCAATAGTACATAGCGTTTTTTAAATTTATAAAAAATACTAGATTTGCTCTTTGGAGGAGTTTTTTAAAAGATTTCTTTAGTTAGTACGTTGACCTACATTAAACAACTTTTTTTTCTGAAAATATTATAATAATTCCTTAAGCAGCGCTTACTTTGGACAAACAGACAGTTTGTGCATCGTCAATTATGTCTTAGTTAAGGTTTAAGAATAGATGGAGTACTGCACTAGGTAAAATAGATGTAGTTGTGGATCTAATGTGAACCAAAACTAAATCAGCGTTATTGGTAAGAAGACACTGCCTAGAGGGCAGCTCGAGTTTACGATCAATAATTTTCATTTAATTTAAAGATAGCGCTCTAGGTCTTTAGGCCCATAAAAAATAGGATAATATAGCCATAAAAAATCACCAGTTATTTTATTTTTTATGGCTTGTTAACGAGTATAATTTTCCATCCGCGTTGAAATGAACTGGTGACACATTGTATTTTTTATTCCATTACTAATCAAACATTATAAATATAATAGATAATGACTTGTGACTACATATGTAATTAAATGAATTATTGTTTAATAAACGTAAAGAATTTTACATTGTAATTTGTAAGTAAAATATAAATTGTAAATACAAAAAAATATTAGAACACTAAATTTTAGTTATTTTAGTTTTAGTTTCAAATCTGTAACTATTTATTTGTTGCAAACAAATAGCTTTACCATTCATTATTAGTACCGTATTGGTATTATCCGCTCTGAGAATTTCTTATACAATGTCGAAGATTGCAGCTGACTTGCAATGCCGCATGTTATTCACTTCTTTAATTAACTATCAAACCGGAGGCACTCTCGATTATAAGACGCGGCTACCCGGTTTTCTACCCTACCTGGCTGGATTTTGGTATATTCAAAACAACGAAAAAGCAATTTTACGAGCTTGTATTAAGGTTAATTACAATACTTATAGTCACTTAATTTCGTGTGATGATCCTGCATCACTGGCGACTCGATGTCTGGACTTAGATACTGTTTTTTGTGTTCGGAGATTAGCTTTGTATAATGTTTGTTTGTTCCCGTTATTTATATGTATGCAAAAACCACACGTATTCAAGATTCAGCATTAAATTTGATCAATGGTTACCTTAAATGCAAGCGTTGTTACTGTGTGTGAATTTGAAAATAATATTATATCCGGAATTATTCTAAAAACTCTCGGGACATTAACAACATTGTTTTACCATATATATTATTATGATTATGCAATTCATACATCATAGATGACAAATTATATAAATAAACTATTATGATAGAAACTCGATAAAGAAGTTGTAATGAAAGACTGAGTTGCACTAATGTGTATTAAATATGAGGGTATTCAAGTAAAGAACAGTGCAAAAACAGAATAGGATTGTCATTATAGGCTATAACTCAATCTGTAGTGTTCCATGGGCATTGGATCGACGAGAATGTTATACTTTTTCAATCTTTATCTGCATTCCAACAAGACAAACACGTCAGAGATCGGAAGGCTTACTGCGATGGAAGCTTGAATGGTTGACATTGTAAAGAGAAATAAAATGTAATGAGAAATTCCAGACATTCCTACATTTCAAGCTGACTCTGATATATTTGGAAAATATGGCAAACAATTGTTGCAAGCTTAGCCAATATAAAAAGTTTGTAAAAATTGTAATATTTCTGTTTTTTAGCTATTACCACTGTTCATCGACAATATCACAATTTTACTGTATATGTTTATACCACTAATACGGCAACACCAGGAAATGAATAGTGATTTATGAATCGATTTAGGATGTCAACGCAATACAAAGAAGTTTGACAAATGTTTATATGTACATAGTGTTTAAAGATATATGATAATTATACGTTTCAAATATGCTTTTAATAGACGAAAATATTTATTTTATTTAGAATTTTAAACTTAAAAGAATCAAAAGAAGTTTATATGCATATATATACAACGGGTGTATATTATGTTAAATAGCATTAAAATTATTAGATGTTGTAGAGATCTTGTCTCTTAAAATAATACCTATCTATTTATATGTAGGTAATTGTAATAATAATATGACTGTGTAACAAAATTCTACATTCCAATATAAAGAACAATTGTCACTTGAAAATTGAGAAGTCAGAAGACATCAGATACTTTCTTGTTACAAAATTAATTAATTTCATACTCAAACTTCGCTATGTATAAATGTTGATTATCTTGACAAGAATAGCAGTTTCAAATACTCCAAGAATATTATAATTAACTTATACTAACTTGAAATTTTAAGAGATTTATTCATATGAAAATTTTATACATTCCTTTCCTGTGCTTATGTTATTAATTAAACATATGTTTACCAATTATTCATCTTTCTAGATTTAGTAGCTTCGGATGTGCGTTGATAGTCAGGATAATGATTTTATACATTACATATATTTTATAGATTACATAGATTTTATCTGAATTAAAGCCTCAAAACACTTATTTTATTCAAATCTTAACTAAGTACCAATACTAGTTTTAAATTTAACGTAAAATTTGTAGTAGATGATTATTATTAGATCAATTCTCTTTTTAAATTTAATTAATTTGTATTAAAAGCATTAAATTTAATTTTTAGTAAGAGAACTTCAAGAATCTAAACATTCATTGTGTATTTTTTGCTACAACATTGGTACACATACGAAACACGTTGGGACGTAAGTATAATTAATCATCAGCTTCTGCGTTTCTTCCCTTTGATTACTATTGTGTTTCTCTCAATGGACATCGCGATGATGACTCCAGCTCCCGATTTAATTTCGAAGCACAATGACGGTAGCTTCATTACTTTATTTTCTTACTCTTATTATGGAAGATTTAATGACTACTTTATTTAATGGAAACATCCTTACAAGTGTTATAAGTGTGAACGTGAGTTTCTTTGCTACCTCAACATGTTTTAATGGTGATTCACGATGAAATTTGACATAATATACTGGTACGTAGTGATTGCCTATATGCGAGCTAATCTAATTCTGCTAATCAGCAAAATCAGCTCAACATATATAAATGGGGTTTTATTAATGTAAGCATTACTTTATATGCATAATAAGCTTTACTTAAAATTAAGTATTTTTTGTACCAATCGCATATAAACAAAAAAAGGTATCGTTTAGTTATTATATAAGTACGATGATCAAGGTAACTTGTAAGTCATTTACAAAAAGTAACGTATTATACATATATATTATAGATACAATTGAATATTTATTTCCTAAACAGACTCTAATAAGAAAATCATCCCGGAATCTTATTGACGCGAATCAACTTAATCACTTCGCTGAGGTGGTCTTCGTATACTACGGATATTAATTGAAATAATCTTGATGTTACCAATAATTGCTACAAAGATGAACAGAAAAAACATAGCCATAACAAACCATTGGCATTACCCTGAACAGAAGAGAAGGAGGAGATAGTTTAGGAGGTGCCATTCCAACGATACAAATCTTTGTATTCATGAGTATGGTTGTTTGTATTTGTCTGGGAGTTTGGGACTAAATGACGATATGTGAATAGTCTTGTGTTGTTATTATTGTACTATTTATATTGGTATACTTGGGAACTGTAACCTATCTTCGTTAGTGAGGTAAAAATATTATGCGGTATTAGCGGACTATGCAAAAGTCATGCTGCACGGAAAACCGTCATCCAGTGTCCAGGTGTCTTTTCAAACCATCAAGGAACCCATGAAATATTTAAATAAAATTTCATCCAAATCGGCCAGCCATTTAGGAAAAGTTCAAACATATTAGAATAGGTAGGTCGGTACTCTTACTTGCGTTGAGACAGTTTCGAAGTCTCCGTGAAGTGATGGATGGATATTACGATGCCATTGACATCATTTGTTTTACTGTTTCGCTTTGTGGTAGGTACTACGTAACCACAACGTCACTGTTGCGGTTAGCTACTGCTATCTTAGAACATTATTCCTTAGATAAATAAATATCAAAGTAAATTTTGAATATTTGTTTAAATTAATTATATTAAAAACTTTTATGAATACTGTTGGTTTTGTATATTTTTGTATATCAAATTGAGATCACTCTGTTATATTGTAGTTTTTATAAAAGGAACTGTATTTTTAACCATTTTGAATTATTTATTTTAAAGAATAGGATTTATTTATGACATTCTGTATTGAACTTACATCACGTTTAGTTATTATGTATGAATAAAAATGTAATTTTATTCTTAAATAAAATAATAAGCTAAGGCATGAAAGAGGATGATGATAATGGTTTAGTAGTTTCGACACTAAAATGTATAAAACAATACAAACAAAAACAAATTGATTTGCTGACAATCTATTTTAAATTTTTAATATCTATAATCATTTGAAATTACATGTGAAACTATGTGTCCGTTCAATTTCGGATCAGTTACTGTTTGCTGCATCATTGGTGATCTAATCATGTATCAGTCGAGATTAAAACAGGTCGGCCGGATCTCATCAAAGGCGGTATCACACTGTTATTTTGACTGATTGATCTCCATCAACAAAAAAAGGTTGCATCGCTACCGAGATCGACAGTAGCCGAGAAAAAACAAATTAGTTGGCTAAACCTTTTCATAAAGTATTGTTATTATCGCCACCTATCCGTCTTATATATATTGACAAATCTGATTACGACACAAGAAAACTATAATTTATCCTTCCTCCTTCGAAGTAAGGTTTAAAATGAGAGCAAATAAATTTCTGTACCTGAACTTTTTTCGCGTGTTTGGACTGTAATCGCGGTTGTCGAAAGGCGAAAATCATGCTGCGCCTGCGACCTTGCGTTCTCCATAAAAAACGCGATTTATTTTTTGGAGAAGAAATGTTTTTCGGTGTCAGATGTAGCGGCTCGAGCTTTGATTGTCGAAATTCTCATATTTAGTTTTAATTGGTGGCTTTATCGAGTTTACATTTTACGGTCGGACTCGATGAGAGGCTAATAAGCGGCACTTTGAAAGGTACCTTTGCTTTTTAGAGTTCCGCGGCAATAATAGGAATATCGCTATCTAGGGTTAGTTGCGGTATTGTGAGCGCTGCTCTGTCTTTAGATTTCGTTCACATAGAGTTAAAATAGATAAAAGTGACACGGAAGAATCAAGAAATGCATTGTATTTAATTATCGTTAGTATATATTTATGGTGTTATATAATCTATGTTACATGTATATACGGAAACGTAACTTTTTGTAAAATAGTATTTATTTAACACGCTGATTTAGTTGTTTGTGGGCATTATTATAGGTATTATATGGCGCAATTGTATAATTTTTAAAGAAGCAGCAGCATTTTATACTATATTAGTTGTATTACTACTCGTATCTTATTATCTTCATCTTTTTAATGTAACTAATTATATCATATATATATTTATTCTAGAGTGTATTTATAAGCACTCTTTTGTTTTAGATTTTATTTAGATTTGTGGTAGGTAACAATACATTTAAAATCTTAGACCGGTTTACGTTAGAATAGTTATAACTATTTTTACGGAACCTTTTATGGTGAATAAAATGTAATGCGCTGTGCCCAATTTTTTATTGTTTAGGCAATAGTCGATATTGATTTCGGGTCTTTGATTCCGATGTATTATTGCTTGTTTTATTGGTACCTGGGAACATTGTAATTAACCATATCAAGTCTTTTTTCTCATCTCTCTTGATCCTTTCGTGTCTATCGTCAATAATAATTTAAGAATCACCTTGAAAGGCGTACGCGCCGAAAATTGGTCTCATATTGTTCATCGAAGACGTAGTTCCTGTGGTGTAATCCATTTTGATGTTTTTAATTGAGATCTTTCACTATTTATTCACTTCAATATTTATTACACTATACACTACACTGTAGTTGTTTTTTTTTTGTTATTATAACATCGTTTAAGACAGTTCACTGAACACAACTGAGTTTTTCGAGTTTGTCGGATACAAATGCTTCATGTGTGTGACATAACTGAATCAATTACAAAGTCGCATCGCCGCATTATTTTTCGGACCCTACTCACGATCATTACAATAGCGTTTCGCTCCACCTCTTTGCTCCCCTACCACTTTTTATTTACTGGTAATAATAGTAAATCACTAGGAACAGACGCTTATGTGTTTCAAACTACTATCGTGCGATCCCTTATAAAGGGCGTAAATTTATGTATTTATATGATCGCCTACATTTATAGATGCATTGATATGTTGCATAAGATGTTATCGTGTTGTGTGTCTAAGATTTCATTTCGTTGATAAAACTCAATTTTTTTACTGTTCCATTGTTGGTTTTAATAAGTAATACGTGAGTCATGTAACTATTATAATATTGTAACTGTAATGGTGTTACTAAAATGTAATAATTTCTAAATCTTTATGGTGAGACTATTTCTTACTGTTTTCCTAGAGGAAATGAATAGAAATTTCCCTTTATTTCTTAGTAAGCGGTAAACTATAGACTCTTCTCCATTTTGTTATATATACTCTAACATCAGACAGTCACCAATTATATTGCTCTTTTTATTTTATATTATTTTCACGTACCCTCGAATGGGTTGAAGCTGAAAATCTGTGTTTTGTTCTCTGAACAATGTTCCACACTGAGCTTCGACCTTGTGCTGCGGATCACACATAATGAAACAAAGTTGTAAACCTTATGTCCTACTATGTATTGTCTATATTTATGAACATGTAATTGTGTGTGATGTAACAATCAAATAAACGATATATCTATATATTTATCATCAGACTTCTGTAAATAGCTCTGTTGTATTGTTGGAAATAACAATAGAGCTGATTATGAAATGGATACAAATGAACAGTTAGAAGTAATAGGAACAATATCAAAAATAATTATTTTTTTTGTATGCTGTAGTGTATATATTTTCTGTATATTAAATATTTTTATTAGTTAACTAAGTTCTATAACATATTTTCTAATTACCTATATAAAAGTTTTAAATGATAGATGTAATACTTTTTATCGAAGGGTTCCATATAACAAAATGTCTGTCATAGATCGTGACGTCAGTATAGGTTTAAAACTCATCATTGGTATCATCAAAACTACAGTTCCCTGTCCAATACGCAGCTGCTTTTGCTGTCTCGACAATGGTATCGATAAAAAGTCGTCATGCAAATTATCTACTATTGTATCGATGCATTGTATCGTGCCTTCCGAACGCGAGTGTCCTGCACGTATGCACTATACGATTCGATTCGCGTATCGTTTTTTGGGGTGTTCTAGCAAAATTCAAAAAGCCAGCTGTTTATGACGTCTTTCATTAAATGTAGGCAACGAAAGGCAGTATACGGGCAGTGAGAAATTTTCCGTGAATGCGTTTATTTTTCTTAGTTTCGTGTAAACACAGATAGACATATATCTTAAAAATAAATGTCCGAAGACACGATAGGTTTGAATCGCCACACAAAAAAATATTTAATCGAATAGGACCAAATTAGGACAAAGAATAAAGAAAAGGACAAAGAAAAATAACAATATTATATAAAGGCATAAGAGATTAATATAACGATAAGACATTTATAAATTAAAAGAAAATTTTGAAATTTCAAATATAATTGCTCAAAATATAATCAGTAAAAATCTAACTTTTATCTGTAGATAATAATATATTTGAACAACGAATAATAACTAAAATATCACATACATTTTATTACCTTTATTTATTCTTTCTAATATAATTTCCTATTTGTAATTATTTAAAAATTCCTCAAGTGCAATTTGCTGAGTCATTTACTTATTGTAACTACTCATTCACAAACGTATATAAAAAGGGGTTGAATGGGAGTCGATTTGGTTTTTGTAAGGAATGTTCTATTCCTCGTGTTCAGTGGCAGTATCAATTCGTCTTGACATGTTCTCGTATGTCAAAACAAAATCGAGTGGTACCTTGGGATTAGTCGATTGTAGTGGTGAAGAACTCTCTCCGATATAACAATGAACACAAGTGCCCACTTGAACGTCACCTAAGCGTATTCCAGTAGGAATACGTTTGCTGGTATTAAACAAATACTAGAAAGGGAATTGTATCTGTCAATCGGCCAAGAGATTGATTTGAATTTTGTAATGAAAATATTGCAACCTGTTTTTACGAATTGCTGTGTAAGTATGTGACATACGAACAATTCGTAAAAATTTTGTTAAGTTATGATTTAGTCAATACATATAAATAGCTTTATTTTACATAATTATCTGTTAGCTTGATGATTCCTTCGTTTTGGAAATTTTAACATAAATTTTCATCCCTTTTAAATAAGCGATTCAAAATAGTACTCACACGTATATAATGTGAGAACGTAGAAATTAGAAATTAGTGGGTCTATTTTATGCATTTAAATTACGCTGTAACAAATATTTTTTTTTAAATACAATTCTTGTCAGTGGTATAGATACAGGACTGTATATCTAACAAATACTCGTGTTTAGAAGGTTGTCATATATTTTATAGTGGCGGTCACTATTAAGAACACGACGAGAGTGATGTCAATTGTAAAGCCTCTTATAAAGAACAATGGTTCGTGTAAATAGAACCAGTTCTATTGTTCTGCAGTATGGTGTTTGCTAAACGTTCTCGAAAGCTGGGCACACTTTCACTCGCTCGTATGCAAATAAAAATGACCCTATAGTTTGGATTTAGACTAAAAATATTTAAGTACATATAATTTGAAGGCTTAGGTGTGAAAATATTGGACATAGCTCTTAGACAATTGAAGACTACTTTTAGCTGTCCGTTAGAGTTGTGGTTAGAATTAAACACTTTTCAGGCATACTAGTGGTGTACAAGGATTTTCTCACTTGGTCTAAACCCTCAGATTTCTTTATTTGTTATGTATTGCAATAAGCATTATTAATTTTATACTTCCAAATCAGCTGTATTCAGTTTCATTTAAACTTAGAATTTTTATACTCTTACCGTAGTAAAGTTTATGTTATAGTATATAAAGATATTTTTTTATTTGCGTTTTGTTCACACACGTCGCATCCATTTAACATATACCTACCTACTTACAATTTAAATTGACTCGTGCGATGCTATTAATAATTTCTCTCAATAAAAAAAGAACATCAATTAAATCATTTAGTAATAATTTGAAAGGATTATCGATACTTAATGAACTTTAAACCGCGACCTAGCCCAACTAATGCCAGATTTTAAGGAAATTAATAAAATATGTGGATGTTAATTTAAGTCATTAGCTAAGAGTAGAGTTGAGAAGATGCCGACAGAAAAAATGGAGAAAAAAATGTGTGATCGCGCCGCCACACGCCTTCGTCGCGCCTGTGGTTGCGCCTGCGCCGCACCGCGCCGCCCGCAACATGTTTGTGGAAACAAGTCAAATGTGTTAAATAAAGAATGCCGTTTATTTGAATATATTTGTCTACTCTACTTCTGGAAGAGACATTATAATACAGTGATTTTCTCGTATCTTATTTCGATATTTGTTAAATTATACTGGAATATAGTTACTATCATTTGCATTTTATGGGTTGAGTGCATTATTATAGAATACCTAATATTATATCTTACTCAGCCCACTCATTTATTTGTTAAGATAAAAGTTATTTTATTCAATAAATTGTAAAAATGTGACTCTAGTAATATTATCTATGCATAATAAAATCTGTATTAATTTGACAAAATATATACAATAATTTTAGACACTGAGTTCAAAGATCAAGTTAAGTTACAAGAACCTTAGATAGGAGAATTTTATTTATACAACTATATTGGTACATTAATATAAGCAGGTTAATTGTGTTCATTGATTATGAAAAAATAATTACAATAATTTCACGTATTTAATTAGGTATTTTGAAATATACTTAATTAACTAATTAATGAATTAATTTGTAATTAGATACGAATAATAATAATAAGGTTATGTATTTAATTATGATTGTTGGCACCAGTTACATAGCCTATTTTTTATGTTATGTCTTTACAAATTTTAAGTAATTTTTAAGGCGTAATAAATATTATAGGCATATTTTAATAGTATGCACAACTAAAGACTTATTAAGTAACAAACCTATGTTTCTTAAAGATTTTATAAAAAAGAGTGAGTAGTTGCTATTTGCCACCAGCTTGTGTGTTATTACAATTATAAGAAAAAAAAATATCTAGTTTTCATAAGCTGGCTGCGTAAATGGAAGTGCTAAAGAGTCACTTCCACTACGCTTATATCCTTGAGCGTTGCCCATTAACTTATTCAATTCACACTGAGTGAATTGGATTTTCTTTACTATAATGACCGGTAATCCGTCGCCACACATGTCTTCAAGGGCGGTCTAATGCCGCTCTCGCATGAGCCACATAACAATTTTCGTAACGGGCCATTACAATATCTCATCGTGACATAGAAAAATTTTACATGTCATTTGGACATATTTTTACGAGTGTTTGTTTTTCATACAGGGCGGGCCCCTTTTCACACGGTGCGTTAAATTGCCATTTAGTGAATGTTTCACCACATTAACTATTTTGCTTGATTTCGATCTAAGTTATACACTTTATATTTTAGAGGCACAATGTTCTAATTATTTTAGTATATATTAACAATTTTATTACGATGTTGAACGTTTCACTAAGATCTATCTAAAGCATTTCTTTGATAATAAAATATATACCTAATTTTATGTATAGATTTTGGTCGACACTGTTTGATATTAATTGTCGTCACGTTGCATAATCTGGAGTATATTACTCCAGATTCAGATCGAAGCAATTTGTGTTTACAATTATATATTAATAAACAGATCTCCTATAGCAGGTATTGATATTAAACTTACTTTTGCATTATAGGCCTTCTGTAACTAATGCTTCGTCATCAGAATTGGACTCACTTATCTTAAATACTCCCACCAATTTAATTATTATTAAAATAAAAAACATATTTGATAATTATGAAACTATAATATTTTTTAATAAAAATTTAAACAAAAAATGCATAAATTGTAACCCTACATCATTATTAAGTAAAAGAGTCTGTTATCCATTAAATGCGTTTACATTCTAGTCACACATTCAGATTAAAGTTATAAAGACAAAATATTAACAAATGTTTTGATTATTATCGTCATATGTTACAAATATAACCGGAACCGAGGGTGTGTCGAATTAGGCTAATTACAAGTGCCGGAGGAATTTGGAGACATGTGGCCCATATTATAATCTTTGACTAACAATTATGTTTTTTATGTAAAACTTGTAACTAAGTACAACAGATCAAAATATACTATTACCAGATAAATTAGATTTAGTTTTCATAAAATGCTAATGATAGAATCATATGTGAATGATAATTAGATACATAATAATAATAGTAGGTAAAGTATGGGGTTAACTACTTATAAAAAGCAATTTAAAAGTAGTCTTAATACTTATGAAAAGGAGGGGCAGGGTTGTTAATAAATATTAGTGAGGTTGGTAGGTAATAACCCGTTCCTAGCAACGCACTACCATGTCAAGTCGATCTCGAGCTTCGTCTTGGAAATCATCACGACAAATTTAGCAAAGGTATATTATTCCTTTATGATCCATACAAAAAATACTTATGGTGTTTTAATTACCTATGATGCAAAATCTCAAATGATAATGATATCGAAATTTCTTAAAACATAATCATTGAAAATATACAACAATTGTACATTGTTAGACATTAATTTTAACACGTCTTATCCTTATAATTCTCTCTCATTCGCAAATCAACAATTAGCAGATAGTCGCGTGTCTGCGTCGACGCATTCTCTTAATTTATCGCATCTTTGCCGATGCCGCAGTCACTGCCGTTTGAAAAAAACCTGTCGTGTTCTCGCAGCGAACTCCATTTTTGACATATGACTCACAGCATTTTATAGTAAGATCCACAAATTACAATATAAAATTTGCACGTGCTATTTGTGGTTTTGATTGGACGTTTATGTAGGTACATTTATGATATCGATCTCGAGATGATTCCCACGAATTTTAATTACAAAACTGCAAAGATTTTATAGTTGTAGGAACATAAGATGTGCATGTATATATTTGGAATTTGTTGTTTAGTTTTTTGTGTCTTTTTGATGCTATGAATAGAACATCTCGCTTTATTAAATTTATATTATATTGACTAAAGAAATTATTAAGTAGAAATCGTACATATTTTAGATGTTGGTCTCGATTAAACCGATGTCCTTTGTTCTATGATTTAGATTATATAGACAGCATATTACCGTAATTATGATTTAAAAATAAACAATTTACAAATTAAATAATTTTCATTATAGTCCCTCTTTCCTTTATCTCTAGCACAGCTAAGATAATAGTAGTGTACGTAGGAGTTTCGCAAATCAGGATATTAGTTTATGCTACAAAGCATAAACTAATATCCTGATATAAATACATAATACAAACATAAAGGGAATGTATTTTCAAATATAAAATTTCCAAGCTTTGTGGTTAAAGAAATGCGTTGGTAAGTCAATCAACCAGACGGTATAAGTCTATTTAATAAAATTGATATAAAACGACACAAGCAATAACATAAATATCTTTGTATATGAAATTGTTAATGCTAAATTATAAGTTAAGTTAAGAATAGTTTAAGGATCAAAATGTTATAGGTAACTGTAGGGATATAAAGAGTAGACTAAAATAGGTAATAAAGATTAATATGTACAGTAGGTTTCTTTAGTAAGTAGTAAGTTTAATAAATATGTTTTTATGGACATATGGTAGTTTATTAAAAAATAAGTTTTATATTCTTATTCTACATAGACATCAAATTTTTATACAAATCAGTGTACTTGTATCGAATTGGTACTTCATTACTTGGGCATATGTAGGTATATTTATGTTTCTTCAGTGCGTCGTGTGAGGCCCATCAACGCATAGTTTCAGCGACGCGGTCGTCTTTGCAGTGTAATGATGCCTGAAGCGTGTGCACGCCGATTTCAGTGCGTTTCACGCCTTTTTTTATATAGCTACAGACGCATTATGTGTATTTTTAATTGTTCGTGAAGTGTCAACATTATGTTTAATTAGCTTTATTATTTAAGGTTTAAGTTTTTTATTAAGGATTTTTATTTTACAAGACACTAATTATTTATGGATGTGTTTGAAAAATAAAAAAACTGCTGGTGGTTTTTTAAAAGAAAATTTTTATAATCAATAAGAAATAAAAATAGAAATCATCAGCTCTATTGATATGAATATTTTAATTATTTTAGAATTATCTATTTCTGAAAAGGAATCAAGAAACACATTGATAATATTAAGATAGGTAATATTACTGTCAAAGTTATGTATACATGATAGTAGTAGTATGATAATAAGAACCAGTCAAAGAGGAGAATAACTTATTGTGTAACTATTTTAATAAATACTGTTACCCCAAGAAACACTTTGTTAATTTAAATACTGAGTAAACCAAAGTTTCCTCTCCAATGAAGATTATGTACCTTAAACGGGTCAACAAATTAAGGGTTTTGTAAGCCACAAGACCAGTGAGCCGTTGGTTGGTTTTTAATTAAAACGTTTGAAACTTAACTCAAGGTTATATTGTTAATGAATCGACGATTTCTGTTTGTTTCGATACAGCATTGTATCGTACCCAAATTGTAAGGGCTGTGTACATACAACTTCATTAACGAACTTTCAGAAATGTTCTTAAATATGTTTACTTTACACCAGAACGTTTAAAGTTATACATAGGAAAGTAATCAACAATTTATTGTGATAATTATTTTTAGCAATACAAATAATAGCACCAAGAAAATGAAGAAAGATTCCTATTAGGTATATATATAATTATTTGTATACTTCGGTTGCTTTGATTTTCATAGTTTTAAACACCATATCATCAAATATATTAATTGTAGGTACTTGTTACGTGTTAATACCAGTAGTATTGAAATAAAAAGTAGGGTTATATATTTTTCTACCGTATAGCACACGTCTACTAATTATATTTTACAATTATTGCTTTAGACGTTATGGTGACTAGACTGTTAAACAATAATTTACTGTTACATTAATTACTAGTGAAGATTAGTAAGAATTATTACTATTATGTCTATCGATATGATATTAATTTGGTACAGGAAAGTGTTCTGAATGATTAAGTATCACGGATATTACAAAAACTACTCTTAAATTCTAGAAGCCTTTAGTCTTTTGGAGTTCGGGAAGGGAAGGGAAGGTAGAAAAAGGAAGGCTAGTATTGAATTGAAGCTCACGTCTCATATATGCAAACTATAGAAAAAAGTATAATAGTCAATGCATTTTATTAAATGAAACATCAATCATAAAAGTAATCGTGTTCTAATACAAAACTAATTCATGTTAGAATTTAAAATAGGGATTTGTGCTAAGCATCGCAACGTGTGTGAGCACGTATCACCCCTTTTAATATATCTGTAGGTATACTTTGTCCAAATCTATTCGTTTGCTACTTGCTTATGCCTCAGCATGTTTTTAAATAAAATGATCACATCATTTTAATTACATATTTAATTACAAATTTTAACATTTAAATTATAATAGTGAATTTTAGATTAAGTCTATATATTTCAAAACAAAACTTAATTTTATACAGTTTTATTGTTATTTTACATATTCATGTTAATAATTGGTAATTAATAATATTTTTTTTCTTTATTTATTTTAAATTTAAACCTAAAATTAATTGACATTGTAATTTGTGTAAGAAATTATGTTAAATTTACAATTTTATTTCAAAATACATAATATTACATTAATGTAAAATATTAAATTTAGTAGATTAATTTGAATGTTTATTAGTTCATTTTACTCAAATATGGCGATTAGGACGTCTGAGTTTTAACAGAATGGTTTTATTGAAAAATGATATAAGACAATAAATGAATAATCTGTCACAAGCAATATAATGGACATACGGTAGTAATAATATAGGCTAGTGCAGTGCTAGTATATACCAATACAAAAAATATTGCTTTATGTATTCTATAGTATAACTCCAACTTGATGAACCTGTAGAACATTGCATATATGCACATTGCATATATAAAAACGTTGACTGTTTACAGTCATTATATCTATACCTATAATGGCGGTTCTATATAGCGTGAGCCTTAAGAAATACGGCCTTGGCAAACATCTAAATACGTAGTGTTGACACGTTCACTAATTAATGACAAACTCAGCTAAAACAAGCGATTTAATTGTCCACTCTCACTTTTTACTGCGACTGTACTGCAAAAGGTAGTGTTTCACAATTGCATTTGAAACTATTGCAACATTTGTGAGAAGCAGAAAAAATGTAATTTATGTGCTCCCTAAGTAGAACTGTGTAAATGAAACGAGTAATTCATTAAATTCCGTTAAAACAAATCAGACCGATAGTGTTATAGTAAACAAAAATATCCTGTTCATGTCTTTTATATAAGTTATAGTAATTAATGAATAACTTATTTTATAGTAAGTACTAACTTAGTTCGTTAGTACTACTACTTAGGAAAACAGGATGAAGTATCTACAAAAAATATTTAAAAAAGGACATGATATTACGTTTTTGTACGTGCATGTTACTTTAACTATAATTACGTATAGGTACTACTTTCATTGTAATGAAATAGTATGCTAAAAATAAATTAAGGTAGTATTTTACAGTTAAACAGTTGATGAAATTTATTTGTAATCTATGTCAGAAAATTATTTAAATATTTTATTTGTATACTTTATTGCATTGTGTTTGTATACAGAAACAATACAACATATTTAAATGGACTTCTACAATATACCGCTTATCGCTAAGTAATTTCATCTAGACAACCTTTAGGTGGAAGAAAAAGTATGAGAGGAAGAGTTGCTGGTGCACATAACAACACTGATAACATATGGAATGAAAATAATAATATATACATACCAACGTAAATATAATATCCTACATAAATTTAATAGTACCTACACATATTCCATGGAGATATTTAAGGAAAGAAAGGAGCAATGATAAAAGGAAAGCTAGAGCTTAAAGGGACAGGAAATGGGATTTGACTGACACTATAAAGCTATCAAGTGATTGAAGGCACCGAATAGGAGTGGGAAGTCAGTTCCATAATCTAGTTGCGTGAACAGTAAAGGATTTTGAGTGATAAGGAAATCTAAGACAGACATAGTTTACGCTACGCAAGGAATGGCTACTGACTGCCATCACTGAGAAATATGAAGCATTTATTTAGTTAATCAAGGGTATTTCAGCTGTGAGAATGAATATTTAGGCTAGACAGGTGAATAGATACCTATTAAACGGAAAAGGTTGCATAGCTATTTTATGATATTCGGCAGTATTCAATTTGTGTTCTATAGTTTTGTACTTTACAGGTAGAGTATTAACAGTAGTATTGTCTTGATCTCTTTATTTTATATTTAGTTTAGTTTATATTTAACAGTCTTATTTTATACAAAAGAAAGTAAATAAAAACACCCATACTGTTTGATTTAACTTTATTTTATATCTCGACATTTATAGAGCTCTCATTTTTTTAAACATTATGTAAGAAGATGCTAAAAGAATAACTTTTGTATTATTTTGTGAACAATGATTGTTGAATCCTTTTCGGTACGTATAAAAATATAATATAGTAAATATGGCATGCCTAACTACTTGTTTCTCTATATGCTAATTATGCAAATTAGATAAAATAGAGTATCTAACAAGTAGGAAAATAGAAAAAAAAATAATTTACATAAAAACTAAGTATAGTTATATTCAAAATTAAATATTATGGTGACGAATATTGGAAATAAAATTTGTATTGTACAAGAATGGAGAGCGACATTGCAATTAACTCATACAAGCACGCTATTTCGTTTTCCGTAGTGTGCTGTCACAAACTCCGCCCCAAAACAAATTTGTCCAATCACTGCCTGCTGCTCCATAGATCGTGGTGGCAACACGCCTCATGTTTTTCGTCACGGCACAGCGACTCAGGCGCGACTCACACATTGTTAATGCAAACGTTCTCCACTTTGAAAAGATACCGGATTCGAACCTTCGTGCTATCTCTTTTTCACACCGGTCGAACTGGATCCTCTATCGATTGAGAAAAATACAATACAAACTGTTAAAAAATAAATATTATGTAGTAAAAATCATTATTGATCTGAGTAAACCTGAAAAGTAGAGAATTTTGAGAAGAAGTTATAAATTTCTATGCTTTTCTGAAATATTTTGGTACCGGTGACCCAGTATCCGCAGTCAACAGTAGGGTGTGTGAAGGAGACAAAGAATCAGGTGGTATGGTCTCGAAGGCTGCGGAGGCGGCCAGTTTGACCATTTTTTGTTGGACCGCTGATTGTGAAAGATTACACTTGAGAGTCGAAATACATCTTTACATCACACGTCAGTGGCCACTGAGCTGTCTTCAAAGTAACACGGATTAGACACACGCAGTTTCTTTTAACGTAATTATGCCTGCGTGTAACCTGTGATAGTGAAAGACTGAAACAGTGATCTCTGTAAACTCTATATGTGTATGAACTAATTTCGTGTTTGGAGCTGCGTGTATTGCACAATTAGTTGTTACTGTAATTTCAATGGCGGTTTCAACATTGAATATGACACCATACTTCACAGGATATTCCTTTCAAGGTATGTTTTCAGTAATTCTTATTTGTTTTCTTTCTATATAACTTATGTAAATAAACTTTTTAGGTTTATTTTTAAATCAATTATTGAATGCGCATACACAATTTGTAACATGTAATCAATTACTTTCTTTATATTTGCTTGCAATTCTATAAAGTCCAATTCAACATACTGTCATTGAGGCATCATATAATATTACTTTATTAAAGCTCTATATTTATATAAGTTTGACTGATTTGACCTATATTTATTTTTATGTTTGTACACATTTAGTTTCTTTAGTTCATTAAGTATCTGCCTATTATTATCTATAGGTACCTATATTACCTTAGTGTACATAGTAGTTTTATTCGATCTTAAAAATATGGGTCACTGGGTATCCTAGGTTCATAGTTTGATTAACGTTTGTATTAATATGTTATTATAACTGTAGGTGTCCTGGTTATTAGTAAGTTAATAATCCATATTAAAATGAATAAAGTTATCTGTTTAAACTCAATTTTTGAAATTTGTATTCGTGAATTTCTTTTATCACCTATTACGAAAAGTACTACCTATACATAGTTAGTGTCATCAAGAAGATAGGGTAAGAAACTCGATTGTTGTACTTCTATAAGTATAAAACAATGTCGTTGCCGCTGTCTGTTCGCTTATTCAAATTCAAATTCAAAATATCTTTATTCATGTAGGTCTATTACAGACTCTTATGATATGTCAAATCTACCATCAGTTCGGAATGATATCGAGATGAGAAGAACTGACAAGAAACTCAGCTCGTATTTTTTTCAAATAATAGTGGAATATAAACATATTTAGTAAATGTACTCAAGTGTAGTTATAAACATAACAATACACAGTCATTAAAATTCAAATTTGGGAGAATAGAGTGACCACCAGCATATGCTATCGCAAAGAACAAAAAATTTAATCAGTGTTCACAACCTAAATAGACCAGTCCCCACAAGCAGCACCCATTCACGAGTATGACGTATGATCCATCATTGCACTCAACCATATTTGAGAGAGCACGTCTTATATCTTTTAAATTACGCAATGCATTTTAATGCAGTTTTCAGCAATAGATAGACTGATTCAAGAGAAAGGTCTGTACTACAATAAACACGTATATGGAACAAGCAGAGAAATTTAAAATTTGTAATGCATCTGCGCGAAGCCGGGGCGAGTCGCTAGTTATATTATAAACTAGAATTTCTCTAGTAACTATGGACTTTGCATAAATGTTGGTAAATAGGATTTTTATGTCTATAATCCCGTTTGATATATATATGGACTATTAACACAGCGCCAACTAGTCCCACGGTAAGCAGAGCTTGTATTATGGGTACTAGACAACTGATATTAATATGTACTTAAATATTTTTTTTATAAATACATATATAATATACATAGAAAATACCCAGACCAATAGGTACAAACAATCATACTCATGAATACAAATGTTTGCATTGGAACCCGCGATTATCGGAAGTAAGGTTAAACCGCTAGACCACCGAGACTGTCATATAAACATACAAAATGAGATTCATTAAGAAAATATATATCGAAGTAACTAGAGCAGACTTAATTTCTACAAGTAGCACCCGACTGTAACGGATGATCAAGCCGTCATTGCGTCAAGCTATATTTTACAGAATCCGACAACCTGACACATTACGCCACCACCTGTCTGGACATTTTAGTTCATAGCTGAAGAAACTTTAACGTGTACAGTATACTTGTATTATATACGTGCTTAATATAGTAACTTCATCTTAGTAAGAGGTATACGTAGTTTTTATGTATATATATACTTCACAAGAATAAAGATAGGAAGACAAGGACTAGAAATATATTTATAATTTTTCAACATTTAATTGCTTAACGTGGAAAGCAGAAATACACCTAAAAACAAACTATAAATTAGATCAACAAAAAAACTATCATGTATAACTTTTCTCGGATCACTCAATCTTTAGGTAACAAACGATTAGTAACTAAATCAGGGAAAGATATTTTTAAATGACGTACTAATAAACTTAAATGGGCATTTTTTTAACCCAAAAGTCCCGAAACGATCATAAAACTATAAAATCACGATGAAATTATAATGCAAAAGGAGCCTTTTATAGCTACCAATATAACAATATATCATCCTCACGCTACGGGACTCAAACATATAAAAAAATGTGTACATTTTGTTCATAACAGATCCTTGTGTATCCCGAGCATTGTGAAATGGTCAAGGATCTAACAGAAAGTGATTTGTCCTTGTTTCAATAAGGAATTTCTGTCACGACTCGCCTATTGTACTATTAAAGTTGCTCTTCAAATGATCTTGATCTTAATTTTTGTAGAATACTGTTATTAATGGTAATTATTTGACAAGACTGTATTGTTTAGGTTTTTGTCGATTTGTATAGTAATGTTATATTTTTATTTAGCATTAAAGAATTTATTTTTCTATAAATGGATAATATTACGATAATATTCGTACCAGTATATTTACCCACGGCAAGTAAGCACTTACAAACAAAAATACAGAATAAAATACCTTTTTTAAAATAAGATTAAACTACAAATGGAATTTATATTACCTACAGTAGGTAATATAAATTCTTTCCTCATGCATGATCTAAAAAAGGTATTGTGTAAGATATTAAAGAATTATTTACTGTTTAAAAAAATTAAACATTGGGCAATATTAGTTAAAAAAGGCCTAAACAATAAACATACAAAAATACGTTGTACGTTTACATTTGTTGATCATACATGTGATTTCTAGTTTAAGGAATGTATTAGACATAATAGAAGTACCTATACTTTATTGGGTGATGACAAATAGAAACAAAGCCGCAGTCGGAGAGTGTCGTGGCCTAGTAGTTTAATATTCAGACTTAAATTATGGTATGATCGTAATTAAATATTTCACAGACAGTAAAAAATATTTTGCGCTATTGACTGACTCACTGGTGATAGAAACATGCAAACCAAATTTAATCGAGAGACGGCGGTATACTGTACCGATGTTTGTCTTTAGAATGTCTTTAACTACCTCACCAGTAATAACAGTCGTGAAGGTATATTTCAATATATGTATAGCCGAGCTTCTTGGCCGTTCTCTTCAGATGAAACTTCTATAAAACAACTAACAGAATAGATAACTAATAAAAAATAATACAAGTACAATAAAAGTGTATTACAACAGGCGGTTTTGTCCCCTATAACAATCCCTTATTAACAACTAACAAATCTATATAAAAATGACGTAGAAATTTAATTAATAATATTTTATATTACTGGTAAACTTTGTTTTCTTATGAATCTACGTCTAGTCTAAATACGACTAAAATAAATCACATACTATTGTCAAGACTGTGTTGTCTTGCTAGATTTCTTTGTGTACCTTAATTTTCTAAAGAAATTATGACCCATAATAAAAATATAGAATAACTTTTGTTTTCAAACTATCGCCTCTCTGTCTTCGCACTCTATTACGGACGACATTTTTTTGTGTTGTAATAGTCCCACGATACGTCTTAACTGTTAGGCATTACTTCTGTTCATGTTGAGTTAACATATAATATTTAGTAACAAAGAACCATGTAGATAATTATAATAATAACATAAAAAACAATATGTTAATAATAAAATGCAATACGGTCATAGCGCTATAAATAATAATAAATATTACATAACGATAAAAACGAAATATAACGATGGAGGACCTACATTTGTAAGCCGATCAATGTACTGTTAATTTGAAAATCCATTGTTTTCCCAGCGGCTGAACTTTGAGTATTTATTTCAAAGGTTTGCCGTGAATAAATAAAACCGAATGCAGCACCAAAAACCTTACGTACTGACGGTTTTACACATAAATCATTACCATACGAAAACATTTCGAATGCATTGTTGAAAATGTCATTTCAACTTATGGCCTGTTTCTTAGCCAAATTAAAAAGAAAGAGATGGACTATTATGAAAGGGTTACTTAAGTTAAAAAGAGAGAAATGCCATTAAAGAATGCCGACGATATTCTTATAGGTCGGTAACTTACTGTGTACCATATGTTATGATTTTTAAATTTACACCGAACCTGTGTTGTATTAGGGTTTGGTTAAAATTTACTAGGTATCATAAGAATTTATATAAAACATACATACAGCAACAAATCGTTAAACGTTATTTCTATTTTTCTTTCATACCGGATGTATGTGTGTTTTCTCCTCCAACAAGGCATGCATGATATCTGAATATATTATTATTGTATTGTTTATATTCTTAAATTAAAAATTAAAGTAGATGCCTTATTGCGAGTATAGGTTTTTATCGGTTCATTAGTTTTTATATGTAATTAACTTAGAAAAAAATGTTGCCTGTGAATGAGTCATAAAGGCAGCAAAACGTGGCTGTATAATACACCGCGATCTGATCGGTTCTTTTTAAATACTCTTAAACCTTTAATTCGTCTCCAAAATATATACGACTTTCCGATGTGTAAGTCTGGCTTAGTGTCATAAACGATTTTTCGATATGCACAGTACATTGCAAAATATTTGTTGGATGTGAAACGATGATATTTTAACATAATCTCTTAGGTTATTTTTTGGAAATACGTTATTTTATTGTATATAACATTATGAGAAACAACGATAGCGTCGTAGCCTCGTGGTTTACAACTCTACGACGTTTCAAACCTCGCGGACTTTTCGAATACTGTGTGCTAATTTGTAGTTGTGACTAGCTCTCCGGTAATAGAAACATCAACATCATATAAATATTTTTAGAAAAATTACATGCCCGCTACGTTGGATTTAAATATACCTAGTAAAATATAGAAACTACAGTACATCAAGTGTTGGGTAGTCGACAATAGCTGACAATGCCTCTAATTACCCCATCAGGGCTAAATAGTCGCAATATTACATTATTAATAATTCATATGAAACAGTACCTAGCCCGTATTTTAATTAACCTATGTTATTCTACTAAATAAGAAACTTCATGCTGAAATAGTTAGTTAATTCGACGATTAACAAAAGTATGCTAAGCCTTGTCACTATTTCATGGTAAAGAATTGTGAAATTTCATGTAGAGCAATTCTAGCACTCTATTTATCCTTGATTATTCAGTAATATCAGTTCTTATATTAATATAGAGACTCGATAGTGTTAACATTAAATTGTATTCATAGATTTTATTTTATTTGTATATTATGTTTACTTTCTTTAGAACGTAATTTTTATTACTAAGTAGACCCGTAATGTGATAGCCTATTTGAAAAGCAATAGATGACATGGATTAATGAAATATAAATGTCTAACAGGCGGATGGACAAAGTCGTATCATAATAGTGTTTAGGGATACCTACTGAATTTGGGCGTACTTTTATGCATGTTTCTTCTTTATTGAAATGTTTGTTTCATTGAAGTTTAGGGATACAAACTGTCTTCGTTCTTTATTTTCAAGATGTTTCCATTCAAATTTTTATATAATGAATATAAGTCTCTGACCGAATTTGGGTCTTTGAAGAGATTAAAAAGTTTTATGTTATTTTAATAATAAAAATATTATTGATTGGTTTGAAATTTAGTGCAGACAAGTCACGTATGATTATTATTAGTTTATTATAGTACCTTCTAGATATTTCGCCTTGTATATTAAATAACGATAGATCAGGTACGTAAAATAGGACGTTGGACGGCAAATGGGAACATTCTGTACACTATTTAGAATTGAGTAAGTAAGATAATATCGATATTAGTTCGCATAATGTACTCGATCCTCGATGACGGTCAGCGCTGAGCTCGTGATCAGATCCGCTCGGGGCTAGGTGACGCCGATCGCACGATACCACCGCATTGTAATTTCCTCATGAACGAGACTGCACTTTTGAGATTCCGTAATGCGCTAAGTTTATTGCACATTTAAAATGTTAACACAGCTTCAAGTTATGCAGATACCTGTCATTATTGTTTAATAATGTAACAATAGTCTAATGTGTTAGTATTATGAAAAATAATTATACAATGAATCGAAAGGGAAAATGTATGATTAAATAAAAAATTACAAAATTGGATAATAAGTATTACGATGTATCATATACAAAAATACTCTCAAATTGATTTCAGTTTGAAATTCGTTCATATGGAAAATATACAATTGCACATGAACAAGTTTATAATAACAATTGTTATTTTTTATTTTGAATTACAAAGCTCTGGTTCAATCCAATTATAGCTTATACTAAAAACATCACAAAACATTGGATTTTTGACCTCTATAAAGAGTTCAGTACCATAATCAAGGTTTAGTCACATTCATATCACGGGCCGACAAGCGGTGCACATCTCTGCGCACACGCACACAGTTGAGCGGCGCAGGCGCAGATCAAAGGCACCGACAGGCTCTTTTAGCCGCATAATATGACGCGCCCCGCCGCCCCCGCCCGCGGCCCGCGAAATCTCGCCCGGACACCTCCAGGCTTACTTGCCATAATTCCCATCTATTAATAAACAAATTGACACAACGGATGTTGCATTCAATTTTAATCGTAAGTGATGTTAATTATGAGCTCGTTATGCTTTTGTTTTTTCAATAAGCCATAACCTGTGCATCCCTTGTATTTTAGCTAAGAATAACAATATAGCGTGTGAAACTGAATAAGAATATTAATTACTATGCAATATTACATATGCAATAATAAATATATATATTTGACATATGCAAGTAAGTTTTATGAAATTTGTAGTGGGTGTTCAGGTAGTCTTACAATAGTAAGTAGAATGCAAACCTACATTTACTACAAAAAGTTGGTTCTTATGAGCATGAAAATTACTTGTTAATTTGTAAGTAGTATAAGTACATTATTGTGTCTATTGGAGATTTAGCCCTAATCTACGAATATTTAAGATATAACAAATATCCTTACAATAACGTTATTATCGATGTTTCTGTCTACTGACAGTTAGTCAGAAAGACACAACTTTTTAGGAATTGACAAATACGATCTTCACCTTAGAAGTGCGATGCAGAAAACTACGAAGCACGACTTATGTAATTGCAGTTTTCTAATGCGTAGGTACCTATTGTACAGATACTTACCTAGCCTACATATGGGAGTTTAAGAATAAATGTTCATTGAAATTTCATTTTGTCTTTATAAATTGGTGTTCAAGAGTATTTAATATTGAATAGTAATCCTCTCACAAAGCGATGAAATGATTATCAGACATATCGATTCACGATAGATTAAAATCTTGATCGCTCGAGGTAAAATAGCGCGCGCGCCTTTCGCGACGTAGTCATTATAGAATTTCTCTTACTCGTGTATTGCACACGCATTTTGCATCGAATTTATTTCGTTATAATATTTATTCGGAAATCCATTGCTTGATGCAATTATTTATTATCTAAATGTGTAATATTTATTAACAAACAGGGGGTATGGTAACAGTAATGGTACCCGATTTGTAAGTTTTATTTATTTATTTGAAACATGTATACATTATTTAAATTATTAACCGGGTCTTAACACGAATAATTTTATGGCAAATAAAGGTATTTACCTCTTAAGACCCGATTAATAATTTAAATAATGTATATTAAACACGAAAGTTTAAAATTAACTGAAACAAGTATGTTTTTTAAATAATATAGATAAAATGAAGAATTTTAGTCACTATTTAATCTGTATTTGCATATTCGTACCAATAATGAGGACAGAGAATAGCATTTTTTTAAATTTAAATTGACATATCAGTCGCTTTCTTTGCGGCGATATCCTTTTGCCCCATGTGTATCATGATTACATATTTGGTAGAGCCAAAAAACTGTTCTTTACGTCCTAAATTTTTAAATTTTTGTAATATCCGAGTAATAATTTATTCTCACTTTTCTGGCACTTATAGTCTGTCGGTTGTGGTAGAAAAATGCTAGGCCTAGCTAGCAAATAATAATATTGAATAATAATTTTTAATAATTTTGTGTAGTAATTAATTTTTGTATTATAATAGACATTCTATTATAATACAAAATGTTTGTATCTATAGTCTACTTTATTACTAGACTTATGTAATTATGACTCGAGTGCTCTATTGCCGAATTAGCTCAAGTGTAGGTACGCCCAGTCATCGATCATAATATCATTGTTATATTAAGATAATAAAATCGAACAAAGTCGTCGTACAAAATGTAGGATATATGCGATTACATGATTTAGAGTTTTACAGCTGTAGTCATTAAAGTATATATACAATACATATGTAATATGTATATATGTAATATTATGTGTATATATATATACACATATAAGTCCTATAAAGTTAGGTACAAGCTATAAGTATAAAGCTGCAAGTAACTAATTCATATTATTATTTGTATGTGGGACAATACAAACACTTAGTACAGGCAATAAATTAGTGTACTTGTATTATATAACATAAACTATTGTTTATGATATTTCCATGCTGTCTATTTTGTACCTACATAATATAAACGAAATAAACAAAAAATTTGCGTTGAGCCATGAAATACCAGAGTTGAGCATATCGAACACCTTTAAAAGAATATATGTAGGAAATTTTGAGCTCATTACTAAAGCAATATAGACCAGCGGCAAACCACGTCAAAGAGTCCATTCCGTGTAAGAAAAGAAAAGAATCCGTCAAATTAGTACATAACGCGGTATGAATACTGAATGAGGTCAAACGGGGCATTCTCAAACATACTATTATATCGAAATAAAATATTCAGTTCCATTCATTATTTATGTAGGTACATTATATTCGGTGGAGTGCTGACACGCCGAAAGCGTTGCTTTAGTTTGTACAGATGGTTGCCAGTTCAATGGGGAGATGCATGTACCTACTCGTGTTTTAAACAAATTACTGGAATAGGTTTTGTATTTTTCAAGCGAGCCGCTCTTGGGAATGTTGTATGTGTCCACAGTTTTATGCTCTAATGACTAATATTTAATTAGTACTTTACACCGCTTTCTACATTGTGTTTGATGAAATTTGTTTTTTTTATTATTCAGTTAGCAGCTCTACGTTCACTATATTGATATTAGAATTCTTAGGTTTCAATATTCATTATATATATTTAAAGTTAAAGCTTTCGCAAATAATTTAAACCTTCATATTGATAAAACATTAATGGAATGTGGAAGTACCAATTGATATTTACCCAAACGGTTATAAACCGCTATGAGAGATGCTAAGCAATGCATGAAAGTATAATAGAATTGATTTGATATTCGATTGCGCTACATTTAGTCGCGGGCCACGCGACCAGGCCACACAGAATACTTCGAAGGCTTGAAGAAGGCTTAATGGAATGACACAGCCTTTGTGAACGCCGCCCAATTCTAATGCCTATTCAGATGGCATTTCACCTCTTTGTTGGTTGATTTTCGATAGTAATAGGTTATTTTATTAGTGTATAGATGAATTTTAACAGGTTACGAGAAGAAATCTCTTGTCAATCGAATTCCAATACCACTTTTGTCACTTCGGTCACGAATGAATCAGATTTTCTTAATAATAACGATCATGTAGTTGGTAATATCGATTTGTTGATCGAATTCGATTCACTATGCTATGCTAAATGCTATATTGATAACATTGGGAAATATACGTATGATAATTAATTCGCTATTTTGATGACATTATAACAGTTGATTTTTATTTATAGTTATTTATTTGTTAATTGTACAGAAATAGTTAAATCGTTAATCGTTGAATATTAATATTTACAATATTCACTGTCATTTCATTAAATATTTTGTTATACTGGTAATAAAAGCTAGCATATTTTTTATCTTATAATAATCGGCCTAAACAAAAAGGAACAAACAATCAATAGTTAGATTAAACTGTAATAGGTAAAAATGTACAACTTTATAGAAAGTACAATAAATTTCTTATCGTCTGGACTTTATATTACATAATAAATTAATTGAATTCCTTGAACTATGACCAGGGTTTTGTAGAAATTATAATACATATGATTACCGTCTGAGCAGTTCAGGTGGTAGGAAAGCGGTGTGGCGAGTGACGTAAAGCCTCATATAAATTTTACTATAGGCACATTAATGTCGCTACGTGAAATTGATTTGCAGGCAGAAACATATTATGATTGTGAAAACGGGGTTTACGATTTATTTACACATTACGATATCGACTTCGTACATTATAAACTGTCATTGTTAATAAGTGATGGTGAAAATACGCCAGAAAGTGATATTACTTTTTCCGACATCATCTATTCTATTTATCATTTAGTTAGAACATTTTAAGGCAAGGATTATATAATATATTAATTAGTAATATAATAATTCGTAAGTATATACCAATATAAAGGATAATTTATGATAGCGAATGGCTAGTCTACAATAAATTTTATTACTAGATACTATTTTATTAATGGATATAGTACGCTTACTGGCGTACATAATTTTATTAGCCGCTTTTCCTCTGTCACAATTACATAATTAATGTACATAATTAATAATAAGTAAGCTTTACTACAATTAGACACATAATGTCCTGTGAACTTTGTTACAAATCAGTCAGCACATTAATAATTATGATTGTTTATTGACTTGAATAGAATATAAAAATTCGACAGTCTAGACTACGCAATATAAGCAGTGGAAGTGCGTGCGTACTTACTTTTACTAATCAAACCACAAAGGTAGAGTTTGAGAAATCCAATTTTCCACTAACAATAAATGATAACCCGAAAGTATCAAGAAGGTTGATGAAAATGTGATTGTTAATTAACGTTGACACAGAAATGCGAATAGTGAATTCGAAATCTTCATTTAACCCGTCACGGTTTGCCTCTCGCGTTTAGCATTAAATGATTGACTCTGTTTCAATTTCGTCTAACACGAATGCAGCAGTTGAACGAATGGGAACACGATTATGTGATTGTGAGAAAATTTATACGTTAGGTACTTATTATGTCTGTGTCTACTTCTTAGTATGTGATTATATTCCAAAGCAAAGGGTTCTGCTGTTATGCATAAAACACGTGAGTAAGAAGTCCAGAAAATGTATTACAGTTTCCAAATATTTTTTTATTCGTGTTATTATTAATGCTCCGTATATTTATACCACCCTGGTAGTCACTTTTGTTAAAATCCATTCGTGCATGATCGAAAAGCGCTTCCGGACGATTAGTTACCAACGAATATTTGAATTTGTTGTTAACTTTGCCTCCTTTTGCGTTAATAGTGTTACAATGTTTGTGAATTCTATTACGCATTGTACACTCGACGTATGCATTGTGATTTTGTAGTCGGCCTTTTATCAATTGTAATACTGAACTGATCCTGTTTCACTGTATAATATTAGAATTTAGTGTTTTTTCATCTATTAATAAATACTATTATTGCATATGTTTTATTTATAAATAGATAACTTTTATTATAATGGCGAAAATAGATGTCGAATATTTGGTTTGGGATATAAAGAAATGGCAAAATACATAATTTGGTTATCCTGCCAAAGGAAACTTGTAGAATGTAAAGAAGTCTTATGATAACTTTTATAAATGATACTGATATTGGGCGTCGCCGCACACTTACTTGCCAATAATACAACAGATATTATAATGAAGTGATACATTATTACAAAGCCACCCACATTTGTGTAGCGGGGTTATTATGGACGCGTTATGCGTCATAAATATTTCGGGAACATAAAATTAACACTCTAAAACATGGGCTTTCGAGGCACCGCAGCGTCTACCGACGCCAAAAAAACAGGGATCGCTTGCAGAACCACACCAAAGGTCCGGCTTTGATACAAAAGATGATTTTTCTGCAAAGTTAAATGAATCTTTATCGTTACAGTCATAAGGTCCAGAGTATGTTGGTGCAATGAAAGGGCTATAGGAAACATATCTTTGTTTTCGTTTGTTAAAATTTGTAACCATATTTTGTTTGGATTATGGTTTATATTAGATTGTTTTATTATTATGCTCATCGGTGCCTCTCCTTATCTAAAGACATACTTGTTGACATGTTGTCTAATTGATTGGTGTTTCTCAGTAGGGGTCTAGGGTCTTACATATGGCGGTGCCTTTGAGGAATTATTTGAAATTGATAAACTATAAATGCCTTCTCAAGTGGAAGATGCCACTGTTATTTTTTTTATTCGTGAAGCGTGGCCAGCTAATTCATATGAGGTCAAAAAAGGGATTATTTAATAAGTTTCCAATTTGAACAAATACGTAATTATAAAATAAAAATATATTGTAATTTTACTATTAGTATAATTACAATACAATAATATAAAATAAAATTGAAGACAGGATTTTTAATGTGAAATGGTTATATTCAAAATTTAGATAGGTGTCCTCATAGAAACGCTAAGTAAATTTATACAAATTAATACATTAAATGTAACTTTGTAGTTTGAACTTATATAAGTAAATGAGAAATTGTTCATGCACATTATGTATATATGCATATTAATATTTTTTTATAATAGTGATAAAAATAATACGTCTACGTAAATTCTTAGATAATGTTTAATTTCCTTTTTCGTTCCTTTGATTCGTATAATATATTGTTATTTTTCTTATTTGTAATACATTCAATATAGCATTTAATAATTCATATTATTACAATTATACAAAATTTTAGTATTATTTATAGAAAGGAAATCAACTATATATTTTATTTAGAGCGACTCTTGTACGATTGCATACTTAATTTAATAATAGAAATTGCATTTTTATTTCTTTTAAACGTCATGTCATCTCTATACAAGTTAACATGCGTACACAAAGGCACAGCAAAAATCGAGGATCGGCGGTCTCCTTTGACGATAGGTGGTCCACAATTCCTCCAGCCACTGCTCTGTACGAATGATGTGATTATAATAGCGACACCTTTCTCATATAAATATATCGATCAATATATGTCAGTATATTTTATATCTTTTAGCATAATTATTTAATAGATATTAACTAATAAACTTAATTACATCTTTATAGTGATCATTGCGAAACACTAATTAAAATCTTGATGACTTTCTTTTATGGTTCAGAAAATCGAAAATGAGTCATTGATTTGTATATACAGATTACAGACTCAAACGATTGATGTTAATCTAAAAGTTACGTCAGATATTTTTAATTCGATTTTTCTTTATTTCACGAGTGGTTTTTTCGATACTTAAGTCATAAAACATAAGAACGCGAAATGAATGAAGATCGAAAATAGTTTAAGTGTTATCGTTTTTGCTTGACCGCATTCACATTAAAAGAAATTGGATACTCTTGCTTGAGAAGACTTGCAATGAAACGTAAAATTACGAGGTGATCAAGGACTACCATACAGCTTCTATAGTGTATCGAACAAGAACCGATGTACGCCTGCTTTGTGTTATTAATGTATTGTTGCTATTGATGCTTCACGCGTTATTTGATTTCAATGGAGCTACTGGTTTTTAGATTTGTAGATATATTATAAACTCATTCGTTTTTTGTCGTACTTCAGTTAACGAAATGACCATTCATGAAAACGACTACAGTTGTGTAGTGCTCAATAATTCTACAAAAGAGAATTATTGTTACTGTTATGTATTTTAATCTGATTTTCATCTGTCTAAGCACGAGATTGTGTAGCTTAATGACAAGCAAAATTATAATTCAAGTAGACATATTAACAGTTATGATTATAGTAATTACCTATGACATTGAAAATTGCGTGGTCTATATAGCGTCTATATTAGCGTATATCTTAGAAGTGTTAGAATGTCCGTGGTACAAAGAACTTTATTTTGCAGGTCAGGGTCGTATGAATCAATTGGGTGGGGTGTTCATAAATGGTCGTCCCCTACCCAACCACATCAGGCTGAAGATCGTGGAGATGGCTGCAGCAGGAGTACGTCCTTGCGTCATTTCACGGCAACTGCGCGTCTCACATGGCTGCGTATCCAAGATCCTCAATAGATATCAGGTAAAATGATCTAAAACATCAATATAGGTACTTAAATATCCAGAGATATAATAGTCAGATACTATCCTAAGAAGAAATATTAATTTCATTTTTATTAATCAGGAAACTGGTTCTATCCGGCCTGGTGTTATCGGAGGATCGAAACCGAGAGTAGCGACGCCTGAAGTAGAGAACAGGATAGAAGAGTTGAAGAGACAAAACCCAGGTATATTCTCCTGGGAGATTAGAGATAAACTAATAAAAGAAGGCATCTGTGATAAAAACACAGCTCCGTCAGTCAGCTCGATTTCGAGACTAATAAGAGGAGGCAAAAGGGACGAATCAGATCCTAGAAGAAATCACAGCATTGATGGTATTCTAGGTAAGTCACGCTTACCTTGATAATTTCCTTTTTTTGATGGAAAACAATCGTTTTCATCTTGTGATTTGTCTATGATTTGACTTCCCATACATTAATATATATCAATTTTGCTTATAACAATAAAGCCTCATATCATAAATTTATCCCAGATGCATGCTTTTCTATTTGTATTCAGCTATATGAAGTAGTTTTTGCGTTGTATGCATTAAACTTTATATTGCTTTAGTTTAACCCTGTACGTTTCATGATAAGGAAATACTAGCAGATCTACGTTATTAAATTGTTAACTTGAAGACGAATAATAATTGTATGTACTTTAAACACTTGGAATACCAATACCACATATAACTCCAATAAATAATATAAAATTATTTTTTATTTAAAAAGGTAAGAAAACCTTCAAGTTAATGATGCGTAAATAACTTGCCGTGTCATCGTAGTCTTTAACGCCAATCCAAGACCATAATCACTTAATTTAGTTCAAAGCACACTATTATTATAAATTTATTCTTATAATGAGACTGTCGGAACGTTTGCAAACTTCAGAAAATAGCGTATAAAGTTAATAATCCACGTAAAAGTGAAGCGGACGCGCGAGCGCACGCCACGGCAGCGCCCCTTGTGTCGGCTTCGAAATTGTAGGTTATAAAAATGAAATTAGTATCCAAAGGTGTTATTATCCCATCGCGTTTGGCCGCAGGGCTTGCATTACGACAATCTGTCCGTACTGCACGTCTTGTGCCGTATAGCTATCCAATATAAAATGGCGCTCCTAATATCCCGGTTCAACGATGGAGTGCGCTTTTGCCTGCAAGATTCTGCACAGCGATAAGATTATGCATATTAAGTTGTGCGCGGCTAAAGTAATATCTACACTGGAAAAGCGGCCTCTATACCACTCGGTCTCGAGTATTGGAAATGCGCGGTTCGTGCTTGGCCTGTGACGACGGTTAACGGTGCATTTTGGCCCAGCTTTTCGTGGAAATATTTGCATACATGCTTTCATGATATGCATTGGTAATTATAGATGATGGTAACAAAAAGCGGGTTTTTCTTTCGCAAGATTTACACTTTATTATCAATAGGTACCCACACTACTACGTACGAAATAGTTGCACAAATTGTGGTTACAGTAAAATTAAATGGCAACGGCCACATCAACCTCATAGTAATTTAAATCTGTTTTATCATTAACTAGCTTACAATAATATTTGTTGACGCTCCAAAAGAACTAATTCGATGATTCTACAAACGTAATATAATGTGGTTACGTTTAATTTAATCGGACCGCGTGTGGTCTGGTCGGTAGTATGAAGGTAATCAACATGAAACAAAACAACAAAGGCTGTAGATAGAAAGTCACCATTTATTGTAACAAAACTTTATGTAATAAAATTCCAGTGTGTAGCTTCATGCCTACATGGTAATTTATAAAGTTAGACACGCAGTTACTATTATCGTAAAGAATACGCTAAAGGTATTAAAAATCGCCACTTTAAATTAAAGCATAATTTAGCGTAATGTATTTTTAACCAACAAATTCTATTATTTCCAAAAGGTCCTTCGTCTTGTGAAGACTCCGACACTGAATCAGAGCCTGGCATTACATTGAAGAGAAAACAGCGGAGATCTAGAACAACCTTCTCTGGAGATCAGCTCGAGGCTTTGGAAAGAGCCTTCACCAGAACTCAATATCCAGATGTTTATACGAGGGAAGAACTAGCACAGAAAACTAAACTTACTGAGGCAAGGGTTCAGGTAAGTTATAAAATTTGACATTTGTAATTGACTACCTATATCAATGATAGATGAGTGCATTAAATAATTCATTGTTATAGTCCGTTTACTTCCCGCCCCCCGAGGGCGTGATGGAAAAAATACCATAATTACTTTTATTATTAATTATGGATAGCATTTGTAATCGAGCTACCATATGTTGTATATGCTACCGTTTCATTGCAAGTTTTTTATAGATTAATAATGTAGTAATCAGTAATCATGATTTTATACAAAATTAAATTTATTTAAAATCATAGTGATATTTTATTTCATATAAGAAGTTAATTAAGAAAAGTGTTTTAGTCTCCGTATTGAACTCAATGTCGAAGCAAATTAATTGTTTTGATTTCTCTTGAGCGGTAGCTACTCTCAGGATTACGTTGCGAGTTTCACCAAGACAATTAGTTGAGTGGATTTATTTTGAGATTGTCTTCAGTTTCATTACTCTAGACCCATTTTAGATTTTGATTATTGAATCGTTATTGGTACTGTAGATAAAACCATTACAATATTTTTAAATTATAATTCAATTAGTGATTGATATTTTTATGAAGGTACATGTAAAGAAATATATATAATTGATTGAAATTAATCCTATAATATTTTCATATTAATGGAAATAGTAAGTTCAATTAGATAATAGATTTATTTAACTAATTTGATTCTCAATGAAAGAATAATAAAATCATTGCAAAATTAAAATTTATTATATTTGTTTAGGTATGGTTTTCTAACCGAAGAGCCCGACTCCGTAAACAACTCAATTCACAACAACTTAGCGCTTTCAATACAATGTCATTACAGTCAGCATTTCCTTCCGTTCATCAGCAATACGAACCCCCTTCCACTTTTAATGCACAATGTGCAACATGGCAGCAATCCTATTCATCAGCGTTGGGTACAAGCTCAGTTCTGAATTCGGCACTCGCCCCTTCACTCCACCAATCAGCCTTGACGGCTCCTTCTGTTTGTCAATCAGCACTAGCAGCATCATCATTACATCCACCTACATCTAGTTCTTTCTCAACGGGGAATCTAACTCCTTTGTCACATTCTTCTGAACTTGCTACACCACTGCAACCAGCAGCAGATGCCACACCCCCCAGTTCGAGTCCAGCAACAACGACTCCATCTGCAAATCAAAGTAGTGGCATTACTTACCAACATTCAAGCTATCCTAACCCGAGTGAAGCAGTACCTCACTCCTACGGTTACGGAGATTATTCGAAACAAGAACATGCGATGTCAGCTCATAATCATTGGACTTCAAGACAACTTAGTGCTCATCCACAGAACAAGCTAGCAGAAGTTGGTGCTTGGCCAGAAAACTATAGGTAAGTCTTCTAATCTAAGTTATAATCTACTAACAAATAATTAATATTAGAATACCGATACAAATTATACGTCTCAATAATCCCTGGCGGCGATCAAGTAGCTTTATGAATTATTGATGTTCGGCTACTCATGTTCCGTCTTGAATTGTTCGGATGAATATGCAATTATAATGAACTGACCTTTGTTACTGACGATTTAAATAACAATATATTAAGACCGATATTACTGTAATAATAATAGGTTTGGACCGTTTAGGGCACGCTTTAAAATGACATCATTTCGGATGACTGGTACTTATACAGTTTAGTTTGATGATTTAGTGTTTATAGACCCTGAATCATTCTAATCCCATACTAAGCGGCGTCCGGTGGCTATCAGCAGGCGTGGGGATCGATTGCAAATCGGGGTGCATTCGTTTTATTACTTTTCACCTTCCTTTATCATTAGCCGAAGCAGCCGCTAATCAATTAAGAGTGTAAGAAGTCGGCCATTATACGCCGCGCGGGTGGTTATTACAGGCCCAGCTTCGTAATACGCCGATTCGATCGTGAGTGCAATAGGGCTGCGAATTTTATAGTGATTTTCAATCAATTTTTAATTATTTTTTAATCTTGTTCTTTTTAATACATGCAATGTTGAAAAGCGATAGCAATTGTTAAAGTATAATAGAAGATCGAAAGGAGATATGTCTCGTGATTTCTTAGATGGTAGGTATCTGTTACTCCTAAAGTGAATTTGTCGAAAGAGAATGTGACAAACACATTGTCGCATTGTACTCTATACGGCAACGACATTTATCTGTGTTATCGAAACAAAGCATGTCTATAAACCTCACATTGGACCACACACAATATCTCGTCTTACACAATGATGAACACACTAATAATATATGGGGTTAGCCGCGTTTATATGGTGGTATGTCTTATCTAGTCATTTGATTGACGTAACATATGTAACTGACTAAACCCCATTTGTTATTTTTCTTCTGCTAAAAATCTGTTGTGTGTACGAAATATGGACAACGTTTAATATTTCTTGTCCATATGGCGACTACTATGTGAAGTATTTTAATTTTAAATAATACATTTGACAATACCTTGCTTTGCCGATATATTGACTATAGTTAAGCAATGTTGCTATGTTAGTAAAATATTTTTATACTGTTAGTGAAAGGCAAATGTTCAAAGGAATAAATATGGAATTTTAAAATCATACCCGTCGTGCGATGTCACAACGTGTATCTTAGAATTTTGAAAAATTTTAAGCGAATTATGTATTTTTTAATATATGTGCCTAGTGATATAAAATGTGGTTTAGTTTGGAATTAAATGAAACCACTAAATAAGGAAAATACTGATTTTCAGCTTTGTCTGTGACAGTAAATGTAATATTAAAAGAAATCTGAATAATAACAATAGAAATTAAATAATTCAAAAACTCAACTAAACAAAATAAAAGATAATATTTGCACAATCATAGGTTGACACTGCAACGATTTGAAAGTGTGTATGTGTTAGTATTAAAAAGAACATTCTGAGATATCACATAATATTGTCCCTTCATTAATTGCTACTTCTATAACGTTACAACTAAGGCGATACTGAGAGAGTTAGGTCAACATGTTAAGGAAATAAAATACCAAAGATTAACAGCATATGAGAATAATATGAGCAGTAGTACAATACATTACGGGAAGAGATAAACACACCTTGCTTTGTACTGTACAGCAATTAATGAGAGGCGAACGTGACATTAGAGTGGTGAACCCGAGCATTAAAGTGAGGTAACCTGGTATTAAAACTTATCTGCAGCTATTTGCATTCGACTTCCTAAACAGCGAGGTTGCGTGTGCTGCAAACCGTTCACTCGCAATTTGAAATTCATAGCAGCTGTGTCTTATAGAAATTTCACGAGTCTTTTGCTTAATTTGGCCGCTACAATGCTTATTAAATTTAATAGTATTTTTGTACCCGGGAACAGAAGACATGGCTTTGCAAATACACGGTTTTGGTAAATCGTTCAGCGATGTATTTTGTCCGGCGGTGAAATGCTTACCTTAAATGAAAACTATATTTATTTTTCTTTATGTTGCGGCATAGATACTATACGAATATTGTATTTTGTCAACTATAATAAATATCAAATAAATTATGTATCTATATATTATACGAAATAAATATTTTTTTAGCGTAATTTAATTATTTGTAATACATAGATTTGATCTTTGAATGAAATCAAAAGAGAAAACATTATACAGTTTTAGTAAGAAAGGTTCTATTTTACAAATATATAAAAATAAATGTTATATAATGAAGGTGTAATTAAAATATGAATCAACACGTAAAATGTTTCATAGCACAATACAACATTATTAGCACAATATCTACTTAAACACAAAGTAATTTGTAAGTATGTTGCTAAATAATACTTGACCTTGTTGTACGCAATAATACTAGTACGGCAGTGAACTTTAATCGTACAGCAACTGAATTAAACTGAAATTAAATTTTATTACTCGTTCTAGTCACGATTTGAACAAAAATTAAGGTTTACGGTCAAGAGAATTAGATTATACGTACAGCCAAAAATGTTTTACGAACATTATATTAAACTTAAATCTATTTGCTATTTATGGAGTAAAAATTAAGGTTAAGTATTTAGTAATACTAAATAATTTATTAAAATCTGTAGTAATCAAAATATATTTCTATTTTGGATTTATTAATGATCGCTAATATTTAGTTCTCGTTTTGTTTACTGACGTTACCCTAATTACATATACGGTAGTCCGAAAATAAGTAACAATTACAAAGGGGCATTAGAACGGCTACTCTGTGATTACAATTATTACCGCCTATGGGTTCTCAACATCTATGTATCGGTGAATCGGATTTGTCCCAATTAAATTGTTCATTTACGAATTTAATTGTGCATACTTCCCACGCTTGTCATTTGTGCTCTTGTTTTGTCTATTGGATATTAACAAAATAGTTATAATATATAAAAAGTGCCACTTTATTTTATTGGTATTAATTTGAGGATTAGTGAAATTAAGGTCTTTTATATAAATTATATACCTGGCAATGGGTGAATTATAAATATATGTTGACTTCATTGCAAATAGTAGGTTCAATAAATGACGTAAAAGGGGAAAAGCCGGATAGATGCCCCACTTTTCGAAAAAGCTTTATATTTTAAAAATATGAACTTTCTGGAAAATATTTAGTATGTATCTCAAAACATATGTCTTTTATCTTCTATAAAAGCCTCTTTTTGTATTCATATTTAGCACTGGTTTTGAATAAATACTGTTTTATTTTACCTCTAAGAAAAGGGATAGTTGCCAACTATGGCGGATAGTAGCCTAGCGTGGAAAATGCTTCGGAGGATACTTGCCTCGAGCGGGGATAGTAACCGGTATGATTTTTATTTTGGATAGAAAGAAATTTATATCAATTAGAGTAATCTTTATAATTTATTTAACAGTATTTATAATTTACTGAGATTGAAGAGAGGAAAACTGGCGTCTCCAAACTTCAATATACGAGCTACCAGTCTTTTCTAATTCTCAAAGCCAACAACAGGATATTTTCCTAGAAAAGACAAAAAATACAATAAGTTCAGATAAGAAAGTAGGTATGTAGATAGAATTTTGTACTTCTATTGCTAGATACATATCCTTTAAATAAAAAAAATGTTGATTACTCTTTTCATAGCGTCTTCTTAAGGTCCTAGAGGATATTCCGTATATTTGAGAAATTTCATCGAGATCTTTTGTTTTTGTCTCAATTCTTCGAAGGCAGGTGCTAAGCTATTCTCTGTCCAGTTGATGTTGCGTAGCACCACGCCTGGTTTTTGCTTATATTTGCGAGGGATTATGCTTATCTAGAATAAATATATATATAAAACAGTGAAGTACATATTTATTTGATTTATAACAAGTTAGAGTTAAAATAATTTCGAAAAAACAGAAAAAAAATTAAATCCGTCTTTGTTTGTTAAAAAAATTTCAATAATTCTAGGGGCAACTGTCCGCGAGAGTAAGGAGGGCGACTATCCTTTTTGATGCGTATATTTGCCCTTTTTATTTGCAAAATAAATAAAAAATATTTTGCAATAAAACATAATAAACAATGTAATTTAAACTCTAATGCATCCAAAGAAACAATAAGTTGTCTGAAACCACGATCAGTTATAAAAATATTCAATAGCAATTATTTACCAATATAATTATAACGCCCGTCAAAGTTTCGCCGCGGTACATTTTGGCTCATTCTGACAAAACACATACGGCTATTCCGATGGCTTATGTGGCATTGAGGCCTACGGGGCGGTCACTACTTATTATAGTAAAGCACGAACACAACTTCAGAACATAGTTTTTTAAAAACCGGGGCATGTATCCCACCGAGGCAAGTATCCGGATTTTACCCTAGATATCGTCATAAGATACATAGTTTGGTGTGACTACTATGAAGTGTGTAATGCTAATATCATGTAATTAGGTATATGACATAAACTTTAAATGTTTATATAATTACAGGCACCAGAAAATATTTAAGGCTCATGTTAAATGCTTACTTACGCGTATTCTATCCCTTAGGCTATCACTTCGTCCACATGCTCATAACTTTGTGAATTTTATATGGGTATATAAAAATAATACATAGTGTAGTCCATAACACTCGGAAATACTATATTTTCAAATAGTGGAAGAATTTTAAAGTTATTACAAACACAAATGTGTACACAATAAAATCTCTAGACGCTATAAACTTTCCTGTTTATAATGTTAGTAGGTATAGATGGGTGCATAATATTAACGTCCTAAGACTATTTTGTTTCTTACTAAGATATATTTATAAAATACGTCATTCTTTCATAACTTGAATTTAGAATTAGGAGAGCGATATATGTGTATATTGTAATTATATAATAAGTTTATGAGTAAATAACATGTTTCTATGTACTTATATGCTTTTTTTATTGTTACAGTTCCTTTTTCGGCACGAATCCATCCCACTACGCTTCACATGCCCATTCTCCGACGGAGGCCAAGTCTGGATATCCTTACTTAGGGCAACTAGGAGGAATGGATATGGGACGAGTTCACTAGAAATAACATATATAACATATATATGTATACAAGGCAATAAATATTGTATAGTAGTGAAATATATAACTGAATACATGTTCACAAATCTGAAAATTGTAGAAAAATAATGTCATATTATTGATAGTGCCTTAACAGATTTTAGACGCTATAAACATTACTGAGATGCTATAAACATTATTAAGAAGATTAATTTGAAAAGTCAGTTAATTCGGTTATTTTTTGAGACATCAAAAGTTACAGTAAGTTAATAGCGACAGCGCTTGAAGATAGATGGAAGTTATAAAACAATATGCTGTTAATTACTTACTCTTTTTATAAGCAGTTATTGCAATAAATGTTAAGACTACAGAGGCCATATTACTTTCTTTACCAACATGCAACAAGTATACTTTGTTCCTCAAGAAACCAACTAACAATTTATAAATTTTGTTTACGAGGGTAAAACCTATTTCGATGGGATTTAACTCTATTATTCCTATACGATTACCGTCATTAAAAGCTTCCGTTTTTTGATAGTTGGTTGTATAATATTTTACTAAGTACTTCACGGCTAATTTAGTTAGTTTCACTATTTGTATTGTACAGCTTTATTTAGAATTATTTCGTAATTATAGTGATAAATTAACATTTGTTGTATTATTTTCGGTTCCTGATAGTATTGCACTATTGTATATCACGTAAGTTATTAATAATTATTAAATAAATTAGTTATATTTAGATATTAAAAGTTGTTATTAGTTCGTAAGTTGTTGAATATTGAATATATAAGAAACTAAAAATATTGTATGCAATTTATGTAAGTATATAAGATTTGAAATGCCTTACTTTTATTAATGCCTTGTTAGTAGTAAAAATGAAATGTAATTACCTCCACTAATTTATACGCAACAATTAATATGTACCTAATTGATTAAATACTTAAATTTTATTACCTTGTAATATGATAACAAAAAAAATTTGGCCCAAAGTGTAATTTTGTTCATAATATCTACTTATGGATAAAATATAGCAAAAATTATATGCCTTGTACGAATTGTGATTTTATATAAAAATAGGTATTTATTTTATACATACTTTACTGTATTTTAGATATACTAAATAATTTGGTAATAAGCACCTTTGTATAATAACGGTTACAATTGCATAATATTTTCAAAATAAATGGACGATATTGATGTGTTCGTTTTATTTTACTATTATATAACAATATATATTGTAAAACGTCTACACCTTCTTTAACATCAGCGGCAATATAGGAACAGAGTAGTCAAGGAGATTCATTATAAACGTTTTTAAACCTGATACATGAAGCGTTCACCATCAGTGCTCTGATTATTTCCAGACCATGTGGTAATATTTAGGCTACTTGATATACAGTTTTATATTTGCGCTTTTCCTCTTATGTTAATGGTGTCTATTTTCAAGAACTTGGGAGTGTTTATGACAATAAGTAGTTAGGTAAATAGGTGTAACGACTAAGTCCTCAGGATAGATAGTAACTCTTGATTGGTATATACGAGGTGAGCTGCATTATATGTGATGATATCTGTAATGATGTCTGCTCATGTTTTCAAGCGATGGTTAAAATATTTTCCTCAGATTTTGCGTCACGTTTTTTTACTATTTCTCGGGCTTAAGTTTATATCACCCCGTGCTCGCTATTAATACGGAGGACGGGGCGCCTGTTAATTAAGTGATGTATATTTATATTTTAGACTCGTTATTTCAGTTTAATAGGAGTTGCGAGAAACATTTTGGTACTGAATAATAGATAGAAACTATTTATTTAGAATTTACACTATGTGGAGTAAAGAACTCATAAAATTATTTGTAAAACAATATTAAAGGTACAATGTTTATACTTATATAGGCATCATTATCTCGACGAACTTCCATGATAACATATATTTTTTATAACGTTTTGCCTTACAAGTCTATGTCTGTTAGTGTCATCTCTGCGAGTTTAAAAAAAAATATATACGAGCGAAGCTCGGTCTACTCACTCAGTTACGACGTAAATAAAACAATAACTGATTAGACGAGAATAAATTTTATTGGTATACCTGTGGGTTTATTTTTCAGAATCAACTTCAATTATGTTTTATTCAATTACTTTCCTCTTGTATATGAGAACATTACCAATAATGTTATTGAATAAACAACAAAAGGACCGTAAAAGCATGTTGAACAATGAAAATGGCTTCTTGAAATCAATTAATATCTATTAGTACTAATTACCAGCGTATATAACATTACTGGTTATACCTATAGAAGGCAAGCTTTGTCTCAGAGTAGGTGTCTCACAGAATAAAACAAACTTCACAGATAACATCTTCATAGAAAATATCTACCGCAACTTTATAAAAGTTTATTTCTAAATAATTTTAATGACTTTATCTTAGGACTAAGTGCCAGCCATTTCCATTTGATTAATTTGAACGAATTGTAATTTATTTTTATTTTTATTCGGATTACATCCATATTGTGTTAGTAAAAAAACTTATAAAACTATGTTAGTAACTTATAATATACAGATACGTAGATATATTTAAGCAATGATTCACTGCAATTTATTGTGATCAATTGCAGTGAATCATTGCAATGATTATATTATGGTATCAACGCATAAGAATGTGTTGATCCCATAATGTAGTTGCGTTTTTTTAAAATATATCTATCCATTTTAATTTAAAATAATCTCATTAAATTGAATGCTATTTTATGGAAAAAAAAGTATTTTATTTAATATAAATAAATTATGGAACAATAGTTAGATGTCTGATAGAAATTTAATTTTGTATTATTTTAGACAACATACTCTTTTAGTATCATTAGAAAATACACTCTTGAAGTGTTATTATCTACTATATAACATTAGATATAAATCCGCAAATTATGCCAGTAGCACCGCATAATTGTTGTAGTCTTTGTTACGTACTCTATATAGGAACGCTCTATATCATAGGAGACTGACTAACAAGGTTCTACCTAGTCTATTAATGTCATGTACAGCCTCAGGTGCAATTCAAATGATACAACTTTGAGGCTGACAAGGTTTCGTCCGGTAACGTCTGTACCCATCTAAGGCAGACTGTACTAACAATGCTTAAATGTCTATATTCCTGTTGATGTTCGTGCATTGGAATGCATTATGTATTTTAGTGTTGTAAAATAATTAAATTCTCATGTTATATAATATCATGTAATTTCAGTACTTTATCGACAGCCCTCTAACGGAAAAAAGTTTGCAAACAGCTTAGCGGCTGAAATAGGTATGACTAAAGTATCCAGCTGACGACTTTTTACAAAAATAAACTTTCACTTATAAAGTTCGCTATATAAAATATTTGTATGAAATAGTATTACCTGCGACCTGCGGCTTCGGGTGTAGGATGGAAGCCGTTATTCATGTTTGGCTAGATGACTTTCATGTTACAGTTAGAAAGGGGCGACTTTTACCTAAATCTCACTTCATATTATGAAGGTAACGTAATATTTGACAGGGAAGATATTAAAAATATCGATAAAGCAGACATGCTCATAATAAGCGCCCTAAATTTGAAGAGTAATATGAAGATTAATAATAAAGAAAAATGTATGTAAAAAGTACTTGTAAATGTAAGCTTTTATGACTTGATAGACCAAAATCTTTTTGATTATTATAGACAGTATGGTAGATATGTTAGTATGTTACTAGTAGAGTTGTTATTTTGTTAAGCGCGGTTGTTTTATGCCGAGTTAGTAAATGGGTTAAAATAGTATATTGTATATAGGCTAACCACTGGCGTGCAGAGCTGCAGAACCGGGGCGAAGGCCTTAAACTCACGGACCTGATGAAGGTGTAGAAGAAAAGATGACCGCCGACATCTCTGCTCTGAAAGGCACATGCTTGTACTCTCGCTGCTTCTATTGAAGAAGAGTAGTGCCCTATCTACTGAGATTGGTTCCCGCTGTTGGAAGTGCGTAAGAACCGTGCTCTCATACACCCGTGGCTCCGATAACAAGTGGTATCTACATTTTTGAGGTTTTAACCGGTGGGAGTACGAATGGGTACTGTGAAACTCCTACTCATAAAAAAACCTATGATATTCGGAGGAATATCCGCGTGGAGACGCGGCCACAGTGACGGGGTCGCAATCAAGGGCGACTACAGCGGCAGTTGCCCGCTAAGCAGGCCCTCATCACGCGTAGGGGGAATTGTTCCCAGTTCTCCGCCTCTGCCCACCGTGGGAAAGACGCACCGGAATACGAGATGCGCCTCTGCCCCATATTTGCTCCTGTTATGTGGACGGCAGACTTGAAAGCCGGTAGGAGTCCTGCAGTAACCCTTTGTTACTCCTGAAGCGGGGCAGCTCTCCACGGATTTTTCCAAGTAATAACTTCATAATTACTTTAAGTTAAATTTAAATTTCAGTAGAAATGCGGTTCTATTCGTTGTTAGAAATTAGAATACAACATGGATTGTTCCTGTATTAAGTTACGCACAAGCTTGTCTTTCAACTCAGTATGCGGTGGAAACGATTGGATTTTAGGCAGTCGCATGCACGTTTCAAGCAATATTCTAGCAATTAGTCCATTCTATTTTTGGAAAATCATATTGTAAAACATACTTACAGTTTGTGGTCTTGGTATTTGGATAATGATAAATTTATTCAAAACAATTTTGTTTTAGCTAAAGATCTCTCCATATATATCTCCATCTCTGTAATTAGAAATTGCAAAGAAATTAAAAATTTTATAGGTTATGTTACTCAAACACATATTAAAGGATTTGATGTAATTTTGATATAGACTATTAAGAAAGTAGAAAGTTTATGGAAGTCTGTAGGGTTAGGGGTAAGTCAAGTACTTTGTTTTTTCTTCAATCGAAACAGTTTATAAAGGAATTTGGTAATGCCTGAAATAAGTGATACAGATATGACCACGCGGACGACTATATAGCTAGTATTTCTATATTAGTTGAGTTCTAGGTATAAAATAATAAATTGTTACTTGATTTTATTACGTCTAGTCACATAATCGTGACCAGTGGCTTGGATGCCGTCATAGCTCAGCGTCCAACCGCCGAAGTAGGCGTACATAGCTACTATGGTTTTGAATAGAAAACGTGATTGGATTCAGGTTTTTTCCTAAAAACGGCCTGTTGAGCGCAAAAAGTTATCGGTAAGGCACACGCGTGGGAACCGACAGGGCGATGTCTTGAGACTAACTTCTGTCTGGAACTTAGATAAAATGATCGCTGGATGAGACATTGGCATTACCAAATTAGTATCGTTGCTTTTCAAAAGTGTCATAATCTATATTTACAATTAAAAATGAAGTATAGCCAAACCGTAGGCGTGAGCCTACCGCCTTAGTTACGATGGTCACTGATTCGATTTCTTGCACGGTACAAACATTCGTATTCATAACTATGATTGCTTGTATTGGACTAGGTATTTTCTATGTATATTAAGTATGTATTTACCAAAAATATATCTATGTATTTATATCAGTTGTCTAGTATGGCGCCTTGTAATATGCCTCCATATATGTAATTTGACTGTTCTATCTCCATTTTTCATCCGAAACAGTTTACAAAGCTACAAAGCAAGTAGCTTGGCGGCTGAAACATGTAAGACTGAGGTAAGTGCCCGTTGACTTTATATCTCCCTTTATTTAGTTTATATAAGAAAAGGAGCATAGTAGTATTATGGACTGGTACGCTTGCCAATACATATACACTATACATACACACAACATAATGTAAATTCATATATACGTATTTCGAATTAATAATAATTTCATTAATGCATTTTTTAAAAGCTTTATATTTTTACGATAATTTATTTTGTAATTTAGGGTACTACATAAAATAAAATCTATTCAAAACAACTGTAATAAACTAATGAAAATATGACCACATTTCGAGCTAGTAAATCATGGTCTTTAAGCTTGTGTCCTCTCTTAATGGTACTAAGATAAACCTGGCTATAATTTCAGGTAGGGCCATGTAATAAATTTAGGAGGTACAGTAGGTAATTTAACTTTTTTAATAAACAAAGTAATTGGATATAAACAGAAATAAACAATATAGAAAGTTAAAATGACCACTCCAATACACAGAATTAGCCATTTCACATGTTTGAAAGAATTTTTATTGCTTACAAAGTTAGATATTATGCTCTATATTAGAGATAAAGTAAAATGTATTCAAAATAAATTTGTTTTACTTAAAATAAATTTATTCAATTACTATCCCATATCCAAGGTACTAGGCTAATTATGTTCTTAAGCTTATTCTATTATTTATACATACTCCTAGATGACAATTATTATATTACATACAATAAGTTTAAGAAGAACATTATCAATCGTATTACGTAATGATATTAAAACTTTCAATGTTTTTCCTAAATAAATTGCCTACATGAAGTAGAAAAATATTCACTATTAGAGAGAAGTATAAACATTGCATAAACTTTAATTAACATAACAGAGAAATTGTTTAGTAAGTGAAATTGTTTATCGAATTAAAATAATTATTTTATTTTTAAAGATGTGCCACAGCCAATATTTCCCATGGCTATCTAACTGCTAAGGTAGTGTTATTTGAATTATAACATTTGCGTAACGAACAATAGTGTACCTAACGCTAAGTGGTAACCACTTAAAATAGAAAATCGTACGATTGTTCTCACAGTGAGATGCGTGAGAACAAAAATTCGAAAATTATGTTTCTGAGTAACTGTCTGGCAATTAAACATTTAAAATGGCAGGGACAGTTATATCGGATCAAGTGTGATCGCAGGTGAATCGTGGTTCTCGGATTCTGTTCCATCGAAAATCGAATATAATCGGTCGTCGGCTTGAGTTTTTCGGAAAAATCGTATTTATGATCGATTTCCACAGCGGATAGAGCACGCACGTGTCGCGATCCAACTCGATTGGACACACTGTCGCTCGGTTCCGATTAAGCTGTGACTACTTTACGGTTGCTTATGACAGGTTTGTTTGCTAAAAACTTGTCTACTACTTCTGATTACTTCTGATTAAATATAATTAATTTTTTACTTTTAAATTTTATGTTAAAAAGTTTTGAACAACTGATTCTTTCATCATACTTAGAAAGACAATATACATAGATACCTTCCAAATAATCATTCTAGATGCGGCAGTTATAGGGAGTGTCAGCTATCATTCGAACTATTCTAATACGTTGGCTAACTGGCTTTTGCAGCATCACTTCTCTTTGACGTTTGTATTATTGTCATTCACAGATACATAATATTACATAGTCGTTGTGAACGCAACACTGCTACATATGCATATACACTCGGAGTAATTTTGATTTGTTATTGATGTTTTTATTATAGGAGAGTCGTTCACTTGTTATACAAAATTTATATATTATATATAAATTTATAATCTATAAAATTTATATACAAAATAATTAAGTATTGCAAATAAGTTTTCTAAATTAATTGTAGGGAAAAAATCATTTGAAAAGAAAATATAAAGATAACAAATAAAGAATTATTTAAAAGTTGTAACATTTTAGGAGCATCAGAAAAACATAAATATCTACTAGCTACTAAAAACCACATGAAACAATACCATATGACGAAGATAAGCCATAGTATTACAACTAGACTGAAGGGAAATTTGACACGCTATACATACATCTAAATAATTATTATGGACTGTTACAATTAAATTTGCCTGAAATATTTAACTAACTATAAGAAGCTAATATGTATAAGAAATAAAAAAATAGTTATATGACCTTTGGCCTAAACTATAAAAACATACAATAGTGTAGAAAAAAATATTTACCTTTTTCCTAATTTTTGTGTGTTCATTAAAATAGATCACATCTAATTTCTAACTAAATAACTACGCGCTTGCAGACAAACCCCGACAGGACTTTTGCAGGACTAAGAATGTAAAAAAAAACAGTAAATTGGGAGAAGTAAAGTTTTTTCTCCATATATCTATTTACAATTTTACGATTCTGTATTATGATAAAAATTGAACCTTAAAATCAATTATGAGTACAATTTATAAAGTCCACTATAATAACCAGCCTTTGCTGATTATAAATTCTTCCAAATGTTATTTTCGGTTTATTAAACGGAAACAAATGTTGACACAATTCTCAGGACCAGAGTTCAAGAGGAAGTTTCTATTACGAACTCTATCGGACGTTCGACTGAGTAAAATTGCTTCTCAAGAAAGCCATTTAGTGGCGTGTCGAAAGAATTAACTTAGCGAAAATCTACAATCACCCAAGAATATTCGGCGGCACTTGATGCCGTCGCCGGACCTCCATTATCGGTTCTCACGAGAAATGATCCAATGGCATCCCTCGATGAATGTCTACTAAATTCTCGACTAAATGCGAAAGTCGTGCATGTCCACTGATCATTCGACCAAAAAAAACACTAAATTCAACACCGATGACGATCGACGACTATTTTTTTACTCACTTATTGACTAGAATAAACTTTTAACTACAATTACGTGGTAAATAGAATGTCAGTACGTGCACTATATTAAGAGAACTGATTATAGATGTCCTGTTCAATAATACGGAGCTGACAAATTATGTATTTGTAGGTACTTGCCGTATAGACAACTTATGATTATTAAATAAATTAAATTGGGAACTATTCCTAATTAAATTTATTTAAAAATCATAAGTTATAATTAGTCTACTAGTGTCCTGCTACTTTGTACGACAGGTAATTTTTTACTAAAATTCGTGATTTTTCTTAACCCAGATAAGCCTGAAACTAAAATTTTCTGAAAATTTTGAAAAAAGTTACATTATTTAGTTTATTAGATCTTATGCAACATAAAAAAAATTATGAAAAAAAAATTAAGTGTAAGGCTTTCAGGGAAACAGCCGTCCTATATGTAGGACAGTAGGATAATAAGAGGAAATAAAAGACCATTTATGACAAAACAGAATGTAATCAAAAAGTGTAGTTTATTAGATAACTATTGATTATATTACCCATTGTTATATGTAATTTACTAGATTAACACTATTTATGAATGATATGTTTCAAAACACTTGACACACACTCCAACATCACATTTCTTGCAACGTGTCAAACATTTTTTGTGACATTGACGACAGCGTGTTTGCTTCGATTGAGGAATAACCAGATGATTCATTTGGTCTTTACGACTATCAGCATGTTCATGATCGGAGGGTCGGCTAGGCCCTCTTTTGGCATTTTTTCTGTTTGATTCAATCAAAGCAATTGCTACCCTTCTGCGAAAGCCAAGATGATCCAGTTTTCCATGATTTATTTTATATAACTGCCATGCATTATGTTCGGCAAGATCAATCATGTGTGTGAGCAACGGCATGTACCATTTCTTACCTCGTATACCAATTCGGTAATGTGAAATATTTTCATCAGACCGATCCACTCCTCCCATATATTTGTTATAGATGGACACCATATGTGGTTCTTCTATGAGAATGTTTCTCTTTTCACTTTGTGAGAAGCGTTTGGCAGATTGTTTAGGATTTATTCCTACAGCATTTGAAGCAATACTGAATATATTATTGTCATGCCATTTAGCAATAATGAACGTGTTGTCATGTGTCGTTCTGTAATCGACTCCCAATACATTCTTCTACGGGGGAGCCATGAATAACCACTAACCAACAATATGCCGATGAAACATTTCATATCTTCAGTGGTTATGTCTCCATTCAAATTCTTTTTGACAGCATATTTATTGCTCTCTGACACCAACAACGAAATAACATCTTCATCTAAGAAGTTTTCAAACCACTCAATTGGGCGCTTATCTTGGCAAGCGCCTTGAACATCTGGCCAATTCACGGGATTTTTTGCCAAGTCCCGTTTTCTCCATGAATCAGAAGGTTCTTCTTCTGTATCACTCACCATAATCTGCCCTTGAATCATTACTTCAGCCGGTTGAAGCAGAATGTTTCGTGGCAAATTATTCAAAGTTACATTATCTTCTTCACCCGAATCTTCGTCAGTGAGACATTCAGGATCAACAGGAGGAGGTCGAATACATATCAGTCGTTCTCTATAATCTTCTTCATTATCAAAAACATTTTCTAAAGCATCTAAAATTTCATGCGCAGCTAACGGTCTGTAAAGAAAAAGTTGTATTATTGTACTAAAATCATGTATATTATCCTACTGTCCTATATATAGTACGCTAGTATTTGTAACAAGTTATACGTAATTTATTTATATTATTTTGCTAGAATATTTATTTAGTACAAAAGTTAAGGTTATCAACTAGACATTAACACAGAAAAAAACAACTCACGAATAAAATATAACTTTTTATACATACCTGTCATTTGCCATGTCTGCAACGCACTTTTATTACACACTTATAAGGTAAAATATAAGGTAAAAACTGTTAAAATAACTGTCTTTTTATTTTTTCTAATAAAGCTGACACGTTTCTTACTGCAAATCATAAGACTAAATAATCTTAGATAAAGAGGGTATTCTGATATTTTTTTTTATTTCTACTGTCCTAAATATAGGACAGTAGGCTTATCTGGGTTAAATTAGGAAATAGTAATGATTACAAAACTAACGGTTTATACATCGCCAAATGGTATATATTTTATACACTTTCGTCTTTTGGCCTAACGCGAACGACGATTGACGATTCGTCGACTATATATATATTACATAAATAGCATTAGGTACTAAGTTATTGAGTTACATTACAAAATAATTAATATTTAATATATTGTAAAACAATGAAGACATTTTAATAGCTACTTTATTTTCATTATATTATAGATTTCGAAGTTAAACGGAACTTATTACAAACCTTTGAATATAATAAATGGGAGACCTATAATTTAAAAATAACAGCATCTATCAGTGATCTTTACAATACAACGGAGGGATATACAAACTTTTTGTTCCAGATCCAACGTTCTGCTAGGAATTCTTATTTACCAAATAAAAGAAACGAGGGTGTCGACACGCTGTTTTGTTTTCTAATCAACAAAGAAAAATGGAAACTTTCGTGGACCTCATACTGTGACCCCTCGAAAGCGTGGCACGTCTTGTTTTGAACAAATTATTACTCTGGTTTAGCATAGAAGAGAGGACAATTGCTCGTGATTCCTGTAAGCAAAGTTTGTCTGATGGTAACAATGATTTATTTATAGCATATGAGTCATCGGAAGCCATTAGGAGCCTTTGTCTTTGGCGCTATAGTCTTTCGCTCCTCTCAGCTGGATGGCTTTCGTGTTTACAAACACTTTATTGAGGTGTTATATTTAATAGCTCCTTTAGAAGGTGAACTTATTGTTCAGCTGACAATGATTGACTATGGAAATGTATGCTGGAACTAAATGATTCGATGTAATACTTGATTTCAAACGTATTTTAACATAATTTTGCATTTATATGATGATAAAATTGTTAAATGCTTTTGAACCTATTTGTTGAATTGTGAATTAAATAAATCAAAATATTATCATGTACTTCTCTGTGACTGAATAATATTCGAAGGAATAAGGTCTGCATATTTCATCATCATTTGTACAAAATTACATCTTCGCTATAAATTACGATTGAGAGTTTTATTTCAAACAATAATTTGATTAATTTTTTAACAAACCTACAAGAAATAGAATGTATAATTGGTCAAAGTAATGATGATATGGATAAATAAAGTTATTCAGTTAGTATTTGTTTTCTAAAACGTCGTCTCTAATTACATGCTCACATAAAAAAATCTATATCGCATTTATGTTCAAAATGGATATGAAACTTGACCGTCATGTTCGGTTCTATTCCGGTATTTGGCTTGACGCATTAATAATGTACATGTAAAGTAAAGGAAAATATTAAATTTGATCCTAGATTTACATAGGATAAGGCGCAGTGCTTTATTGTGTTGGCAAAAATGATACATGTGTAGGTGTACAGGATAATTTTAGAAAAGTTGAGTAATATTCAGCCAGTGGGCGTTTAGATATGTAGCACTTTTCAATACAGTATACATGTAAGTACCTAGTTAAAATGACTATGTAATGTATAACGTATATACTTATAGTATACACCAGCAAAAACTTAATAACACGTTTTTAACAGATGTTTACATTTGTACACCAATAAGTAACAATAAGTTCTCAATATTTCATGTTACAGTTGTACTTCATATACCCCGTCGATTCGGATATATGAAGCTCATAAATAATAATCTAGGTATATATTTTTTCGTACATACATCATATGCTGGTACATCAGCCAGGTAGCTGATCTTTACAGCTTCAGCTTACGAAAAATGCAGAGCCGAGTGCAGGCGCTCCAAATCTGCGGAGTTATGGAGCAGCTGAAGGCCAACTCTTGCTTGACGGATATGACTTTTGAAATTTGATTTCTATCCCTATTTGAATGGGTTTGGGAACGATTGGAGGGTTTATATACTAAGCACACTTGTAATATGTTGATTTAATAATATTTAAAAATTTTAGCTTATCTTATGAAAATGACAAGTATATTTAATATAGGAGTATATACACAAGATAAAAGTTTATTTAACGGCAAATTGCTACTTTTGCCCTTCATGCATACTTGTAATATAAATTAAATGTTCCAATACGTCATAAGTACAATTTAAATTACAAGAATCAAGTTGTTAACAGTCTATTCCAATTCCTCATTGTTCAACATCTTCATTTGTCATTTTCAAAACAAAAGAGGGCAGTTATGGCCAATGTCACCGATTGTCAGTTCACACAAAGGGAGTAACAGTACAACAGCACATTTTATTGTTTTATGACCGGGCTCCCGAAGCCGCAGGAGGCAGCGGCCCTATAATATTGAGTAAAAATGTTCACATAAAAATGCAAGCAATTAAATAGATTTACAACCGTTTACTATTTTCCCGGAATATTCACAAAGTGTTTGTGCTTATATTGAATTATTTTATTATACTCAGATGCTTAATGATAGCTACTTATGCCTCTGCTTTATTTAGATTATAATTGCGATAGCAATTATATACAATGATAAATTAATCAACATTCTCTTATAATAGGATAATATAAATAAAAAAAATAACAATTTTAATTAGAATATATTACCTAGTAACAAGTAATTTTACTACATCATATAAAACTACAGTAATAATGTAGGCATGTCAAGTATTATGTCCAACATGAAGTTGACATTTAAGAATTCTTCTGACTATCCCATTTGGAATTAAATTCGTAGTAATGTATAATTTATTCTATTACAGTGAAAAATTATTTATCGTATTCGATAACTTACAGCGAAACTAATATTTGCCATAATGTCTTAATACCAGCAATATTCTATTATATCTTTATACCAACATTTATTCTGTAGTGTGATTGAATTGAGTGATATTAGAAGGCTGAAAGAACTCGATTGTTTTCCATAAGGTTTAATAAAGTTGAGTGTTGATATCGTTAAAAAAACAATAAATGTCTGTTTCTCGCGTTTGAGTGGGAGACGAGTTTCATTAATAGTATTACAGTAGGAATCCCTTCAAATAAAGTAGGTCTGAAGGCACACCGTTTTCTTTTATTGCTAAATTCTTTTTATTTGTATTTTGATGAAGACTCAGTTATCAATCGCATTGATTTTTAAGTGTGTGTATGTTTCAGGAATTGCTTATTCCTGAAATATATATTTAAATCATATACTTTTAAAAGTCATTAAGAGTATTCCTATATTATAATGGTATTTTATTTTAGAATTTAGTCTTAATAATATAATTTAAGTGATAGTAATGTCATATTCCAATATATCAGTCATATGGAAGTATGACCCACGTTGCCTACAGTTGATAGGTATATATATAATTCTAGAATATTTTTTCTCTTTTGTACAAAATTGATGACCGAGTTTAAAATCAAGGTTGAAATAAATCGAAGTTTATACATATTTTAATAATATATATATATGGAATTATTCAATAATAAATATAATTGCACATCATATTTAAACACCACTTAATAAATACGACATCAGAATTTATTCAAATTATGGTTATATTTAAAAAGTAGATAATTATCATATATGAATTCAGATACTATAATTATGTACTTTTTAAATATAACCATAATCTGAATAAATACTGATTTCGAGTGTATGTTCTGACACGTACAGTAGAAGATATATTGTTATATAAAAAAATATTTTTTTCTAAGAATTTAAAAACTATTTCAGGATTCCAATTTGCATTGTCTTTGAATTGCCATACTAGGCAATTTACTACATTTCAATAGAATCATTTTAACTTGCATATAATACTACACTAATGTTTGTAACCACATAATTTGGACCTCATGTAGATATAAGAACAAAAGTTAAGACCTTGTTCGGTAGCGGAGACCCCGGAGCGTTTACCATCTTGTATCAAAACCACAATAACTATTGAGATATACCTTTCGACTTACATTGTTTTGTCTTCAAACAATTTGTAGAGTATTGTTGCAAACCAAACTATGATACTACCGGTGGGTGGCTATCCTTTCTTTACTAGTTCTGATGACAGATTTGCTACTTGTTATTGATCGTTTCCTGGGTGATGTATGGTTGCGACAAGTTGTATTGTTCCATTTTGCTCCTGTACCTATATGTATTTAAATCCTGTTAAATAAACATAGCTGAATCTGTTATTATTTATTGATTGTTTTCTCTTGTCTGGCATTCCATGTAGTCATATTAGTCATTGTAGACAAAAATTAGAGATATTATAAATAAAAATAGAGTAGAATAGAAGTTTAGGTGGTTTCCAGACCGCATACAGGTTCATCTCATAGGGTAATTATTTGTAATCGGAGCAATGCTATCTTCCTTTTCTACATTACTACATTTTAGAAATGACTGAATACCATGACGTAGACAAAAGTTAGCTCATCAACCTCATTTATTATTATATATTTATATTATTAAACTTAAGATAATAAAGACTTTTAATATTTTTCTCCCTATATTATATTTTCTAAAAGAATATGGAGGATCCATATTCTTTTAGAAAATCATAAAAATATTAGTAGTATAGTACGGAGTCAATGTAATGAACAGACATTCAGAAATTCCATCTCTGTCTGCCACCCAAGTTCTGCCACACGCAAGTAATGGGCGTAGCTACTTTGTCACTTTATGAATGTGCCATAGATAAAGTAAAAAGATTTTATATATATCACAAATAAAAGAACTGACCGACTAATTCGTCGCTAATACATCAAATACTGGCAGCAAAGAATGAAGACCGTTCGATTTTAGAAAAAGCCGCCAAAGATATTGACGTTTATGTTGGTGTCATTGTGTGTGGCGTCACAGGCATGAATGGAAGCTGGGTGTAATGTAATAGGTGTGAAGTGTTCTCCTATTGTTGTCTGTTTTTCTAGACAGGTAATGGAGTCGAGGTCTGGCAGTGGATATGGGACATGTGACATTTTATATGGATTGTAGTATGATGTGAAGATACTCAACGGGAGTGTCTCATTATAGATAAGTTAAATATAGTTCTAAATATAAAATATGTTCATATATTTTTACATTTGCTAAATTAATCACTGAAATGTTTACAATACTTTAATACTAAACCTAAATGTAACGTACACAGTGTTAGTTAAAATACAGTCTGTAGGTACAGATAGATTGCTCAGAAAATTAAAAATAAGGTTTTATTTATTATGATGGAAATCACTGACAGGAAAAGGAATTTATAACAAAGAAAGACGACAAAGCAATGCCAGTTGTTAAATTTTCAGCTTATTGAAATGATAATTGGAAAATGTAGCATTGCTATTATGAACGCTCAAGATTACATTCATTTCTTCAATTGTAAATATTTTTTCTGAAATAATATTTCTTAGGGCCTACTTTTAATTTAATACAAATAAAGTGGAACAGTGGAATATTTGCCTTGAAAACGAACATAGTAGGCACATCTATATGTAATGGAATTCTGTGTAATTGTATGGGAACCCATTTCAAATACGTAGCGCCTTTCGTAACAAGCAAGGAGTTCTTAACATAGCTGAATATCCAATTTCTTTTGCTAGTGCTGGATATTACACAATTTTTACATTTATCGATATTTATTCATTAATTTATTGAAAATGCATTAATAGCGTTTAATATGATAGATATGAAAGAGAAATATACTACAAAAAGTGTCTCTCAGACACTTTCGGCTTTCGTCAGGGTCGCTCAGCTGGTGATCTTCTAGTGTATTTGACACATCGATGGGCAGAGGCTATTGAGAGTAAGGGGTCTGTTAGTCTGGATATTGCGAAGGCTTTTGATCGGGTTTAGCACAAAGCTCTTCTTTCAAAGCTAGCATCCTCCGGGTCGCCAGCTTTCTCGCTGATCGGAGCATCAAGATCGTTGTCGATGGTGCTTTTTCCGATCCACATACTGTGAAAGCTGGTATTCCACAAGGATGTGTGCTATCTCCGACTCTGTTTCTGCTGCATATCAATGACATGTTACAAATCAACAACATTCATTGCTATGCGGATGACGGTAGCAATGAATGTTGCCTTGCCGGAAATGCCTTGTAGGCCATGCTAACATGTCGCAGGCAATAGTCATAGAGTACCGGAACAAACTTGTGTCTGAAATCAAAACTTGACTCCATCAAGTTTCGGTTTCAGGGGTCAGGAAAATCTTGTTCAGTTCAACCCCAAGAAGACAAAAGTTTGCGCGTTTACCGCTAAAAACAATCCATTTATCGTATCACCTTAGTTTCAAGTTACTCTCCTTGATGTGAAGCCAAATCTCGAGGTCCTTGGCGTTGATATATCCAGTGACGTTCAGTTTTGCGGTCATTTGGAGGACAAGGCTAAAATAGCCTCAAAAAAGCTTGGTGTGCTCAGTAGAGTGAGACGGTATTTCACGGCGGCCCATCGCCTGCAATTATACAAGGCGCAAATCCGGCCGCATATGGAATACTGTTCTCATCTCTGGGCGGGAGCACCACAATACCAGCTACTTCCATTTGACCGCATTCAGAACCGAGCAGCCAGAATCATTGGTAATCAACGTCTATGTGACAGACTCGACCCATTAGCTTTGCGGCGAGATATTGCATCTCTGTGCATTTTCTACCGCATATATCACGGGGAATGTTCTGAGGAATTGTTCGGATTAATACCAGCTGCTGAATTTCACGACCGTACCATCCGCCAGAAATTAAAATACCATCCTGATCATCTAGATGAATGGCGGTCCTCCACAGTGCGGTTTTCTAGAAACTTTTTGCCACGCACAACCACATTGTGGAATCACCTTTCAGCAATGGTATTTCCGAACCGATACGATATTGAAACCTTCAAGAAAAGAGCTTATTCGTTCCTCCGACAACGTACTTGCAAATTGCAAGTTACCATACCAGGGGAATTTCCCCTGGTACTGCGGGTGCTCATGGGCGGCGGTAATCACTTACCATCAGGTGAGCCGCATGCTCGTTTGTCGCCTGTGTTATAAAAAAAACACGACTTTCCCGATTTGGCTGCGGTTTTGGTATTGTGCTAAGCCTTACAAAAAGATTAGTATTTGTTTTATTCTATTCAGTTTAAACACAAAATGTTATTCTCTGTTGTTATTCCAAATACCACGGAATACATTTATGATGTTGTTCTAATAAAGAAATCTGTGAATTGTTGTGTATTATTTTTATTTAATGTGAATGGCTAATGTGGACCAGTATTGCTTTTTTATGCAATTGGTATGACTAACAAGCTGAGGGCCCATCTGATGCTAAGCAGTAACCGTCATCTATAGACATGAATAGTATGGTTATCATGTTATCATGTGATATACCAGCATACGTGGCAGCGTGCGTTACAACTAACATACGTTGCCTAAACGCATTACGATGCGTTTAGGCAACGTATGTTAGTTATAACGCACGTATAACCGAGATAGATTACAAATCAAACTGCTTGGTGTCAAACGACTTTTTACAGTCTCCCACGGTGAAATAAATATAATGAAATATAATAGCCATCGAATGTGACTCTGTGAAAACAATTTTCATTGTGAATAAAATAATAGCATATACGATCCACAGCGGAAATGAGTTGGCTCGGAACGTCCTTGCGTTTTACTGGGACATGCTTTTTATCATTATTTTCTTGTTTGTTACACCAATCTTTATTTCTATCACAGTAAGAACAAAATTCAATCGTATCGTAGCGTGATCAATATGAGAGTGGGATTTCGATGTAGGTATACTCGGTGTCTGGATTAGACGACATACAATACATACATGATCCTTTGATCCCCATATATTTTGTTATCGGAAATGGAGCAAATATAAAAAATATACTAGGTATGAGTATAATACTAGCTGTTACCCATGATTTTGTCTGCATAAACTTTAGAACACTATTTCGTTATTTTTTTATATAAAATATAGTCTATATCCGTCGTCGTAATATAATCTATCTTTATGTCACTTTTTATTAATATCTGTTGTGTTTTAGCCATAAAAAGGTAACAGACTGACAGACCGTCGCAATTAAAATATTCGAATATGGATTTATCAATTTAAATCAAGAAGACTCCTAGAGTTCCTGTCATAGGTTTCAAGAAAGTATAATTGACTTATAGGCGATGCACTTTTTTCCATCCATGCCACAGAGGAAAAAATAATTTAAAACTTTAAGCTGAAGATTTCCTATTTTTCCGTTAGAAATTATAATAGTTTTTTAATAAAAGTTACTCGTAAAATTGTTGTTATGCAAATGTTAAAGTTGCTCAATTGAACTCGGTATATATAATGCAATGGTAATTGATTAAAAACGAATAAAACTTGGCAATTGAAATTGGCTTTAGTACATTTTTTGTATATTATATGTACGTTGCTTGCAATAAATGTCAGTCAGGGTAGCTAAGTAGCACAAACAAGTTACAATGAAACCAACTAACTTCATTTACAAATAGTGCATTGTGCCACAAAACGGGGCATGCTTTAGCAAACTTTTGATTTCTTTACAAGGCTACGAACGAACAAACGGTAGTTTATATAATGCGGATTATATATGTTATTCATATGAATATTATACGTACGTAATGCGATATAGATCCATACATATAAAATAGTAAATACTTTGATCATGCCATAAAAAAACGACTTAAATCGTTGTTAATGAACAATTAATGACTGCCGGACAGATTTGGATAATTTTTATATGCCGCCACATCAGAAGCACCAACTGTCATATAAAAAATATCAATTTAGTGAATTATCGAGTTACTTTACTAAAAAAATCTGGGGTAACACACATAAAAAATAATGTAATTTATTTACCTCCCTTTTGTTTAAATCGGTTAAAAAAACTGCTGAACTACAATAAATAACAAAAAGTAGTAGAATTACGTATAATACATGTAGAAAACTAATCGAGATTATATTCAGAATAAATTACTACATTATGGATACTGTAAGTACGCATTGAATATTTCAAAATACTAGGTGTTACCCGTGACTTTGTCTGTTTTTTATATTGAAGTTAGTCATATATGTTCTCTTCATATAATTTGTTTTCATGTCTTAATAAAATTGGTGCAGTCGTTTATTCGTGAAATTGTAACAGGCAGGCAGTCACTTGTGTCTTTACAATACTAGTAGATATGAACAGTAAATTGTGTTACCTCTGTACTCACTTATCCGACCTACATATATTATGGAAGCTGAACAATTTTCAGAAATTCTTTCAACATTTGAAAAGTACAATATATTATTCGAGAGTAACATCGGCTTATATATTATGTTTATATCTACAAAATTCATAAAATTATGAACACAAGAGCGACTCGTGGCGTATCACTAATGCTTTACTAGTATTCTACTACCATTTTAACTCTTAAAATCAAACAGCATTGTTACGATATATTATAAATCACATTTATTTCGTGAGTTATATTTCCCCTATAACCTTTTAGCTAACGCTATAATTCTTTGGCTTTATGTTTGAAAAAAAATACTAAAATTCAAAATGGCGGCGACAGTTTAGGGTGAACAAAATAATCAGGGCAGTAATGGCAGCCGTTTATTTACTTTTTGCGATTTATTTAACTCGGCACCCCTATTTGGGGTGAGATGAAATTTATTTTGTGGGGTTTTGTAATGGTAACTCCATTCAGTTATGCCTCGTTGGGAAGGGTCGTGTTGTGGAGGGTCAGTGAATGGTATCAAAGGATAGTGAATTTCATTAAAATTTTCATTCAAATTGTTATGAAATATTGATAACAAAATATATCAGCTGCTACAGTATTTTATTAAACTATACGTATATTTATTATTAGGGAACTAGTTACCTGTCCTAAGATTATACGTTGGCGGGGCATCAGTGAAAGGTTGAGTTCATCTTAGTGAGTTCACTAAAAATAAACTACGGTGGTTTCCAGCATTATCGGATATGTAAAATTAGTAGCAATGGGCCCAATATATCTTATAGCTGAAAAACTGATAATAAGTATTTTACTTATTCCAGCAAGTAATTAACTTAAGCCTACATATATTAACATATATACATCTGTGTAAAATACAATTAAATCAGAACCTATGCATATAATATCCGGCGTCCTTTTTCTTATTGGATAGCTGCTTGTGGGAGCAGCTGTCAATAGATCCAACGGGATGTCCTGACTCTTGATTAATGAAAATGGAAACTTACCAATATCAAACACTGCAAAATAATCAAATTTATAAAACCAATAAAAATATATAATAAAAGTAAAGTATATTATGCCGTTTGCAGTAGAACACTAATCGATTTTACATCCAATGTGCGCCAAATTTTTGTTTTTCATTAAAAATATGTTATGTACGTAACTATATCATCATACTTAATAAAGAGACTGCAATAATATTTTTTAGTATGTAATGTAATATGTAAATAATTTAAAAAAATTAAATATAGTTAGAGATTCACCTTTGTATGAGACAAAAAATACAATGACAAAAAAAATGACCCTGACCATTATAAGCAATTACGCTCAAGAAAACAAATATTTCCCTTTTACGGGAATAGAACCCTCATCCATCGGAAAGTAAGGCAACTTGCTAATCCGCTAATCCATTGAGGTTCTTGGTAACCTGTTCATAATGTCAAAATAAAGCAACGAATGTATTTATATACTGCGGTTACAAGTAGACGAACAATCATATAAAGTCTAGACTCGTTCATTATTAGAAAATGGAATAGAAAAATAATTATGAGATCTCGTAAAAAATAACACATTCAATAAACCGGAATATAGGTACATACAGATTGTTGGGACATTGTTTCCCACAATCTCACCACGCTATTAGCCACGGTTTAGCAACAGATAATAAAAATTGACATTAACGATGAACCCACCATTTGAAGAGATTCTCTATACTCATATGTTATGGCTAAACGATGCATGAAATTATTGAAAACCTGAACATAAGTACTAAGGAAGTTGAAATTAAGCGATTGTTAGAATATACATAGCACGCAATTTGGAAATAACTATATCTTAAATGATTTACTGTTTTTTTTGCATGAATTGATATAAACAAAATGACGACTAACCTCATAGAATTGACGACCGTTACTCGTCGCCTATGGTATAATATAATATACACTTTGATGCCCATGTAATTTATGTCTCTACTAAGAGGCTATGTACTATTATTTGAACTTAACAATTCTTTTGTATAATTTCCAAACAGAGCATATATACACACAAATAAAATAGATATACGTAGAACAATAATAATAATAATATAGTGCAATAGTTTATATCATCCATGGAACCTGGAACCACTTTACATTTCATAATACTCCCTCTTCGCGATTGCGAGATTTCGCCTGAAAAACAATATATCGGCCGACTACCACGCTGACCAAGTGGCTTGGTAAAGGATTTAGTTATACTTTTCCTTGTGCTGATATGATATGTTTTGTTGCTCTCATAATAATGATATTGAATAATGAATAGGCTAATGAATTTATAATATTCACATCACATTTACAATGATAAAAAAGAGTATATTTTAAGCATTAATACAATAATTTAACGATTACAACCTCAAATCTAATGCATTAAACACACGTAATGCATTAACAATATCACTTGAACTAAAGATAGAATTATAAGTAGTCAACCGCATGAAATCAAATGTATAATGCTAAGATACGTGTAAAATTAAGTGTTAAAAATAAGTGTAGAAATGCTGATTAGATCCAGGTATTTAGTGGTGGTGCGATTGAGCGGTCACATCTCACCATACAACACGCTCGACACGCATTTGATCCACCGTCATATCAGAATTCTATGCTTCGTTTGTTCCATTGTGATACCCGTTGAATTCATGTCATATGCCTAATTATAACACCAATTTAAAGTGTGCTCAATCAATAGTCTCGCTTCTAACCGGAATAGTACTTTTATATTTATACGGGTGACATTTTTTTCTAGTCATTTTGTCGAACACGTATTGTTTCGTTCGGATCCGAATACGAATACTTTATATCGACAATGATGGATAGCAAGTGCTAATTTTTGTTCTTTAGAAGACATTTACGAATGCTCTTTGTTAGCAGACTACTAGTATTACACATGGGAATCACCAATCAAAGTTTGACGTTTCTGAGATGTTTAAGTGCCTGTAATCAGTCTTTCTGCATCCGACGTGCAATGTATTGTGGCTCGTCAATCAAGTCAGCCTCTTAAGTCTCAGTACTTATTTTTTGCTTCACAAAATTGGAATTTAATTAAAATTCTTTACGACTTAGTTTTGTACAGTTTATGGGTCATATTTATTTTTACACATCCTTTATTCCATATTGCAAATATTTTTTTTTGTATCTGCATGCATAATAAACTTGTTCTAGTATACTGTATATTTAGTTAATAATATACAATATATAACTTAAAATTGTTAAAGTAATTAAATATCGTAATTACAATGAGTACGTACTTATGAATTAATGAAACTTGTAATATATCTAATTTGTTTGTTATTAATATAAATAATATTTTAATATAAATAATAGAAAATTTGTAAATCTAACCTAACACATAACATGTTAGGTTAATTTTAATAATATATTTCCCATAGTAATATATTTTAAAATTATCTAATAGATATTCTGTTTCTATGGCGTTTTATAGATTAGATTGGTGTAAAAAATATAAAAAATACAAAATAATTGTTTATTATAAAATTCACTTAATTTATTTTAACCTTTAAAGACAGTCTTATGGGTCTACGAATATTTATAAATAGATTTTAAAGATTTATAGATATTTGTCAAATGTTACATTAGGTACATTTTATATTTTAAAATTATGTAATAGATATTCTGTTTCTATGGCGTTTTATAGATTAGATTGGTGTAAAAAATATAAAAAATACAAAATAATTGTTTATTATAAAATTCACTTAATTTATTTTAACCTTTAAAGACAGTCTTATGGGTCTACGAATATTTATAAATAGATTTTAAAGTTTTATAGATATTTGTCAAATGTTACATTAGGTACATTTCTATAAATACCATATTATAACTTAATATTAATCATACTAAATATACAGTTTAGAAATTTGTGATCATCAATTTGGTAGCATAACAATAAAATATAAGAATTAATTATTTGGCAGCGGCACGCTATTCTAATAATCATAAATAATGACTCCAATCGGATCAAACGCGGTGGGTCTACACCACTGTCGAACAATGTGCGAAACATTAAAAATATCAACAAAGGAACTTTTGACTTTCAAAGTATACACCGAAAGAGATTTTAACAGTTCCTATACTAGTATCTGATGTATTATGTACTTTAAAGGTCTATAAATAAGAGATTGAATGTGTTATACGGTGGCACAGTCATCGTCGTTTGTAGTTGTCGCTCGCGCCAGCTGGCGTAGCGTGGAAAATCGATTTTCACGTGGGACCGACGACGGATGTCGCATCTGCGGCCGACTGTACAGTACGCCCGCTGAATGTCGGCACCCAAAATACGCGGCAACCTGCGAAATTAAGTCGTGCGAATTTATTAGCGATATCAATATTAAATAAATATACATAGAGATGCCTTTATTTTGTAAGTTACAGTACGGTTGCATTCCAATTGCAATTGGTTTCAAAATATTATAAATATGAAATTTGTGAAAATATTTGACTGTTTCTATTTTATTTAACTATGTTTACGGATTTTAATGAAAATTACATGGATATATAGTGACCTGGGTCAAACAAATTATATTCGCACTCGTACATATTTTATTCCTTATATTTAAGTTAAGTGAAAATTTCATTTATCAATATATTATTATTATTATATAATTATATTGATAAAGCAAAAGTAAAAAACCTGTCTTTTAATTATACTGTTGGATATCATTAAATTGGAATACCCGTTTATATAAGTGAAATAGAAATAATTTTGTTTATTTTAATGTTTTATATTAGTGTTGGTTGATAATCTAAAGGATATTAATTCATTGATATTAGTTTACTTTATTTTTATGTTATAATCATTCAATCATTGTTGGATAAGTTTAAATTTAGATTTTAATAACAAATAAAATATATAGACAGTTACCGATAATTTTAATCAATGAACCCCGTGCACAGAGCTGTTCAGATTTGTTTGTCAGAAAATAAAGAAGCTTGTTCCGTTCCATTAGTCAGATGTCACATTATTATAGAAAACAAACTGTCAGAAAAGGCGTGTTATAATTTTCGATAATGTAAAAACCGGACCACACAGGGGCGAAATTTCCAAAAGCTATCACCGTCGCGAATCGGTTTAACGCAAAAGTGTAATCGGTAGTGAGCCGTCCTATTTGTTTTAAGTTGGTCGTAACCGGGACTCTTGTATAAAAACATCAAAGGGGGGTGTGTATGAACAAACTCGAAGGAGTAATTATGATTTGTTTCGGTTAAGCGGAAATAGTTTGTGTCGCTATTAATTGCGGTTGTATTCCGGGAACGAGAGTGAACCGGTGGCGGCGTCGCGCGACGGAGGTCTTGTCCATGCAGACGAACCGACTATACCATGACGGGGACGGTGTGGCTAGTACTAATTGACATGGTAATACGGTAATTTAGTATCTACTACTCATTGAATGTTGTTACATGTTGTTTTATCAACTAATTTATTTAATTTAGTATAATGTTGTAATCCCTAAAATTATAAATATAACCATAGCAATGTAAACTTTGTCGTGAATTTGGTATTCAATATTCTTCGTCATTTGTTAACGACATCTCTATTCAGCTAATTAAACTCAACATCAGTAATATACCTTATATTACTGATGTTGAGTTTAATTGAACTTGCATAGTAATTTATTCTTTGGATCTTTTTTTCTTATTATAATTTTTATTTAACTGGTATTGAAAAACAACTGATGGCCCATACATGACAGTAGCACGGATACCTCTACTGTCATGTACGGATCTGGTCATTATGTAACGCCTATAAGATACAAATTATATTTTTTCGTTCCTGAACATTAAGGTATCTTCATACTGTGTAATTTTACTTCCATACATAGTTAACCAGTATATGATATCAAACTGTATTGTAAATGTAAATGTAATCGGTGTAATAAAAAATTCAAATACACTCTATAATTACAAAAAAACTTATGTTACTCTTTATTGCATAAAATCGTTTGTGAATTTGAAAAAAAAATGTAATAATTAGTAGTCATGCAGGTGCATTACATTCATGACATTCATTTAATGGTAATGATGTCATTTCAAATATGACTACTACAGTTGACGTGGTAATGACTTGAGACTTGCGTGGGTTAAAATTAATTAATGTTATTAGATTACTTTGTCTTAATGCAGAATTATAATAATATTAATATTTATTGCAATTATATTTCTATATTTAAAAAATAACAGGAGTGTCAAGGGTATGATCATCAGGAAGACTTGCACTTGTAAATATAGTCAAGATGTAATTTCCTTAGAGGTTATTCAGAAGCTGTATAAATGTTGCTATGAATAAATTCCTATTATTCGATTTGATTATAAATCTCTTTGTCGTTGTTCCGTATCTTTAATTAATTTGGTTTATTAAGGACATTTCTGAGTATCAACGTTTCTGTTATGGTAAACGTAAATGACGTTGTTAGCATCTCCGATTTTAATAGAGGCTTCTAAATTAGTTAGTTACTTATTAACATAATAATATTAAATGCTGAAAAAGTACGTGGCAGTGAAAATACTGGGTATGTAAGTCAGCTCTTAGCCATTTCGGTGATACATAAAAGTAAGACTTAAGTGTTAGATTATGTAATATTTTTATTTATAAGGGTAAAGTTATGCTGCTATTTATTTAACATTTTTGACATTTACCATATACAAGAGAAAAACAAACTTTTAATTTTAATTAGAGAGATTATATAAAATCCTAACTGTTTTCTACTAGACAGCATCACATTTCGAATTATAACTGGTTAGAAACCGCATTCGTAGTTACACGCTGCCGACTAGTAAGGTCTCGTCCCACACACCCAGCACCCGAGTGCGTGGATCACCGTGACGCATTGCGATTTCCACGCACCCATCCCCGCCGCGACGGGCTCTTTGTCACAAAGGAAATTAACTAGTTATGTGTATGTGTGTAGTGGAAATGTGTGCGTCAGTACAGTCAACAAATTAAGCGGCTGGTAATTAAAAATATAATTATTCTTTTATGTCCAACTCGAGTCAGTTGAATTACAATGTACTATATGTCGATTGATAGAACAATGTGTAGGAGGGTGGTTTTATTACAATTGATATTCTTTCCAGGGTCTGGTTTTTATGTGATTTTTATCAATCAAAATGACCAACTACGGGGTCTACACTGAGCTTCTATTGATGAGTTACAAGAGGGAAAAATTCAGAAATACAAATGATTAGATAGATTAAATTTATGTAGGTTAAGGTAGTTTAAATTTATTACATATTTATTTTACTACAAACCAAGACTTTTAGTTTTTAGATAATTTTTAATTACTTTGAGAAACTTCAAGTACTATGTATAGAAAGGAACTTTTCATAATATTTCTTCTCTCTTACTTAGCCAATGTTGCTGCGTATAATGTAGAAATTTAAATTAAATTTAGGTGTATTATTAAATTATTGTATTGCACTTACGACATTATTATTTATACGTTGACTAATATGTAATTGTAAACAGAAGATAGATATAATTAAAAGAATACACGATACGTCTGCGCCTAAACTTAGTATGTAGAGGCTGTATGACTCTAAGTTCTTTTTGCTTGCTCTGTAAGAGATTTGCGTGATGATAGGTATATATATATGAATAGAATTAATATAATAAGTTAAAAAAATATATGCAATTACTACACGCGGTATTGTTAGGGACATTGCCGCGTGACTTAATTCAGATAAAGTGTTGTATTGTATATATTCATTTATTTTTGAGATTTCTTTGCTGTCTGTATTTAAGCCGTAATCAGCCGTCAGTGTGCCAATGAAGGCAGCACTATTGTTGTTATGTTGAATGAAAAGTCCTATTTAGATGGGCATTTTTTATGTATTTTTTAAATAATTTTCAGCAGCTGCTCCTGCTTGATCGATCAGGTTTATTATCAAAAATATGTTATATTTTTGGGGACCATGAAATTACATTTTTAATGGCGTACTTTGTCGTATCATGGCGTTGTTAATTTTGACGAAAAATAAATGAGATTATTAAAGTCTACATTCTACATTTTTATGATAATTACCCTATAAGTTATAATTATACAAGCATGAAATGTATATATAGTAGTAATATTTAGTACTACGATAACTAAAGTAGCAATAATAATAGTGTTTATTTTAAAAATTAAGAAACTTTTTTTCATATGTACCTTTAATTATTACATTTAAGTCATGAAAGTCTTTAATATATAGTTACTCATCATAGTGAGAGTCTGAGTTAGTTAATTAGATTTCAGATGTATACATCTGAATGAAATGATATATCATGCATAATAATATCTATATAGTCTTGAATATTTTAACAAATAGTACCTAAGCGTCCAAGCAAGTTATCTATTTAGATTACTCTTTCTACAACGAATATTTCACTGAAGTATGGTAAGAATAATATGAATATAAAGTGACAGAATATTACCTTTCGTCGCATGTAAAATTACGTGATTGGTGCCTTTAAAGCTATTACTTTCCAATTCTTCTATTAGAAAGCTTATCCGAGGATATTACAAGTTCTGTTATATACTAACATTGAGTAAATTTATAAATTAAAAAAGGAGTTATATTGACTTTCTGTAATGCCAAATAAATTTGTATTATTTTATATCTCGACAATAACAATAATAGTAACAAGTTCATATGTTTATTTTTGGTGTAAAGGATTGTTTTAACAGATTAATTAATTGATTTTACCATTTAAGTTTCTAAAAATAAAAGTAAAAAATAAAAACAAGTAGCGACATCGAATTTCGTATAGAAGTTAGTAGTGCATATCATTTGGCAAATCGTTTTATATGCAAAGATGAAACAGCCAATTCACAAATGATCCATAGCGTTTTGCAACATTTATTTTACGGTCGTTGAAAGATAAAGCAAACGAAGCAATGACCGTTACTGTGACTATATACTATGATATAAAGAAAGATTATATTTTAACAACTACTAATACCCACAACTCTGTATAATACAGAACATTTTTGTACTTTTAGATTTCTTATAGCTACAGTACACATTGTCATATTATATACTAAATACCAATACTTCTAATATTTATAATAGTCACAATGAAGATTCTGTTGGTATAGAGGTTGACTTATTGTAAATTTACGATTTATGTATGTAGAAAAAGACGAAGAAAGAGAGTTGTCTGCTTGTAATAATTGTTTACATCTCGATCATCACGTCATCATCATCGTATTGGTAATATAAGCTAATTTGTTATTATGGAACTAGATAACGGTGTATATGTTGTCCAGGGATATTATTTTTATTTATCAGCTATTAATATGTCTTCATATTAACAACATCTTTTCGTGATATATATTCAGTAACATACAATCTTTACATTTTTATTATAAAAATCACATTAATTTATATTAGATACATCAATCTTCTATAACTTATATAAAGTTGGGATAGATATTAGATGAAAATAATAAATTCTATCACCACTACTACTGCAAATACAATCTGTCCCTATGAGACTTCATATCTAACACACTTCAAAGGATAGCAATACTAGATTTTTCTAAGTCTTCACTAAGTTATTGTGTTTATTGTCAGCGTGAAACTTTCTATGATTGGATGAGGAATTGCTTTTATCAGAGTTAGACTTTGAGTACAAAGTTATCTGCGTAGGTATCTACCACTCTTCAACTATTTCAGTCGCTAGTAGTTTTCGTTGAAGGTTGAGATATGGCAGTGAAATTGCAAAGTAAATATTACTTCTTTTGTAAGACAACACATATCGTATAAGGTCACAGGTCACAGGTCAGATTTAATGTCGTTTTTACAGTTTAGTAAATAAAGAACCATTTTATATTATATTGTTACTAGAAACCAATACCCAGCAGTAGAAAAAAAAGGTATGATATGGAGACGTTACAATATACCATATACTATTCTGTACTTCATAACAAAAATATTGTAATTACATCGATTAACAGACTTGTCAGGCTTCATAGCATATAACTACCTGTAGGCACATGTGCATATCATGTATATACATAATATGCACATGTAATGGTTTAATATACATTAAACCTTTGTCTACGTCCATAGTCGTTTTTCTAATTAGTATTAAATTAGGATACGTAGGTATAAACCTATTCTAATTTATATGGGTTACAGCCATTGTTAAATATTTTGTAAAGCACAATTCGCAACCCTAACTTTAGTTACCTACTAATCATATGCAAAATATGGACAAGCCTCGTTCTAAATTGGCGTTCGCTAATATAATGACGAGTTTATGTTTGAGCTTGGTGGTCTGACAGTGTTGATGTGCCCTTTGAAATCCGCCCAAAGTACGGAGCGAGGAATAGGTGAAACAAATTTCAAAGGAGACGCCCGCAGTTATTGGGCACTGTTCCAGAGAAGGGCTCCCCAACAATTGGCAACAATACGACGATAAAACTTATCGTTTGTACTGCGTTGAGGTGTATGAATGGTTAAACCTAAAAACTGCAAGTATTTTATTTTTATAAGATTTCTTATTATTGTTTATTTACTTCTTTGTCTTCTTCTGTCAAGTTTATACTTGGTTATATGCATGATAGTTATATGTATAGAATAGATAGAATTATTTTTTATTTTTACAAGTAGTTAGTATGTCAAGCGGCCTCATTTACGTAATTAAATTAATAGTGGTGTAAAGATACAACATGCATATTAATGCCATGCTGATGCTAAGAGCCATGTGACATCAGAACATTATAGTGTGATCATACCGACTACACGGATGGGCAAAGACGCTCCACAAAAGTTTAATCTTTCGCTGGATCTCAATAATTATACTACATAAAAAATATGTGTAATATTAAAATATATAATTATATATTTTTTTGGGAATTTTATTTTTCTAATTATAATTAGAGGTATAAAATATCCAAATATCACATAATTAATGTCCTATACATACATAACTCATAAATCTGTAGAAGGAGTCAAAAGTCCTTCATGCATTACATGAGATGAACAATGAAAGTGAACTTTTGTCTTTTACATTTTGCAGTAAATGAATTTGCCTGCATCATATATACATCATAACAAACTGCGTCAATGTTAAATATATGTAGTGTACTGAGAGTCTAGTATCCTATTTCCATTAAATTCCATGAGCTGAATGCTCACATAGCCGTAAAATCGCGTCATCAACTTCGTGACAAAGCTAAAGTGAATATAATAATATAATTTGACGTAATAAGCCGTTATTTACCCCTGCATTGCAACACCAACTACGTGCCACCCATATGTATGTCATCCTTTAACGGTATAAGATCTTAGCAGTTACCTAATTTCCACTATATCCATATTCATGTACTAGTTCTCTGTTTTATATAATAATACATATATATAGGATAGTGTTACTTCCTATAACTTCCGGCTTTGTTTTCGTAATGTAGAATTATATATATTCTATACATTCCGAATATGCTTAATTTACATACACGCATAATTAGAGAAAATACTCATCTGATATTAGATTATTAAATTCAGAAGGAAAAGTTATAGACGAATATATCACTGTCTTGTTAAATTGAGTGAGTGAAAGAAAATGTCAAAGTTACGAGTTAATTCAAAATTCAAAATTTAACATTAAAGTAACATTAGGGTTTTATCATTTTTTCTTCATTGATCATTACCTTCCCTTGGTTATTTATAAAGCATATTATATATAATAACAAAACATCTGATTAAAAGTTCATATAATATAGTTATATCCTATTAAAAGTAATAAATAATGATATTATTTAATATATCTATTAAAACAACTACATGCGCGAGAAAATCGACCGACAAATCTATTCGGTTCTAAAATAAAATGTAAAAAATCTGTTGATTTCACAAACAATAAGGTATCTGTTGAATACATCACAAGTGCCGACGTTGTATCTTGTAATCGGGATGTTGAATCATAAGGCGTGTCTACACCGGGCCACGCAATGCGGCTGGCAAGAAATATAGAAATTTTCTGCACCATATACAAATATATAATAGAATATGGATGTTGGATCACGTTACATTCTAGTATATACTAGATATCGCAAGATTAACAATATTAAAAAAATTTGGGAAAACCGAATCAATTAGATACTTTATATTAATAAAATTATTTATTAATATAAAGTATCTAATTGATTCGATGATTCTATTGAATTATAATTTATGTATAATAAATCAATATAAGCTATTGAACTGTATTGTGATATTTCGAGTCGCTTTTTTAATTTGAAAAAATTATACTATTATCACAGGAGAGTTAATTTTTTTGTTACTATATTGTTACTCAGATGTGTGTGATTATTTACGTGCGAAGCAGAGATGCTTATAAAAATATGATTTTGTTTAATTTGTACTTGGCAATCAAAGATTATAAATATGGCAGTTGGTGATTGTAATTATGTACTAAAATCTTTACGTTCAGAATTTTTGGAGAATTGCATCAAGTTATAAAAGAATAATAATTTTCTACGGTTGATTTCAAAAACTCATTAAATCATTAAACATTTAATTCACACAATAAATATTGGGTCTATATGCAATATTTATTGTGTGAATTAAATGTAAACCTATCAAAGTCATAAGAGGCTGTTTCGTCATAAAATATGTTGTTAAGTATAAGGTATGTATGTCTTCAGCTTTATGCAGGACTATTGTCCTGGAAGTACAGCCCGCGAGTGACTTGCTGTTTTGCAGTTGGAATTACGAACATCAGGGTTAATACAGTTAATGACAGTCCTCTATTACATGTTGTTAGTGAACGACACATAACGAACCGTTCATGAAACGTATTGGATACGCTGCGTTTACGAGGCTTACACTATGACGTCACGTTTATAAAGCTTGTTGTAAAACGATAAAGCGATCTATTAATTGATCGGTTTTTGTGGTTTATTTTTAAAAAGAATATTTATAATTGTTTCCAATTTTGTTATGACGGTTGGACGAAGGATCTTTATACGATGCTGGTTTATAGTTTTTTTTTAATTGATAACCCTGCATGTGTTGCTATGAGTATTTAATCGGTTTTAAAATGAAGGATATATTCAATTCATCTATATGTTTCTTTTTCTTTTGTATTAACGTCCAAATATTAATAAGGTTTTATATAAAACAAATATATTAAATTAGGATTCAGGCTAGCACACAGAGTGTTCCAAACAGCTCATGAAAACAGATTGTTATTTTAACTTTTTGAAATCTTTTTTCTATATGAGGTAATTTATTTAGATAACCAGTGTGCACTTTTTCCTTAATAGGCATAATAAAAAAATTGCGGTTTTAAAACGGACATCAATACCACATTTGGTTGTGAAGTGCTTTGATGATTTATACATTATTGCAGTCATAAGGCCTCAATTCAATTAAGTTATTATAATTAATTGATTTTCAGAAACTTCGAAAAACAGTTTTGAGTAAAGTAATCTGCATATTCTGTTATATAAGTAAGTTAGACATATAGATATGAGGTAAGATTAAAAATTAACTTAGAAATGAGTCCCATTTTTAGCACACTTAAGCTTATTTACTAAAGGAATAAAGCCCATATAAAAATACAAAAAAAATCATATAGGCGTTTATTTACCAATTGCTTGTGGATCGTATTTTACCAAAGCGTCTACACCTAACTCTAAAATCGGTAGCGAGCTTTGGCGAGGAGCTTGTAGTACATGAAGTATTCTAGCAAGCCTCACTATTATAAGGCCGTGTGTAGACCGCATTAGATGTTTGAATATTTTATCAGAATGTGGACAATTCTTTTTCATTTTTGGGTTCTAGAAAGATAGTTTCAAATATTTACTATTAATTACTCATTATTATTGAAATAATAGATAACGAGTAACTACAACATTCCAAACCTCACTATTACCATTCTTAGATAGCTTTTTAATTTTCAAAACTCATTAACCGAATAACCCGTCGTTAACATACTTAATATTCATACTAATTAATTAACGGAGCCTTGGCTTCACTCAGGACGTGGCTATATTTCACATATTTGACAAATGCGGCCGCTCCATCACATCGGATAAAATATTATTAAAACAAACAAATGGACAAAAAAGATAGCTTTACGAAAGAGCCGAAATCAATGTGCGAGCTCTGGTACATTGCCGGCTTGGAGATTTACATTGTCAAAAGCAACATGTGTTTTAATAATAACGATTGAAATTGGACTTTCATTTCTGTATGTTAGGCGTTAGTTTTGAATGTATTAGTTGAAGATAATAAGTAAGAAAGGTCGGAGAGTTTCGTGTCCGTAATTTAATGTAACAGTTAATATGACAGCGGGCATGAGGTTGCCAGCGGGTCGCCGTAGTATTATATTTATGCACTCACACCTGGAGGTCTGGCTCTCTCGTGGATATTTTATTTTGAGTTCTTGTCTTGATATGATAGAGCACACGCTGATGGTATTTATTGTGGTCGATAAATGTAGACTATTAATTACTGATTGTGTTACACTTCTGTTAATTCATGATGATTAATGTCCGTAGCGACCGTGCGTATCTTGAGATTAGCAGATTCATGCTTAATTGTATAGTATAATATGTGAAGTTGGATACAATATGCATTTTTTTTTGCCCGCTTATGTTTTTGTACTTACCCTACAAATATGCATATGTATAGGAAATTATATGTCACGGTACTGGTAAATTCATTCTTAAAACTCATTAACAACGGAGTCTAGAGGTCATATTATATAAGTTTAGCCTTAAACTGCATCAGTCAGGTAGCTTGGTCTGGCAGTCAGGCAGTTATGTATTGAGTTTTATCCATGCACTGATATATGCACGTAGCATATTACGCACTAGTTTTTGCTTTTTCCTTCATTATTAAAAGACATTTAATAATATTGCGGGAATGAAATATTTTTGTATTTTAACTCCTGTACGACAAGGACTGTAATAATATAAGTTGTTATAAATATATGAAATGAAAACACTTTATTATTCCCTCACAGTTACATAAATTAATATACATGTACGAATAGATAAAAATATATTATTACTATGGGCAAGACGGTAGTACACAGTGACGGCCTTATCGCTAAATAGCGAATAAGTTACATATAAGTATGTTTTTTTCGTTTCCGTATTTGGTCACATACTCGATGATGATCTTATATACACATAGAAGTGATGCAATGATAGAGATAATGAAATGCTATTCGTTGTAATTATTTGCAAATTATCACAGCGCATAATGAAATATATTTATTTATTTATTGCTCTCTAAATTAAATGTTTGCAAAGTGGAGCATGAATATTTTTTATTGTGTGTTAGATGTAAGCTTTTTCATGATGTGACAAATTTGCTTTAGTAAAAAGTTGAATGTAGATTCTAAATGAAAGAACTCTTTTCAATGTACGAATTGGGCAAAAAAATATTGCAATCGATATTAGGTGAAAGTTGACAACGTTTTATTATCCAAATAGTGTAATTTGTTATGGAATTAATGCTATTTTAATATTGGCCTCGTCTATTACTTACAATTACGATTTCAATTCAAACGAAATATTCATTGAATTGAATCTGACCGGAAATTTGGTCATCAGTCTTTCAACACAAATAGAAATAGTTTAATTCAATAGGTATAATAGATATAGACTAAATTATAAATCGGTAAAATTGAGCTATGCTAATTTAATTACGAAAGCAATTGTTACAGGGTACATTTTAAATTGACTTCTAAAATTTGTATTAAATGCGGATTGCCTAAAACATACCTAGATTTGTAATCTGTAACGCTCTGAATTTCTAAAGAAGTCTCAAATACCTGAAAGGAAAAAACGGTATAGCACAGACCTGAGATGACCTGAGCGAAACGCTTGAATAATTGGTTGTTTACGGACGAATAAAATCGAATTTACAGCTTCAATCAGGGATCAGGTGTTAACGCCCGTTTACAGTCGTGATGAGAAAATTATATTTTCACCAGCGTACTCTCTTTTTTTATAAAAAAGAAAGTTTTATTCTTACCTATTGGAATTCCTTCAATTTATCACAAATCGGAGTGGATTATGTTCAGAATAAGAGGCTAAAATTTTACAATATAGGGACAAAAATCATTATGATGAATTTGGACTGAATATATATTAAAAGTAGACATTCGTAATTGAGTATCCGAAGTGTGAATAATAATATGATTACAATGTACAGTTATTTGTTTTCTTTTATATCATTGCTTAGGATTTGTTTTATTATTATGGTCAAATAAACAAAAAATATATTTGTTACAATATATAATACCACTCGAGATACCTTAAATTTTTAAGGGTTGCCTAAAGCAAAATTCGCAGAATGTTATATTCAGACTTTGTTCTCAGACTTTAGTGAGTAAAACATTTCATTGTATGTATTGGAAATTCAAGAAACGTGTCTGTTATGAGTAAACACGTGTTATTTGAGATGAAATGTGAACCAATTGATGTCTTTGTTCAACTTCGGGAACATTTTATGGTACGCCGAAGGGCTGCTGACTAAATTTGCCAACATTGTCCAGTAAAAGAGTTAATATTTTGTACAATTTATTAGTCAGTGGATTATATTTATAGTAATATAAGTAAGAAAAATTATCGTCATTGTCATGTCTCTGAAATACCTCTGTTTTGTATTTTATTTAAAACGATGGCTATAAAATCGTAAATACAAATATAAAATATTATTTATCGTACTTTCTAATTAATATTTATAGAAAATTATATTTAGAAATATTATTTTCCTTAGTTAGTATTATAGTTTTAGTAAATACTTTTACTTTGGTGTATGATAGCTTCAAGTATACAGTAAAATGCAGTGTACTTTCTAGCGGTTTTTTAAAGTGACGTATAGCAGCAGTGACATAATATATTATTGCACAATTGAAATGCAATCTTTTATTAATTTAATAGAGGAATAAGCGACGATTTTGAAATTCTTTCTGAGTTGTTCATTATTATGTGAGCTACACCTAAAAATGTTCCAAGAATTATCTGATAATGAGATCGTCTCAATCTTGAACCTTAAAATATTAATGATCGTTAACTACCAACGCCATAATCGTTTTCGAAAGAGTAATTTACATTTTTATTATTATTACCCAAATATTCAATACAATGAAGTTATCCAGAGTCTCATTAAATGCTTCGGCACGTATTAACGTACGAGTGATTATATGCTTATTATTGCATTAATGGTGTAAGATCAATATATTATATATTTATAAGAATGTTTTATTATATATTTATATGAATTGTGATATACTGCGATGATTACTTACAACCATTTTATAAAGTAGAACATAACTCCTTATTACAATGTTGTTTCAAAAAATAATATATTGAAGTACTAAGATTTACCGAGGTAGATTTTACGCGAAGTCATCTGTATGGGCTCCACTAATTGTTTCTCTAATTTCTGCTACCTGAGAGCTACATTTGTAAGCTACTGTTGAGAGGGAGACATTATAGGCAGTAACTTAACAGAGTATGTAAGCATAACAATTTAGTCCTCTGGAATGCATTACATAATGTATTCCTTATGTACCATAGGCGTCACTAGATCATGTGATATCCATGGTGGTGTTCTTGTATATATGCGATAATTATATATCATTACTTTGACCCATAGCTTGTCATTCCAGTTTCTTAAAAATGATATTGATTTTAGTACCCACTTGTCAGCTTTAGTGGTTCGGAATAAAAAGGGTCTGTCTTGATAGACAATGTTCTAGAACATAATTTTCTGAGAAAATACTTTATACGAACTCTCTTAAATTTCTAATTGTAATATTTTTTCTTTGTGTTATTTAGGCACATTTTTATTGTGAAAATAAGAGTTTAGGGCAAGTGATGATAGAGACATTCGTTCATGTAAAATTAAAAATATGTTTTTTTTAGAACGCGACAGTAGAATTATATACATCGATGTTTTGTAGTCATTCTTTTCAAAATAGGACTAATGTTTAGGTAACAATACGAAAGTATTGGATTTGTGTTAGGTATACCGAAACATCTATTGCTTAACATATATGTACACCTATATGTTAAACGATTTGGAACAAATGTTACGTTTTAAGGTGATTGCTTTTGTGCCTGTAGGCTGTTTGGAGATAAGAGTAAAACGCATGAAAGTAGGCAGATTATTATCAAACGCGACCGCTCATAATCTTGTGTCAACATTACCTTCCAAACATCATTTAAAATTCCTCATTTTCACGTTTGATGTATTTTTTTTATTTGTTTTATATTAGCCATTGCGATATTCAACGCGTTTCTAGTATTAGGAAGAGTTACTAAAATAATAATTATTGAACATTTTGTACTAATCAAATTACGAAATAAATTCACAAAGCAATTCACATTTTGGATAAGGCGATAGAAGTAAGAAAATTTGTTAAGTTTTATAATAATCTAGGATTTTAGCTTCTAGTAAAGTAAAAAGTGAGACTATAACTTGCTGTCCTTCTCTTCATACAACGTAATTGTGTCTGAGAAGTCATAAATACTAAAAGGAAAAGACAATCTCTATCTCCTATTTTTCTCATAAATTATCACCATAAACCTGAGATCCAATGACTCATTGTACAAATCGGTGAACAATAGTACTCCAATAAAAGTTAATTAGGTGCCAAAACAAGTCTCGTATGAACCGCGCGTGAACATCATCAATTCTCAGGCAATTAACTCAATTAATGCTTAGACAAGCGTCAATAGGATCAACAAAATATTATAACTCCGGCGCATCGGTCGGCAATAAAGAAATCAATCAGCAGATTAGGTATTTCAAATCAATAAAATCTGAAAAGGCCATAATGTTATAGAGTTATAGATTTACTGGAAAGAGAATAGTTATTATTAACCGTGATATTTCTCTTTTTCTGTATTTTTCTTTGTATGTATTTTTTAGGAAGATAAAATCAACGAAAACGAACAACGAAATCATCTTGTAGTAGCTGTATATTATTAGCTTACTATTTTCGATAAAACAATCAAGAGTTTTTTCAAAAATAGTAAGTTAAAATCTTCATAAACGGTGATGTTTTCTTATTTATATATTATAGATTATTTATTGATTTTTCAGCCTGTAGTTTTTCAGAAACTGTACAATTTTTATATCTGCTAATTAAAACCTATATATATATATAGATATATATTATATATACTTTGTATATTATATATATATATATATATATATATTATATATATATATTATATATATATATATTAATTAAAAATGGTAAAGTCAGTAATCATGTAACCTGAAACGGAACGTCAGAGGCCAGAGCCAAAATAATCTTTGTGACATCGACAGATAGATTGATGGATGATTGAATGTAGGCAGCGGGAGTTTTTGGGAGCAAAAAAGTTGGAGTGTTTATATCATTATAAAAACAAATAAGAGATATTTGTTTTTATAATTGTGAATATTATAGGCATGGAGGTGTTTCTCTCCCTGACCAACCGGCATTACGCCTAAGTCATCACGATACTAGTGATTTTAATATATAGATGGTCATATTACCTATAAATTAATAAATATTTGTCTGATGGCAATTTAATAACGAGAACGTACTGTTTTGTTTTCATAAACGCATTTTACCAATTCCAATAGCAAGTGCACTCTTGTCTCATCCAGTGATGCATATGTAAAGTCGAATTGACTTTAAGTTCTCATGGGAGTATTATATGCGAGGCGGCTCGTGTGATGCGGAGTGGAGGTGTGCGGGTTACGGGGGACGGCGCGTTTGATTCCAGCACAGGTGTGATGCACGCCGATGCGGTCCAGCCAACCAGTCGGCGAGCGGTCTCGTTATACATATTTTTAAACTGTTGTTAAACGAATAATTATTTTTAATAGTAAAAAACTTATTTAGCATTGTTATTATAAAGTATAATATTTTTGTTGAGGTAATTAAACAGTAATGTTTTATTAAAAGAGTATATTTTTTTTGTCACAGCTCCATCTAGTTCCACGGTAAACAGAGCTTGTGTTGCGTGTACTTAGACAACTGATGTAAATACTTGGATATTTTTTTTTGTAAATTCATACGTATTATAACACAGAAAACACCCAGACCGATACAAACAGTAATACTCATAAATTAATACAAATGTTGCCTTGCGAGGAATCGAACCCACGACAATCGGAAGCAAAGCGGTTGCTAAACTGTAGCGGTTTACCACCACCGAGGCCCTCGAATTTGAATTTGTTGTTTATACTGATTGAAATATAATAAACACTGATTTTTACATATATATACCACCAAATGATGCATAAGATGTCAAGGTATAAGTAGTCATTTTATATAATTATGCAGGGGTATGATAAGTCCCTACATTAATTCTTTCATCAGAATTTATCGTCACGCTTCATATGTATGTACCTATTGTTTGAATTATAAAAATATATTCATTTAATAAAGGCAGTAGTAATATATCCTTAATACTGTTAAATCAATATAAATTATTTAAATTATGGATATATTAATTCAGTCATATTGTAGCATTTAAGAAAAATTTTGTAAACTTGTTCGATTATTGTAAGTCACTTAGGATTAACTGATACTTAAGCTTTGTTTCACCAGACTGAACAATGTCTCTTCAGGTTATTTATATATTGTAATACTGTTTCGTTATTTTTATTGTCGTGAAACGATAAAGCAATTGTTATAAAACTGATAACAATTATCATCCCCTCACTTTTTAATATTTCTCTTTCGCCGACACAATTTAATTTGCTCTTGCTTGTGACCAGAATGTTATAGAGCGAGAAAAAAAACTGTTATTATTGAATGATAATTGTAGGATATGCGATTCTTTTCTTTATAATATTTAATTCGTGTAATAAACGAATTGGAATTGTTATGGTCATATAGCACGAAAGTCGGGTTTAATGTTGTATCGATTTGATGGTTCCCGTTAATTTTATGTGAATTCTTTATGTGTGGTCGACACGATTGCATTTTTAAACTGGGTATATTGTTTATTACAATTATAAAAAATACCCAATCCAAATGGATCACTTAAGAATTCACAAATGTTTTAATTAGTATTAGTAGACAATTGTACATAAGTGTAATTATACTATAAACATGCAACTAACATAAATTCAGTAGCACTAACTTCTAAATCAATGTAGGTAGTTTATTTTTGATATAAACATCTATCTATATATCTTTTATGTATTATTGTCACCCATAGAATATGTAGTTAAAAAGTACTTAGTTTTTATTGCGATACTAGTTTACATTATGAAATGAATTTACGTGACGATGCATGATACTAATTTCACAATGTCAATTAAGATTTACGGTGTGCCGTTAAATCATATCAGTAATAGCATGTCTCCTGGTGATGAAAACATCTATAACAAACCAAATCCTATACAAACGAAAGAGAGCAACCATCTGTCACGTTGCAGTGAAATATTCTCAAGGAAATGTGGACATGTCAAATGTTGCATTCACTATAACATCGACAGTTAATAATGACCTCTGATTATCCCGTCTTACTATGTATAGCGGTGAGGATATTTAATTACTATTTATTTTTAGAAGAATATTATATAGTTTGGTCTTCAGAAAATATTTGATCGTCTAAAACTAGCTACATACAACCACAGATAACATAATATTACATAATACAACTATAAAATGTGAACAATATTGGAGCAGTAGTGGTGAGGGTAAAATCAGGTCGTAGGGCATAGTATCAGAATTAAGTCTTTTGATTTCGCCTAGGAATAGTAAGTCTAAGGTGACCTAGGAATTCTCTCATTCACTACTGCTCTGAATTTGCATAGCGAATACTATTGTGTGTACTACTGAGTGTTCATTGTAGACTATATAGCTATTCGTATATCTTAGGTAATAAGTAGTGCTGCTATTAGTGTACGCTGCTAGTATATGTTATACCAATTATTGTTATCTGGCGTTGTGGGTAATATTATTATTATGTAAATGCATATTATAATTATTGAGAGTTCAATGATCATTTTATCAAATATTCGTAATGTCACTTTATTGATTAGTTTTAATATAGCTTGGTATTTTAATTCAAGATAAATATATGATGTCATACCAATATTGTAAGTACTCGTACATGAAGTTGACTATTACCAAATGACATTTTAACTGTTAAACTGTGTGTAATTTGATACATATGTAGGTCTTACATTTAACCTATTATAGATTAATATATTATACAGTAAATACAGCAATGCCGTAACTCTAATATTATAATGTGTGAGCGAGAATCGCTCTCGGGACCATAAGAAGAAAGCTGTATACCATACCGTTAAACCACCGGGGTCGTCGATTTTTAATGTTTATTATTAATATCTGTATTTTCACAAGTAATGACATTCATTTATAATTGGGGAATTTATATTATACTAAATACAAAGTATCTACTATACATATATGTGAAAACAGGAAAGAAAGTAAGTATAACATCGATACTTAATAAAATAGCTAGAGGCCATGTTTTATGAAACTCCATTATTATCTGGCTACAACAGAATGTAACTCAACAAGCATAAACTTAAAATCTTGTAAAAAGCCTTGCATATATGGAATATTCTAGCTAATGGAGTTATATAACATAGTATATAATAAATACACTAACAAAATGGTTCCACTATCTGAAAGATAGGTATTTATTACAAATGGTAAGTAGTAATCTCCGTTTAATTACACGAACAAAATTTAAGGCACCATGGCTATTATGACATAGTACGACCATACCACATACATTCCAGTGTATGTTATAATTCCTGAGACTATGGTGTCAAACCAATCAAACCGGAAATCAGCTTACAACGTAAATTAGCTGTAGAATTAGTAATAATGTGATGCACATTGTTCAACTGGAGAGTAGGGTTGTTAATCTTAAATATACATAACTGTTTCAATTTTTTTATGATTCAATGGGCATTGAAGTGAAAGCTATATTTTAGAAAACAACACTCATAATAGGATGAAGGGATAAGCTGCTTTCAAAGCGTCATGTTGACATACCAATTTCAGAATCGCCACCCTCGATGTGTTTGAAAAAGAAAGTGTAAAAGGACGAACAATGTGCAATGTGTCAAAGCAAGATAAGACCACCTCTTGTGACATGAAATTGACAAAATATTTTGTGGATGATTTGTTTACTGATCTCCCTTTCTTTGAGGGATTAAGCCGTATTGTTCTTTGATGCTCGAGTTGAAGATGTTTTTGTTGACGTACAAGTGGATTTCTCAGAATTAACTTATTTAGTAAACTATTGTTCTCTGATGTCAACAGACTTATTACCGTAATGTAACGTTATATAGATATTATTTCAGTTAATTCGCATGTACCTATTACGATGGACATGGTAGTAAAAGGCATATGAAACTGAAAGCCGCAGAGAATATTTATTAATGTAACGGGACAAATTTCTCCTAGATAGAACTAAAATAGAAAATACAAACTGCGCCGTAACATGTTGAATTAAGTATGAATGGTTTATTCATTGTTTTTTTATAGATTCTAAGTTCAAAGCCTTTTAGTTTGCAGGAAATATTGTTGTCATTGAATAGTGTAATTATGGGGTAGACATAAAACTCTAAATTTAAGGTACCTTAGGCACGAGTATATGCGACGGCTACCAGGTTCTATCAGGGGACCTACCGCCTTTTATGCCATTTCGGATACATAAAAATATCATGATCATCATCATCATCGCAGCCCGGAAGACGTCCACTGCTGGACATAGGCCTCCCCCAAAGATCTCCACGACGATCGGTCCTGCGCTGCTCGCATCCAATGCCTTCCCGCGATCTTGACCAGATCGTCGGTCCACCTTGCTGCGTGTTCCGGTCCGTGGTCGCCACTCGCGGACTTTACTGCCCCAACGGCCATCTGTCCTACGAGCTATGTGCCCTGCCCACATAAAAATATAGTGTACTATATTTTTGGGGTCTATATAAAAACCTTTAAAAATAAATAAATGTGTATTCAGGCTCAAAATCAATTAACAAAAATCATTTACAATGAGTGAGAGTGCAGAGTTCAATGTATGCGTGCTCATGGCCGGGGTAATTAATACGCAGCCATCGGCAAAGTGTCAGACGCCTTCGAAAACAAATATATGAATATTAAACGATCTTATACCTCGTTATTAGGATTTGTCGTTATTTGCATGAGGTATATTGTGAAACGATATCGCAATATTTCTAAGCACTCGTGTCTGAAAGACTAATATCTGGATTAGATTAATTTACGGCCACACATATAATTGTAGTAAAATATTAATTACGAATTATATGTATGTATGCGTAATCTGATTATTTTTATTATATAACCAACTAGCAAACTGTATCGTTTTTGCGCGGGTATGTCAATTTTGAACAAAAATTGGACAAATTATAGGTACACCTCAAAATTACTCAGGAATAACACTGTTCATTATATAATTTATTTATGTAAATTATATAGTCATTGTGAACGAACGAAGGTCTGTATACGTATAGGGCTGATAAATACGGGTTTTAGGAAGAAATAATATAATTTTATGTACAAAACTAAAACAGTTAGCAGAACAGTGACAATGACGTATATATTTTCTATATTAAAAAATAGCTAAAAAACAGAAATAATATGTGAAGAGGTGCGTCATGCACAGTCATTGTAAAAAAACCTTTATTTTAGTTACATATATATAATACGATTGAAATTTTAGACATTAACTGTACTTCCTTTTAATGAAACTTGTGTGAGCATAAGAGGCAAAGCAAAGCGAAAGACGCAAAAAGACGCAAAGACGCAATAAAATATATAATAATAAATATATCGGATATGATTTTATTATTTCGATGACAGCCATTGAATAATATTGGACAGTCAACCCAATATTATCTAATCAAAACTAAATTAAAATTATATTAACTGTATATATAATGTATAGTGTAAATCCGTTGTCAAGCATTGTTGATAAACCATTGACTAATAAATAGTATCCAGTACCTAAATAGAACACAAATAACATTCTATGTAATATTTTGAGCTAGGTGTTATTTTGTATATAGGTAGAATATTAGTTTAAATAGGTATAGAATATTAATTTAAATATATTAAGGTTACTAACATAATTACAAATAACTTGTGTGAAATACAAAATACCACGACAAATAACAGTGGCTTTTGACTAGGAATGCAGACCAGTGCATCTCAGCCACGCAGGTGTCTGAATACTAGACTTTAATATTCAAATTCCATATTATTTAAGTCTACAGTTTTTCACAAAGCTCTGCATTAATTTTAATTGAAAATATTATTGGATATTACATTTTCTTGTCTTAAACAAAAATTGAGTTTTTTTGTGTTTTTTAATGCGACACAGTGTTTTACCGGTTTCATTAGCTGCTTTACTGTAAGTAGCGACATAATAAGCCTCGGGCGTCATCATTTTTTGCGTGAGCACCCGAATCAACCACCTTGAGCACAACAAATGTGTGGGCAATCCGGTAATTTATTTTTTTGGCCAATAAATTACTCATGCGTCAAAACTTAGGATGCGGCGAGCCGGCGCGCTACAAACCAAAGTGATATATTGGCTCATGTCACAGACATCGTACCTTTCCTACCAATTTTTAATATGGCTCTCGATTAATAAATTGGCCGTGTGGCCGAACCATTTATACTAATGAGCCGGCATTATTATAGCAGGCAGGACCTATCTACTCATATTCATATTACTGTGGTAGGAAAACTATGTATACTGACTCTATTACATATCGCCAGCAATTTCGTTAAGAATTTTGTTTGTAAAGAAAATGTCATTTGTCGAAAATAATGTTTAAAAAGTATAGTTAAGTTCAGTTAAAAGATCTATAGTGTATTTACGTAAACACTTCACTTTAATTTTAAAATTAATCTTTATGAAAATTAATCGCTTGAAATTATTTTCTTATTTATCAACAGATACAAAGAAAAATTTATATATTCTTTACAGTTTATAGAATAGTCACATTTTTATTGTCACTTTTGCCTTGTTACTGTTTGTCTCTTCATTATAAGTATTTACCATTCTCTATCCATTGTTTTATTAATATCACGCGTACAGTCTATTCATTCTATCGTCCACACTTCTGAATATAAATATGTATGTATATTGGGTCTACAAGCCTATAATTATAATATATCACGTAGTTTATATACGTGAGCGAAACCGAGGTGAGCTGCTAGTTAATTTTTAAATTTACAACTAAGTTATAATGCATACGAGTATATGAATACAGATTACAGGTCTATGCACTCTACGTTTTATGTCAAAGTCAAGGAGTTTTGTATTGCATGTTAATTAATCTTTACATATCGGGTTATCATATTTTTAGTTAAAAAGTATACCTATGTCTATATCACTATAATATGTATGCATTTATTAATTTATCTAATTAATATTATCTGTTCTATTATATACATATAATAATATCATAACTGATCGCTGTCTGTATTTGAAAGATATAAGTATATAAACTGTGATTGTTAGATTTTTTCTAATTTGATTGTGTGCAATAGTCTCAAACGGATTTTTCTTTTCAATTTTTATTTAGAGGGAGACTCCGTAAAGCATTGTTATCTATGTTCTTGCTCATCTATTTTTGCTACTGGAAACTTATTTTGCAAGCTATGTCGATTTTGGTATATTGGTAATCATGACGATTATGATGATGAATGATGCAGATCATTTCATCATTCATTCAAAGGATTTTAATAGTAAAAGATTCAATATACTACAATTTTTTACAATATTTGTTTCTTGGAATTTGTCAATGCTACTCATTAGGAGAATAATAGCAATATTGTGTCATCGTTTTAATTGGCTATCGATGGGAGAAATTAATACTGTCTCAGATAACATTTTGGATGCTGACCTATACTAAGATAAAATATGTTAAAAACAAAATTATCATAAAGGTGATACATATAAATAGAGAGTTTGGGGACTGATCGGATCAATTGGCAGTGATGGGTCGGTTGGCTCTGTGTGTTTTGGCCCTGTTCGTGGCTAGCGGGGTCTCTACTCCCGGCAAGAAATGGCAGAAAACTGGTAAGATACATTATCGTCTAATTTCTACATAAAATTATACGAAGCATTAGTGATATAATTGGGGCGAGACTACCGCCGCATAATTTGTTATAGATATTTCCGTTACTGAAGAATGACTTCAGAAATATAAATTGAAATAAAGTTATTTATTGTTGTGTGTGTAGAAATCAACTAGACCACTACAGTCTTTATAACATTTAGAGGGCTGAATTGTTATGAAATATTTTAAGCATAGATATAATATTATAGAAGTAAGTAAAGTCGATATTTGCAAACATGCACATTGCTGTAGTTCACTCAAAGTGCAGAAACCATTGTTATACCTGAATATGCAAGGGATTATATTGATTATACTGCTTTATAAGGAAAGTTATCCAGCAGGTTTCACAAAACAGTTTGCTTGTGTAAAAGTTTCACTATGGATATTAAAAAATTTGTAATTATTGCATCAGCCACAGTGACCACTTACTTGGTTGATTACAAAATTATTATCTCTGTGTTTTTAGAAATATATAGCAGTATTATGTGACAGCCAGTAAAAAAAAATTACAATTACACAGATTGTAATTTAACACAATATAAATTATTATGCCTACCACTATACGATTATTTTATTTTATTAAATGGATGATAATAAAATGGTGCAAATGGTGTGTGATAGTGGGGCACCAGAAGTTTGATGAAATGAGTTTCATCAAGCCAGGTCAGTTAGTCCATATGATGAATTCACCAGAAACTGAACGCAATGATTTCCAGAGAGGACCGCGTGGATGTCAATCTGATATGGTATATTGCTAGCAATGGGCTAAATACTTCCGTTACTAATAACCCCCACTCCCACCTAAGTATACTCATTTTTGAAGTGAGTTTATTATGTAATACAATTATATGACAATTAATTATGATTATAATTATTCTCAGTTGATCGAACAAATTTGGAACATCAGCAACAGCTTCTGCTTTTATTCCTTCACCCTCACGAGCCAATCCACGTTCAAGAATTACGAGATATAGTTACATCATGGGATTTGGAGAAGAATATCGGCCTTTACAATGTAAGATATAAAGATGAATAATTATCTAATATCTTTATTCAATTACAAATTATATAGTTAAGAATTTTATGTTCAATAATATATTTCCAAATTTCGTAAAATTTGTCTTAGTTTTAATATACATCTATTATTATATTATATTATATATATTATATTATATTATATTATATGCATAATACGTAATAGGAATCAATACATATGTGACAACCATTTTATTAAATGGGAATGCTGAATGGAAATGCAACATGTAATGTGGAACATACAAATCTATTTCCCTTTTCGACTTGTATTGTATTTTTAAATTTGTTATTTTCTTTATTACACTTAAATGTATTGTAAGGAATAGAGGTAGATTATATGAATTCACTCCACTAGACTAACGCATTGTATTTTATCTCACTGAAACAAAGTACATTTTCATCTTTTTTTTACAGAATGCCACTGCCGTTCATCTTACTGTCCGCTTGCTCCAGAATAATGACTTCTTACCTAAATCTATGCCGTTTACTATTTTAGAGCCTTTCCACAAATTTGAAGTATCGGTTTATTATAACCTACTTTATTCAGCTAAGACGTACGATACGTTCTACAAAACTGCTGTATATTTAAGAGAGCACGTTAATGAAAATCTCTTTGTGTACGTACTTAGCGTTGCAATTCTCCACCGACCCGATACTCAAGATATTAGAATCCCACCAATCTATGACATTCTCCCCTCTTACTTCCAAAATGGTGAGATTATGACTACAGCCCAAAGAATTACTACTCATGGTAGCCGAATGGTTGAACACTACCCTTCAACTTATATTTGGGATAATAATGTAGTCATTAGATTGAATGAAACCGCTTGGCCATATTTCCACTTAGATTCGTTGCCAGTCAGTTACTTTACTCATGACCCAACTCTGAACGCACTATATTATAACGTGAAACTTGCGTATCCAATATGGCTTCGAAGTGAATCTTCTTCGATAAGAGAGAAACGTGGTGAAGTGTTCTATTTCTTCACCAAACAAATTCTGGCTCGATATTACATGGAGCGCTTGTCAGTTGGTCTTGGCGAGATTCCAGTACTAGGTGTGCATGAAGTAGAGGAAGGATATACTTCTGGTTTATTGCATCACAATGGTATTCCATACCCAGTGAGACCTAATCACTTCGTACTAAATCATCAAACTTGGCATTCCGAAGCAATCGAAGAAATCGAAATATATGAAAACCGCATCCGTGAAGCGATCGACCAAGGTTATTATATTACGGTAAGTAATAGCTAGTCTCTTATATGTAAAGTTTAGATCTATTGTTACCATTGTGAATGAGAGTTTATTCATTTGTCGCTTCATATCTCGCAATTTTAACGACTCAACAGTCACAATATTTGACTTACATATAGAGAAGAATCATCGTCTGTTTTTCGTTATCCAATATTATTTTCCATTCATCTCTGTTCAAGGGATGGAGGGATTCGACAGTATTCAGTAGAATATGAGTTCTTATTTTATTTTATTGATATACTATCAATGTCATCATCAAGTGGCGTTTTGATGATAAGTCTGGTATAGCCTAATGGTTAAATCACAGGATTAATTTCAAATGATCTCGGGTTTGAGTATGTCTATTCTATCTATTTGCATTGATCTTGTCTTTTATTTGTTTTATATTTAATGTATAATTATTTAATGATTTAAGTGTGATGTAACAAATGATAAATCATACTTAAACAATTTGTCTTGGTCTTTGGTACTACGAATTATATAAGCTTTGCTTTGTTTGCTGCTAGTTTCCACTGTGTGTTGTGTAGGGTTAATTATTATTATAATAATTGCTTCGAACAATTAAATTAAGCAAAAGAGTCTATCAATCAATTAATTAGAAGTATAAATAAATATTTAAGAGTAAGACAAATTTTATATCCATCATTTTTGATTACAGAGCACTGGTGAACATGTTAGCATTACTAGTCCGGACTCTATTGACGTTCTTGGGCGTCTTATTGAAGCTAACGTAGACTCTCCTAATATTCGGTACTATAAAGACTTCATCAGCATTTGGAGAAAGGTTCTCGGAAATTCCATTGTTCATGAACCAGTTTATCGTAACGGGTAAGTAAAATGGAATAAAAATATTTGTTTTAATTGAAATAAGGTTAATTTTAAACACTTCTAAACAATTTTTTTTAAGTTTCAGTTATTGTTTCGTCGTCTTAACTAAATTTGTTATATTATTTGTGAAAAGTCCACTTAAATTTCATATATACAATTTTACACAATACTACAATTACTTGAGCATTTACTCTTCAATACGTATAAAAAAATGAAATTATAACATTGCTTATAACAATGGAAAGGAAAAAAAAAAAATAAGTAACGGAACCTAAATAGAAATATACCTAATAATTTTCGACTATTCTTTATTACCTTTATTCTCTCTTTCAGTGTACCTTTAGTTGTTCCCTCTGTACTGGAACAGTACCAAACAGCTCTCCGAGACCCAGCATACTACATGATCTTACAGCGCGTGCTTAACTTGTTTGAACTGTGGCACGCACAACTCCCATATTATACTACAGAAGAATTATTGGTTCCATCAGTCCAGATCCAAAATGTCGAGGTGGACAAGTTGCTAACTTACTTCGAGTATACATACTTGAATGTCTCCAACCATCTTCACTTGAATGAAATTGAAAGTAAGTTATCTCCCTCTATTAAAAAATAAAGTTTTACACAAGTTTTACAAGCAGATACAAAGAAAAAATCATACTGTTACAATATTTACATATTGTAACTTATTATTCATATTATTCTCTAAAACACTTACAAAAATTGTGACAATCATCCTAACAATTTTTGGGACATGATGGATAACAATATGTATTACATGTTGTTACCATAATATCAATTTAATGGGTTGAGGGTAATCAGTAAAATTACGAGGTAGGAAAGCATGACACTTCAGTCACAGGAGTTGCAACATATGAGGGTACCCCTTCTAGAAGGGAGGGAATATAGGCAGGCAAGGATATGTCTATAAGACATGTTGCTCCATATGTGCCCATATTTAGCATTTCAGTTTCATAAAAATCTGATAGGATAACAATAAGGATAAGATACTAATTATGAAACGATGTATGTTTTTACATTATTAATTGTGAAATGTGTTCTTAGGCCAAAATGTTCACAATACCAAGAGTGTGTTGGTGCAGCGAACTCGTCTGAATCACAAAGTGTACACTGTACGCGTCAATGTTAAGAGCGACGTGGCCAAACATGTCACTGTCAGATTCTTCCTGGCTCCGAAATACGACAGCTTGGGACACGAAATACCGCTACATATCAACTCACAGAACTTCCTATTGATCGACATATTCGACTACGAATGTAAGTATATAACAGAATATAATATTTATATTGTTTCATATCATATATATTTCTAACAAGAAATAACATCAAGCTATATACTATATACATAAACATAAATTGTACATACCGTACGTCTATTATACTAGATGGGGTAGTCAAAGGCGTGTTCAACTGTTATTTGACATGACCACATTTCGCTGGGTATATTTGAAACCAATGGACAAGAGATGAACTTGATACCATCTGTCTCTCGAATTATTTTTTGTTTTGTTATTAGTATTTTCTTCATCGGAGAGATAGTCAGAAATATGTTAAACAAAATTATGTAAACACAATCCTTTTTTTACAATATGTCAAACCTAATTAAATAAAATATAATCAACAGTTATATAATAAATAGGGACTATATATCAGATAGGTAAATAACTGAGAGGTAAATAAATGAGTAATGATAGTTGAAAATATAGTCATCTTACTTGTAACTTACAAGATTTGATCTATCTATCAAGGTATTAGTTTTCAAACACAATTGTTAAAAACAGAATATCAGTTTGCGTTTGTTTTTATTTTAACATGTTATTATATAGTTTTCAGATGTGTAATTTATCTTAATTTGTAACGTTACAGTGAAAGCAGGCGACAATTTGATTACACGTCTATCTACGGACAACTTATTGGTCACTGATGATTATGATAGTGTTTCTGATCTTATCAACAACGTTGACAGCGCGTTACATGGACAAGGACAGTACATTCTTAACTTGAAACAAAACATTCTCAAATGCCCTAGAAACCTTCTTATACCTAAAGGTTAGTATCTAAATAAATAAATAGGGTAATAACGGGGTCTACTTTACTTAGCTAATATTATTCACCAAGATTAATTTCTATCAGGATCACTTTAAACTACTTACGATATGATCGTTAGCAATTATATACCATGAAAAAAATACTAAGTTATCCATTCATATAATTACTGAGTTTAGCGAATCCTTCACAACAGAAATACATGAGTCTACCTAGCAGACGGCATAAAAGTAATATTATCTTAAGTTAATAATAAACGCCTAGCGTCAGGAAATTGGGTACCTACGTATACTGTAATGATCGCAAAAGACTATATTAGCAGATAAAATTTAATTACGATTATAACAATGCTAAATTATCCTACAGGTCGTGTCAGTGGAATGCCATTCGTGCTTATGGTGTACATTTCCGAGTATCACGCGCCCAATGATGTTCAGCGTTCTTCGATAGAATCCAGCACTATTGATGGCACGATCCGTTTGACGAGTGATCCACTGGGTTTCCCAGTAGACCGCCCCCTACGCCCTTGGATGCTTACGGGAGTTAACAATATTTACTTCGAAGACGTCCAAATCTTCCACAAACCTTCAACTGAAGTCTCCGGCGTTACAATGCATGTTGAATAAATGACTGAGCGCTGTCTTTTGTAGCTACTATCCATTAATTATTATTTAATTCGATCCACTGTCTACATATCTGCTAATAGCAATGTCAACTTAAAATACTTCTTATATTTATGTAATAGAAAAGTAACAAAACCGACAGAATAGTTAGCGTATATTATACTTATATAATTTTATTAATGTATGTATCAATTGTTTATATTTACTTATACTTTATTTTTATAATAATACTTTTACAAATTAAATAAATATATATTTTTTGTTTAACAAAGGGATATCCAATGTCTGTAGTAACCTAATATTATATTTTTTTTACATTCATACAAACTCTGTATTCGTAAGCATTTAAAATTATGTTATTATATATATTTATGTATTAGGTATTTGTATTGAACATCCGTCTTTCATCGCATATTTTAAGACATAATTTGCACTTCAAACATATACCCATGTTCATAATTATTTATATAATTCTTTCAAATATTTAAAATACATATATAGTACATTTTCTTTTCAATAGCATTAGTACAAAATGACACATTACCAATCAGCTATCAGATCTCAAATGGTCACATATACATAATAGGTAAATATACAAATGTTTAGATACTATTAAAAATATATAAATATTGATAAATATATTTATACAGAAGTAGTATATTAGTACCTCTACTATTTATTGCATGTATTTATGATATGCATTAATGTAGGTTGATTTATTTATGAGTTAGCACGTAGAAATAAATAGATATTTCATGATTAATACTGATGTTTTAATTTTCCTAGATTTAATTGTGGATGTATCTATGTATCTAACATATTGCAAACAATGAACTAATTCATAAAACATAAACAAAATTTCTGATTTTGTTCTACAGATATAAGAACGATTTCAAGTGGGATACAATTAGAATGTTATTGCATATATCTATGTAGGCTTTATATAAAGTTTTTATGGTTACTTCTATTTTACCCTATTTCTGTCAAGCAGCTTGTTTTGAAAGCTAAATTTCGGTTTGAAATGGATGATTGGATGAATTGGATACAGAAATGAATTTACAGGATACGGAGATAAGATAAGATAAACTTTAGCTAGAGGTATCACGGACGTCAAATGAAGACGTAATGCCGTGGAGCTATTCCTGTGTCCAAACATGTCCACAATCGATCAATGTTAGATCTACAATGTTCTTGTCGTTGTTTTAGTGTTCTTTTTACTATTATTTTCCTATGATGGTATTATACAAGGATGTACTCTTATTTATGATTACTTTCACTTTTTGGAGTACGACTACTCATATCTGGGTTATTATTGATTTTTAAGGATAACATGGATAATATGAATAACTTGTAAACACCTACTTTATTTTTTTTATAATCATTATTTACAGTCACATAGATTAATTTCAAGACGTTAATGCTGAATAGTGCTACCATATGCAAATAAATATATATCCTAGTTTCACATAGACTTAGTTTGCCAACGTGTACTTCTAGATTTAAGAATTATCATTTTTTTTCTGACTACTCTAATGTTGGCTGCAGCTGGCCTTTACAGCTTCACCAGATGATAGGGTATGAGTGCAGATGGCACTCCAAACCCCCTGAAGGACTTATGAAGCGGCGGGGAGCTTCCAACTCAACGTTTCGTTGTGATGATTATGATTATTAACCGAGTTTTTAAATCCTATTAACATAGTGGGCATTGGTTGAGTTCGTGGCTTCATACCCGTGTAATATCCGTATAACGTATAAATTTTACTATTGGAATAAAACGAACAAATAAATTTGATACATTAGCGAAAACCGATTTGTACTAACAAATTCGTTAGGTAAGCCCTTTCTCAGATTAATACGAAGAACAAACAAGCAGACAAAAATTCTGACATTCATTCTGTTACGTTGATAAAGTACTCCAATAATAGTTTGTTTCTTCCACTACAGACAGTTATATTTCTAATAAGTATAATATTATGGATGTTTGTCCTGAACTATATCTACTAGTGACACAAAATGTATGGGTAGATACTAGATACGTGTAGTAGGGATGAAAAACAATAGTTACAGCATTTAGCAGTCGACTATAATTCAATTCAAGTATGAAAATAAATTAATTCTTCTCTATTGTTGACGTCGTCTATCCACAGCCAATATAGCACATGTTTTTTATGAGATGAGATTGAGTATATTATGAGTATGAGTATAAAGATGCCTCGAAATAGGTCTTTAGGTAGGCATATAAATATATTTTAAATGCCAATTAGAATAAATATCAAATTAGATTTGTTGTTGAAATGAAAGTTAAGATGGAGTATAGGTATCGATTTCGTTTTCATAATCAAATTTATTAGTCTTTTTAAAAGTTCTTTAATCAATCTCTAGTCAATCTTTAGCTAATCTAGATATCTAACTCCATCTGCCCTTGACGAAAATGTATTTAAATGAATGCAACAATGTGTAAGCAAAGGTTTATTCTGAGATCAAACTAATACGCTGACGACTAATGACACTGTATACTAGATGGCGTTGATGACTTTACATATTATAGTAAAACTACTCACCGCTAGATGTCGTGATCTGTGTTTTAACTTATTTATAGTCCCAAAAAATATACGACGGTGTCGCAATATTTTTTTTTATAGTAAATAATAATGTTTCATTAAGCATTAAAAAAAATATTTAGTTTACATGTCATAGCATTTGTTCTTTTGACTATAGTTATGAAATATTTTGCCCTAAAATATTAGTATAGAAAGCTTAGTAATATCAGTGGCACTCAATGAGGAAGTAGCCATTATTATTGCTAAAAGTTGCATATAGATGGCGTGATTGGTATCGATGGAATTCTTCATAGTTTTGCAAACGTTTTAAAAAACAAAACTGTGTTTTCAAAAATGTTTAATCAATTTTTAAAAAGTTATATATACATGTTAAAATGAAATAATGCGTTTAGAAAAGTAATTTTCATATATTTACTGATTTTGTTACTTTCCAGTACTTAATTACACTTTAATCAATGCTAATATGGGGCTCAATGTTTTCAAAATGCTTTCATAGATGGCATTGTCGTCATTTGTATCGGCCTAATTAAATGTCTTTTTTATATTTATTGTAAATTAAACATATAAAAATTTTTTAAGTAAATTAAAAATAGCCGAACAAGCAAGTAATACTATTTCCAATAATACTTATGTATGAAGTGTTGTCATATTAAAAATAAATACTTGTATTATCGATTTTTTTGAATAATCGATAACAGGATTTTATTACAGCGCATTATTCGATGATGCTTTTAATGAGTCGTTGTGAACAGTAAATTTTCATTATTTTGTATTATAGCAGTGTTCCGTTTCAAAGAACGGAATATAGTAGTACATTATTAGTGTCGTTGGTTATTTACATTTGTACTGAAAAATCGATTACATAATAATTTAAAATATCAAGTACGAATCGTAGCGGTCTTCGAATACTGGCAACTGGTAAGATTAAAATAGTATTTAAAAAAAAGAGAGAAATCGACCCTAACTCGAATATCATAAAGTTGATTTTCCTTTCTCATTAATATCATAGCAGTTTGTTTTTAACTTACGTATGACTCTGTGGTATGTTGTTTAACGTGTATTGTTATTGCACGGTGCATATATTTCAAAAATTATATTTTAATGTAGGTACTACATTTCTTTCATACATTTCATACATGTCAAAAATTATCTTCTAATGTAGGTACATACATACATTTCTTTCATACATTTCATACATTTCAAAAATGAACTTTTTATGTAGGTACATACATTTCTTTCATACATCTCATACATTTCAAAAATTATATTTTAATGTAGGTACATACATTTCTTATCTTTTAATGTAGGTACGTATGTACATTTCTTTCATACATTTCAAAAATTATCTTTTAATGTAGGTACATACATTTCATACATTTCAAAAAGTATTTTTTAATGTAGGTACATAACACCCCATGTCAGACCCCTTGTATTTGGAAGAAACTTAAAAATAATGCCAAAAATATTAGATGAATATATTTTTAATACGAATATTATTTTATTTTTGTTCATCAACTTTATCCCTCACTAACAATACTAGTAGTAGTACATAACCTGGTTTATACCGCTAAAGATATTGAAAGATATACGAGTAATTCAGAATGTTATCAAGTTCAAAATAAGCACACATTACTTGCTTAGATAACAGAGTAATATTACTCGTAATAAAAACATTTGTAACACCCATATGTATACTACGTATGTATAGTAAGTACTTACGCTGCGGCGCCGTGAGACTCGTCTACCTCATCTACTACCGACCAATAGGAGCGCGCCTCTCGTGTTTCCAGAAAGTTCGCGACTAACGGACGATATAGTAGTAAGGCAATGAGTGTCCCAGTGACATCATTATAATATTTTCTCGTTAAATTTTATTGTAATATACACAATTTCGCACTAAATAACGTGTTACCCCGTTACACATTTCTAATAATGAAAAACCTAGACAGACCCTGTTCACTTAATCTTACAAGATCTGACTTTAAAAATTACGATATCCTCATATAGCCTTTCATTTCCCCTTTCAATACTTTTTCGCATTAAAAAGTAGCCTTTCTCAGGGTCTACATTATCTGTCTACCAAATTTCAATTAAATCAGTTCAGTAGTTTTGGCGTGAAAGCGAGACAAACAGACAGACTGAGTTACTTTAGCATTTATAATATTTGTAAGAATATCGCTATTAAAAATAGGGGTTGGTGAAAGACGGGTGAAAATTTTCAATGTAACATTATAAATAAATAAAAAATTGTCCATAATACAAAAAAATATTTTTTCGGGGTAGGCCACCCCTATGACTTGGGGTATAAAAAATAGATAACAACCCTACTTCAGACCTGGCAAGTATACATATCAAATTTCATCAAAATGTGGGAGAAATATGGCAACTAACACTGTGATACAAAATTTATATATAAGATATAGCGGAATTCTCATTAGGTAAAAGAGGGGTACATCGTAGAATACATGAGGTATATACCAGTAAATTAATTATAGCTAAAATCAGTCTCTTACACATAACGATTGAAATAAAAAATCATATAGCCCGATTTTGATACGTACGAGTATAAACGTATCAAAATCGGGCTATACGTATAGCGCAGACGCGTTACAACATATCAAAAAAATAGGCATGGAATGTAGAATAAACTATAACATAATATATACATTGGCACATAAGCCATATCTGCAGAGTGTCGACTAACGATATTATACCTACACATTTACATTGAATCTTGAATCGTCCCTAATGAGGTACACGATACAGTTACCTGCATATCTATTGTATACCTATCTTTGCAAAACAGATGTCATGTAGACTGAATTGACTGCCATCTATTTTCGTGCTTTGTCACTAGTAATGCGAACTGCTTCAGATCTAGAGACATCTAGCGGCTACGGCGGCGAAATAAAATAGCCCGAAGAATAGCCCGAGTTAGGAAGGAACCATTTTCTTGTATGGGATGGGGTATCTGTATGTAATATTATGTTATCTGTGGTAATATTATGTAATATTATGTTATCTGTGGTAATATAGATTTATTCTATAAAATGTAAACATCCGATATGTTAGTATATTTGGAATTTTAAGTCATAAATATTATAAGTAGAATGCAGAATTGTACAGTCTCCAGAGGTCCATCGGCCGCCTTAACTACAATGGTCGCGGGTTCGATTCCTAACACTGTACAAACATTTGTAGTCATGAATGTAAGATTGTAGTGGTCTGGGTGTTTTCTTTGTATATTATGTATGCATTTACAAAATAAATGTATTTAAGTATATCAGTTGTCTAGTAACTACGCATAACAAGCTTTGCTTAACTTGGGACTAGAGGTAAATTGTTATAGGTATTATATTATTATTACTATAATTTTAATATTCACAAGGAAAGTACAAAATTTCGTGCGTAATGCACTAATGGTGTACATTGGAAGGGTATTCATCAGATGACGACGAGCATAGAGTCAGGTCAGTTACCCTATCGTTGCGAATTTACCAGAAATTAATCATGGTAGCGTCCAGGGGCGACAATGTGTAGCGAACCTGACGAGGTCCACTACAAGTAATGAAACCATTTCACAATAATCCCTTCGAATAAGAATAAAATTATAGAAGTAACAGTACCTAATAATTTTATTCTAAGGAGATAGGGGTATCTTCGTTACCAATTGTGAACAACATAGTCGATAATATAGTAATTTGTTTGCAAGTTACGGAAATAGTTTTCAAGTTGTTTACCGATGCGTATACCTACCCAATATTAATAACTTCCCAGTTTTTTTATTGCTCCATGTTACCAAGTAGGTACGCGGTTTATCACTGGATGTTTTTGTTTGTCGTTTATTAGTGGCTTAGGTAAAAATATAGAGATAACATTATCATTTGTTGTTAAGAGAGTTAATAACATAAATATAAAGATTAATTTTTATTTCTTGTTATAAAAATTAAAAATATTCGAATTTGTGAATAACATATGAATTTACACCTATATAGCGTTGCCAGGCGTCCGGATAAAACTGAACATAGATTGCTTGTCCGGCCAAACTAAACGATGTCCGGATGATCCGGCAATTTTTAGGCATTTTACATTCTTTTATTGCAAGACTTTTTTTTATTGTTACCCTTGAAGCAAAGTTTTCTTTTGTTTAGATATTTTTTAACAGCAGGTAAATAAGACTTAGGTATATACCTTTCATTTGAATTTAAGATGAATTTTAAAATGTTGATAAAAGTTTATCTAGAATTCAGTTTTGAATGATCACTTTATTTGACTTGATTAATAATAAAGTAGTTAGACTGAATTGGTACTCGATTTCATTCCTATTTCGGCAGATTGTAACAAGATTTATTTTAATAAATGATTGATTTTACACTCTTTATTTATCGTACTTATTAATACTGAGACATAGATTGCTGTACAAAATAATATAGGGTATCAGGCCTTTTTACCTTAATTTCCCGCAAAGAGGCCAAAGTCTGTTCGGCTATTAGGTTTGGCAGTTAGACCCCGCCCGACCCGATAAGACTCCCTTGTGACAGGAGTAATACGAGCGAGTAAAAACCATCATGATATTACTCCTTGTCCATTACAATGTCGAGATGACGAGATCACTTTCGATTTTTGCTGCGAAATATGACTTAATAGTAATTATGATTGTTATATAACTGGACATTAGTTATAAAACAATCATAATTACTATTAAGTGCGCTACCTACCTCCCGATTTCATATTCTACTTTTTTATTTATTTACTTCGAGCAACTTTATGGCCCATATAATAGACTAGTTTTATCCGCGATTTCACCCACATGAAACTTATAGCCTCTGTCTTATTCTGACGTATAAGCTATATAATTATACAGTTTTGTCAAAATCCGTTCAGTAATATTTGTGTGAGTAACAAACATCCATCCATTCATATTCTCATACTTTCGCGTTTATAATATAAGTAAGATACCTTACATATTAACACAAATATAAAATAATAACAATAATATTTTTTTCATGGTTATAATACTCACGGCAGTACGGCAGTCTCCGACAGCTGCCATACACTACTCCCTTTGGCCAGTTGTCTTTCATGTAAAATAGGCATACCACAGACAGTAGAGACCCGAGAGACAAAAGTCTTAAAACTTGCCTTGTGACTCGACTTTGAACTCCACTTCGGCTGTATCACCCTTTAGGGCAGATCCTGATGTAGTTCGTATTTGTGCTACCATTATTTTTTAATCTATTACAATGTTTTTACGTGAGGATTTTCAGCCCCATTGGCTATTACTTTACGAAAATTACATATTTTTGAAATGAATTAGTTAATTTTGATTTTCGTGATCTTAAAGCAAACTTTGAAATAATAAATAGTGTAAAAAAATAGGCAGTTTTAATTAATTATTGATATTCGTTATTGGCAATAAGGTTAAATAATAAGGTTTTACAGACTTGTAAAGCCAAATAAATTCATCTTGTAGCCGGACGGTTACCTTTTTTAAAGTAGGTTAATATTCGACATATTATTATATATTTATATAACAGCAGCAGATATGTAATTTGTCCTCATAAAAATGTTGATTCAACTAACGACAAATATTTTTGTTTGTCTGGTAATAAACAAATTTAAAGTAGAGCAATCGACAAATTAGGTAATCATGTTTTTTTTTATAAGAAAAAATATATTACTGTAACGTGAGATGATCTATCAGATGATAGTTCAACATTCTTATCCAGCTGTAGCTATAATTTATCAGTGACCCCGGTCCCCATTATATTTATAGGTATAAAAGTATTTGTATACATTAACTTATCTAATTCAAAAGGCAATAATTATATTGTTAAGATAGTCTTATCCATCTTTGTCGATTGAAAGTTATTTCATTATTCGTATTTTTTGTGCATGAATATGAATTTTTTTATATAGATATTATCATCCCTGTAAAATTCTGGTGTGGCATCACTGGAGAAAGATAGAATGAGGATAAAGTTCAATTAGCACATCGTAACAAATTAACTAGGAATTAATCATGAAGGTTTCTAAGGGGAACCGCGTGAAGGTCGAACTAATAGAATCATAGCAATAGGACAATGTACTTACTCTATTACTAAAAATACCTTTTCCCCAGAATATGGTATGGTGTATCAGCATGAGCTTTATTGTATATTGGAAAAGTATGGTATATAGTAATAATGTATTACATGCCTGTGTACGCTTTGTAAAACGTTTAGAACAAAGTAAAATAAATCTATAATAACATTTTATTTGATTTATGAACATGGAGAAGTGTACGCGCCTGCAATAACGATAGGCATACGTCGGTGAGGCATTATATTCTGAACTGATTATAATAGCCTGTTTCTTTATTCTTTATCAGAGTAGAAGGCGCAGGCATTTCAAATATTCGCCTTATAAATGTTAAAATTTCAAACAATTGCATTCATGTACATAAAACTACAAAAATACAGTGGATAAAAAATATCTCCATATGTTACTAAGAAACATAATATTAGGAAAGTTGACTCCAAAAGACCCAGTGACATCTTAAAACACCTACGCTTGCGCAATCGACGTATGTTTAACGTTATCAGTTATAACGTTAAACATACGTCGATGTCCAATATATCTACTTAAAATGTACAATGTGATGAATGTTATAAAGAAGGCGCTTTGAATTTTTCAGTTTTACCAAAAGGAGAATTAGTAACTGTATAATTAGCTTAAAAATATCCATCAGTATAATATAATAGTGCCTAATACACGATAGTTAGCTGTCAAGGTATGTGCTGAGGGCTGATTGGCCATGTTGCTAATCAGAAAGTTAAGATGAATTGTAATTGTTGTTGTATGTATTGTATGAGTGAGTGCGTGAGTGTGTGCATGAATATGAATATGTATATGCAATGGTTATTAATAAATGTTTTACTTTCTTGCTTTTTTCATTCTAATAAATTATAATGTCAAGTTCTCATTTGTTGTTATTTATAGTAGTTTATAATTATGTGTAAATGACATTAGCTTGAATTTTATAAAAGATAAATATTTCGTTGTAATGAAGCCTATATGTCTTCTTCATATAGGCTTCATTATTGTAACTATATACTATATATGTATTTGTATATCCATCTATTAAGCATACAGTTAATAATATGTTATGCCAAGGTATTAAAATGATAATGAGAATATAGAAATAATGTTTCTTATGTTTATCAGAGAAGGGGTTTTTAAATATGATAGAAATTTGCACTTTTTTAATTCTCACAAATTTAATTTTTTAAACATTGTAATCAATTAAAATGTAAACTATGATATAAAAAAATGTACCAGTTGAGTTTCTTGTCAGTTCTTTTTAACTGAAGCTAACCAAACTGGAGAGAGATAATGATAAAAAACAATGACATGTACCTGAAAAAATCGTATGATTATCGTGAATACATGATTTTTTACTTTCAGTTTGAATGTGATGATTATGAAAAATCTAATTGCAAATAAATTTGTCAATTAGAATAAAATAACATTATATTAAAAAGATGCAAATATACTTAATGATACTGACTATAAAAAAGTAGATACCTACATTCCAATTGATAACCTCCTTCTTTATGAAGGTGGTTGAAAACAATAAGAAATATTATAGGAAATAAATAATGCTAATTAGCAATTTGTTAGATAAAGAAGTAAGTTTTGTCTTTAAGATAAAAATACTATACATTCTATAAAGAAGGATTTTTCCAACTAAATGAATGCAAATAACTGAGTAGAGTGGTTTCTGCGTTACATTATAATTATTTTAAATACTTTTACTCTGGTTAACTATTTAGATATGGATTTATAATTATTTAAAAATAAAATAAGGAGCGCAGTGATGGCTGGCTCATCTGTCATACTCGTGAACGAGTACTGCTTGTAGGGACTGGTCTGCTCTTATCACTACGACTGATTTAATCTTATTGTGTTTTTATATTTGACCCTAACAAATTAGTACTGGTTTGTAGTTACTATTCACACTTTTCGACTTGTAAAATGTGAACTTACAAGGATTATTTAAAAGAGCAACACACAAGTTTCTTGATGTTCTCATTCTCAAGTAGTTTAAAATAAAATTGCTATGATTATTCAAAAGTGCTTAAATTAAGTTTATTTACATAAATTATTTCCATTCTCCTCTATTCTGTTCTATTTTATATTCTATACAATTAATTTTCATGTAAAGACGATCATGATATGAAGTATCGTACACCAGCACAGTTGTGGTGTTCTTGGCAGGAATAAATTGCTTACCGTCATTAAATATGCTCAGAGAAATAGGCAATTATTACGTCTATGTCTACGTAATCAAGGATAATAATCACGAAAGTATAGGTATATTACCCATATTCTTAAAAATGAAATTTTGAACAAATTTGTTTAAAAGAGCAATACCCAAGTTTAGTGCTCATTCTTCATGTAATGTGTCTGTGTTACGAATAAGTGGTAGATTAAAAAAAATATGACTATTATAAGTATATTAAAATAAAGATTATTTCTATTTCTATATTCTTATAAAGATGTTATTAAAACAATTCTATATTGTTATATAATAGAATTAATCTTGTAATCATGCAAGACACAGAAAACACAAAGTCGTCTAGTAATAGGCGGAGATTATTAGTTTATGTTGAGATATTTTAAGTTAGTTGATTAATAATAGATTATTCTGGTGTAGTATACTGTTTCTACCCAAGTACAAAGTCAATTAAATATATTAACTCATATATTTTGAAAATGGACTTCAAGAGATGGCTGTTTACGAATTCATCTCCAATAGTTATAATCACTCGCTGAACAAAAGATAAGGGGTGGTATATAATGGCTAAATTTAAATTGTGAGGCACAGTTGGCTTCTGGCTTTAGTGACAATGAAGACTGTCCTGATCCTAGCGGCATTATTCGGCCTGGCCGCCGCTGGATACCCACACTACAATCCTGACCCGAAAACTACAAAACGTAAGTAAAATATCTACAAAAATAAATAAAATTGAAGTGACTATTTATTATTTAAAATAAACAGCTTTTCACTAAACGCATATGAAAGTATATACGTTACATAAAAATATTTATTTTATTTTTTTTGTCTGTCTGCTTGATCTGCTAATCTCCGTAAGGGCTGGACCGACATTGATGGAATTATCACACGCAGATAGCTAACATTATAAAGAGTAACTTAGGGTACTTCTTTGTTTTAATTTTTTTCTTATTTTATTAAACAATTTTCAATTCTACAGGGATGAAATCCCGGGTTATAAGTAGTCTATCTCAAATTTTTTATAACAAATAATATTATTGCAATAAATAGAAATAATAATAATCTAAATATTGTCTGTAGGAACAAAATTATTTTTCTTTTATTTATTTATTTTAACCCTATCTAATATCTTAAAAAGTATCAGCCGATTTTTACTAATAATAGTATTACTTAAAATTATATATTTTAATTTCGAAGCCCTTCAATATATACATATACAGGGTTAAGGATAAATAGGATATGAATAAAATACAGTAGTTTGTAATTTTTATTTTGTATTTTGTAAATACAGAAAACTTATACTGAACCCATCGAACGAATAAATATAACATTAAACTTTGACGACTAATGTCTAAAAAATTTATAATAAAGATTTTTTCAACTTTATACAAAAACATTAATTACTTTATTCATATATATACTATACATATTTATTTAATTAAAGGATTACTTTTTCTTTACTTTCATAATATTTTTTGCAGTTGACTCCAATCTTGTAGATATCCAAAGAAAAGTTTTGTTGCTTTTGGAGAACTGGAAACAAGTTAATACTGACGATGAGTATTATAAAATTGGTAAAGAATACAGTATTGAAGCAAACATCAATTCTTACACGGTAAGCACAAAATTCAAAAGATAGATAAAAAAAATAATTCAATAGATATAATGTAGGTAAAACTCTATGTAGCATTCATCGCAATTTTATTACAAATTTCACTACAGTGATGAAATTCGTGCAAATAGATTTTTTATTGCACAATGCTCCTAATGATATATGGACATATGGACTATGCATATATCATATGGCTTTGTCATCGATTATCGTAGCTTATGGAGCCTAAAATACTCGGGGTGTTACATGTGCGTTACACACCCTTAAGAAACCTTACTGAAAAACTCCACGATGTAGTCTCGTTGTAATGAAAATCTTGGCATACAATTAATTCCGCAAACTGTATGTTCGCGGGAGAAACTCTTCTGATACTGCACTGTATGATAGTTGGAAGTTGAGTTATAGATATGTATACACAATTACTATTTCATATATACTTGTAGTTAGTTACTATTTGAATAAGTTTGAATTTACAAAAAGTATTTGAAATTATTTTTTATGCATTTTTTGGTAATATACAGAACACAGAATTCACATAATTATTAACATTTCAGAACCGGGAAGTCGTGAATGAATTTTTATCATTATATAAGGCCGGTTTCCTATCTAAAAATGAAATATTCTCAGTGTTCTTTGAAGATCAAGTTCTGGAAGTCAAAGCTTTGTATGGGCTTTTATACTATGCTAAAGATTTGGAAACCTTCTACAAAACCGCAGCATTTGCACGTGTTTGGATGAATGAAGGCCTATTCGTATATGCATTCTACGTGGCAGTAATTCAACGTCATGATACTAGAGGCATAGTTTTACCAGCTCCGTATGAAATATGGCCAGAATATTTCATTAACAGGGATATCTTGTCCAAGATCTACCGTGTCCAGATGCAGAACGGCTTGATTATACCAGATCAAGGCAAATACTATGGCATATTATCTCAAGACAATTCTTACTACTTTTATGCCAACTACTCTGGTCCTTTGACATATGAAGACAATGAAAATTTAATATCTTACTTCATTGAAGATATTGGTTGGAATTCATATTACTACTATTTCCACAACAAATTGCCGTTCTGGGGACATGGTAAAGATATTATTGGCCCCTTCAAGGAACGTCGAGGTGAAATATACTATTACACCTATCAAAAAATTCTGGCTCGATACTATCTTGAACGTCTTGCCAACGGACTGGGAGAAGTGCCGCGATTTAGTTGGTTTGACAAATACGAAACTAGTTATTACCCGGTATTAGGAACATACCAAGTGCCATTTGCTCAGAGAAGCGACGACTATTACTTGCCTAGCGGTGAAAATATTGAAGACATTCAGTTTCTGGATATGTATGAGAAGTCTTTCTTACAATTCCTACAAAGGGGCCAGTTCAAGGCTGTAAGTATATATTCTATTTTTTTTGTTATATATAGAGTTGAATAGGCAAAAACTCTAATTTTCATTTCTTTTTCAGTACAAGCAAGATGTTGATCTATACAGCTCGAAATCGATTAACTTCGTCGGTAACTATTGGCAATCTAATATGGATCTGTATGAAAATGTACCGCCCAGGAATTACTGGCGATCATATGAGGCTGTTGCTCGTCGCATTCTCGGTGGTGCTCCTCAAGTGTCATATGAGTAAGTACTACTATTACAGATAGATATAAAAATGACATATCTTCTACTACATTATTAGAGTAATTATATATGTTATGTTATGGTATGTTAACAACTATAGGCGTTATGGTGAACGTAACACTTGACATGGTTATCATCATTATTATTATAATTATATAGTACAAAACAAAGTCGCTGTCGCTGTCTGTCCCTATGTATGCTTAAATCTTTAAAAATTACGCAACGGATTTCAACTGATTGGAAAACTGATTCTAACTCCTACTAAACCGAGAAAATGCTATTAATATTTTTCGGTTTTATAATCATCTATCGGATTCATTTGGATTGTTATAAAAGATTTAGTTAAATATTTGTTATTATCACACAAGGTTTTTTATTGGGTAGATGTACATTACATATTTACTACGTATTTCCTTTCAAATAATTATTTATTCGGTACCTTGCTGTACTGGTCAGTGAGTGATTTTATAAGTTGCTCCAATGATGCTATTGGTTTTGTATACTTATACGAGACATACAGGTATACAGCATATTAATAAAATTGCAGTGGTCTATTGTCAAATAAACAGAAATCAATTTTAATTTTTCTCAAGCAGGCGAATATTCAACAATAGCATTTTATGACATTTAGAACATAATTTTTATCACTAAATTTCTTATTTTTAAAACGATCTACTAGACTTTAGCCAATAACTCAAGTGAGCCTATTATTGAACTTTAACTTGTTTTCAGAAACTTGAACCTACCGACCGCTTTGGACTTCTACCAGACTTCAATGCGCGATCCTGCCTTCTACCAGCTCTTCGCAAAGATCTTAGACTACATTATTCAATACAAAGAGTACTTGGAGCCGTACTCTCAGGATGTACTTCATTACAGTGGCGTTAAAATTAACGATGTAAAAGTTGACAAACTAGTCACTTTCTTCGAATATTTTGACTGGAACGTTACTAATGCGGTTTACCTGACTGAACAACAACTCGACACCTCGTCTCCGTCTTATATTGTCCGTCAACCTCGTTTGAACCACAACCCATTCACCGTAAACATTGATATCAAATCAGACGTTGAGTCCGAAGTAGTCGTTAAGATCTTCATTGGTCCTAAATATGACGGCAATGGACTTCCTATTAGTTTAGAAGACAACTGGATGAATTTCATAGAACTCGACTGGTTTACGTATAAGCTCACTTCGGGACAGAACAAGATTGCACGCAAATCTGAAAACTTCTTCTTCTACAAGGAAGATTCAGTATCTGTGTCTAAGATCTACGAGCTTTTGAGGAATGGTCAGGTACCGTCTTATATGGTTGAAAAATTCATTTACTTGCCTAGGAGACTGATACTGCCTAGAGGATCTGAGGGTGGTTTCCCACTCCAGTTCTTCGTATTTGTGTACCCATACCAAGCGCCAGTTAAGGAATGGGAATCGTTTGCACAATACGTTGTAGACAACAAGCCTTTCGGTTATCCTTTCGATCGTCCTGTGTCTCAATCCTATTACTTCGATCAGCCTAACATGTACTTCGAGGATGTTAACGTTTACATGGAAGGTGAAGAGTACCCGTATTATACTTCTTACTGGAGCCAAAACCAGGTCCCTAAACACTAAAAGGAGAGAGAAAGAGTAAATAAACGGTATCTATTATGTAATAAAATGATAAATAAATAATATCTGTACTTTTGTAGATTGACTTTCCTTTTCTTTACTTCCTTTAAAAATTATAAATATGAAATTTATATACATTTATTTAGATGTACACAATTTATGTAGTTATGTAGCTTCTCTAGCTGAATTCTAATTAAAGTATATATATATTGTTTCTATAATATATTTATGATAATTAAAATTTAAAAACAGTAATGAGTAGCATAATGCATTAAAAGCATAATTAAATTATATACTGTTTTAAATTTGACGTGGTCATTATTTCTACATATAATTAGGGAAAAATCTACCGGGTAAACAGATCAGTTTACCCGTGATCATGGCGGCTGAAATACTGCCGAAATATCGGGAACTCAGTAAATAAATATAAAACGTGGTAAGATCCCGTGATTTTCACTAATTATACGTATACATATATGGCATGTTTGTTGTTCGGTCTAATAGAATTTAAAAGTCCGGAATATCTATACTGTAAGCTGAACTTTTCTACATTTGATAAGCGGTACCCATGTAGGTCTATTCGTCCACCTTTGTCGCTTCAACGTCACAAAACTGTAGCTTTTACTGGCAGCTTTCGTTACCGGGCAACTAAATGTTGGAACAATATTCCACCACCCATCAGAAATATTACATCTCAATATACATTTAAAAAACATATAAAAACACACCTATTACAGCAACAAAAACTAAGTTGTTCTGGTGACAGAGCGCAGTAATATTCTAATTGTTTTCCTTTCCATTAAGACATTTTTCACTCCTTCATGGCTATAATTATTATTTCTTTTACACATTTATTATATTCCTGTTCATAGTATTCATATATATCAAATTAAATTGTGGTATCTCGGTATTTATAAAGTTCTGGTACTCTAACTGTAATTCGTACTTTCCAAGTTCTTTTATTACTTATTTATTTCACATTATTTCGTTCAGTTCATTTTAGTTTATTAAAAAAAATATACAAGGTACATTATTCAACCTCGAGGACATAGCTGAAAATCAGTGTTTTGCTCTTTGAGTGATTCTCCACACTGAGCTATGTACCAATTTTGTATTGCTGTAGCACACACATGCAGGTTTACCCTTTATTGAATTGTTATATTGTAGGTACTTGTCATTTGATGTTATAATTAAGCCTGTATGTGTGTACTAAGATACAAATAAAAACTATTATCTATCTATCTACATATTAAAATTATTGCAAAAACCGTTATTCAAACCAAATAAACTATAACTGACAAATCCATACATGTCTAATACGCCTGATATACGGTCTGGTAGATAAATATTAAATTTTGCTATAAATGGATAATATATACGTGGATGCGTGCGTTAACATTCTATACTGGTTGGGCACTAGTAGAGGATGGTAGAATGAGAATAAAGCTAATTAGTTACAAGAAGTTTAGATATATTTTGTTGCAATGGGGATGGCTATTAGAATCAAAGTCCTTCTTCGCCAAGAAAACGGAGCATAAGACAGTGCTCAAACCGAGGGAATACTGGAATAGAATAAATTATAATTTTTCCTCATCAATACTCGTTATCTAGGAATTAATATGCCGTAGAAATTAAATGGCTTTAATAGCTACATCCTACCATATAACAAACATAGATAGTTGTCGTTGGCGTGGGCATCTTTGTCTCACCTATCTCAGCTGCCAAGCAGCTTGCTGTTTATGTTGAAGTGTGAGATAAAGCAATGAAATTGCATGATATGTCTCCATTGGCATAACATCTTAGTTCTTTGAAATAACAACATATGAGTGGTATCACAGAAGTTATACGTGGTGCTGTTCCTATATATAGGCAATAAATACAACTTATTATCAGGTGGGCTGTCATGTTAAAAGTTACATAAAATTATTAAATTCCAATAAAAAAATGCACATGTTATACTCACGTCCTCGAATGTAAAATAATATATTTTTACATTTTTTTTAATCCTTGGACAATTCAAACAGCGCCATCTAGTCCCAAGTTAGCGGGTTTGTGTTGTGGGTAGTAGACCAATGATATAAGTACAAAAAAAGTATCTATCTTTTTTTGTAAATACATACATAATATACATAGAAAATACCCAGACCGATACAAAAAATCATGCTCATGAATACAAATATTTGTACCGTGCGAGGAATCGAACCCGCGACTGTCGGACGTAAAGCGGACGTGTCGGACGTAAAATTTTTGTCTATTTCTCTATAAGTTTCTTACATTCCACTCTTTTCTTCTTAAAAAAAAGTTAATTGATATAGACACGTTATTTATGAAATGTTCGTACCTACATTTCATTTGATGATTATAACTGAAACAATACTTATGCGATTAAAAAAGTGGGCAATATTTTACTTGTTATTGAACGAAGACATTATAAAAATTCATTAATTATTACACGACTGGCGAAGAAAAGAGGAGAATGGTTTGGTACGTACATATTAATATACAGGTCTTGCTCGCAACCTGGAGTATACATTTATCGATCAGTATAGACTACATAAAGGATTTATTTACGAAATATTTCTCTGTATATAAAATAAAGTTGGGTTTTTTTAAGGATGATAAACGGAATGGTGGACCCGCCTGCGCTAACGGTTTACGCTGGCGGGGCACCAGTGGCGCATGAGGTCAGGTCAGTTAGCCCTTGGTCAATTCTTGGTGAATTTATTACGATGGTTTCCAGGGGGAACCGCGTGGAGGTCAACTTGACATGGTACATTGCTAGCAATAAAATAATCAATCCACATTACTACCAATCACCTTAACCTCAATAAAGTTGGATTAGTTACACCACTTATAACCAGTTTAGTTGCCTCTGCTCCGAATAGTAAAATAACTATTGAAACATAAAAAAAAATCACGGAAAGTCTCTTTAAATATTATTATAACATTACATATTAAAATGGCTATCGTGTGACATAATTTGATTGTAAGAATGTAAGGTGTTCGCCCAGATAGTTACTTTTAAATAAATAATTAAAGTGACGAAATAAATTAAAACTTCGTGCCGCTATTAAATGTTACGGATTTTATATATCATAACAGACCTTAACTATTAACTTTTTTTCGAACCCTTCCCATACTTTTACCCGCAGCCGATCTTTACAGAATCACGAAACGATATGAAGCAAGTCGAGAGCATGGTAATGAAGGTTCGCGGGGGGACTTATGGAGTGACTGAAGGCCAACTCCTGCAGCAAGGGCTATTATTATATTATTTTGTTATTTATGTAACGAAGTGTAAAGCAATATATTCTTCAAAGACCGTAGTGTTAATGATATTCGTACCCTAAAACAGCCGAATTATAGTATATATATTGTAATAGATAATATAAGGTGGTAACATTATTGTGAAAGAATTGCTTTGTAGGAGTCCTTCATCATGAATGAAAAATAAAAAATTACAATACTTACAATTTGACTACACACATGGCGATCATCAATACGCCGGCCAAGACAATACGGACAAAAATGTTTTCTGTATTAATCTAGATAGTAATATATTTTATCTATGTAACAAATTTTGTTTTGCCGTCATTGAACAATGTACATCCAAACATTCTCATAAATTATATTTCTAGGATTCTATTTTATCATATTTATTTATTCATATTTCATTACACTCCCTTTCCGATTATTATCTAATAGAAAGTGGCCTATGTCCGTCCTTGTTTTACAATCTATCTTCAAGTTAAATGTGATAGGCGGACGAATTCGCATTCATAATGTCTTAACTCAACTACTAAATAATTTATTATGGCACATATGCCATTTCAGGACATTCTGCACTAGAGACTAATCATAAAATGGTTTTCATAACATAATAAGTCAGTCAAGTCTTTTATGTACATATTTTCATTTTACATTGTTAAAATAATCTATACAACAATTTCTATTTATCAACAATAGGTATAACCAAAATTCCCGTTTCAATAAATAGCATAAAAATGAATAATAGAATAACATACAATTATCTAGAAAGTCATGCTATTATAATTATCGGATCATAATATGTTTTGGAAATGGACCTCTAGTGATAACTCTGTTATACATCACTATTTTTTATAACAATCGGTTACTTGACAAATGATAAGGGGTAGTATATAACAGTTGGGAATTAGTTGTCATGGCACAGTTGGCTTCTGGCGTTGGTGACAATGAAGACTGTCCTAATATTAGCGGCGCTTATCGGCCTGGCCGCCGCTGTTTACCCGCAATACCATCACGAAGTGAAAACAGCAACTCGTAAGAAAAATTATATCTTTTTTACTATTATATATTTTTTATATAACTAATGGCAAACAGGCTGAAAACCCATATGATGGAACGTGGAAACCTACATAAATCATAGCATGGACAACAGACATTAAGTCACGCCATTATACGTTGGGATTCCGTTGGTATCTTGTTTTTGTATCCAGTAATTTCATTGTCATATCCGAATGACTTAACTCATTACGTTAGTTGCTTGACTGTAGAAATAGGTGTCCTTTTTAACATAGACTTATTTTCAAATAATTTGCTTTAAAAAAATTAAGAAGATACAAATTTCAAAAACGCACTCCCTTGCTGTTTGACATTTAAAATAAAAATAATACATATTATTCCTTAATACATATACATATATTTTATTCCATAATCAAATATTGCCTTGCCTTTATCCCATTATTTGGGGTCGGCACACTATGTCATTCTCTTCCACTGATCTCTATCGGCTGTCATATCTGAGCATACTCTCCTTTTATTTTTATCATCTTTCATACAATCCATCCATCTTGGTTAGGGCATCGTCTCCCTTTCCATCCATCCACGTTCACATTATACACTTTCCTTAAAACATTATCCTCTTTCTTCCGCATAACATTCCCATATCCGCTCAATCTGCGTGGTAACAGATTGTGACAATTTGCGATATGACCGAAACTGTCCGTAACTGGCGCAACTTTCAATCTTCGTCTTATAAATAATTCTTTAAATATTTTCTTTGCAGTCGACCCCAGTCTCGTAGATATCCAAAGAAAAGTTTTATTGCTTTTGGAGAATTGGAAACAGGTTGACCCTGAAGATGTATACTACAAAATTGGTAAGGAGTATAATATTGAAGCCAACATCGAATCTTATACGGTTAGTAAAAACTTAACGTTGTATTAGTAAAAATAGTAAACTTCTAAGCGATAAAATGTTAATATAAAATTAGTTTATTATAATTCGATTTGGTCTATGTTAAAATAATGGTGGATAATTATTATAATTTTTATTTCAGCAACGAGAAGTCGTAACCGAATTTTTATCATTGTATAAGGCGGGTTTCATGCCCAAAAATGAAGTATTCTCTATATTATATGAGAATCAGGCTGCGGAAGTCATAGCTTTGTACAGACTCTTCTATTATGCTAAAGATTTTGAAACCTTCTACAAAACTGCAGCTTTTGCACGTGTTTGGTTGAACGAGGGTCAATTTGTATATGCGTTTTATATGGCAGTCATTCAACGCCATGATACTAGAGGCATAGTTTTACCAGCTCCGTATGAGATATGGCCAGAATATTTCGTGAACTTAGATATACTCTACAAGATTTATCGTGTACAGATGCAGAAAGGCTTGATTTTACCAGAGTCATCTCAGTATTATGGTGTATTAGCTAAGGATAATGCTTACTATTTCTACGCTAATTATTCTGGTCCATTAACTTATGAAGATAACGAAAACCTAATATCATACTTCACCGAAGATATTGGTTGGAATTCATACTACTATTACTTCCATAATAAAGTACCTTTCTGGGAAAAAGGAGAAAATGCTATTGGACCATTCAAGGAACGTAGAGGCGAAATATACTTTTACGTGTATCAACAAATTTTATCTCGTTATTATCTTGAACGTCTTTCTAATGGATTGGGTGAGATACCAAGATTCAATTGGTTCGGTAAATTGGAAACTGGATACTATCCATATTTGGGTCCTTACCAACTACCTTTCGCTCAAAGAAATGGTGATTACTATATGGGTACTGGTGATAATATGGAGGATATTCAATTTATTGATACCTATGAGAAGACCTTCCTCCAGTTTCTACAGAAGGGCCAGTTTAAGGCTGTAAGTATCGTTTTTAACTTTTTTTCTTTCCTAATCGTTACAAATAACACAATTGAAATAACGTTATATTACTTTTCAGTACAAGCAAGAAGTCGACTTGTACAACTCTAAATCAATAAACTTCGTTGGTAATTATTGGCAAGCCAATTATGATCTTTACGATAATGTGCCACACAGGCATTATTGGCGATCATATGAAGTAGCTGCCCGTCGTATTCTTGGAGGTGCTCCTAGAATTTCTGACGAGTAAGTACATTAAAAATATAGCAAAATATTTAATTTACAATTAGATTCTTATGGATACTTCTACATTAGTAAGTCATCATTATCTTTCTGTCATCCATTGTACACTGATGATGAAAAGGTATCATGAGTATATGCTCTTGTATATAATACAGAGTTTTTACCTAATATTTTATTATACTGTAATTTATATTATATACTCAATAATTGAAACTGAATTCCCGATCAAAAGACTTAAAATGACCTGTATGCTATACAGAGTATTAATTACTGATAATCTAATATTTTCTTTTATTACAGATATTTGAACGTACCCACCGCTTTGGACTTTTACCAAACTTCGTTGCGAGATCCAGCTTTCTACCAACTCTACGCCAGAATCCTGGACTACATTATTCAGTACAAAGAGTACTTAGAACCCTACTCTCAGGATGTTCTTCATTACGTTGGCGTGAAGATTAATGACGTGAAGGTTGACAAACTAATTACTTACTTCGATTACTTTGACTGGAACGTAACCAATGCCGTTTACTTGTCTGAGCAACAACTCGAGAGCTCGTCTCCCTCTTTCATTGTCCGCCAACCTCGATTGAACAACAAGCCATTCTCTCTAACGATTGATATCAAGTCAGATGTTGAAGCTGAAGTAGTCTTCAAGGTATTCATTGGTCCAAAATATGACGGCAATGGTCTACCTATCAGTTTGGAAGATAACTGGATGAATTTCCTGGAATTAGACTGGTTTACACATAAGCTCACTTCAGGACAAAACCAGATTGTGCGTAAATCCGAGGAATTCTTCCTATTCAAGGATGACTCTGTATCAGTATCTCAGATTTATCAGCTTTTACAAAATGGTAAAGTGCCATACTACATGGCTAACAAATTTTTGTACGCGCCGAGGAGGCTTATGTTGCCTAGAGGTACTGCTGGTGGTTTCCCATTACAGTTATTCGTATATGTTTACCCATATCAAGCTCCGGTGAAAGAGTGGGAAGCAATGAAAGAATTTGTGGTAGATAACAAACCTTTCGGTTATCCGTTCGATCGCCCTGTGACCATGCCTTACTACTTCACTCAGCCAAATATGTACTTTAAGGATGTCTACATTTACCAAGAAGGTGAAATATACCCTTATTATACTTCTTACTGGAGCCAAAACCAAGTTCCTAAGCACTAAAAGGAGAGAGAAAGTATTTACAAACAGTGTCAGTGAATAAAATATTAGCAATGTTTTGTTTATGTCAAATAAACTAAATCACTCGTTTTCTTCTTGTTTCTTTATTCGAACCCAGACCTACCTACCTACTGACTGATTATAAAGTAGCAATGCATCTCGCATCAGTTGGTAGGGAAATGTCTGACTCATCGATAATGTTGACTACATAGGTATGTGTAGCCATATTTATGAAGTATTTCCGATTACTTAGTAAAACCTAGACGAAAAATAATCTGAAAAAACTGAAAAAACTAATCACTACTACTCCGTTAAAAATATTGTAGGCGCTTCACACATGTAGCGGTTCACCACTGCTCTTTAGAATCTGTTTAGAACTATTTTTGAACCTGTTTATCTACTATTGAGCATAATTGATCATAATTGATGACATTGATCAAATTTGTATGGTGCACGTACAACAAATGCCAGTTATCAAATAAAAAAATGAATCATCTAAATTGGTTCACGTAGAATAGTTCGAAGGTAACACACATGTAAAATTTCGCTGAGTTAAGAATCCTTCTTTTTTTGAGGTCGGGTAAAATGTTTGACGAGAAAAAGTAAGTAAAGTAACTATTTCCAGAGTCTCACTTGACTATATACTAACATCGATGTTGTTTACAATTAAAAACTAAGACACAAATTCAACTTTGGCTATGACTTTTATATCTATATCTACGACAGGTTCTTTTTGGGGTAGACATAGAGAAACAAATACTAGGATTATATGCTCATACGAAATTCGAATATTAATAAACTATAAAATTATTCCTATTCCAGGAAACGTAACGTTCGAATATTTCAATGTTCCCAATTATAATAAGTAAATACATAAAAATGTAGAATCGTTTTGTACATTTAATATATTTAATTATTGAAAATAATGTATATTTTATAAAAAATAACAAAACAATTACGATGTCCTATGCTTGACGTTCTATTTTCAAATTTATAATTTATTTTTAAGGTACGTTAAAAGGCTATTTATTAAATAAATGCCATCACAAACATGTTATATGAGTATAAAAATACTTTAGCAGTGCGGTAAATATATATGTATTTTAGACTATAATATATAGTATAAATTTTGTATAACGTGTATTTGTGAATCTTGTTAGACCAATAAAAATACTGTTTCCTTTTCGAAATTTTATGGAGATAATAAATATAGTGTTGGAACAGTTTAACAAACTAGAACATGCTTGGTACTAACCAAGCATGTTCTAGTTTGTTTTTTAATTAATAGTTTTGTAATACTAATTAGAGTAGCTAAAATAATATAATTATTTCAAAATGTTAAAGTTATGAGTGTCCTCAGATAGAGGTACCCATCCTTGCGACTTATTGCACAATGTGACATTATTTTATTAATTTAGTATTATGACATAACCTGTGTAGGATTTATTATATTTGGAATATTAATATATATATTTATTATATATAAAATTAATTAATTATCACGCTATTCATTGGTTAATTAATATAAATGTGACGAAAAATATCCACTTGCATTGACGGTACGTTTTTTATGATATATAGAAACATTATAAAATCTGTAATTATTTGCATTGTGATTATATTTTGTAGCAATTCTGTGGAATGGAAATCCAAGAGGTTTTCCGTCTACTTTAGGACAAGCTTGATTATTATATTTATTATTTTCAAAACTACTTGACGATTGATCTGCTGGTGTTATAATAATAAACAAAGTAACATTAAGACCTTCCTCCAATCCTTTAGGTATAATAAGACTTCCTGGAAATTTAAACAGATTAAATTTGTTTTCCTTTGTTTTCTTTGTTTCCATATTATAATACTCGTCAAATGAAAATTTTAAAGATGTTAGTGGAGACCAGCTAATAATATTTGTGCCTTCATCTATTTTAACAATATAGGAATCAAGCTCAAAAAATTTGTAGTAATTGTTAAAGCAAATACTATAATGACAATGTGGACCCAAGAATAACCTAACTACAACGGTTTGTTGTATTTCAGATGACACGGTAAAATTTAATTTAAAAGGTGTATAGTTTAATCTCATTTGTCTTGCTGCTATAATGGGCGATGATTGTGTATAACTATCTCCGGTACTTAAGGCTTTATTAATATTGAATTGGTAATAATCGAAGTAAGTAGCAATCCTTGAGAAATCATTTTGAGTTATAGACAAACTGTCCATTTCATAATCGGAAATGTCAAATGGCTCTATGGTGTTTGTAAAATCTTTAGTATAATTTAAAGCACGTTCCATCATATTCCAATAAACTGGATCTCGTAATGAAGTTTCGGGATGATGCAGTACTGAAGGTGCCGGGTTATACCTAAAATAATATTATTATTTCTACTGACATTCTTTTAAAAACTTTATATAGGTACTTATAATTATGTAACTTACAGATTCATGGGATAACTATAGCTGTATCCGTAAATGTTTCTTATCATTTTTGCAGCTTTAAGTCCATCCAGATTTGCTCGAATCAATTTTGATAATAGCGATATATAATTCTCTTCTGTCATTTTTATTAGTGTACCATTATCCTATAAAAATAGATATATATATATATAAGGTGTTTCGAAATCTATATAAATGTTATGAAGACATATTTAAACTTACCATTATCACCAAACGTCTTGAAATGAATTCCTTCAAAGCGATGTCTATAGATTTCAGTGCAACTTTATATTCGTTTGATATTTTGTGAACAGAAGATCGAGTGGGAAAATTAAGACCATTTTCATACGATAAGAATGGGTAGTAATCACCTCCGCATTGAGGATATAGTGTAATATTCATATTTGTCAAATGTTCCTTTTCAAGAAGATAGCGGGCTAATAATTGTTGATGTTTATAGTGGTAATGTTCTGCATGTCTTGGATTAATTGAATCCAAATAATCATTAGGCATCCAGAATGGATGTGCCAAATGTACCCCATAGTAATAACTGTTCAATGCTATATCTTCTCTGAAATAATTAACTTGCAAATCACATGTATCTTGTTGTAAATTCCAACCAGAATAATTAGTATTGATGTATACAATATCATCTTTATTTTTATAAATTTGATAAATTGTCGCTTCTTGACTATCAATTTGTCCTTTATTGGCTTTTATTCTATAGGCTTTTGCAATTGTCTCACTATTTACAAAGTAATGAGGTTTATAAATAAATGGCGGTAGTAATTTTTCAACCACATGATTTCCGTACAGTGTAAAAAGACGTAACACATATTCATACATGTGTTCATTAATGTTGCTTTGTACCCAATCCATCACAAAAGGAATATCATGTTTTTTAACATCTTGTAGCATTTCGAAAAGAGCAATTGTTGCTTTTCTTGTGTTATCATCGTATATATTGAATGTTATGCCTTTCATTGTAAAACCTTTATTTATATATTCCATAAGCAATTGATAGTTTATATTATCCTGAAAGGCAATTGTTATGAAATGCTATATTAGTTAACTTTATTTTGAAATAGTTATTAGTTTATATTTTTATTTTATGTTTACCTTATCAATGAAATCAGTTATCTCAATTGTGGAGTGTTCTTTTATTTTTTGGGGCGAGTAACCCGATGGAATTATATGTTTAAGATATAAGTCATCATTGTAAGTAATTTCTGTAAATAAAATGTTAATAGATGGTGTTAAAAAATGTTTAGAGATAATATTACGTATTGTATTAAAAAGTGCAGTTTTAATACAAACAAACATGAAATGATAATTATACACTGTAAGAAGACTATTCTTAAATAAAATAAATTATTTTTTCGTCGTACTATCGATGAAATATTTTCGCTGCAAAATTGTATTGATTTGGCTACGAATAATACTGAAAGTACTAAAAATACAGTTATTATTATATAAAATGGAATACATACTGTCGTTAATAAAACAATGCACTTAAAGTATTTTAATAGTTTAGATACAGATCTATGTAAAAAATAAGATATGGTACTTATATTAGTACTTAGACATTTAGAACGATAAAATATTATATACGAATTTGAAATATTAGATTGCTAGAAAAGAAAAACAATATAACAAAATTTTAAATTTTACAGAATTTAATTTAATTCATGAAAATACTGTTCAGATAGTACCTCCTTCATTAACTAAACTTCGATATTCATCTGCTGGAACAGATGACACGACGCTCACAAACAAAAATAAAATCCACATTTTTCTAACATATAATTTGACAGAAATCAACTAACGTCAGAAAATATTATACCACTCCTACACGTATATAAAACGGACCTCTTTCTGTTTCTCCTGAGCCAATTGAGCTACCGGAGTCAGTTAAGTAGAAATAATTTTGTACATTCGTTTACAAAAGTACCTTCATTGAATTTTTTTACAATTCGCTAAGTAATTTTAAATAACCTTTAAAATATGGTAATCTAGGATTAAACATTAAACATTTTTAATAGCTTATAACATACTACAAAATGAATTGCTTTGATCATTATGGAGTATAAAATGTAGTAAAATTCATGACAGGTAATGTATGACATTACCGTTTTACATTTTCAGGATATCGTAGTAACTGATGTGTGGAGCACATGAAAACATATCAGTGTAAGAGATAATTTAAGAAGACATAAAATAAAACTCCATACCCAGTAGACCACAGTAATAGTCTACTGGGTATGGAGTCTAATATTATTATTACAGTAATTATCTATTATCTTATGGCAGATACAATTTCGTGAATTGAGCGAATTGAAACTGTTCTCCATTTTTGTACATTGTGCTCAGGAAACAAAATGCAATTGGCCAATTTTCCAATTGCGAGTCTTGGAAGACGTCTTTTGTAATGAGATACAATATTAACTATACAACTACAAGAGACATATTCAGTATAAAGACATAGTATCGTATATTTAGAATAAAAAAAATAGTTGTAGTTAGAGTATGACGTAGCATAGCAGTTAAATTACAGGATGAGAACTGAGGCTGACAACTTAGTCCTCACAAATGGTATGGCAAGAGAGGTATCACGGGCGAGAGGTTATAATGTAACTACTGCGGCTACTATAATTATATACACTAAGCCGATTTACAAATATAAAGGCAGCTGTAAAATTAAGACTTTTTTAAATCTTTGAAACGTGAAATAAATAAAAGTATTATAAAACTAGAGACGTACTAAACTTGCAACAACAACAAACAAGTTGGACTAATTGCAAGTTAGGTCTGTTAGAAGATTTTTTAACGAAATTTATTGACGGATTTGTAAAAAGGACTGGAATATATGTAATATTCCAGTCCTTTTTACAAATAAGTATTTTCTTCATTAATAAATGAGACGTATACAAATAAAAGGTGTTTTTGTAGTGTGGATATTATATTTATTTTTTGTATAGTATTAATTTCCAAATATATTAGTGCAATGCGTTATAAATATTAGCATATAATTGTTATTTTTATAAAAAAATATAAAGAAATTCGTTACGTGTGAATTATTCCGGAAATAATTCTTTGGAACGAACTCAAAGATTTATCTTATAAAGTTAATATACATTATATCCTTTATCACCTATCTATAAGATAGATCAAATATTAAGAATTATAATTTTAACAACCATGCTAATACCGCATTAATGGTTTGTACTAGTGCCGAAGTCTTGTAAACATTTTATACAATATTAATAACTAATATTAATAATACTATGGTACTATAGTAATGAACAGCTTAGTCTCCAGTCATCATCTCCATGAATTCTGTAAAAGAATAAACATATTTATTTTAAACATAAATATAAACTATATTATATAGACACATTATTGACGATTAATGAACAATATTTAAAATAATGTATATGTCACATATATAACTGAAGATTAATTAAAACAAATGTGAATAATTTCTAGTACATAGATGTACGATGTAACCACAAATTTGAAATGGAATCATAAGTAGTAAGTCATTTGATTCAATTTAGATATTAGTGGTGTTAAATTCCTTTATCAGCAATTGCCTGTTTATGCATCATGATGATTGCGAAGTTGACAAATAAAGTACAGAAATAATTAAAGTGAAACCATACAGGTATTAGCATTGATTAATTTATCGAAAATTTTTTACGGTCCTTAAAAAACTAATAATTTTTTTACAATATAATAAAATAATATTTAATGTTCATGTCAAACTTAGTTCTGGTACTAGTACTATGCTTATAGTTATCGTATAGTATGTAAATATATGCAATAAATCAGACTGAGTACTACTCGGTAGATCAGTACTTAAAATATACGTTTAATAGTAAATATGAAGATGATGGACTTTTAAAGTGCTTTTTATTGATAATGGTTTACAAAACCAAAATACAATATTTTATTACAATTACATATAGATACGAATATTAATAGTATAATATATTTTATAATAGTATAATAGTATAATATATAGATACGAATATTAAAAGGGTTATGCTTAAAGATCAAAGACTGAGAAGAATGATAGCGTTAGAATTAACCAAGAAGTCCAAAAATTTTGATTAAATCTTCGTTACTAATAGATGAATCTCTGAGAAATAAAAGGTTTCTGATTACTACGCGGTATAGACGACCTTGAATGAGGTGCGAAGCAAGGACTCAATGAATATAAGTGGTTCAAGATCATTATTTGCTATAAGATCAATTAATATAAAGAAGTAAACTAAATGGGGACAAGGATGGTAATGATTCTGCAATATATGCCATAAATTAAGTAACTTTGAATAGTATCTCAACTTTTGTTATATATGTATATAGAGTACAAAATTCCGTCAACCATTTATTAATACTAAACACGTATTATTATTTTACAGAAAAATAACATTACGAAGAATGTTTTTCTTTCACACTGATCCTGTTATTATTGATAATGATTTTGAATAACTTTGTGGAAAAAACAGTTGGTACGATGCCAAAGACGACTGTTCTTTATAATAGTTACGTCTCGTTGACATACCTCGGAACTTGTTTATTGCTTTTATCTTCAAAAATCATATTGTATGTGAATACCTATCTACCTACATTCATGAAAAAATATTTATGTTTCCACATTTAGTAGAATGCGTCATAGTCGAATATCACAATTCGGTTAACTTAATTTGGCACCACGAATTGATGTAGTAGGTGTAACATAAAACGAGTGACTTTGTTTACCTTACTGAAAAAGTGTGGCATAATCAGTACATTAGAAGGTAATTCGATGAATATTAAACTTTTATTTTCTTATCTATTTTTTGTTTTGTATTATGTGTAAGACTATTTTAGTGTTATGAACAGTTAATAAAACTTAGTTCAGTGTCGTATTAACATGTAAAGTGAATGACGGAAAGAAGCGGCAAGAAATATATCGATGAGAGCGTGGCACTTATTATAAACGTTTAAGAATCAATTAAAGAACCAACAATAAGATATCTAATAAAACACTTAAAAAAATACTGTAGGTATAGCAGCTCAGCGTAGGTTACATTGTTTGGCTGTATACAGAACGTGGAACTTTTCATTTTCTTGTCAAGGAAAATTTAATATGCTTGGTTTTGTTAAGAATTCTAATTATATTTTTAAAAATGCTTTCACTTTCTATATAGTATATGCCTTAATATACTACCAACGGTAAATAAAGTCACTACTTAATATAGATGCAAACATACTGACTTAATTAAATACGGGAATTATAAACATATATTTATAATATGTACCATCAAAATCAACGGTTCCGGAGCCGTCAGTGTCGATCTCAGCGATGATGCCATCTAAGTCTGAGTTGCTCAACTTGTCATCAAGGGCAGCCAGGATCTCTTTCAGAGTAGAGGTGGTGATGTAGCCGTTGCCTTCACGGTCGTACAATCTGAATAAATAACGTTGAAAAATATAGAAAACAATAACACGAAAAGAATAATTTAATAGAAAATGGCAGTTTTATGAAATTATTGAATAAGGGACAGTGTTTAGGGAGTGTTTTAACTAGTCCCTACTGTAGACCAATACTTGACATTAATTCCTTACATACAAATGAATAAAATGTCGTAATGCCTTAAATAAATATTTATATTTAAAATAATAATAATCCAGGACAATTTACACAGCGTCATCTAGTCCCAAGCTAAGAAAATCTTATGTTATGAGTACTACACGATTGATAGATATATTTACTTACATTTTTTGTAACTGCATAAATAATATACATAGATATTTGTATGTAGAAATAATACATATACTATCATACTCATGGATATAAATGTGGAATAGAACCCGCGACCATCAAAGGTATGAAAGGTTTATATGAAGTAAACAAACCTGAAAGCTTCTTTCAGTTCCTGTTGCATGGCTTCGGCATCTTCTTCTTCTAAGAAGTGGGAGGCAATATTACAGAAGCCATCAAAGTTAATTTTCCCACTACCTGTAAAACAATTATGAATAAAATGTTTACTGGAATAAATAAATTAAAATATGTGTATTAGATACACTAACTACGTTATGTGTACGGATTCATAGGATGTTTGGAACAATTTATTCAGTAAAGTAACCATCAGCTATAAACCTTGACATTCCTCATGGATAAGATTGTCTATTTCTTTCAACGTTCCTTGCGTAAATAACTAAATCAAGGCAACGGAGACAGATTTCTTTTGGATGAACAATAATTATGTGTAGAAGCAATCCGTAATATAAATAACTTTATTAGTTGTGGAATGATGTAAAAATATTCCAGAATTTCTTCAACACTGTTTTGTGAGAGACGTAAACGTTGCATATTGTACTATATTATTTCAGTGACGATTGGTTATAGATAGAAAATCGTTTACGTTTGTCTACGTCGACTGATCATTGCGTGGTCTGTTTACTGTAACACGTTTCGACCTTGCAATGTATTTAAACGTCAGCGATATACTCGGTTTGTAGTGTAGATTCCAAAGATAGTTCTCTAGTTATAAGCGATGATTAATGTTCACTCTGTAGCTGTTTACAGTATATACGAAATTGGTCTATGTGACGGTGATAAAAATATTCGGCACTATTTTCGGTTTGTATGGATTTTTTTTAATTTATTGACATAATTAAGCTACTATAGTTATTTATGTAATCCAATAAAGATGTAACGAGTATATTACTACTGAAACGGTACATATTATTACTTCACTAACTTGGATTCTTGTTACACTAAAACCCAGTTTCTTTGTTAAATGGCGCCACAATAAGCCTCCATGCTTAAGCATTAGGTATTAAATAATTATAATTATTCGCAGAGATTTGTGAGTTGTCAGTGATATTTTATATACATGTATTTACTCGATAATATTACCTTATTTCCTACAGGGGGCATGGCATGACTATAATAAAGTAAATTTTGTATCGATTCACATTAAGTTGTAATATAAGGCAATGGGACTTTTTATAGACAAAGTAACAGTAGTGTGTCTCAAGATCTTTACGTGTTATAGATTACTTTTATAAGTGAAGACAAAATATAATATATAAAGTTTATAGAAAAATTATTCTTACCTTCAGGGTCATTTTCACCAATAAGAGCTTGCAGTTCAGAATCATCAAACAATTGGCCCATGGTATTCAAAATGGTGGAGATCTTCAGGACATCGATGTATCCACTCTTCGTAGTGTCGAACATTTGGAAGGCTTTGCGGAGCATCGCCATCTTCTGTTCGTCATCTGAGTCCTATGGACAAATGGATATCAACAAAAATAGTATACAGAGTATCCTTACTCATCTAGTAATTCTATGGTAAGTCCCAAGTGTCACATAATATTTTTAATTTTATTTAGCGATGTCATCAAATAATTACGTTGATCAATAATTTTACTATTTATTGTGCGAATAATCAGACAATAATAAAAGATTTTCTCTTGAAGTTACACTTGTAATCAATGATTTTTTTATTTATAATAAATGATATAAAATGCACATTTAAGCAACACTGTAATGTATCCAAATCACAACAAAACTTATATCCTCACCATGGTGTTTGTGTAGGGTTGGCAATTGTAACAAGAACCGAATCCGAGTGCGAGTGTTGTTACACTGAATTTTGCGTTCGTTTTCCACCCTTATTTATAGAACATTCCCATCATCCGAAACACGGCTATACAAAAATAAGTAAAAACTAATTCTTTCTCTGTCACTCGTTTAAGATTTCCTGCCACCATTCAGCCTGTCATCGAGTGAATTAACGATGTGATGATGGATATGTTTTCAGTGTATCGTAAAGAGAAAAAGTATCTGTTTCATTTACGAGTACATGTCTCTTAAAACTTGATACAAAAACAAATGGATATTTTTTGTATCCTATTTTTATTGCTGTTTTGTTTAAATAGCTACAATAGTATTAGTCGTCCGACTACATGTTTGGATATGTAAGATCTTTATAGAGTTTATTATAATTATATATTTATATATACAATGTATCTTATGTACAAGGGTTGTCTCTTATATTTTTTTAAATTTATTACATGAATTTTGTTTTATTTTAGAGCCAGTGCTCTCTTACAAAGCTCTAAATATATATATATATGTATATATATATATATATATATATATATATATTTAGCCCAGTTTTCTTGTTCATAAATATTTCTTACAGTATCCTTAAAAGTAATAATTATTTTCATATTTTCAAATATATTGAGATATTTCAACTTAATTTTTTCCTTTTTCTGCATCCTTTTAAAATATTTTCTTTCAGTAAAATTTACCAGATAATTTTAAACACAATATTTTTATTTACCTTTATAGAGACGCTTCCTTCCTTTATTCGAAATATTCGCTTAGATCAATTTAGACTACGGAACCGATTTTTATGTAGTTTTACCAGTAGATAGAGTGATTTAAGAAGAAGGTTTATATGTACAATACATATACACCCATGCGAAGCCGGGGCGGGTAGCTGGTATATTATATGTATTAGTTAAGTAACTTATTTTTTATGTGTGTGCATAACTATACAAATAATAACTTCATAAATAATATTTTACTTAATGCATGTCGTTTACTTATGTAGGTAAGCTAAAGAGTTAGTTAAAAATTTAAACTCATTATTTTTACTATCGACTTTTGGAGTCCGTAATTTGATGACTATTGAACAGTTATGATGCCCAGAATGAAATAAATATTTTCTTTTATTCTTATATCAATAAAAGATACTCTCTCCTGATGTTAGGCCGCTTATAAGCACCTGTAACATTGTAAGAACGCAGATATATTGCCGGCTATATAGGAAGGCATATGCTCTTGCTTTAAACAATCCTGAGTTAAAGTAAATACAGATAGTGTAGACATTATAAATACACGAAATAACTCGACGAATTCACGATCGTAATAGTTATATATGAAGCTGAACATCACCAACCGCCCAGTTTAAAGCATTCCAGAAACGCATTCGTATGCTGCTCCTTGATTAAGAGCAGGAAATTCCTTTGAACCGGCCGATTCATAACAATCCAAATGAAAATATTACGCGTGAAGCGTCACTTTCTGGTGTTTACAACATTTTTAATGTTGTATTAAATATAATATTTTTCTATTAAATATAATAATAAAGAAAATATTTTTCATTTATAATAAAAATTACATACAGTGTACATGTTTATACTCACAATGTTTTTGCAATTAGTTATTGACAATTACTTACAATTACAATTACTACTACTACCCAATTCGAAATAATAATATAACTAATATTATTATTTCGGATTGGGTAGTCAGAGTTAATGTCAATAAGTAATAATTTCGCCTAGGGTCATCAAATAAAAAAGAATATATTAACAAATTTAACTATACATATATAATATTTTATTTACCGTATTAGTGAGTCTATCAATATTATACCAACCTATAAAACTAGAAACTAAGTACATTATGTAATTTTGGTAACAATGCATAAATATTATTAAAAAAATATAAAGAGAAAATATTTATCTTTTGTTTAATATATTACTTGTAATAATAAGAACGATAAAGAACATTACTCGATACTCTCTATGTCCTGAATATAGTATAATAATGCTAGCCATAATATTTTATTATTTACTGAATATAACTGTCGTACTTGAGTGAGATGATGGAATTGAGAAAGTTGATGAATATATTCGAGTGTTGGTACAGCAATTCTATTTATGGTTCCATGACTTGGGTTCAAGGCAACGTTTGTAAATGGACCGTAAATAATTTCACTAATTGTTAGATAAATTAGTATCAAAAATATTTACTTTAATGAAAATAATCTCTTAGCGCATTATTTTGTTTATTGAGACTCCGATAACGTCGACCCATATATTTTTATATGTAAACAAAAATCGTAGCTATTCTAATACACATTACTTTATACGTTACGTTTTTTTACTAATCAATAACTAATAGTAGTACTATCACGGGACAATTCACATAGCGTCATCTGGTCTCAAGCTAAGCATAGTTGACACAAATACTTAGATATTTTAAATACATACATAACATACATAAAACACAATACAAACAGTCATAGTCATGAATGCAAATATTTGCATAGGAATCGAACCCGCGACCATCAGAAGTAAGGCGGTATGCTAAACTGGAACTAGATCACCGAAGCCGTCAAAATGATATAATTACGAATATTAGTCATAAAGTCAATGATTTGCCAAGAGTTTTTATATTATTTTGTTTTTAAAATTAAGTTTGTATGGATAATAGGAATATATCTCTTTTTTGTGCCTTTTAATGCTAAAAATAAACTCCATTACATATCCAGAAAAAAATTACAATTGCTTGACGACCACTGGCGCGTGAAACGGGTTATACGGCGGCGCCCGCGCAGATATAGAATGTCGGTGATCGACTATAATTTTTGTGTTCTAAAACGAATGCCACAATGAGTGAAACGTCTGCCGAGCTTTGCTCCGACGACGACCGCCACGTGTGCTTAGTTCAGAACATTCAAGTCGAAATTAGGTCACAATTTAATAATCATGTCAGTGTTATGCTGGCAATGAATTTATTTTTATCTAAACTTTGTAAACCTGTAACTGAGGTGAGTCTGGTTGTGTATTGGGAATATGTTCACAATTCGAAGGTAGTTTCTCGTATATATAATACATGACTTTTCAACCCTCATCCGAAAGAAAGATTTTCTTAATTCCACTAAATTCTTTATATATGTTAATATCTAAATTTATATATATATAATATCTTAATTTATGGTTAATAAATAAAAGGATAAAAGTCTGAAACTTATAGCCTTATGTCATTTATTCTTAGGGTTTACCTTATGTCCTGTGTGTTCTATTATATATATAATATACATTTTTCCTAATGTTTTTGTAGAAAAATATTGAAAAAGTATTTAATTAATTATAAAATAATAATAATTCTCAAATTGTCTTAATAGTGCTGATATAGCACTATTTATGCACTAACAGAGTGGGTCTAGTATTTTTAATATTAAATAACTCTTGACTAAATATTTTTTTTTATTATATATTATATATTCATACTTAATAAACAGATTACATACCATTACAGTTATATCGTAGCCATAAGTCATGCATGAGATGCATGAATATAAATGTTGCGGGTAGCGGATGACGCGTCACCAACACACTATCTATGCTACTTTTAGGTGCTAAGGTCGCCAATATACGAGTCAATGAAAAATTACACGTTGAAGGGTAATTCGTCTTCTATAATGGAAAAAACTACTACACCAAGAATAGCTAAGGTTTTCGGAAGGTTTAAGGAAGCATGTAAAGGTCGATCTCATTCATGCATTGCTATATGTACATGTTTATTATTCTATGTATGATGATTATGAATGTTGATTATTGTCTAATTTTCTGTTTAATTTGTATATATAATCTTTTATAGCATAGATGACAAACGAGCTTGCAGCTCACCTGATGGTAAGTGATTGCCGCCGCCCATGAACGAGGGGTATTTTTCGCAAGGGTGTTGGCGGCCTTTTAAGAAGCACTTTTCTTGAAGATTTGAATTTTATATCGGTTTGAAAATATTGCTAGAAAGTAATTCCATAATGTAATCACATATATATTTTGTTTATTTAAGTAAATATATAGATTTACTTATAATCTCTGTTCAATGTTGACTGGTAGAGAATGCCATAAGGCATTAAATCCGCCATGTATCAATAATATGATAATCTTTACTAAAATAAGGCAAATAATAAGCCAAATTATAAAATAATGATTATAAAATTTGGGGCTGTATTTAAACCTTGATTCATTCCTTATACAACTGATATAAATACTTTTTTTTTTAAATATGTACCTAATATTTATAGGTTTTATATATACATATGTAAATTACCCTATGTAATAAAACAAGCATACACATGATAACAAACAGTTGCATCGAGCGAGGAATCGAACCAGCGAATATCGGAAGTAAGGCGGTGTGCTAAATCGGTAGACCTCCGAGGTCGCCTTTGTATCATGCATTAGTTCATTCCATCTTGTTAATCACACGTGAGTCACAAGCAATTTTGTTGCATGGATCATAATTTCAGGATTAGAAATGTGTTATTAATTCAGTGTCACCTTCTCATAGGTTCATTATACCAACTCAAAAAAATTATTACCGAATTTTGATGATGATGCACTAAGTTATGCAGTTAGTGGTTATACAGAATCAGTAGGGGTGGGATACGGGGAGGGAAAGAGGTGGATTAGTGTGGTTCTCCACCGCATAGAACTAAGAGTCTGTGTAAAATATGATTTACTATAATGATGGTGTTGTCTGGTTTTTCGATTCCCCTAAGATATGAAAGAGATTATCAACTTTCCTATATACTTGATAATATATTGATGCGACGTTTCCATCATTTAGTGCTCACTATAATGTCCTGGACAGCCGGAAAGTGTAGTGGTAAACTTATTCTGGATTATTTGGAGGGAGTTAAGGGCTTAGGAGGCGCTTCAGTGAATTATAGTTTTATTAGTAATATGACAGAATACACAGAAATAATATTGCTGGATTAGGAATGTTGTTTCTATAGAGAAAACTAGCCAGAAACTTAATAATATTGTACCCTTTAAATAATTTAGAATAATATAAACCGCTCCTCAAGCAGCGTATTTTACAATTATTATGTGTCAGCTAAAAGTTGTCGTTTGATGTTTGTTTAATGCAAACGGTTTAAAAGCACAACACAAATTTAGCAATGAATCATGCTGCAATTTGTCTGAAATACAGCTTGTAGTGTGTTTTAATTGCATAAAATACTTCGTAGTACCAAGTGCAGTTGCTTTGATGAAATTTATCCCTCAATGCATTACTGACGTTCCATAATTTAGCGAGTGAAATACCTCGATCGAAATAATTGGCTATCACAGCCAAAAGCAAGTTTGGATAGCTCACAATATCGGTCTCAATTGAGTGTAAATACATCTTCATTTTGGCACAGTATATAGGGTTTCATTGCAAAATTTACAGTGTACGTCAATTGTAAAAGTTTTGAGGTCGTGTGTTTAATTTATTTTAACGAAGGCAGGTGTAAATTTAATATTTTCATGTTGTAATATTATTTATTATTTATGTTTGTGGGGACAATTACTTAAAATTGAAATAATCAGCTGCTTTTTTGATACCACTTTTTTATAGCTTATATAACAAGATACTAAAATTTGTGGGTAATTATGTTCACTACGTATAAATATTATTCTATTATAGAATAATATTTTTACATTGTGAACACAATTACTCACAAATTTTGTAAATATGATGAAAATTTATATGATTGTCAGTTTTAATTATACTAATTAAAACGTTGCAAGTTTTTAAGACTTGTCATAAAGTTTTATTAATATATATATACAGCCCACGTTATGCGTATGATACGTATCTGTTTGACTTTATGAATAGAATATACTCGTATGTTTAGGTAAGTAGGAATCTCATTTGAAATTTAACAGTTTCGCTATTATTATGATAAATATGGATATTATGTCCGAAGACACCTACTTTGTGGAAACCTTGTAATCAACTGTAAAAATATTTCTATTCATATTCTAGCCGTTGTCACACTAGTGACCGATGGTTTTTAAATTTTCCGCGATGAAAATAGGGAAAGCGTAACACCGTTGTAAATATTTGGAACTTATCCAAAAATAATGATAGAAACTGCTTGAAAGATTAATAATAATATTTTTAGTTTTTATTTTACTAATTCGCAATTTATTTGTAAAAAAAGAGATTACTTAAATGGCTAATCTACAAGTTATTTTTGTTACGCAGATGATGTCGCAAGTTGCAAGCTACTTTTGCCATAACTTACTTCAATTGTTCCTATGTATAAGTGTATTATTGTACAACTCTAATAATTGTTTACAACATATTTTAAATATTATATGAGTAATACTGAAAGTTAAATATAATATACTATTAATATTAAAGGCAATATAATATACTATTAAAACATATCATGCAACAAAAACTAACACAGAACATAACAGTGAAATGTGAACTTAACATTAATAAAATTGAAGAATAAAGTACTGTGAAAAAAAAGTTGGTTTTAATTAAAAGATTGAGTATTTTTATACGTATATTTGATATAATATTAATTATAACAGCTTATTAATAAAATTAATTGATACTGTGTAGTTAACTTAGCTCATACATTTTTTCGGGGTTTGTGACATCAAAAGAGTGAAGTATGTAATCAAATAAATTCCACCTGCTACTTTGTGGTTCCTCAAGAATATTTGAGGAAGTGTCTACAACATCGTTTTTGTAATTAATTTCATTAAAAACTTCATCTGTAGATTTGTCTGTATCTCTAGAAATAATATCCGTAATTTGTGTTCCATTTTCCATAACATCATTCAATATTTCTGTGGGAAAATCGGTATTATTTACTTCAGATATAAATTTATTCACGCTGTCATTATTTTTATAATCATTATATTTTTTTGGCAAGTGAGTTTTGTTGTCATACATATTTTTTTTAGATCTATAATCAAAAATATCTTTCTGTTCGTAATTAGGATTCTTACCAAATGTATTTTTGTTAGTTTTTACATTATTTTCTTCGATTTGATTTTTATTTTCAGAGTTGTTAATGTTATACGATTTTATATTTTTTTGTCCATATTGACCTCTTTTTGAACTATAGTCAGCAGGTTGTTTCCTTTTAGTAAATTCAGGTCGTAAATTCAGCATTCCATGAGTACTAGACTCGGTGTTATCAGGATTATTATTATTCATTATTTCTTCATCTTCTCTATGTTCTGAGTAGTCCTTATTATAATAATTATTATTCTTTTTGGCTTCCCATTTCCTATTATTATCACCACCATTATAGTTTTGTTTGTTGTCTTTATGAGCAATAAGAATTTCTTTAGTCATTGCATTTGGTAGACTAAATAATTGATAATCATCAACTGATAAATCAAATGGATATCCAGGAGATAGTATAGCGGTGTTAAACTTATTGTTTATAGTAGAAAACGAATTCCTAGACATGATTTTTGAAAGTGGCGCGATGAATACAAATATTTGTAGTGGAAGTCCATTAGCAGAACCTTTTGGTAAAATTAATCGGTCAGGATAACCAATTTGTGTATCTATTGCTTTCAGCGGTAAGGTTTCCAATCCAAATTCTGCATCTTCTATTCTCTTTATTAGGAAACGAAGTGGAGTAAAATCACTAGAATATCTTTTCATTTCATTCGAAGATCTTGATATCAAATTAATACCTTTTTTGAGAGATATTTCATGAGAATCAAGTAATACAAAGCTATTTTTATTTGAAGCATATTCACCCGGTAGCATTTTCGGTCCTAAATATATTTTTAGCAATCCTTTCTGAGCCACAAATGATGAAATGTTAACTTTAATGACAAATGGTTTGTGATTTAGTCTTGGTTGACTTATTTTTACTTGGAAAGACTTATTAGTGACTTTGGATTTTAAAGAATTAGTAACATCGAATTGAAAGTCATCAAATTGAGTAATCATTTTTTTTGTTTCAATGTTTAGAATTTCCACCCCAGGGAAATACATTTCATTTCTTGAATAACCTGGGAATGCTTTTATTGAATTGTCAATTAACTCTACTATCTTTTTATTCAATTTCCAGAAAACGGGGTCGCGTAGTGATGTCAAGATGTGATCTAATACAGAATATTGTCTGAAAAAAAAATTAAACAAAACAATAAGTGTAAATATTTATTTTATTTTGGTGGAGGTTATAGAGCCGTTAGTCGTTAGGGCAAGTAGTTTTTATTAATTCCCACTTCCCAAAAATTAAAATTATTTATTTAAGCAATTATTACAAGTTGCAAAACTTTTATTAAACTAATTTTTATTTAGCAATTATTACAAGTTCTATTTTTATAGAAATTGCAGAACACCTTATACCTAGTAATTGCTGCCGCCCATGAGCCCTGCAACATCGGGTTAGAAGTGTACCTTTTAGTAATTACTTGCTACTCTCCCCGGATTTGTACGGGTGTTCATGTATTATACATATATATAAACCTTCCTCTTGTATCACTCTATCTATTAAATAAACCCGTTCAAAGTCCGTTTCGTAGTTTTAAAAATGTATGCATACATAGGGACGGACAGACAGTGACAGCGACTTTGTTTTATACTATGTAATGATAAAGTTGTAGGTAGGGGAATGAGATACGAATAAAGAATAAGAAAAAGAAACATAGCCCATGTCAAACAATAAGTGAAACGCGATAAAACTGAACGAACTGAATGTTATCGTTCAGCGACGAAATTCTGTGGGAATGTGGTATTCTCCTGATTCCACATATTATTCTGATAAATCTATCTAATCTACTACTTAAAAAATTATTACCTTATTTCATTTGGTCTATCATATCCTAAACATTTTCGTGCTAAAGTTTCGTAGCTTTTATCTCCAGTAATAAATATTTCCACCAGGTGGTTTATTATTTGAGTTTTATTATAACCAGTTTGTTTCTGTAAATATAAAAAAATATGTAAGTTTTTTGTGTGACTAATATCTCTCGGCCCATCCGATGGTGAGTAGGAATACACTAGTAATACTACGGACATCAGGTCACCATGTAACGCTCGTTGTACTCCTCATGCGTTGTTGTAGAGAAAATAATATCAGACCTCCGTAACCTGTAATGTAACTCAGATTACAATACAAGCTTCTTGACGGTTGAAATAGATTAGTCAGAGTTGTTAACGTAGATTATTTCGTGCAAGGTAAACTGCAATAATATTTTGCTTAATTTTGACTCAATGGATTTAAACTTAAATATTATACTCTATTGTTATTTTATTTAGTTACTTATAGTTATATATTGTACTATTAGAAAAAATATCTTAGTTTCTAAAATTGGAAACCGATGGCAATCATTAATAGGCAATATAGCTTATTTCATATTTATAGAGTAACTAAACTCATTATTACAAAATATATAAGTTTCCTGTAGGCTTCGAACACAGTTGTGAAAATGACTTGCGGCTCATAAGTACCTAAATAATATTTACTTATGTATCTACTTAAATAAGAAATATATTTGTTACCTACCAAATGTGTTACCACATCTGCGATGTTTGCATCAATATTTTGTAGAAATTCTATACCATCACTTACTGATGGTAATTCGTAAGTAGCAGTTCTGTGTGCAAAATTGACTCCAGTTGAATAAATTAACATAGGGTCGTAGCTATTAACTGTTGAATCCCAATTCAGACTTTCTAATTCAGGTAATCCATTAGAATATCTTTCTAAATCATATCTAGCAACTAATTGCTTTATCGATTCATATATATATTCTCCATATCTGTTATTCACATTTGAATTAGTAGAAGACCAAAAAGTATTTATAAGCTTTCTAAAGAAGTAAAAAGAATTTAATGCAATGTCTTCACGGAAATATGCTAATTTGGAATCATCGTCTTCATCATTGATATCAGCGGTATAGTTTGCATCCAAAATATAAGCATTTCCTTCATCCTTTACATATTCATTTAGAGTAATATTTGTATCAGTCAGTAAAGATGATGCTTTGATAATAATATCTTTGCGAATGAAATAATTTGGCAACAATTCATAAGGAGCCGGTAGAGAAAGTCTTGATAAATCGTGCCTTGTTAAAATTGCTAAATAAATAGCATCAATAAATAATCCACAATTCGTATTTTGACGAGCCCATGCTGCGACTTTGAAGAATGTATCAAAATTTTTTGCATGTAGCATGACCGAGTAAATTATTTTTAGTTCATTTCGATATTCAGAATTGAATTCCGTAAATATTTGATTTTTCGATAAAAGTCCTTTTTCTGACTGGAGATTTTGTAAGTCAGTAATAACATTTGGATTCTGAAATAAGTAGAAAAGATGATGCGTTATTTAGTTCTTAATTTCCTAATACTCACTTTTATAATATTTATGTAAATAATAAGTTATTGTACTGTGTAGTCTTCAATATTCTCCAGTGAAAATTCTTGAGCTAACTTCGTAATAACAGGATCACTACTTTCTTCACAGATGTTTTCAAATAACGGTAACATCATCTTCTGCATATGGATGTATCCTGATATATCTGAACAAATAGAAGGATTTTTTGAAATTTATTCGCTCAAACAAGTATTTATTTTTGTATTTAGAATTGATCGAGATATTAATTTTAAACTTTCGAGATATATTTAACACTAATTTTATGGCAAATAAACCTCTCTATGAATCACGTGAGAAGCTCGTGACCACGGCTAGTGACCTAGTAATATAAAGTAGTAAATAAAAAAATATTCGTGTTCGGTTAATAATTTAAATAATGATCGAGATATATTTCTACTAAATATGAATCACGAAGACGAAGTATGTAAAATAAAAAAAAAATATACAAAATAAGTATTATTAATAAATTGTTAATGCGAGCGATACAAAAAATGTTTCAGCAACAGTTATGTAGAAATAACAAACGAGATATTTACCATGTTCAGGTTGCATAGTCATACTTGGAATCTTTATTAAGAACCCCGAGGTTCCAACTATAGAAATAACTATTACGGCTAAAGTTATCTCTTTCATTTTGACAATATTACTGAAGAATTAATTGAAAAATACCATTATATATGGATTACATATTCAAAGTTCAAAGACACTATTTGTTTAAAATGTTACGATAAATGCAGTTGAACGTTCTTGGTGTATTATGACATTAATGTAATATAAAGGTTTTCAGGTCAATAGACTTCTTGCTATGCCAATTGATAATTTCATAATCATAGTCTTGTTAGGTACAACATATGTAAATAAGTAAGACAAAAATATTTTCTATATACACCGTAATTGTTAAGGAGTGACCATGTTTAGTGTTGCGTGCACCATGACGTTGACAATTGGACAGCCTTATACTGGATAATAGTTATGTGGCTTTATGTGTATATTGTTCCATTAATGTTTTCTAGCAAGATTCTTCCTAAATTTTCATTATTTATGTTTATATTACATTACAATAAATAGGACGAAAAATTGGTTCCTAGAAGTACGTAACTAAAAGTATTCAAGATAGCAAATAACTACTCCAAGAAAAATATATGTTAAATTTAGAATCAAAAATCCGAATTAAGAATTAAGAAACGTCAATTATGTTGACGGATATTTAAAATTAACCTAATTATAATAAGTTTGCATTTGTATAATATTCCTGCATTTGTTTTATCCACTTTTATATGTGGTATATTACCAAAGCATTGGTGATATACACATTTTGGAAACTCGTGGAAATATAAAAAATCCTTCGTATAAACTCGGTACAAGTTCTGTGCGCTAAATTTTATACCAAGAAATTTAGTTGTTTATATGTAGAAACATTTAAACATCCATACATCTTCACGAGTTTCGGCCGTTTAATATCATTAAAGTTTTAGTAGATTCATATGATAATTTAAAATATAAAGTTTTATGTGTATTTAAATTGTGTAAATAAAAAATAATGTTTTATAATTTTATGACCTTGAAATTAGACAAATAATCTGAAGCTGAGGTTAGTAACCGACCACTTAGTTTGAAAGGTCTAAAGGTGGCAGTTGTTTTGTTGATATTATTAAACAACAAATAACCAGTCGCCTGTTTATTTGTATTGTAATGGCAATCGATTATTTTCTTATCTCAAATTTTTATTACTGACTAGGTTCTCTCCGCGACTTCATTCGGTAATCCTAATTATCATTTATTTACAATAATACGAAAATCAGAAATATAAATAAACACAGGTTTTTGGTGTTATTCAAATTCGAACTTAGGACTTTTAAGTAATAGTAATATAATAATCGGGGTAGTAACAACTACAAAGGTCTCTGTGAATATCGAGTAACATGTAAGGTATCGTAACAATCATAACAAAATACATTTGCTGAAATTGATTCGCATTTAAAAGGTCTTAGTACCAATAAATATAGAAAACTGTAGGTAGTTAATAATAATTGTTTTGCTTAACATATATGTGCCTAGCTATATATTGAGCAAAACGGGGTAATTATTAAGATTCTAAAAATATATTACGTTCTTATAAAAGTATCCTAAAATATCAGCTCAATAGATTTAATGTGTATCATCTTAATCCAGTATATTATGTCTTCTCATTAAAATTAGCATATTTCATACGTGTTATATTTTGTATACAGACATCGGTTACTTACAGTCTTTATATATTAGTATACGTAGCATGTTTTTATGTTTTCTAATATATTAAATTAGCCTTTTATCTAAAGGTTAAATAGGTCTGTTCGGTTACTAAACAACGTTAAAATCTTTGATATGTTCATTTCTTCATCTTTCAGTCTTTCAATCTTTCAGTTTATCAGTCTTGACAAACCCTTATATACGGGTTTGTCGAGACTGATAAACAGGCTTAAAAATGTAAAGCGAATTTACATATTATACATTCTTTTTATATTGTAGGCAGTTGATAAGATGATATAATGTAGGCAGTTGAGAAGATATAATTTCTAAAATCCCTACAAGAACGGGAGTAAATAAATTAGTGCAAGCAAAGCTGCTGTAAAGAGCTAGTAACGTGATAAGTTGCTAGCAATTTTGTCTGTTCTTTTAGATAAAATATGTTCTTTCTCGAGATACACTATATCTTCAAATTAAAAAATATAAAATTCGTTCAACTTACGCGTACATACAACAAGAAAACGAATTGTCTAATAATTGAAATATCTTGCAAACTATTGCAATATTTTGTTTCTAATTATTTAATAGCTATACTTTCTTTAGACAAGAATAACTACAAAAGAGTTGATGGTCATTCCCTCGAGCAAATAGCAATGAAATTTTTATATTGGTGAAATATATTTTTTAGTGATCTATATTCCTTTTGCAATAATGTAATAATACCTATTTATTTTCATAGAATTACAATGGTAAATTATCTAATGGCCCACTTGATGGTAAGTTGTACGCTCATGAACTACCTAGATCAAGTTATTATGTGATTCATGCATAGCCATTCCGGAAGATAATGTTACGCCTCTGTATCCTGCAATTTCAAAATACTTCTAATTAACTTACAAAGCAAGTACTCGGCGTCTGAAATAACTGATTGCATTTATATAAAGTTGACTTTACATAGAAAATGCTATCGTACTGAATTAGGTACTTTCGCTTTTTTAACAATAATACGAATTATCATGAGAGATATGAAATGAAAAATATTATGAAGAATAACAAACTAGCAAGTATACAGTGGAAGATAAGACTTATTTTTTAATTAACACTAAAATTTGATTATGGATATGCACTAAATGTATCTTTCTATATATTATAGGTACCTATTAGTAATATGAGTAAGTATGCGTATTGTTGTTGGTAAAAAAAAACTGTGTTTATCGAATCTATATTTGTTTTAATGTCTAGTGAAGTTTTAAATACGGTTACCTACTTATTATGATTCTGTATAATTCAAATTTATCTATAGATATCTGCTTTCTAGACGTATTTACAATATATAGAGTTGTTTACAATGTTATACTTATAAAAATATTAACCTACAAGACGGCTTGGAAATTAAGTTAGCCATTACTACCTAACAAAGACAAAGTTGTAATAAAGGTAGCTACTGCTACTTTGTGTTAAAGACTACGACTTGCTACGAAACCACTTTAATGATTTTATTACGGTATTATTAATTCGCAATGGTGTACGCGTAGGCTCATAGGTACCTATACATGTATCAGTTTACTTTCTATGTTGGTGATGTCACTTATAGTATCAGTAAAGTCTTCTACTCCATCATGCGCCATCCACCACCTTCTGTCTTTTCTCCTCTACCCAAAGGTTGTCTGTCGGTTGAAGAGTTCGCATAAGCGATAAGACCGCCTTTTGTACCCATATTCTAAATATTGTTTTTCTGTGTATATATGTTTTTTTGTTATTATGGTGCAATAAAGAATAAATAAATAAATAAAGTTTATAACATCAGGTATATATACTTTATTGCACTTGTAACATTAAAGAATAAAGATAGTTATAAAAAAATGAGAGCAAGGGTGGATTTATCGCTGAAAGATATATCTTCCAGCCAACCTAACAATGTGAGAGATTTGGTAGGTAGCGGCCAGCGATAGTGGTCGAGTTATATTAATTACAATATTTAGATATGATGAGATAAAAGGATAATCATCATTTAAAAGATGATAGAATCATCTTTGGCAGTGATGGGTATTGAAATATAGTGCAACACATTAAATAGTTTAACCTGTGCTCACATCATCAGGTTTAGTTTGTACGAACCACAGATAACATAATATTACATAGTACCTACGAACCGTACCGACGACGCCGTCGATTTGCGCATTTCCAAAGAGGTAGCATTCGAATGACGTTCGTAGGCACAGCTCGTCCTGCTCCTATACAAAATGTACGGGCACCCACAAAAATCATAGGATATTTTTTTATATTTTTGCTGATCACGTCAATGGGATTTGCACACCGACATGATCAGAACAGACAGAAGGTTATAAATTACATACTATGAGATGAAGTATTAGCTTGTTTCATATGTCAATTTGTTTAAAAATAATCTCCAATGATCTCGTCGAGAACACGAACGTCATGATTTCGTAGTTATTACATTATACTTATTATTATAACATACCTATTATAAATGTTGTAAGCCAATAATTGGTCAAACTTAAGACGTGCTCATAGCGACAAAATATTTATTTGGGTACTCCCAAATGGAAAATATGCCAATGGTAAAGTGTGCATATGATATTCATGCTCCTCATGCGTTCCGAAAGATACCATGCACCTGTATCCTGTGATTTCACTGCCATATCTTATCTAATGAAACAGTTTATATATATATAAAGCAAGCAGCTGTGGGGATTGAAATAGATGACAGACGATTTTCTAAAAAAAATCTTTCTCAGTAACGGTGACATAAGAGTTCAATGTAATAATCGCAGTTTGTAAAATTTGGATTAAGGTACGTAAATTCAATACTCAAGTTGAGTATTGAAATTAATTAAATAAATGTTCCAAATAAATAAATATATAGTTGTTTTATTGATTTAACTTTAAACAAATAGCTTTTTATTGCCGAATTATCATAGTAAATGTTTCTTTCTCTGAAGAAGAAATAATCCAAATAATGTATAATAATTTATAATTACTATAGATTATTATTTTCAATATTATATTATCTTATTATTATATTATTATTATATAGTCGCAGTGGTCACAACACATGACATAAAACATATAGGTATGTAATAAAAGTGGTCAATGTATGCCAATTAAAGAAAATGAGGTGATGTTAATTATCAGTTTGTTTACGAAAATAATTGTCACTAAGAAAGTTGTTATTGCAAACATAATTTAAAAGTTCACTGATAACAATTGTTATCAGCGTTGAGGTCAGTAGAGTTGTAATTGTTGCAAATTTTTTTGTGTCAAATCATTGTAACCTTCTACTAATTGTTACTTAGTGCAATGCGCAGCTATCTAATTATATTGTTATTTTAAACCCAATTAGGTATTTAATATTATTAAAAAAATATTTATCCATATTAATGTGGTACCTACAGAGAAGGAAGCCGTAGGATTATGATTGAGGGATTCCCTTCAGTTACCAAAAATAACCATCGCAGTCACTTGAGAACTGCAAACATATTTAGTACCTATCATTCACACAGTAGAGCAACAAAATCAGTGAAAAAATTCATTAATTAAAAACATATATTAACTCCAAATTGTATGAATACGATTTTTTTTATTGAACTGGAATGGTATACCAGCAAATGGCCGACCTAATGGTAAATGGCAATTGTCATCTACATGCCACCATTATGTACATCACTTCGCGAGCCCGTGCCGGTGTTCAAAGAATAAGCGGTACCTTATGTGTTGGCATTCCTAAAAACTAAGGTATGATACCTCCGATCCAGTAATTAATTAGCTGCCATATACCCTTGGACTATTCACCTTGGACATTTACAATGCCATCTAGTTCTAATCTAAGCAAAGATTATGTCATGGGTACTAGACAATCATATAAATACTTATATACATTAGAAATACAAAGACTGACAGAAACGATCAAACTCATATATGTACAAATGTTTGTACCATGAGAAGAATCGAACCCACGACTATTGGAAGGCGTTCTCGTTCGTTGGCACCTCGAGGTCGTATTAGTAGATCAATTATACAAGACCTTCCTTGATTAAATGTGTATGTTGTAAAAAAATATATTTTAACTATATTTTTTTTTCGTATTTTACAGAATAACATTATAGCATCAGGTCAAAGATACAATTTTATAAAATTCTGTACCTCCAATAACAGAATATTATAAAAAATACACTAAATCGAGAAAATTGGTAAGAAAAGGTACAAACATTTAGGTCACATTCCTTGTAGATTTAAAAAGACTGATAATATACAATCTACTCGTATATTGAGCTGGGGTAAGTGATTGCTATTCATGGAGCCCCCATTGTGCCAACTGCTAACATAATATAAAATCATACATAAATAAACATTATATATAAAAAAAATATAAAATTGTATCTTTGACCTGATGCTATAATGTTATTCTCCAAAATACGAAAAAAAAATATAGTTAAAATATATTTTTTTACAACATACACATTTAATCAAGGAAGGTCTTGTATAATTGATCTACTAATACGATATGCTGCTAACAATGTACTTTGTCAGGTCGACCTCCTCACGGTTCCGCCATAATGAAGCAACTTATCAGACTTCATAATCATCCCACCATCTTCCATTGGTGACAGTACGTACCTTTAGTTCAGTCCTGTATTATTTAATTAAATAATATCGAGCTACCGTAGTTACGCCATCTAACGACGAATAGTAAAACTACTAGAGTTTGTATAAAGCAGATGTTTTGTATACAGAACCATCGTAGAAGCCCGTAGAACAGTTACGCTACGAGAATTAAGTTTAATAAATTCGTATTGTTCATGACGATATTTTAAAAAACTCAGACAGACTTATTTTATTTATTCCTAGACAAAATATGTATGAGACTGTTATTATCATGCAGCTTCTCTGGCAGTAAATATATATATATATATATATGTAAATTCCATTCGCACATATTTCTGTTTGTGACTTGTTTGTGTATTCTTTTCTTTTAGTTTATTTAGTATACAGAGTCTTAATATTCTGATCCAATATATACGATTAGCACTTTATCACGCAGGCAAGGATAGTGTAATAAATAATGATTATGTACTTATAATTATTACACTACTAAAATTAATTCTTTTAAGGTGCTGTCACCAGAGAGTCTCGCCAAATTATTCTGCATATATTTGTCTCATTTATTTCTCTTGCTTGCACATTGTAATGTATTTTGTGATGTCAGAGACGCTGATCATTTTTATAGGAAAGAGATCAGATTTTTAGCAATACTATATATACTCTAAAAAATATTCAGTGTCATAAACAGTAATAATATATCTACTATCATGACTATAATCTCGGATGGAGTAGTCAGAAGTATTATCGTCAATGGTAGTAGTATAGTCATAGAGTTATTCAGATAAATTTAAATTTGATCATTATAATTTCCATTTATAATTCGCAGCTGAACATAGACTTCTTTCACTAACTGCTAAAAGGAACAGGGAAAACGATTCCTTTTCTGAAACCTGTATCTAAAGCCCTCTATACTACATTTTAAAAGTTATTTAAATAGTATAATGTAGTTCTACACTGCTTGTTTAAGTCTGAATAAACTTCACAATATTTCACCCTTTCAAGATTATTTATTAAGATAATGATAGCCCTGTTGAATAAATATCTGTTTATCCATTTAGTCTTAAAAAGTAACAAACAGATAGACAGACACTTTAGCATAAATTTTGTATAGATTTATTTATTTTATTAGAGGTATATAGTTTTCAAGTCAAGAGAAATCAAAAGTCACTATCAAATAATTGCCAGTTTATTATTTACATTTTATATGCTATGTATATATCAAGTTTCTACTTATAGTTTTAATAAAATGCATTATGTTATTGTAACAAATCAACTAAATTTACTCCCTGATTAAGAATTTTTGTATCTAGGTAGGCTGGTGTCATCTCCATCATATAATCCCTCAGCACCCATCGTTCCCATCGCATTTTCATATCAGACACCTGTTTTTTGTGGAAGATCGTCACATCCATAAATTTCATATTAGATGCTAAGAATTTGACTGGCTCGATGGGTCGGTCGAATGGGAAACCAAGTGGCATTTTGTCTAATAGGACAGTTGATCTAAAGTCGACAACTAAATTTTTACGATTTACATCAAGTACGTTTATATTAATATTATCTATAATTTTCAATGGACTGACAATTATATACAATATAACATCCATGCCGCCAATACGGCCTCTCGGTAGAACTAGTCTCGTTGGGAATCCAGTCTGAAAATTTCTCAAATCCTTAACAATTAGATCCTCGTAATTAGTCATACTTTCAATCTTTTTCCAGATATCATGTGTCATTATACGGTCGCTAACTAAATTGTGCATATCTACTGAGTTCCTGACAATCGTATTCTTTCCAGTAGTTAATTTATAGAGAAAGCTATCAATTTCGACAAAGTTCAATCGATTCTTGTTAATATCTATCGGTCGTCCAAAACTATCAAGTTTTGGTCCCAAAAATATTCTAATAACACTATCAACCGTTTTATCAGAAATAACATCGATATTGATTTTGAAGGGCTGGTGGTTGAGACGTTGTTTGCGTACCATGAGTTTTACATCGGAAGTGCTCTTCTTAAGTTCTTCTTCAGTCAGTTTGACCACATTTGTAACATCCATTAAATAGTCATCAAAGTACGTTACAAGTTTATCAACTACTACATTCTCTACTCTTACTCCAGGAAATCCAAGCTCTTCTTTAGTGTAACTGGGAAGACGTAGTTTGAACAAAATGACAATATCAAGGAGACGTTTTTGCAGTTGGTAAAATACAGGATCTCGAAGAGCAGTCTCATAATGTTCTAGGACTGTAGTGGACACAAATAATCTGAAATAAAATTTCATTTTAATTAACTGTGATATTTGAATGAAGTGATGTAGTTCTATTATTAACTGTAAAATTGTTTGTTAAATAAATTTTGTAAAAAGATAAGGCAATAATTCTATTTCCATTTATATATCTAGTTTATAATTTTATCTATATGATACGAAATGTCCAAAGAATTTAAATTTGTAACTTGAATTAGTACTCTGTTATCATTACCCCATTTTTGTTCTATTAGACATGGACGTTCTAAGTTGAGACGCATTGATTAAATTTGTGTAAGCGCACCACGTAACGTAACGTAAAGGAATCAACTTAGTAGAAGTATTTCATTCCAGATAATTAGTTTAGTATAATTTGTATAAATGTGTATAACAAAAATGAAATATTTAGTATTGAAAACCACTTAAGTTTATATTAATCATTTTCAGGAAACCAAATTTGGTATAGGAAATGGTTTTTTTTTCTATTATTTTCAATTATGTATTCAACATGTATTAATAAAAAGAAAAGAAATTGTATATAAATATAAAAATAAAAAATCTTCTGGTGTTAAAATGTGACTTCTGTGTAATCTTCTAATTGCATCGGCTATGTCTTCTTAATATTGGCGCTATATACTATATTCTATTGAAGTAGATATATCAAGTATTAGTAGTAGTTCAGGTGTTATATGACTCACTTACCCATCAGGAACATTTGAGTTTAAACCAAGAACAGATTTCATGATTAGAAGCAGATACTCATAAGCTGGATACTTCACCATATTAAGATTTGTTACACCACGTGTTTGAATGTTGCTATAAATTAGTCTGCCAAGATTTTCGATGTCTTCTGGTTTAGTTAAATCAAGTCGAATACCATCAATCTGATTAGAAATTATATACATTAATACAGTTACATTTGTAGTGCTTCAATTTTTAAACATTCAACTAATGTAAGATACTTACTATAATAAATCCTTTAATGATAGCTTCTTTAATCATCGTTTCATAGGTCTCTACTAGAACCAAATTATCTATAGTATCTTCTGTAATGAAATCTACGTTATTCATCCTCATGGGCATTTGAACTCCGTTATGTAAGACTAACCACGGCCAATATCCCTTTTCTATAGGTTCGTCTAGCACCAATGGTTTTACTGTCGGCAATCCATTAGCGAGACGTTCAAGGTTATACCTTGCAAGTATTTGTTGGTATATGTATATAGTGAGTTCAAACCGTCTCACTTTATTTACCTTATTCATCACATCATCCTTCATCCAGAATGGGTAGTCGACATGGAAATAGTAGTAGTAAGTGTTTAGGTCTATATCTTCAGTAAAGTATCTAAGTTTATCTTCACTATTTAGAAAGACTCGTGTATCATACATATTTTCATCTATAATGTAGATATTTTTATCTGTTTTTTTAATCCCATAGTGTTCACTGAGATTGTCGTCTAAAAGGCCTTTCTTCATTTTGAGCAAGTAAGATTTCTGGATCACGTCTCCGCGGACAAAGAAGTATGGATAAATTTCGTATGGTGGAGGTAAAATGATTCCCTTGCAATCAAGACGATGTCTGACTGCAATGGTCAGAGCATAAACAAACATGCCTTCGTTAACGTTCAGGCGCATCCAAGACGCAGTTTTGATGAATGTGGCAAAATCTTTGGCGTAGTACAGAACGTGAAATGCGGTGATCACTTCATCCATTTGACGTACAGCGGAAAGTGTGAAAACTTCACCACGGGGTAGTAGTCCAACTTTTACCAAATTAACAAAGCGTTTGACAACATCGGTTTTCTGAAATTAAGAATTTTTAAAATTACCCACCATGACCTTGAAAGTCGATTGTGTCATATTATCCTAATTGTCATTATAGCCATGAAGGTATATTATTATTAGTCGGTATTTTTTTATGAATGTCCAATAAAATTGACAAGTATACCTAAATAAAAGTAATGTAAGCTTCTTCTTGTACTAAATACTAAATAATGATTTTTACTACTCACTGTGAATAATTCCACATTTTCCTCCAATTTAAAGTTAACGCCGATGTCCTGAATTTCCTTATACATTACCGGTTCCGTAACATGATTCAATAATTTTAGAATCATCACCTCTCTCTGTTTGATATCCATATTACCTAAAAGACACAACATCTTATAGAATAAACGTGAAGAGGAAAAATGATAAATTAATATCGTAATGACAGTATAATATAGATTAATAATAATATTATATAGAAGTGAAACAGTATGGGAATATTAGTACAAGTTTTAAAAAAAACGTGGTGTAGTTATCGAATCTTTGTAGACATATCTTTACTACAATGTCGATGATCGACTGTATGATTAATAATTAAAACACTTCTTAGAATTTTTTAATTATTATAAATTATTTATATATAGTATAGTATATTCAATAAAACTAGTATATTCATGCAGAATATGAAAGTAAATTAAAATAAATGAGACAAGGGTACAAAGCTGAAGATGTGATGATTATTGTAGCAATTTCTCACCTAATAGATTGTCCACTTCAGAACTGGCCGTAGCCAAGACGCATAAAGCCAACACTACCACTCCTACTGCCCCCATGTTTCAGACCACCGTTTCCACCTCTACTAGACAACTGCTCACGAACAAGGTCTATTTATACAATAATAATTGTTTATTATTAAGTGCCTATAGGTATAAAAGATGCCCTATGCATCTCTCTTTTATTATTCGGTTATCTAGTGTTTATACATTGTAAGTATTTTAAATGTAATCGTAATTGTTGAAGGATAACGTGATATTGTAAACTCAATTTAAAGTGATATTCCCGCCGACTATTATTATATTTACTAGTTGTTGCCCGTGACTATTTCTATTTATTTTTATGAAACAAGTAACCTTTGACATTTCGGATGATACAATGTATCTTCACTTTAAATTCATTATGTTCCGATTAGTTGTAAAAAGGCAACAAAACACTAATTTCTGCATTTTTCTCGTGCTCAATGCTGTGTGTTTATACATATTTATATATTATATTGGTACATAATAGTGTATGTAAATGTTTGCTCTTATTCTGTAAAGAGAACAATAAAGATTTTTCATTTCATTTCAAACATACAGACTGACATACTTCCAAAATTATAATATTACAGTCTCGTCGGTTTTTGAATAAATTAAAATAATAGTACTTTTATTTTAATTTATTCAATAACCGACGAGTGACTATTGAGTCACTCGTGGATGGAAGTAAGTCAATATATTTCTAAATATTTAAAATATATATAAATACCTATATAACGTTACAAGAAAATTAAATTAAATTCTATAATTTTATTCTTAATATTATTAAAAGTCGAATTGGTTTATATAATTTTGATTTAACGCCTATTAAATGTGTCTTACCCCATACAAAACGTGCTACTATGATTTTTTTTAAACTAATTAAACTCGATGTTTTGTTTATAAGAAAAGGCAAATAATATTAATGTTTCACACTAGATAGACTTTATTTAAACAAGTTTATTTCAGAAGTACACGTAACTATAAAACTGGTTTTAATAAAAAAAGAACCTATATATAAAACCTATATATAAAGATTTGAAATAATGTGCAATACATAGGATTTATTTAAAAATTCATTAATTGTTAGAATAACGAAAATAATAATACAAAAGAACGTAAATATTTATTAATCCTGATAGTGCTTTTCTTCGTAACATACATATATGTACCTATATTTATCTTTGCTACAAACACATCGTATTTGCAGTAATTATTTATCGAAATTGTAAATGCATCGTTATGTTATTTATTGTTGGATCGAACTTGTTATATTCAGCAATTACAAATCCGGGCTTAATATTGGCTCCGGGCATTTATACGGAGCTTATTAAACATGTATTTATTATAAAATAAAAGTGTGATTTATTTTATAATAGTGTTCTGTGCAGTGTACTCTGTGTAAAGTAGTAGATCATAAACTATATAGAATTTACTTACATTAATAACCTATAGTAATGGAGTCAATTTTCACTACATACTTACATTTATCGACCTTGGTATTTTAGCATATTGTCTTATTTCTTGGGGTTCGATTCTCGACACAATACACAATATGTCCGCTTTATGTTTATAATATGTATGTATTTACAAAATAAATGTATTGGTATGTGTCCATCTATTGTACTCGCTCTGCTTAGCATGGATCTAAATAGCACTATGTCATTTTTTCTGGGTTATTACTATTATTATGCTACAGTGCATGTACTATATAAATTGATGTATATGGTTGCTTTACAATGATATTAGAAATTCTAGAAATATATCACGAGGTCTTCTTAGAATCGATATATGTCGAGTTTTTGGTAAAGATACGAGTAAACGGAATCAGTTTTACTTTGACTCCCACTGTTATAGATAGAAATATATTTATTCTTTTTTTCTCAAATGTATACTCGCCATTGCGATATTAAGATTTTAATTATACTGCGATCTCATAGTCTTAGGTACTTACCAGATTGAAGTACATGACTGAATAGCTTCTCGAATAATATTATTTTATTGTACATATATTACATTGTACATATATTACGGTTACAAGCGTTTTGTGTAATTATAAATACATTCAATATTTTTTTTTGTGGTAAAAATATAAGCCTGGGTTTTAGTGGCAATAACCCCAAACAGATGTCTTTGCTACTATCAAGCAGGTACCATTGTGAGATAATACTATTGTCAGCATACCCCAAAAATCTAGCAGAAAGAACAGACCCTTGAGATTAATTCATATAGTAGCGATTTTGTTGTAGTATTTTTTTTTATTCCACAGTGGTGATAATGAAGATCAAATGATAATTAAGTCCTTAAGTACGTTTCAGTATATAGTATTTCAGTATACTTTCTAAATAGTTACTATTTATGAAGACAATGGTGTTTCGCTATAACATTTGATACTATAATATTTCATTTTGTCAGCAGAAAAACTGCAAAATTCCACGGTAAGAAGCATTACACCTAAGCAAGGCAAGGCATGAGCGGTAAGGTATCACATGTGTTACAGGATAACATCTAATGGTGCATCCAGCGGTGCACTTGCGACCATTGCGCTTTACAGCCAGTGGTCGCAGGTTCGATTCCTTGCACGGTAGAAACATTTGTATTCATGAGTATCATTGTTTGAGCTAGTCTGGGTTTTTTCTGTATATATTAAGTATATGTTTACGAAATTAATGTATCAGTTGTCTACTAAACACAGGCTCTCCTTAGCTTGGAGCTAAATGACGCTGTGTGAGTTATGATATAATTATACATATAATTCAGATTACTTCGTGTTAGATTTATTGACGGTTTCTATTGCCATCTTTTGTAATATCGTGATGTATGTAGAATGTTGATCTATTCTTTTCTTTTCTTTTTGTAACGATGCTAAATACAGTCTTAAGATAGATATAATTGGTCTGAAGTACATAGACGGTTATTGTAAATCTACATGGGCGGTGTAAAGATTTTCAGAAATTTCTGCAACGGGAGGTAACAGCTTGGTTGAAGCTTTGAGAAAAAATACTTTTTAATCGAAAATATTAAGTATATAAATAACCTTTACTTTTTATTTATAACAACTGTAGATGTGAATAGTAGTCAGTATTTAGGACTAAATGGCGCTAATTAGTATTCTTATAATTTGTTTTGTTGCAAAATATAATATGTATATGTGATCTAAACTACAAAATATGTGATTGAAATAATGTTTTCTCTTGTAATAATGATTAGATTTAGATTTTTTTTTATACACGGCCTAGATGGTCTAGCAGTTTAGCTAGCTAGCTTTATTTTCGAGTTGGAATTCTCGAACGATCGCACAAACATATATATTCATGAGTGTGATATTTGTATTGGTCTGTGTATTTTCTATGTATATTATGTATGTTTTTACAAAAAACAATATCTAAGTATTTACATCAGCTGTCTAGTACTCATAACACAAAATAAGCGGTGCGTAACTTGGTGCTAGATGGCACTGTGTGAATTGTCCAGAGTTGTTTTTACTATACACCAATACCTGCTATAAATACGATCTCGTAGTTGTTGTGGTGTTTAGAATAAGAGAATGGTGTACTTGAATTAAAAAAAAATGAAATTTGATGTTAGTATATTAGAGAAATAAACAATTTAAAGATAATATTCTAGGAAATAAAGAAGCCATTGTCATAATTTGAAATTTATTAAACACACTAGTATAAAAAGAATCATTAGAAATTTGGACCTATACAATTTATTGTAATAAATCCACTAATTTGATGTCACGATTAACAAGTTTCATAGTAACGTCAGAGTCGATAAAATAAGAGTCTAAATTTGCTGGTGTCTTCTCCAACATGTAGTCCCTTAGCACCCATCGTTCCCATCGCGCTTTCATATCAGATACCTGTCTCTTGTGGAAAACCATAATATCTACAAATTTCATGTTAGGAGTAAAGAATTTAACAGGTAAAATATGACGATCAAATGGAAAACCCAGTGGCATTTTATCTAGAAGAACAGTGGATCTATATTCAACAACTTTATGATTTACATTTAGAACATCTTCATCTATTTCATTTATGTTATCTAACATCTTTAGTGGACTAACAATTACGTATAGTAAGAATTCCATACCCCCAATTTGACCTTTGGGAAGAAGTAGTCTACTAGGGTACCCAGTGTGGAAATTTTTCAGATCTTTAACCAAAAGGCCTTTCATCTCAGTTACTGTTTCAATTTTCTTCCAAATATCACGTGTAATTATACGATCGCGTACTAAATTATGCATATCTACTGAGTTTCTTACAATCGTATTTTTACCTGTCGTTATTTTATAGAGAAAACTGTCGATTTCGACAAAGTTCAAACGGTTCTTGTTCAAATCAATCAGTCGCCCAAATGTATCAAATTTCGGTCCTAAAAATATTCTAATAACACTATCAACTGTTTTATCAGAAACGACATCAATATTGATTTTGAAAGGTTGGTGGTTGAGACGTTGTTTGCGTACCATGAGTTTTACATCGGAAGCGCTCTTCTTAAGTTCTTCTTCAGTCAGTTTGACCACATTTGTAATGTCCATTAAATAGTCATCAAAATATGTTACAAGCTTATCAACTACTACATTCTCTACTCTTACTCCAGGAAACCCAAGTTCTTCTTTAGTGTAACTGGGAAGACGTAGTTTGAACAAAATGACAATGTCAAGAAGACGTTTTTGTAGTTGGTAAAATACAGGATCTCGAAGAGCAGTTTCATAATGGTCTAACACCGTCGTTGTCACAAATAGACTGAAAATTATAAATTACTGTTATTATTTTTATTACCGTTATGAAAAAAAACTTTTATTAGTCACATTTCAAACGAAGGAATGACGAGAGGAGTGTGTATGTCTCATATATTATGGTCAATTCAACAAAAATTCTATTGCCTGTTGATTTTTTTATCGGAGCCGCCCGGACCTATATTATATACATATATAAATAGTACCTGATTTTGATAAAAAAAAATTGACGAGATAGCGTACATACCTGTCAGGAACTAACGCGTTAAGGCCGAGGACAGATTTCATAATAATTAGTAAGTACCGATAAGATGTAAAAATCATATTTCGGTTTGTCAGGTCCCGTGCTTGTATCGTCATATCAGAATAGATTATTTTGCCAAGAGTTTCTATGTCTTTTGATGTGGTGAGTTCCAATTTAACACTATCAATCTGTTAACAAATTGTATATTTATAAACATACAGCTATTATAATGTTCTTTACTGTGTAGGTTATCAGTTTCATATATTATATATAGTAATAAATACGGTAATAAATACTTACGGTGACATATCCTTTAATGATAGCTTCTTTTATCATCGATTCGTAAGTATCAATTAAAAGTAAATTATTGACATTATCCTCAGTAGTAACATCAACGTTATTTAACCTTACAGGAACTTCAATTCCATTATGCAACATTAACCAAGGCCAGTATCCATTTTTTAAAGGTTCGTTTAGTGCCAATGGTTCTACTTCAGGTAGTCCATTTGAAAGTCGTTCAAGATTATACCTCGCAAGTATTTGTTGGTACATGTATATTGTAAGTTCGAAACGTCTGACTTTATTAACCTTACTCATAACTTCATCATTCATCCAGAATGGATAATCTACATGAAAATAGTAATAATAAGTGTTTAGGTCGATATCTTCAGTAAAGTATCTAAGCTTATCTTCAATGTTAAGAAAGACTCGTGTATCATACATATTTTCATCTATAATGTAGATATCTTTTTCTGTCTTTTTAATCCCATAGTGTTCACTGAGCTTGTAGTCTAGAAGGCCTTCCTTCATTTTAATCAAGTATGATTTTTGGATCACATCTCCGCGGACGAAGAAGTATGGATAAATTTCGTATGGTGGAGGTAAGATGATTCCCTTGCAATCGGGACGGTGTCTGACTGCAACAGTAAGAGCGTAGACAAACATGCCTTCGTTAAGGTTAAGGCGCATCCAAGACGCTGTTTTAACGAAAGTTGCGAAGTCTTTGGCGTAAAATAGTACATGGAACATGGTAATCACTTCCTCCATATGACGTGGAACATGGAGTGTGAAAACTTCTCCACGAGGTAATACACCTATTCTAATTAAATCCAGTAGATGATTAACAACCTCAATTTTCTGAAATAGAAACAAAACTATTATGTACATATTTTTCATTATTATTAAATTTTTACGTTTCATTACTTAGATTCGAATAGATGTATTTTTTTACTTCTTTATTGGAATTGAATAATTTATTTATATGTATTATATAATTCCATATATACTGCATAAAAATTATAAATATTGAGCTTTACTAAATTCGGTTAATCTTGACTAATAAGAGCAAAGCTTGTTTTACTTACCGTGAATAATTCAACATTTTCTTCCAAATTAAAGTTCACACCAATTTCCTGGATTTCCTTGTATATTACCGGTTCCGTTACATGATCCAATAATTTTAGAATTATAAGTTGTCTCTGTTTGATGTCCATTTTACCTAAAAAAATTTGCAAAATGTTACAATATAATACTGAGATTTTCTCAGAATTTTATATTTAACTTTATTTTTTTAAATCGATAAGTACATACAAAGATTTATTTGCGTTAGCCGTTACACACAGAAGGTACAGTTGTATAAACAAAAATAGCAAAGTAAATACACAACTACATCGCTCAGTTAACCTATATTGTTACAAACTATAAATATAAACAACGTATGAGTAACGTAGTACATGTGCATTGCCCATACACAAAAAAACAGCACTTCAGTGTATTGTTTGCTGAAGCAGCAAATCACCAATTTTCAAATATTGCACAGGACAACGCATGTAACCAGATCCTACTATAATATTTCTAATAGCAATCAAAATAAAAATCAGTGACAATAAAAAAATAATCAACATAAAATAAACAAGAAGTATAAAAACAAATCTTAAACAAGCACAAACCTTTCATAAGTTTTTTTTAATAAACAGATATTCTACATTACTTATTGTTATCTATCTATTATATATCTATGTATCACATTTAATTCCATCTCGTATTTCTCGTCTAAGAACACATAACATATGTAATATGCAATGTACTCTATCGTAACAAATATCGTATATGTAATTGTTGGGAATAAAACTACAGTTCAGTTCTTTATTTTGTATTTATTAATTTGCGAAATTATAAAAAAATATATAGGAGGCATAGTAATAGTAATAGAAATCAATAAAAAAAAAATATTTCTTACCTAACACATCCTCTACACCAGCACTGGCAGTAGCCAAGGCGCATAACGCCAGCACCACTACAGCCCTCATGTTGCAGTCGATCAATTCCACTACTACTAAATATTTTTTTATTACAAAGTACTATTTATAGGAGAAGAATTGTTATAATTCATTTCACCTTTCATCTCATTTTAGGATTCCGTGCCTTTAGCAAAATAGTTCTCCGATCCCTCTATTAGGTACGGTATTTTTAAAAGATAACTTTAAATATTGTTAATTACATTTCGAGATAGTTTTAATAAATACTCATACAAATTTGTTTCCTATATATAAGTCTTATTATTACAATATTAAGAATTAATGTATATTTTATAAACTACTAGATGAAAACCCGGCTTCGCTCGGGTTGATATTTCTGTAAACATCGGTTCTCAAAGAATATTAAAGGTAAGCAAGGCATAGATTTGTAAAGCTTCGTTCATTGTGTTTAATAAATACTATACTAAATAATAAGTGCAAAAGTATTTATAGAAATAATTTTTATTTTAAATCAACATTCAAAATAAATTAACAAAACATATAACTTTCAAGGTTTATTCTCTGTTAACCTCTTTGTTTTAAGCACTCTCTACTTTGCCAGATATTTAAAACCAATTGCTTCATCCAAACAGCGTTCCCATTCTTGATCGTCATTTTCATTGTTTTTTTTTTAACTTAGTCCGACTCTCCGGGATTTGCCGAGTTCCTAGTTTTGTCGCTCTTTCAGTACGACGACGTGGTCCACCACCGTCCTTTTCCCCTTCTTCCTCTTTTTCCTATCCATTTCCTCTTCCTTTCAACCTTCCCTCTCGCCCCGCGTTAGCCATTTGCTCCCACTCTATGGTCGATCCCCTATAAACAGCTTGGGGCTACAGGGACACCAAGTAGCTTAGTAATTAATTTGTAAGTGCCATACTTGGTTATAGTTTGTTTTTTAATCCGGGAGACTAAATTGACAGGTTTAAATGTCAAATTTTCAAATAATGTTACCACCTCGGCTGTATGGGCGCAGTTTCCTTTGCTTTTCCGATTAAGGATAAACAGCACCAAAAAAAAATGTTACCAGCTGTAGCGGGGTAGCCATACCGATTTGTTTAATCGGAAACTTTTATTCTAACAAATTAGTTTTAAAGTTTAATATGACGTTTCCATAACAGAATTGTATAATTTACGTACATATACTAATGTTTCCACTACTGTTGTAGTGTTATACAGAATAAAAAAATATTTTTGTCGTTTCCGTACAAATAGTAATTTTTACAGTATTAATCTACATACCAAAATTTTTTTTCTTACAATCAGTTAAATAATATATGATACTATGAAAAGGTCATTTTTTTGTAAAAAATAACAAAATCTATTTTGATACAACAATCATATATTTATTAATACCTACCTATACTTTATTAATTTTGTGTTAATGCTTTTTAAATAAACACCCACACATTATTTCCGTATAACCTATATAATAATTCCTGGAATTATGTATGTGATAATAAAATGTGAAGAAATGGTGACTGTTATTAAGTTTTTTTTTAATAAGTTCATCAGAACAGAGAAACAACATTTGACATTTATTATTATTTGACATTGGACATTAACTTTAATTGTTGGAATTTATATTGTAAAACTTTAAGTTGGGCTAAAAAGGACTTGTATCCAGAACCGTGAAACAAATTAATAAAAAAAATATTGTCAAATTTGTCTCGCAATTGTCCAATCTAAAGAAAAAAAACATAACTGTATACTCTTTTATCATAGAAAAGTGTCAAAAACTATATTTTCGCGAAACGTCAACGACACATGTCATGTCACAGTTCTTTGTGATGGATCTTTGGCGCGGCGGTCGATTGGTTGTTAGCTAGTGACATGAAAAGATGGCGACTGCAGTTTGTTTGTCAGTGTCATTAGAATTTAACAGTAGCAAATACTCCATAATCCGAATTTGGCGGATATATGTTGTCGACTCGAAATCAATAATTTTTTATGTTTTGTTATTCACATAAGGTTTCGTTCTCGAGTCTACCGTACCCCTTGACGAAAATATTAGTATAGATAGACTAGCAGATCTCGCCGACGCGGTGTCATCATATTTTGAAACGATTCAATCTGAAATATAAACGCAAAGTTTCATCCAAATCGGTCTAGCCATTTGTGAAGAGATAGGTGTCACTCTCAAACTCGCGTACAGAAGAAAAATTAGATAGGAACTAGATAAATAATTTAATCATGCAATGTTATTTAAATGATTCAAAAATATATTGAACCACGAATGTATAGTAGCATTTTAAATCACAACAATAATTAAAATAGCAGATATCAGAAATAGTCATTACTCCGTTTACTAGTGTACTTAAATAAATAACCTAAGTTATTATGATATTGATCCATCAAGGCATAGTCAAATCTACAGTAAGAATATATACATTTTTCTATAAATATTAACTAAAAGAAAAAAAATACAGTAATTGTATCTACTTTTCATTTACAGATTTCAAAATTAGATACTTTACGAATCAAGAAAATTATTTATTATTGCTCACGTAGACCGCAGATTTTGTTTATGTTTGATTAGTAATTACATAGGTATTTGCAGTAAATATTCACTCGCATTAGTAATAAAATGTATTTTATTTTGTCATGTTTAATTTAATGGATGAAAATGAGGTAGTACACTCATCTGCACTAACGGTATATGCTGACAGAATATATATATTGAAGATAATAGAATAAGCATGAATTCAGATCAGAAAATCATGACGAATTGAACACGATGGTTTCCACTAGGCACAGCATGTAATTTAACCGGTCACATTGCTAGCAAAAGAGGCTACTAATGCCCATTACTAATCTATGTTTGTCAGTAAAAAAAGTAAACATAGATATTACTAAAAACTGAAATAAGCTTTTCTTCGCAATTTATTTAGGGCAGATAATGCAAGGTTAATAAAAATGAAAGCGGAATTACGTCAACTACAATAAAATGTTAGTTTGTCACCATCCTGGTATATAAAATAAACCACAATACTATAAAATAGTTATTATATCATTTAAGTATCCAAGACCGTGAAATAAAGTCGTCGAAGTGTCCACGATAAACCTGTGAACATAATCTCGAAAGCCTTTAAATGACATATCAGGTAGTATTTATAGAGAGCATAAGGAGTAATGTATCATAAAGCTTTTATTTTTACTCACATGCACTTGAAAATTACGTGCCTACATCGCTTAGCAAAAATAAGAGACTTGCATTTGTTTTTTTTTCACATGTACAAATAAGTATCATTAATTAATTATCTTCTATTTAGATTTCTTGGTAAATTACGTCTTATTATGTAATTATTACAACTGTTTCTAAGTCATCCATCTGTACAACTAGTTACATACATATATTGGGTTGTACGTGACTGTATTATATACAACAAATGAACGAAAGTGTAACTTTTTGACAATGTTTAATTACGTTATTGTATATTACTATATGACAGAAATAAAACAAAATGAATGTTGTGGGCTCCAAGAAAGTATGTATACGCGCATCAAAGTTCCAGAACGAGTTTTCAACGCAGACTTTCGTTGGCATCTCACTGAATCCCATTTCTAAGAAGATTTCTCGGAAATACGGAGTTTGACATATATAGAAGTAATCTTTGACAATTGAACGTTAATAATGTTCAGACTATTTATGGTCGAATATCGACCATTGAGCGACCACTATTATATATACATTATTATTATTATTTATTTATAATGCATCGAGTTGTTACTCATACTTCATATAAAGAAAATAAAGAATTCTGCAAAATGCATTCTTTCATACATATTAAAATATGTATTATTTAAAAAGAGGAAAAGGAAGTACAGAAAGTATAAAAAACAGGCAAACAGTTAATACCTACCTACCTACCTACCTACATATAAAATAGTTTGCAACATAGCTAACTGAACTCATTAGTTTTTACAGTTTGTTCGGATAGTTACGATATTTACAACAATGAATTGAATCCATCACGTATCTGTCTATCTTTACAAACAGTATTTTCTGTTTGAATCGAGAATGTTTTGTTCAATATGCACGCGAAACATATTTTTTTAGTTCACAACGTATGTATTCTTATGTTGCTATAAATGAAAAGTTAAATTAAAACGGACTAATTAGTCTACACTAATCATATAAAAATTTATTAACTACACGTTACTATCAGTGAATCCTATGATTTTTTATGTTCACTGATTATTACGGTTTCTGAATTTGTAATAAACACAATCGAATATGACGTCAATCATTGTATTATTTCAGTGAACCTATCACAAAATATATCTGCGTATGACAATCGCTACGCAACGTGATCATTCCACGTGAATGGTTTTTTTCTATCTCTGTGAACATTACATTTATTATAACCCTTTCTGGGTTATTCACTGTGTAAAATTACAGGTAAAATATAAATTAATTTAGATATAGATAATAATATAGATACATATTTTGTAGTATAATATTATAATAATAATGGTAGCTTAATAGTACTTCTACTTAAATCGTATAAATTTTATGGTGAAGAGTTGAAATCTAAAACAAACTGCTTAACACAAAATAGCAGGGCAAACAATTGACGGAACACATAATGAAAACTAGGTTAAAACATTATGCTTCGTGTTCAAGTATAGTGCCACAAAATCTTCCCTTTCAAACCCAAATGGAGCGGCTTCTCGTTTGGAGAAATAATATTTACATAATTTTATTCAAGTTTCCCCTACTTTAAAGAAAGTAATTACACTAATGCTACAGTAACCACGGTAACAGACATAGTTAATATAATTGCTGTAGTAAACTTGACAATACTTTAATTCCATTAAAATTTTAAATTCTAGAGACCTTGCATATCTGAATCTATCATAAACAATTCTGCACAAAAAAGAAGACACGACTCCGTAAACCATGTTTTTTTTTAATTGATAACTATAGAATGGACTGCCATAATGTTGACTTAGCGATTTACTAGCCCGATTTCGACCTAAAAGTTCTATGTTCGAATCAATATCAATTTATATTTCTGGCTTACTCTCCGGCAATAGAAACACTGATGTTAATAAAATTAATCAAATAGAAGGCTGTAGGCTTGCTCATTGCTACGTTGGATTAAAATATTATGTATATAAAAACGCAAATATTGGCAAAAAAGTGGTATATTGCGTTCATTACGATGGTCACTGTAGTGAATAACTCTAATTACTTCGACTATTGAGGATAAAGACATTATTACTATACATTCAACAAACAAACATTCAAAATCTAGGCCACAGTTCATGACCACACCACGAAAAGGAAACCAAAACCGATTTCGGTGAGTATTGCCTAGTAACTATTCACATAAGCACTTACAAACAATAATGAAGAGGATACAAACAGTAAAAAATATTATTTGCCTCATCTATATTATTACGCACACAAAATCTACACTTTTTTATGACCCATAAACATTTTATTACTTATGATTTTTATTGACGCTACAGTACCAAATATAATTAATAAGGCAAGTTATAGTATTTCTACATAGATTTTAAATTACATCATGATAAACACATGAATTGCTTAAAAAATCGAAGAGAATAACTTCATAAAAGTATTAATATTATTTTTATTATTACTTTATTAATGCATAATAGGTATCATATATATTGTAGTAGTATTATCTTTCGAATTGTGGTTTGAGCCTGTTGTGTTAACGATACTCTGTCTGTTAATATGTGGTTTGCTGATTTAACATCAATTCATGTATGAATTCCATATATATGTATAGGTATATTAAGTCCCGTTATTGAAATGTTAAATTGTTCTAGTAATTATGATAAATGCATTCTGAAGCCGCGTTTACATCATCTTTAGAAAGGAAGTGAATAAGGAGTATCGGAAATAGAAAAAATACGCATCAATTTGCGAAGAAATTTCTCGAGGGAACAGAGAGGCATCAGATATTGGATTAAATGCGGGCGAAATCTTGGAAACAGTTGGTGTGATATATAGAACATTTTACCTGAACGATAATCCAAAATAATCTTAAGGATAATATTAATAACAAGTTAGAATAAAGTATATATTAAAACAAAAATAGAATGCCTATTCATGATTAAATTCTAGACAGACAATGTCAGATAAAGGTTGAATTAAACTTTTTTATAAAATATATTTTTGATATCACCATGTATTCATTAGTACAAGAAAAAAATGAAAATTACTGGAATGAAACATCATTTCTATATTACAAATGATTTTTCTAGTAGATAAATATTAGCAGTTTTTATATCTTATTAATAATGCTTATAAAACTGCTGTTTAATTATTCTATATGTTATCAAAGAAACATTAATAATAAATAGAGATAGCATATCAATTCATTACTTATAAATGTGAATTTATTTTCATTACGTAAATGCAAATTTTTTTAATGGATTATTGGCACAAATTGTTGTTTTTAATATAATCATTTCACATACTAGTATGTTTTCATGTATAGAATGTGCCACTAATCGTTTATACATGTTACAAAATGCAATGCTAATTTATCGTTTTGCATTTTGTCATCTCACATTTAACGCTATTGTTTTGTACTACGTGATTAGACAACAATCTGTTTTACTTCCCATCATTAACAGACAATTTACGTATTGATTTACAGTAAATGTAAAATCGCCTGGAAGCTGTAACACAGTAAAGCAATTAAATCGTATAATTATCCTTTTATTTGAGAGACAGAGTCAAGTAATTACTAAGTGATCCAGATTTACGACGAAACATTACTCTAGAAACACTTTAGGAGACAGGATGCTTACTATGTATTAGGAAATATAAAAAGTAACATCGAAGGATCATTGCATATTATTATACATGTAAATCTGAGCTACTCTTTCGCACAAAAACTTGTAAATTGGGCGAATTACGAGTATATAAATGTCAATTAAATGTGATGCAGACGAAGTTGTACGGGTCAGCTAGTATAACTATAATTGTCTGCGTATCATATTAATTGTTTAGATAAAAATATATAGTACTGTAGTATTTTTCTTCGATTGCAACAATGATGTGCTTGTTATTGTAAAGTGAAATGTAGTTATATTATTAGGTCAAATAATATGATAGTATTCATGTTATCAATACTACAGTGCAATAAACTTGCTAACCTGTCGACAGTTTAATGCACTCTGAATGGCAAAAATAACGTAAATTTTATCTTCATACTAAAATAGCCAATCAATATAAGCAAATATTATGTTACATATTTTCACAACAGAACTGGACTGCCACTGGTAAAATATAATACACGGACAAGCTTAAATGTCTAAAATATCGTGTATAATGACTGCATTTTTAGTAAAATCTGTCTAACTGATCGCCTGACCAATAGTAGCTCGAAATTGATGAGTATAAATACCTGCATAAAAAGATGTATGTGAATCTTTAAAACAATTCTTTTCACATTTTTAAATAATACAAGTATTTTTAATAATATCTACTATCTAGTCTGAAATATACGAAGTTTATACTAATCTTTTCTTTACTTACTATAGTTCAAACTGTATAAAGAGAGATGTTCATCAATGATAGATGCAGTACAATACATATATAGGTATATATAGGATAGATTGAAAATAACTATTAATAATATGACTTTATTTACATGAATTTAACGGATTTCAGAAACTTTCTACGAAATTTATTAATACAGAATTAAAATTTCAAATCATATTTAGTCTTAAGGAACTTACAGCTGTTTAGCATAAGCCTTAATAAGCTTATTAATAGTCCTGCTGCTTAAGTGAAATTTTATTATCAACTGTTATAAATAGGTAACGTCGGAAAAGACAGTGTTTGAATACTGATGAAGTACAGCAAAAGGATTAAATCTACAAGAGTTGTATTTTTCTCATGTTGCATTACCATATTTAATTTAATTTATGCTGTTTGAACTTCGAAGTAAAATATTTATTATTTCACTTTTTAATCCCTTTGACGAGACCACTACATGGTGCAGTTAGCCTAGTTAAAAATAAAATCCTTTGATGGAATATGAGAGTTTTCACATTAATAAATCTATTTATAATCAGCAATATCATATCCGACAAGTAAAAAAGAGATTTAGTTCAGAGGCTTTTATTTATATTCAAAAAGGATTGTGGTAGTTATGAGTTCGAAACGGCCTCGGTGGTTTACTGGTTCAACACACCAGTACCGCATTGCTTTCAATGGTCGTGGGTTCGTTTCCTGGAACATCGTGTTCCTGTCATTTGCATTCATAAGTACAATCATACTTAGAAGTCTTATATGCTTTTTGTCTAGGTGAATAGTTTAATTTTCTTTTGGTTTATGAATAAATTGTTTGTTTAATTGCGGGCAAAAATACTGTTATAGACGTTCGATCAAAGTGTCTAAAATAGCCGAGTTAATTTAGCCCGACATGCTGAATAACTTTTTATTTCGAATTAGTTCTGTTTATTTCGATACAAACATAACTGAACTTTACCGTTTGCATTTAAGGTTTAAGTCACATTAAAATTGTTAACGTTTTATATCTATTTTCTTTTGAATAGTATACATGTTCAGCCGATATCAATATTAGAGTTTGCTTTTAGTCTTTGAGTCTATATCTATTTTCGATTATTGATCGAAGCTTCAGACCAAAATACAATGATCAACGCTGTCAGTCAAAGCAAAGCAGCATAAATTAGTTTTTGTCTCTTGTATTAATACAAATCATCAGTTGATGTGCTAGGCATCCGAGTCATTCGAGGTTTGTCTTGGTGATGTAGGCTTTATATATCCACATTGTAGCCTAGGTCCCTCTAGAATAACATACAATAAAACATTGAGAGAATTTCTTAATTAGTATAAACATTGAGGTATGATTTGGTCATATTCAGCAAACTGCAATGGCGATATGGTCCACTACAAAATGTTATGGAGTATGTTTTGTATAAGCAGACGTAATATAGAACATTTTTAGATGGACTGATGACCTCTAAACTTTAGAGAAAATCTAAGTGGCTACAAATAGTAGTTTGGTGCATACTATGCAGGAAATCCGCATTCAGTAATAGACTGTACGTATGTGTGAGAAAATTATATTCAATGATTAATAACAAATATCGAAATATGATTTGAAACAAGCCACTTTGAAAAACAAGATTTGTAAGAAGACTGAGCGTTCCGCACTTCATAAAACAAAATTAATTTCGTTATGAAATTTCGTTGATTAATTTTACATGGTATTTTAATTTAATAGAAACGTGATAATAATTTATGAGAGCACTAATTACTCATTCATTCGTTACAATTTTCAGCTAAATGTTCATAATTGAATATATCTAGTTAGGGGTCGGTCTTATTCATTAAGAAGTCTGTGAGTGGACTTTGTTAGAGGCTTGATTAGGAACCGAAGAATCATAAAGTTATAAAGAATATATTGCGCAGAATAAATTATCACTACTTCTAGTTATCTGTTACTATAAATAAATAATAAAATATATTTATTTGTCTGTTTACTTACTTGTTACTTACGATGATACGGCTAGTTATCTTTTAATCACCCCCTTAGGTCGATCCCTTGTCTAATTCAAACGTGGATCGAAATACGAGGGTGTCCTCTGACTAAAATTGTATGCGTCAGGATGGTGTTGTGTCGTTCAGCCGTGGGTTTCGAGGGCCATGTGCACTCGCCCCCCATTGAAGCTGTAAAGACCAGCTGCGGTCAATAGTATTAGAGTAGTCCGAAGAAAAAAAATCCACTAATCAATATACTCTATATCGTAGTTTTAAAAAGTCAGGTTTGATTTCTTTCGTACTCTCTAATGCTGTTGGCCATAACAGGCTTTTGCAATTTCATGGGACGATTAAAATATCAAGTGTCCCATCAATGAGTTTCATTTCAATTAATTAAACAATATTAATTGCGTAAATTAGTGCAGATGTCTAATAAAATAATGTAGACTAGTTTTGGTTATTATATTAAATATAATTAAAGTGCTTCCGCACTCTTGTTGATTGCACTAGATTCCGATACATTATTAAATTATAATATAATAGAGACCATTACCTCACGCTGAAAAGGGCACGCTTTTAAGTAAATTGATGCGTAATTTTACATTAATTTACATACTTATTAACATGGTAATAATACCTGTATACAATATAATTAAAACATTCTTGCTATAAATAAAATTTTTTTTTCGGCATATTATACTCGTATATAAATATATATAGTTTCTAATCCCTTCTATTGCTTAGAATCGGACGCATAGTATAAGAGACATGAAGCAACATACATAATATACAAATGAGAACATAATAGACGAATCCGTTCTTTGTTGAGATCTGTTTAAGCCAATTGAAGTGTTCTGTTGAATATAGCGAGGGGTTTCTTTGTTATACTTGTTCTTCGTTTATATTTTCAAATTTGTTTGGTATTGCGGTGTTGGTAGAGTATTTTAGATATTTTAGATAGAGTTAAAATAACTGTATCTAAAATATTAGACTGTATTTGCGAAACAATTCTTTACTGAATTCAAATAAATCAATTGTAACAATATGTATATATATATATATACACATTGACAGTAAAGTCTACTTATATTAATTTGTTTGAAAAGAATATGTGTAATAAATACGTAAAATATAAATAAAAAATAAAATCGACTTTACTATATGTTTTCTGATATGAAATGATATGAAATTTCTAAGAACCTATAATATAACCTTATACTTTTACAAGCAAAGAACAATTCTTGGTCTGTTGATATAGTTATACAAGGGTATATTTATATGTCATAATAATATTATGTCCTTACGAATTTCAATTTTTTAGTTTATATAGAAATACCATTTTAGACAAAATTTGCTGACAGTAATGATTCTCTCTTATAAAATTATTAACTAAAAAACAAAATTACTAAACTCATGACTAACATATGTGGGTACGATCACAACTTCTAAAAACAAATTAACGTAGGTGCAAACATTGATCAAAGTGGGATGTCGAGAGAAGTTGTAACTTTTAACTACTTCATTTCCACTGCCAAGCCATTAACTTTGCTAATATCCTAGCCACCAGCAAATTTATACTACATAGAAATAAAGATTTAACGTGACATTAATTCAAATATTTCGTTTCGTTGGCTCGAATATTACCGAACGCTTACATTTGTTAGGCTTAAGAAACATGCTATGATTTAGAATCACAATAAAAAACGATACATATATCTCGATAAGATTTTAGACGTCACCTATTTACTGCTAAACATAGATTATCGTCACTTATTTGTACTAAGGAATTGTTACCTTGAGTCACGTGCATCCATTGAATCCCAGTAACACATACCTAGCAATGTTTTATCTAGCTGGGAGTCACCTCATTGGATTGAACTTCACTATGGCGGTATCTCAGGAAATAAACGTTAATTCGTGATGAAGTAAGAAATGCAATATAAAAAAGAACTCATTGTGTTTAACTGTATGGAATGGCAACATTGTACTCTAGAAAACCGATGCGGTAGATCCTGAAAACTGAAGCTCAGCAAGTTTCCATCGAAACGCATATTTTATTTCTGTTCCTGTCCAACATGTTTTAAATACATGCTACAAAATATTTTAAATTAAATGAGAAATACATACGTAACTTTGCAACGGGAGTTTTCGCTGAGAAATATACTTGTGAGAAATATTCTTTGATATGATGATTTACTATGTACCTGTGTAGATATCTAAATGAATGTAGAATTTTATATAATCTCATACTCGTAAGAGGTCATGACTCTGATAATTCTCTCGTTATACGGGCATCATATTTCGTATACCCTACCGAGTTTAATAAGCATCTCGGTGCTGAGGGCTTTATTTAGCAGTACAAGAATTTACAATTTAGTCAGTTGGATTTTATGTGTTAGGTTAGCTGTAGCTGGGAACTATCCCATATTGTCATAAATAGTACCACGGCTAGCACAAAATACATCGCAAAGCAGGAAACTCGTATATAGTATGTTGTTATATATTAAGAGATTAACTGTCGTAGTAGTGTTCAGGTATATTGGAAACCCGGTATTTGTTGTTATGCATCCTACCGATAAATATTGTATACGCTTTGAGAAATAGATATTTTCATTTATATATCGAGTAGTCTTATAAAATATACATTAAATATTGAAAGTGCTATAATGATATATATCTGTGACCAGATATGAATATATAATCGAACAGCTTATTTTATAAGATGTGCTTGTTGAACAGTGTGATATGCAGTGAATTACAGGAGGCGTAAACATGGAATCGGAATATAACCGCTCCATATAAGAATAAAAATAAAAACATTTTCTTTTAAAAACGGCAAATTATGTTCTTTGCCATTTCAATTCAATAATGTTATGCTAAATTTATGCCGCAATATTTTTTATAGGGATTGATAAAATAGTAATGAATATTTTAAATTGCATCCATATCCTGTAAATTGTTCAAGTAAAAACGAGCACATTGAGCTAGTGCTTAAGCTGTTACTCTGTTTCAGTATATTTAGTCCTCAGTGATAGCTAATGTGAATTAATTGTGTATCAAGGGAAACCTTAAATAGATCGCAAGCATTTCACTATTAGTGACCTAGTTTAGAGTTTATATTTTAGGTTAGACAAATATAGAAATACCAATTCATTGAGGTCTTTGTAAAAAATTATCTGCATGGGTACCTCAATCTCGCCTATTTCAGCCGCCAAGCAGCTTGCTTTGTAAGATGTGTTGTGAAGAGTGACGATAGGCAGTGAAATTAAGGGATAAGAGGCATACCATCTTAGTTCTCCAGAATAGTAACGCTTTAAGGCGTCACACGATAATGTGATGTCTGTGGTGCTCTTCATGTTACCACTTAACCAACAAATTGGCCGTCAATTTATTTGCCATCATCTTTATCATTCATCAATATTATCCGCTTACATAAAAATATGCAGTAGACAGACAGATAAACTTTATAATAAATAAACAAATAAATATTCTAAAAACAGTTGATATCGTTGTTGTTTCTCTAATTAAGATATATATTCGTTTTTTTCAATATCTACATATATACATATAATGTACAGGTATCAGCATGTTTCAATTTTACATATGTAGAGACTACTGTCACAATTGTGTTACAAGATATATGACATACCTGTTAATACTTGAAGCAGATAGGTTAGAACCATCATTTTGCAGGAGATTGCAGCTTTGTTACTTTGTAGTGTGTTCGTGCTGTGAATAAAATTACTATAAATCAGTTATTTTGACATAGTACACATGAATATCATAGCTGATACTACAAAAAAAAACTGTTTCTTTATCTTGGAAACTTTAATGTGACTCTTTTATTATTAATATTGGAGGGTCTCACGGTTCACCTTAATCTAATCTGAAGAAAAATAATGACGACGTCAAAGTTAGAACAAGCGTCTCTTTCTTGCTCTAGAGGCAATTGATGGGAATTATAAATATAAAAAAAAGACGTAAATTCATCATATGTACGCAAGTTACATATTATAATAAAGTAATTCAATTCAATTTTTCCCAATATGTACTGATTAACGTTTCCACAATTATTTTATTGATGTTTACTCATTTCAATTAGATATTTCCTGTCTTCTAAAATATAGTGAATGTATACATAATGAACTCACATAAAATTCCCATAATCTGCATATAACTATATATAATATAGTATATAATTCTTTTATTAACTTTATTTGGCCATCAGCACATGCGCAGTTTAGGGCCGGTAAGTTTCGCGGTGTAAATCTGGCCAGTTCCTCGACGGTAGTCAAAAGCTTCGTTCGGTACGGGCTGAGCGGATGATCCGTTCGGAATACTTGCCACTTTAATCCGCCGAGTGTTATATGTAAGCATTAAAAAGTAGAAAAGCATGTCGATGTGTCTTTAGAGAATTGACATTAAATTTCCTTCAATAGGTGTATCTGTACGCCTGATTTCTTGTTGAGGGTAAGTACAACCTGTAGCTCCTGACGTTGAGGTTACATGAATGATGCCCCATGAAGTTGCATGACAAATGTCTGTCATTGTATTGTGTTTGATCTTGATGAATCTATTACTTTCTAAACCTTATTAGGTATTTAATTTGTTATCCTAATGAGTGTGCTATTAGGTACCTATTACCTACCTACTTTCCTAATAACAAAAATATAACAATTGGATGATTTTTAAACGATGTAAAAAATGAGAATAGCTTTCGACGGTATGATTTTGTATAATTTTCGCTAATATCTTCGCCAATTTTGTACTGATTTTGATCCATCTTCCAATCTATATAAATGGGCCCATTATTACTTAATGCTTTATTAAACATTGAAGTTGATTATTATATAACAATATATGTACATATGTATATTTTATTCTACGTTGGCAACATTTCCCATAATTAATAGACAATAAAAAATTATTTTATTTGTTTTTGTTGACTATTGTTACTATAAAACAATGAACTATACTTATACATATATGTATACAATTATGCAGTATACGTCACAACTTATATATTTGTAATATTCCAAAGGAGAACATAAGGTTTTTTTCTATATTTATTACCCACCCAAAGACTGAGATAGAATAGTGGAATGGAATTATTCTTATATTCGATATTGAGAAGAACGTCATATCATCAATGTTCAGATTTATCGAATTGAAAATATACCGGATTTGGGACAATATCCTTTTTTTCTTATCCTTAACACAAAACTGACGACGGCTCAAACCTAATATAGCGAGTAGAATAAAATAATCGAGGCTGAAATGACATGACGGTGTTCTTTATTAAAAAAAAAACAAATAGAGCATTAAGTGAATTATTACCAAATTCCACGAAAAATATCCATCCTTGAATTTAACCACATTCTATGGCTATGACGTCATCCAAATGGCGCACGGAATACACGATACAGGAAATGTTTCCTGCATGCAATAATATACATATATACTATGACTATTTAAATTATACGAATATAAATAAAACACAAAATAAATCTTTAATTTAACAGACATAACGTTATTTCAGTTATAACACAAAATTTTTCAAACTTCTATAAAAACTTACTTTAAGGAGGTGGTTCTCAATTCTGTTCTCAATGTTTTATTTATATGTCAGTATAAATATGATCTTAATAAATTAAAAAAATAAACATTATTTTATTATCAGTGTTTTTTCTAGGTCTACAAAACTATATATAATATGACTTATGACTACCATTTCATAACCTAAGTTTATAAAACAATACATTTAAATAAATAATTACCGACTTGTAACTTACCTTTTAATAAAAATAGAAATTATATTACAAGCTTATCATTTATAGTTATTAAATATTTTAATATAACCTACGTGAACATGTTGCAGAAATGTAGGTACCTCCTACCATTTAACCTATTCCAAATAAATAACTCGCATTCAATATTCAAAGGTCATGGTTTTATACCTTCCTGACTATTGACGTCATAATTATTTTTTCGCACAACATATCATTTTTATCACTTTTTTACATATACAGACGGGTATAATCGATGTTAGCGACATTATTTTTAGATACTTAATCAAATTAAAATCTCTGTAGCTTTTGAGTGTCTTAGTAATGCCTTTTCTCTATACCCTGTCCTTTAGCATATTTACTTAAAAAAATTAACAGCAACATGACTGCGTGTACGGTTTATTGATACGATGCGACTGATATTTACCGAGATGGCCCGATCGGGCTTCAGAAAAAAAAATAGCTCGTTTAACCGCTCCATTTAAAAACTAACTATTCCATATTTATAACCCCTGAAGAATAATTTCTTAGTATATTACAGACACTAAAGAAATAATGGTTGAGTGTTCTTGTGAATATTTAGTAATAAATAAGAATCCACGTTCGCCCATTCTACGAATGCAGGTACATACTGTTCTTTTCTTCATCTTTCGCTTCAGTCCTTGCCTACTTAGTGATTCAGATCAATGCAGTCCCTTTAACCACATCGTTTCATAATCCATTTCTAATTCAGTCGTAAAAGTATACCAAGGCGAAAGTCAATGTATAAGCAGAACATAACTGGATCTTAACAGTTCATCGCGTTGTCGTTTCCTGAAAGTATTTGAGACTCCTTCAAAAAGTCGTTTCATTATGTAAATAATAATTATTTACTCTGCTAAAAATGGGTACAGTACATTTTACCAGATTAAATATATGTTAGCTTTAAAGTGTTTCATTTCCTGATTTTTTAGTTTTACTATAAAATTCATTCTTACACTTCGATAGGTGCTTATCTTATTTGAAAGAATTTCTTAACTTTAGATGCAGAAAATATTGTTTATTTTTTTTGTAAACTGTTTATTCTCTAGTTACATAATGTCAGCTTTTTGCTTTTTACTACCAATTTAACACACTTTTTTATATAAAAGGTACCTCATGTTAATACTCGTATGATATAGTCATATAAAATCATGTATAAAATATCCATAACATCCTTTCAGTTGTTTAGTCATAAAACGTAACAAACAGACAGATACACTTTCGAATTTCTAATATTATTATAGAAGGATGGATAGCAATACCCTTAAAAAGTATTTACAAGTAAAACATTCCAACTTTTTTATTAACCTTTTTGTTTTTGTTTGTTATACAGTTCTACATGAACACGGTATAAATTAACCAGAACATAAATTTTATTCAACGATATATTTTTAAATTGAGGGAATATGTTTTAAATACATACATAAAATTAAAAATGATTAATTTGGTAGTGCGAAATTTGATTGATATGTTATTTTGAACATTTGCAAACTTGAGCATATAAATTATATAATGTAAATTAATAATCGTTTTGCGGTTTTGTAGCTGTTAAGAATTAATTTTATTTGCACAAGGCAACAATTTTATTTAATTTATAAAAAAGGATAACGGGTTATCGTCGCTTGTTAATAGAGAGTCGCGTCGAACATATATAACATAGAAATAATCATTAAATTAGAGTCGCTGGGTTTAGAGCGGTTGAGAGGTAACCGGAAATTAACGGTAAGTTCGAAGGAATCCTAGATTCTGAGCAGTCAAGTTAGAACCTTCTCTCGCAATCGACGTAATAAGTAGGTTATTGATTTCAAGAGTAATCAATCTAACACTTGACTTTTTGTATTCATAATTATAATAATTAGTACAGTGCACTAAACAACTGAATGTGATGTTACTATAACTATGTAATATTATGTTATCTGTGCTATAACCAACAAATGAATACCGATTTGTTAAAACAGAATCTTACATAAAATACTAGCTATTACTAGCCGCTTAGTCTGCTATTTTGTGATATAGTTTATCTTTATCTTATTTTACATTAAAATTATTTTTGAAGTGTATTGTGAAAAAGTAAGAAACGGCAAACACGCAGATACATTTTCACATTTCTAATATTACGGTCGACAATATCGTTTATTATGGTAATTGTATATATAATATACAGATTTTTAATTGGATTATGTTCTTTGTTACACAAATTGGAATTCTCCAATCACATTGCGTCGACGCTTTTTACAATCTACTGCATTAAACTCTCTGTTTAGTTAATATATTTATTAGTAATAATATTTTTGTGGAATAAAATAACTATTCTAATTTTTGCCTACTTAAATAGTATGTCCGCCGGATGATAATAAATGAGAATGGATGGTGGTCATAAAAAATTTCATAGAGAAGGTCGATAAACTAATATATGCATATTAGTTTGTAGTATATTATACGTCTTTTACACATATATATTGCACGAAGTATAGCTATGGAAAAATATTATAGGTGTAATCGAACTACAAACAGAATTATGTTCTATATAAATGTATTATTTTAAATTTATTAAAGATTTTTCCTTGTATGACAGAAATTAAAAACATTAAGGAGTCGAAATTCCATCAATATCGTAACGTATACGTCTAATACTATATCCTGTACCGGGGAATGCAGATAATTTGGTAGAGCCTATATATTTGTATAATCGAAGTATTTACAAGTTATTAAATAAAGGTCATACATAAAAATTCATGTAATTAAATATTATAATAATATATAGTGAATATTAGATAAAGTTGTGCATTTATGGAATTTGTTACAAACCCTTTGTTAGTTTGTCGTAATTAAGCTACAGTATTTCCTTATAATGCGCTGAAAGCCAATTTTGTGGCTGTTTAGATCTATTCCGATTTCGACATTATATTTTCAGACCTAAAGATTTATTGCGCCATTTAGAAACTGTTTAAAAAATTTATTGATGGATCATGTCTGTCATTGTAAAATTTTGACAACAATACTTTTGTAAAGACCATTCATAGGACGGCAGATTGCGATGTCTTCGTATAATATATACTTATTCTTACATTTTAGTATTAAAGAATCAGAAAGCTTCCTATTTCAGAAAAGATATACTTACAGTTATATTTGATTTGATAGTTACAAATATTTACTCCACACGTCCATGGTACATAACATATAATAGTAAGTGGAATTAATTATTATAATAATATAACATTTATAAGTTCATAGTCTTATATATGTATACTTACCTTATTTTGTCTAAAATAATCAGTATTTAAAGTAAATAAATTCAATATAGGTACTATTTAGCACCATCGTAATTCACTGATTATGTATTTAAATACCTCTGTAGCTCTAAATGTTCGCGAAGAAAGCATAATAATAGCATTAGCCCCGCCTTATGTACCTTTCAATAGAGTATAAATAAATAAGTATATTCGAATCGATAATGGCTTGCTAATTGATGTACTATCGAGCAAATAAAATGGAAATGGTGTTGAAGCTCCAAAGTGACCACTTATGTGTCGGCACGTATCGGTTTCCGTACTCTATGTTTATACTTATTTCCTTGGCAAGAATTGTGAATTGTTATCAAGATTTTTTTTGGTATAACAACAGCTCGTTATGTTGTACCTAAAATAATATTTTATTATAATAAAAATAGCTTGCTTGAATAGCCAAAGAAAAAGTAAAAATCTGTAAATTACTTTTAATTATTCTGAATCTTCTATTTCAGTTATGGATAATTCTGGAATATGAATTTTATTAATAAAATAGGCTTCAGCCATTAAGCCAGGAGAATATTAATAGGCCATTTTTAATTAAAGGGGAAATTTAATTCGAATAGAAAATATAACCTAAGGAATTAATAACTTTTGCAGGTTATACAGGTGTGGAAGGAAGTGAGTAATAAATAATAAAATAAAATATATTTTTGTTTGTTTGTTTCTCGTCTTTTGTATAAAAAGCTAAAATTAACATTCATTTTAGACCCATGTCGCTCAAAAACAGTAGTCAGATTCAAGAATAATATTATAACTGAATTTCAGATTGTCTTTGATGCCCTTTCCGAGGTGATAACGTTATCCATGCTAATATTATAAACGCTGAAGTATGTCTGTCTATCTGACCTTTTTGTAACTAAAGCGCTAAATTAAATTGCGATGTATACATATATTTTGTTACGATGATTGATATCATTCTTTTATCACAAACGGCAGACGAAGTCTCGTGTAATATATCGTATAAAATTGTTTTCTATTCAAGTAGGAATTTAGCGAATGAATATAATACTCACTGACATTTGAGTACTCTCTTCAGCCTACGTATTTGCCCCTTTCTATAACCCTGAGGCTTTCAATAGGGGCGATGAACAGTACTTTCAGGGGCCATCAAGATGACAATCGCCATTACAGCTATACGATTGTAATAGCAATTGTAATTTGGACCTTATTTTTTGTCATTTTTGTCATTCTATTAAGTGGACTATGATTACTTTGTAAACTATATTAATTCAATTGCAACGCAATTTTCTCTATCATTAATCGCCCATACAAAAATAGAACACATTCTGAGTAGTTGGAAATACATTATAACAGCATAATCTGAAATAAATCAGGATGAATTCTAATTCATGGTTTACACCAAAACTACAAATATTTATATGTCTATTATATTTTATTTCATATTTAAGTCGTAATAAATAATTCCTTTAATGAACGTTCAATAATTTCTTAACAATGAGAACGATAGCGAATGAGATATGTCATTCCACTGGTTTCATTTCTTGGAAATAATTAAAACACCCAAATGTGTTTTTAATAAATATATTACTATAATTAATTGTTCTAAATTAATAATACATGTAATGTTACGTTTCGTCAATAATAAAAGATTCTAACATTTTATTTATTAAAGACAGTACAATTTTTATTATTTCATAAACAATGTCACCAATTGTTAATTGTAAAATAATTTGTAAATATTATTTCTGCAAAAAAAAAATAATTATGTTAATCCTAAGAGGTCAAACAAAAAGAATTTTACTGATTTCTTGGTAAGGAACTGCTTCTAAAGGAAAGAATAAATGTTGCTTAACGAACAAATGAACATAATTTAAATTCACAAAATTCGCTATTACGCCATTTAGATGAATGGTTTATCAGTAATTAATAATTGATTTTCTTTGAGAGTTAAAACCGCTAGTTACTTTGTAATTTGTATACGCTGGTATACCTATCCACAATTGGTATATTAAAGTAACTCGCATTTGTGAAATATTATATTACTGTATCTATACTAATATCATAAATACGAAAGATTCTGTCTGTCTCTTCATAACCTTTTTACAGTTAACAGCAGAACGAAATTTAATGATATTTAAAATTTAAAGACTCGCCTATTTCGTAGCTTAGTAAGCTGTTTTCCAGTTACAGAGTGCACTCTGCCTTTTGCCTATGTATGTTCCCATTAGCCTGTGAAATCACAAAATAAAATGCACGTTAGTCCTCTGGAATAGTAACGCAAAAGTATTATCACAATAGTCTTATGATAACATGATTTCCGTAGTACTATTCGTATATAGTAAAACGTTATCACTTAGGGGAAGTGGATTGTGAGTAATATGGGCTGATGAACCCAATGTACCACGTCAGGTTGACTTCCACGTTTTTCCACCTGGAAACCATCGTGATAAATTAATAATGAATTTGTAACGAAGGCCTAACTGAACTGACTTCATGTTCATCTTATCATATTCTATTTGTGCCGCAGTGTAAACTGTTAGTGCAGGCAAATGCACCAATCCTTTGTCAATAATTAAAATAAATATAAAATAGTGGGCAACAGCTAGTTTACAATAGCACAATGATAGGTAGCTATCTAGTTTTACCAAGCGTAAACTATGGAGAGTGATATATCAGACATGGCCTTGTAACCCAACCCAACGCAATTACGGTTTATAGCCGGCTTTACTTTGGTATAACAATAATTTGTTTTGAAACCAGAAGATTAAAGATACAAGTAATTAAATATCTAAGTAAGTACTTTGCTCATGTCCATAGTATACAGTGGTGTCCTAAGTCATTTCTTATGATGCTATATCTACTTGCCTGTTCTGTAATTTGACACCTTAAATCCAAGACATGTGCGACTTATAAATCTACATATATCTCTATTATTTAATATATAAACATTCTCATTATTAATTAAATTACATTATATTCCGCTAGTTGCTGCCCACTAAATATTATTCTTGATTGATCCGTTAAAACTACAAGTAGTACCTAAGTAATAACATTTAATATTTATACCATTAGTAAGTAATAGTATCTGATATAATTTTCTAGCTGATAGCTGCTTTTACATGCGTAAATATATAGCTCTTAGTAACAAAATATTTTCTTTTTTAAGTAATAAGTTAGTCACAACTTCATCTGCTCTGTTTCAAATAAAAGATAGCCTCTGTTTGTTGTTATGATACTATCTATCTTTATATATATTTATTACCACCCATTCAGTTCTTTAGTCGAGGTTACAAACAACAGAACAAAGAAGTACTTATCTGATCTGTGTAACAAACAGAAAAACAGAGAGACTCACTTCCTAATTTATGATATTACTACCAACTTAATGAGATATTAGTCTCCTATCAATTTGAAAATACAAGTACCTAGGTATATTTTTAATTGCACAATAATAACAGGGATACTATTATAATAGGGACAAATTTAAATTTTTATAGCCTTATTAATACATTAAAGTATCTTATTAGTACTCGTAACTTTTACGGGTGCCCAGTTTTTCATTGTTTAGTAGCCTAAAAGGGAAAGAAAATGTCCGTGAATAAATGAGAAAGGGTATGCTACATTAGTTCGGAGATGTAAAAAGAATGACGGACGAAAAATCGAGGAAACAGATTTAAAGGCGAAAGGGCAATATGAAGGTGTATATAGGGACGATAAGGATACGATTTGCATTAAGAAACCACAAAACGATGGAGGAAAAAAATTATATACATATGTATGTATTTGATTTCACTAAATTTTCTCAGCATATTGGCAATGGGATAACCTGTAAGCAGGATTACTTGTATCATATTTAATGGGAAAACATAAATAACAGAGTCACGGTGTTATTGTTTTATTTCTTTTTTTCGGATTACTCTAATGCTATTGGCCGCAGTTGGTCTTTACAGTTTCACCGCACGATAGGAGGCGAGTGCACATGGCACTTCAAACCCGCGGAAGGACTTATGGAGCGGCTGAAGCCAACTCCAGCCTGACGGATACGACTTTAGTCTGAGGGCATCGTTAGGGATTTGAACCTTGACTGAGACCGTTGTAATTTCGATCCCCATTTGAATTAAACGGGGAATCGATCGGAAGTGTCTCTATTAAAGATTATAAAATAATGTATGTTCCAATCTGTTTTGAATCTCGCTATATCTAACTGCCGGCATCATTACCTAGTAATTTTTTGCATCATTAGTATCCCGTAATTGGTTGTTCAATATGAATAATCTTAGATATGAAAGTAAAAGGTAGAGAATAAAGAAAATATTTCATTCACGTAAAAGCCTTTCATCGTATGACGTCTTTTAAAATATTATATAGGTAGGTATACGTATTTTTATATACTCGTTATAGCTTTTGTATTTATAGGTAAATGCTTTTTTATAAAGCTCGACGAATCGTGGTATACCATTGAAGAAGGGAGATTACATTTACCTACTTACATAGGAATACAAAGAAAATCTGTAATTCATATTTTACATTTTCCGTGACGGTGTTTTGTCTTCAAAATATTAGGAAAATACCGCTTGAAATAAATATGTTATCATCCGAAGACTTCGCAAATGTATTTAATTTTAAACTTATAAATGTTCAATTAGAAAAGAGAATGAAAGCAGCGAGACAACGTTATCATGAGTTAATTCAATCAATATTTTTAATATGTAATATCCTTTTATATAAAAAGTTTATTACTGAGCATGAAAGTATTACAAACAAACATTTATAAATTTCTTCTAAATTCATATTTTAAATATAAATAATGTATTTTGCAACCGCTTAAAACTCCTCTTTTTATGCCTTAATAATTCCGCAATATTTTCGTACTTATATATTTCTAAACAACACAATTAATATCAGAGGAATGAAGTCATTTGGGATTGGACGCTAAGAGTCTTTAGTCAGATTATGCCATGAATAAAACATTTTACTACATACGAGTGGTTATGTACATTATCCAAATATATTTCTTTTTATTAACATAATGTATGTAGGCACACTCCTTAAATTGGTTATTGTAATATATACAATACTTTAAGATCAGGCACAAGAAAAAAATATATTGTTTATTTTCATGTAAATGAATGAATATTGGCATATATTTGCCAATATATGCCAATATTCATTCATTCATTCAATTTAAGGAGTGTGCCTACATACATTATGATAAGGCATTGTTTTAAAAAAATTATATAATTAATTGTATGTTTTTAATTTTAGGTAAGTAGGATAGCAAACAAGCCAGACCTGATGGTAAATGTCACTGGGTGGTGTCAATAGTCGACTATACCTACTATACTTGCAAGAATGGCACTAAGGACTGATGTCCGTAGTGAGAAATATAATCGGAATAATAATCTAAAACAATTTTAGCTTATAGGACAAGTTCCTACTAGGTATTTTTTAGTGCTGATTACGTAACAAGGGTCGCGTCGACCGACCTCCTTGCGGTCACATTGGTCGGATCTCAGGAGACACGTAGCTCAGAATAACTTATACAAAATGGGAATAAAAATAGTTATCTGCAATGTATATATACATCTATAGCATCATAGATAGTACTCCGCCAACTAGTTCAACCTCCCAATTATTAACCTTATAAGTATTTTTTTTATATGTCTACATTAGTTACTTTAAATGAAAAAAACTTATTACTGAGTATTTTTAAGGTATTTTTTAGAGTACTACAAAATCCAGGTACCTTAATAATGATATATTTATATATATGTGTGATTGCTATACCCTTATTATATTATATTTATTTATTTATTTATTTATTTTTTAATTCGGAATTACATCCATATAGTGTTAGTAAAAAACTTATAAAACTATGTTAGTAACTTATAATATACATATACGTAGATAAATTTAATTCATATACCTGTGTCCACGTCCAGAAGCACTATAAATATATATATATATATCGTCGCAGTATGTTATCTACTTCTACTCATCATCTTTAAGATCTATACTTTTTTATCGTTTAATAGAAATATAGTTCGTTAATTATACAATTGAGCATTAGTCTGTTATAATCAACGTTATCGCCCCAAAGTTTGTATTATTATAACACCCAGCAAACTTTCGAGGTAACAGAATTACCTTATATTCAAGGATTATAACGAAGTTTAAACATCGGTAACTCCAGTAATTGGATAGTAATATCAATATTATATTGTAATATTGTGGTAGATTATATCGTTCTACATAACGTAGACACAAATTATACACAATGTATATATTTTCTTCTTCAAATTCTTGCGCGGTACTTTATATGGTATTTTAACTTAATGTAACAACTTTTCTCGTTGCTTACGGAAAAATGTACTATAATTTTAACTATACGAATTATTTACATTTATAATATAATTACATTATTATTAAGTATTGTTGTTAGCTAATTATTTCAACTACATATATATATTTTTAATGTATATTTGATATCTAAGCTATTTTTATTATAACATATTTAAAGAAAATATTATCTCATATTATTTGAATTCGTCACTTCGTCGAGCTTATTGCATAGTATAGGCACGTAGTCTCTATGCATATTAAATAAGTTGAAATAGCGTTTTTCCTTTGGCAATTTGAAAGTCTAAGATTATACATTAATGATTCAGAAATCAATTAATTTGTCCCGGTTGTATGATGAAAGAATTGAAAATTTTCGCCTAAATTACGAAATTCATTTTGGCTACCAAACTTAAAAAACATTATATAATAAATAAAAAAAAATAATTAAAAAATTAATTATTTACAAGATTATATTTACAGGATACATACATATAAAATTACCTATTTTTTTATATATCAAATGAACCGAAGGATAATCCTTCGGTTCATTTGATATATGCGATATGCGACTAAAATAATCGCAAAGTAAAAATTTGAAATGTCTTTTTCGCTTAATTTGGTTTTAAAGTGTACGATATTAAAACTTCTGTACTATTTAAAACTCTAGTTTTGGTAAATCCTGAGATTGTTGTCTTTACAAGACATACTAGTGGTATAAAAAAACGAAGCTAAATACAGTAAGAACCAGAAGCTCTGTAACTTTCAATTAGTGTAAATGAAAATGCTTCTTCTTATTTTATATATAATCTCTGTAGACAACTAAGTACCCACGTAATACGCTTTTATGAAGCCTATGACCTCGTTTATAATATGATATTAATTATATTTCCGTTTAAAAAGATAAAGTAATAAAAAATACTATTTTTGAGACTTTTTGTATTGTTTCCATAAAGGTAAGGTAAAGGCCTATAAAATGTTTACGTTCATTTTTATTTTCTGCGAACCTCTTCACACAGTAAATGTATTCTCGAAATAAAACGCCAAGATATTTGTGTTATTGGAATGACAAATAAGGTGCTCCTGGTGGTAAGTAAAACCGTTGGCTACATATATACTTGTATATATATATATGATGACTACCACAGACATCACTTCACATATCATGTGGCGCCGGCAGCACTAATCATGCTACCATGATACCACTAAGGAGGACTAAGATGTTATGCCTACTAATTTAACAGTTTTACTGCTGTATCTCACCAGACGTAACACTGAAATAGGGAGACAGAGGGTATCTCTGTTTCACTCAATCAGACGCAGACGATATTGTATAAAGCCTAGCTTTTGTAAATATACTTCATTTATATAAAGTAAAACTCGCACTAATGAAGAGTTTTCAATAAATATTGAATACATACACGTAACATTAGGAATATAAGGAGTTAATTTAATTAAAATTTTCAATTAATATATAAATAATGGCTTGTTAACAAAAAATACTGCCTTCTCCACATTCGAACATTATTTTGTCAATACTCTGCTTCTATACTTCCGGTACTACTCGGTCGACAATTACTTTATTTATGGCCTCTATATGAAGATACCATTTATATGTATTATTATTATTCAAGTAAATAACAGTGATTGTATCAGTAATAAATTTAAGTATTTTACTATAAAGAATACTACATGTATTGTTGTCATCATGTTTGTGAGGAGAAATAAATAAATCATATTATTATTAAATCAATAATAAATTAATACGTAATTTTATTTACACTTATGTTTATATATACTAACTTCGTATCAGATTTCCTAAGACTAACAGAAATAGCATCTCCTGTTATTTAAGTAAATGACCTGCACCAAATTAGTAGTTAGCTAGCAGATATCCTTAAAAGAATTACGGAAACTGAATCATTAATAGCTCTTTATCCTATGGGAGTACTAAGGCCAATTTATTGTACGTTCCTAGAGACTAGACGTCTAGGGAGTACTATAAATCTAAGCCTTAATCCTACTCAGTAATATACTATTTTTCTTTGTCTCCTGTCTTACCTTGAAGGTTAATTCTTGAACTTTGTCTTTTCTTGTTATTATTAAGCCGGTTGATACAACTGTAGCCACATTTTTTTGATGGATGGAGTTGTTGAGACATCAGAAAGTAAGAAACAAAGAAAAACAATCTTTCTTCATCGGGATATTAATAAGGATTAGTGTGTTATAATAAATCTAAAAGGTATATGTTCAAAATCAAATACTTAGTAATAGTAGTATAAAAGTAATTTAATATTTTAAATGCATTTAATGAGAAAAAATAAAATCTACGAATTGAAATTATGTCTTAACATAAACTAGAATATGTTATGAACCTATTCGGTTAAATGTTTTAAATATTAAAATGATCCAATTACTATAATTATTATTTTTAAAATGAAAACGTTGGGCAAGAAATTAATACAGAGATCAAAAAGACAACATTGACCTTTTACAATAGCTATCGAAATCAGTTTAAAATTAGCGAAACTATCTCTTTTACAATACATACATTAAAAAAAAAACTAAGTCGTTTGAAAGCGATCCTTGTAGAAGTTAGCTAACTGAATTGTCCTTGTCTACCTACATTTATGTATAGGCTTCTTTTACCTTTTTGTTTCGTGTAACATCATTTAGAACTATCTTTACAGGTATCGACCGATGTTTAGAGATGATAAACTTGTCACCATCGGGTTATAGGAACGTTGATGATGGCGAGCGGCCGATGAATACTAAGAAAATATATTCTCGCAGACCCTGGTACGCTCTGCCGGTAGACCCATCTGATTTAGTTCCGAGACACCAGGACAATTCAGGTATTGTATTATTTCGTAACCAAATCAACATATATTCGTTAAAACTAAGATTTATTAACTTAGATTCTATTATTTCTGTTTGCAATGGACAAGGTTTACTTTCGTATTTAGTCCCATATCAATTTTATCGATAGTTTTTTTTTTTGTGAAATATAATGTAACAGGAGAATATAAAAATGTGATATAAAAATATAAAATATCAGTACAAGTTTGACGCATACCTAGAGTAACAGGCCGCTAAAAAAGTAACTTTTATAATAAACTTTTCAAGTTCGCACATTTTACTTTTTACTTTCTAGATACTGTTACGCCATACACGGTATCTATCATTCATAGTATCTAGAAAGTAAATATGTATGTATGTATGTAGATTTAAAGTACCTCCTTTTTACATCTTGCTATCACTTATGTCATTGTACTTCGTAATACCGTTCTCCTAATATTTACCCTACACAATCAGTAATTTTGTTTGTATTTACATTCTGACACTCTTTTAATTGATATTCTAATTAGCTTGTGTATGTACGTGATTTAATGACTGATGATTTTTTTCAGCATACGATATTGACTACAACGGACAAGAGGAACAGTATTATGATCCTAATCAAGATTATGTGGATCCAGTGACATCAAGGCACGCAAATCTAGTAGAACAGTTGGAATCGTCGCCGCCCAATTCCAGGTTGGAACAAGGGCCAACCGTTGGGTCCGTTTCTGAGTCCTCTATCGGAAATGCTATCAATTTAAGAGGTAAGCCTTCATTATATATAGTTATGTAGATAAAAATACACACACACATTCATTTAGAACATTCCTTTTAGGTATTACATTGGGATTTCTGGTTATAAGATCACTGATTACACTTGAAACATATCTTATAAAGCATATGATTGACAGACGACTTTGTGCTGTCTACGTCGGCAACAGTACTTTTAAATGCTAGAATTTATTAATTCCGAACTACTATTTAGACAAATGGAACAATTCTAATTATTGAACATTGAAATGGAGTACATTTACTAGAAAGCAGTCGTTTCCGATTTCCTTTGAAATATTTTCAGAAATTCAATAATTATAATACTCTTTTAAAGATCTGTAACTTTGTGAATTATCTATTAATTAACAAAATTATATAAACACACTCAACGTTACAACAAAACATTGTGTTATCATTCAATATGCAAAATAAGCAATTACCCGTACTTTAGACAGCTTCTAACCTAATAGAATATAACATCAGACATCAATTACATCGTCCACCTTGGTAAGGAATAATAGATTTACATTAATACGGGTTGGTCTCTATAATCTGATACTGTAGGTCGGGCCACAATTTACAATTTACTACTATAATAATAATGATTTTCCTGTTAATATTTCTAAAATTATTCAGTACAAATACTTACTACATTTTATTATACTTTATAAGAATTCTTATATTAGATAAAATATAAGTACAATTACTGAGAAGAAAGGGGTCACAATAAATATATTTTAACTGTAGCTTTAAATGAAATTGTTTAAGATTTAAATTAAATTGATATCTTCAATTATATGTAACTATTTTATTTGTTTATTGTAGAATGAATTTGATTTACTTCTAATAAACTAAAGCGATTGAAATTCCCTCATTAAATTTTATTTGATATGCAAATGAAGAAATAGATAGGAAATATGCCCGACTATCATTATTATGTATAATGTCGTCTTTGTATGTGTCAAGCGGATTGAATTAAACATTTTTGATTTTCCTTACACTCTATGTATATATACAATGGAAGTAGGTCATGCAGTATTATGAATAAGAGAGTGATTTATTTTTCTACCATAGTGGTGACTTGACTTGACCTTAAAAAGCACCCTGGTTGTAGAGAAAAATTTTAGTAGTTAAATCCATAATCAGAGTGGGCGCGTAGAGGTTAGTCGATGGCGAGCGCACAATCTCGAAAGATATGTATTATGTCAAACAAAAAATTACTCAGAACACTCAAGAGTCTACGAAGTCTAATATTAATAACACATCAGGGATAACAAAATATAAGTATTTTAATCCTCAAAAAATACCTTTACAGTTACATAATCTTTGCATACATTGCTCTTTGATATTAAAAAAATCGAAGTCGACAGAGTTTAAACACGTAATTTATACTACAGAAGGATTTTATCATTGTTTACTTCGTAGCGTATTTATCAATGAATCTCTTTTCTTTCATTCAGTAACAGTGCACTAATGAAGTTGTTAAAGTAGAGTTGGTAATTTATATACGATTCTATATCTTTTTACACGGTAAATTTCTGAAGACCTTTTCTTTATTATTTAAAATATAAAGTATCCTATTATTAAATAACCGTTTCGTTTACTGCTTGGATACCTTGGAGTGTAGTATAAACGGGATCGATAAACTATAAGTAGTTGTTTTACGATCCATTACACTTTACTGTGTTAAAACAATGCTCTTACTCAGACCTCTCTAGTAATCAATGCTTTAACGTAGGTTTTTAGGTAGGTAGAGCTTTTAGCGCTTATGATATAGACATATCAGTATAAACACAGACATATAATATACACCTTGAGATATTTTTGAAATAAATCAAATAAACATGAGAATATAACTTACGAAATGATCGTAAAGTTATACTCTCACCTTTATATTGTTTATAGTCTAGCTATAATTTTTATCACTATAAATTGATTATAATATGTGAAAAAAATGTACAGGAATAACACGGGCGTAAACCGTAATGATTACAGAAAATATTGATATAATTACAGAAACTGAAATACTTGCTATACGTTACATAAATTTGCCGAATTAGGAATGTAGATATTTCATTATTGATCGATCATTATCTAATATTCTTTATAATTATTCATTAATTTAATTATTTATATACTTTACTAATATTGTCCCAAATAAGAAATATACATAAAAATACTCTCATAGGATTGATATATAATTTCAATGTTTGTTTTAGAAGTGGCACTTGTTGCATTGGGTGGTGCGAGCGCTGCTCTAGTATTGCTGATCGTGATGGCGGGCGTATTTGTGGCACGCAGGCGTAAGAACAGTCCATCTCCTGCGCCATCCCCACCCATACTTGTGTATCCTCCCCATGATATTGCTGGACCATGCTATATGTAAGTATATTTATTAACAATTAATTTATATCGATTAATAGTCTTATAAAATTAATAGTCTCTGTCATGCTTTTTTTAGGCTGTTAATTGTTGTTGTATGGAATTCTCTTGGAAAAATGGAAATAGAAATTTTTATTTTTGAAGCTAGAACAATAAAACGTTTTATTTGGTTAGATTACTAAATACTTTGTCATTATTTGGTGAAGGTCATTATTTTACGCGGACGAAGTCGCGGATACAACTAGTAGTCTTATAAAAATGTCATGATTCTATTATTAATTTTTTTAATTATATAAATATTTTAGATTGGTTTCAAATTCTGTACAGAATTTTGAGTCGAATGTGTTATAGGATATGATGATAATGATAACATTATCATTATCCCATTATCAGTGAGTTGTTAAAAAAATATTTATTGAAACTGATTTAAAAAAGTTTTACTAATCACACTGTTTAGAAAATTTAATTGTTGCGATTACAAACTGTACGGTTATCTTGAACTTTTAAAGTAAGAAACAGGAAATTGTGGTCTTCATAGAGAATAATTATTTTAATTAACGTTTATAAAAATAATATCTACATATATAGAGAAAATGTAGATTTCCGCCGAGTATCGAATTAATTTCATTGGCTTTAAAAGAAAACTTTTTTATTATTTGTGGATTTTTTAAGAAGAAAACGAATAAATTCAATGTATATGTTTGTTATTATTATCAGCAAATCATTTGGCTTTGACATAAGAAAAATTAAAGTCACCATAGTAAAATTACTGCTATTTGTAGTGAGCGTTTCGGTAGGCGCTGCACCTTTTACATTTTATGTGTGTAAGATTAGTTGCAGTTCGTTATTCAGTAATTAACTGAACACAGGCGTATAATCCAATGTTCATTGGCGCTAATATATTTTAATATTCGCGTTCCGATTTCCGTAAAAAGGTCAACGGGGTTCCGTAAAGTAGCACGTGGGTGTTTTGCAAAAACCGTGTATTTGATAATGGTCTCTAATTAACTTAATGATATAAATTTAAATTACCTTTAATTGTATAATTAAGGGTATTTAGAGACGAATATAAACTTGTAAGAGCTTCATTTTGAATTTATTATTTTGTTAAATGTTATTTAGATGGAATAGTGGTGTTCATTTTTTAAACACAACATATTGTATTAGCACAATAAATTAATGGAAACGGCATGGAAAGTACTTAAATTGTTTTTGAGATTAAGAATCTCAACCGAACAGACAAACAGACAAAAGTTCTAATAATCATTATTTTAGATAGTAGCGTTGATACTTTTTCTCGTGTATCGTTCATGTACAGACTGTGATCAGTTACGTTTTTATTATATGTTATTATATATTTATTGTATAAAATTCTATATATAATACCTAAGTGAAAGATGTCACGGTTATAATGAAACCTTTTTTTATTCCCATAATAAACACGCTATAGAATTACTTGATGGAATGCGATAACAATCGTATATATTGACATGATGACGGGTAGGCTCCAATTACATTGCCGAAGCCTCTCGGAAACGTTCCATTTCATTTGCTGGTATAAAAGGCGTAGAAGTATTATAGTTGGTAAACCATAAAATGATCAACTATCCGAAATATATGTTAAAAAGGTAATATAACCTTCTCTTAAGGTTTGGCGCACGTAATACCCCTGGTATTTTAGTAATCCATGGGTTCAGGTAACTGTTTACCATCAGATAGGTCCTATGCTTGCTTGCTGCTGGTATATAGGGGACGGTTACTACTTACTATTAGGTGAACCGTCAGTTTGGTTGTTATTTCCTTTATTAAAAAAAGCTTATTACGTCTAAAAAATGTCTACTAAGAGTTAATAAGACGTCACGTTTTTGAGAAATTCATGTCGCCGTTCATCTTATTAGGTGAAGCAACAACTTCATAGAACCTAAATATAAACAGTAGCATAAAAAACTTTGATTACCGTAAAATTCTTTATTTATCGAAATTAATCGACTTTATGGATTGTAGGCGTAACTATGATATGAAGGTGGACAGCAAATGGTGTTACGTGACGCTACGTAGTAGTAACCTTGTAGCTCTTTCTAGTAATTTAAACCTTATCGATAACCGACAATGAAGTTATCACGTACTACCCAACAAATTTTAATAGCATGTACGTGGGGATTACTTAATGACCATCGTATAACCACATTAAACAATACCATCGTATTTCAGACATGGGTTTTAGAAGTTATAGTTAAGTTATGCTTAAGTTCTAATCCAGTTATTTTATAGTCAACTTTTGGCGCCAAATAGGCCTTCTAAATTTGTACAGTCAATTTGTAAAAACACGCTAATCAAAATCCACGAATATTCACTTAATAATAATAATATAATAAGTTAGTAATAAATGAGCTGTGAGAGAATACTAGTAAACGTATACATATTGTAAAATAAAGTAAAAACAAATCTTTTAAAAGTTAATTTTAACAGATTGTTCTATTTCTGCAATTGTTTATACAGATATTTATTTAAGGTCGGCAATCATTTTTGATAGAATAGTAAATGTGAAATAATGTCATTAATAGACTTCTTTTTACTCTATAATACACAGTACACTTCTTAGTATTTATTATATCCATATAAAAATATTGAATTTCTTGGAATTCTTTACTTATAAACAAAATGACATTACATTTTTTTACTTTCATACATTAGGTATTTGTAACTTACATACAGTTACAGATAATAATTTACCAGCAAAGGAAATACGTAAATACGTACCTATATAGATATCGTCGTAGACAGTGTATTAGTTTATTGGTAAGCAGATATATATGTTTTTGATTTGTACATGAATACTTACCATCCATGTTTATCCACACATTCTCTACCTCTCGCCTTCTCAAATAGAGTATACGCTATTTGTGTCCACGTAGAAATTTTCTTATATTTAATCAACACGTGGATCTATAAATTACAATCAGCTTCATTACATACATTGCACGTAAGAATAATAAAGAATGAGAATTACGTGACGTCATGTCACGTTTCACGTTCTCTAATAACTCAATGAGGTCATTAACCTTAAGGAACTGGGAGTTATTTGTTTTCCTCGTTTGTCTTGTCCACGGAGTTTTTCCACGAATTGGTCAAATAATAAAATGATAAACCTATATACATAATATCTCTGCTCTGCATTCTGTGGGAAAGGGCTTGTTCAGGCTTATTAACAATTTACAATCAACACCATTGTAAATGTTGCTATTTTCAGCTCCTACGGTATCAACTTCATTTGTGTTAAATATAACTGCGTAGATGCATATAGAAACTTAAGTGATTATTAAATGTATTGTTTTGTTGACGCACAACTTGGCACAATCAATCTAATCCATTTAGAAACTTTACTTTTGAAATAATCAAGTCTAAACAAATAAATCGGCAACAAGGGCTGTTAGCTTGTATTGAGCACGAAATATGGAATTAATACATAGTTACTGTATAATTTAAGAGTAGAAACTATGAAATGCAATCGGAGTGACTTACTACAAAGGAGACCGACTAATTCAATCTTCTTTGTTCGATATAGGCGTAATCATTCTCATTATTGTTATCATTTCATAACCATAATGATATAGGTATCTTTAAATATACAGATAAGTATACTTCCTATTGTCCACTTTAGTGTTGTATCTTTTATATTAAAGCTCATTAAATATAATGCGAATACTTATTCTATAAACCGTCTATTAATTCCTCTCGCGTTATCCCTAAGGCTGCCTGGTAGAACAATATCTATCTAGAATATACTAAAAAAGACCGGTTTTTTAAATATTTAATTTTAAATAGAGAATTATGCGGTTAGAAAACAAATACCTAGTGCTTGAAATATATTTATGAATAAAAAATATGTCGATAACAGGTTCTAGGTAATTTTGCATACAATAATTCAATATAACAGAATAATCCAATTCATGTATTCATTTCATATCATTCATTCATGTACATATTTGGGAGAAAAACACACTTATTTTATAACTTTAATATAATATAATAGGTTATTATATATTATGTAATATTATGCATTCTCTTTTATAAAATGTACTTAATTGTTAAATAAACCTAAGAAAGAAAATTATTTAACAACTTTTATGGACGGGTTCTGAGTTGAATCTGAGCACTTAACAAGTATTTACATTATATTAATGTAATGTAATGTAAGCATGTAATTCAAATAAAATACATTAGAATTCCTAATAAATAGAACAGAAATATAAATTACATGATATACCTATATGATAATTGTATATATATATATATATATATACTTCTCTGTAAAGTTATACTATATAGACCAAATTATATTATTGTAACTTATATGACTAACTAATTGATTCGTCAAAATATTACTTAAATTTTTAGTTTACTGTAATTTTAAATTGTTGTCCATGATTATAATCTTACTAAATACATATTTATTTTTATCATAATTTATTTATATTAAGTAAGTATTTCTTCTAACAATAGCTACGACTACAATACAGAAAATACAAGAAGAAATAATAAATATAACATAAAAAGATTTTTCTTCATTAGTAGGTCTAACTCTAACACGTCCACTACTTTCGCAGTAGCTAGACAGTGTTAACTAGCTTGTTGTATCATAAAATGTATTACGTTACACAGTTAATTAGGTCTTACCCTGTCACGAATGAATGTCTTAGAATACAAATTGTTCCACCGCTCGTGGCTGACGCTACAACCTGTAGGTGTGAGTGATTATGATTAATGGATAGCAAAAAAAAGGAATTCTGGCGGATATTTCGCAATTTTATTAGAAAAAGTTTTAGCTTGCATAATTTATTATAGGTAGGTAAAACTTTGGTGATAACAAATAAATACTAGTTGTACAGCTCAGTCTTGTTAGCTTGTTTTCATTGAATAGGCCCCGATACTACTGGTCCGATTTAAAAATTTCTGTTACATTAGAATCTTACATTTTTTATGAATATAGGCGACAGAATATTGGCAAAAACATGTGAAAAATGTACCAAATAAAATCCATATATGGATTCTTTACGGAAATTATTGACAATATAGCAAAATTATGTAGCGCATATTTATAAAGGACATTAATATTAAAGGATGTATATGTGTGTATTAATATTTATATATTTTGGAATTTTTGCTAAATATCTAGTGAAGAATCGTTGTGATGTGATATCAAAAAGAATTGTTTTGAAATTATTATTATTAAATCAGTTGATGTATTTTTCATAATTGATTACAAATTTGAAGTTAGGACAATTGTTGAAATAATGGTAAAAGTAATACTTGACATGCCAACATTTTGAGGAGTATCTCATTGGAATTCAACATCGAAGTGGGCGATCCTACTATCATAATTGTAAATACGATAATTAATATACATTATATTTAAATAGGACGAAAGAAGTTAACTTCTCACTACCTGCTCTCCGGTCATCATCGTTAGGAGAGCTGCGGGAGGTAGCCAGCGTCAGCAGCGCGGACAGTGAGGTGCTGTGCCCCCCTGTACCTCCTCAACTGCGATCAAATTCATTCAGTGAGTACATATATTTAAAGACATACTATTAAAATATATTTGACAGCTAATATAAAAATATAATGCTGTATTTTTTAAAATAAATGAAATGACAAACAACTTGATGATAAGTAGTAACAATCGCCTATATACTCGTACGCCAAAGACAGCGCTACGGATACACGTTATTAGGTGATGCTGATGATGCTGATAAAGATGCTGTGGTAACCCTAATGCGCTAAACCACTCCGCATTCAATTTCACTACCTAATCTAAACCTTCATCTGAACTACTGCTTACAACGCAAGCTGCTTATCAACTAAAACCTTTGTATTAAGTCTTTCTCGGTGTCTATAAATGGATATTTACAAAAGAATTGACTTTGGTCTAGAAGCAGCATTTTTTTAATTTCGTTTATATATTTACATATATAATCGAAATTTAGAAATATAGGAGGATAGATATTAAAGTACTATACGTTCTAATGATAATTATTACCTTAATGTAAATAAACAAATGAACATAAATCAAAGAACCTAGTCGTTACTCTAACCTAAACTAAATATATATTGTACATATTCGAGACAATTTAGAGATACTGTTTCCTAAATTGGTCAACCCAAAACATCATAGTGTTCTTAATTGGGTTATATAATGTACCTGTCCTACCTTTTAGTTGATGTTAAGGTTATAAATAATAAGTATTTAGGGTTAAAATGTCCTTTTTATTACAACATAGTTGGACAGTTATGACGTAATTAAGATAAAGTTCGTCTCTTAATATTTATTAAAATGTACCTAGATGACGGGCACTAAACATTTTTAACCAACTAAAAATTAACGTGGTTTTCAAATGGAATTATTAAATTCTTTTGTGCGTATATTAGCCACCCATGTCCCATCCATGTTTTTATACTATTTCTTTTCTCAGGATTCTTATTACATACATCTTCCCGTAGAATTTCTGGAAGAAAACTTTTATACGGCCACAACAATTAATTTGTCGTGTGGTATAGTGATGCAAATCAGCACGTTCAGTAAAAGATTGTGCGAGTGTACGTTTTGTATAATGACACGTAGGTCACGCAGTACCTCATATATATAGTTTATGTAATTAGTTTAAGCTAGAGTATTCAAGATGTAACAGTTAATAAACAAGTTACACCCTACTGTGTGTGTTTACTCTACCGCTCCTGTCACCACATGGCGACCGTGACAAAGAAGCTGCATAAATGGATCAAGATCAGACTATACTCTGAAGATCTTCGGGCAGCAAAGAGGTATAAATTATTTATCTTCAATATATTGTACGGTGGAAATTAAAGTTCCTAGGCCATCGGTTCCAATATCCTCAAATTGAGGTTCACCGCATACCTGTGCCTAAAAAATTGATTGAAGCATCCATAGATGGAATTATAAAGATTGAATAAAAGGGTGCTAGCGGTCTACAAATGTTGTAGTGATTATTGTGCCGTGATTAGTGTCATTTCTGAAGACATTTTTATACGTGTTTGGTGCAGTGAAAATATAATTTCGGGACATATTAAGTGGTATATAATATTTGATTGTGTATTTAAATTTAAGTCACTTATTTTGAACAGGAAGTAGGCAAACTGTGACAGGCCACTTACACACTTTTTGAAAGAATTTTATATTAGTCTGTATATTTTAAAAATGGCCGCATTTGATTTAAAAGCAGCTTTATTGCTATTACCTATAGTGAATCGGGATGAGGAAATTATAAAAAGCCTTTTAGACGGCATTGAATTTTACAAAACCATCCTCAGGCCTGATGACCATCCCTTACTAATAAATTTTATATTAAAGACGAGACTTTCTAGTTGTGCCAATTAAAATTAAAATCAAACTACGATAATATTAATAATTTAACGGAGGATATAAGAAAAATTCTATTACCAATTAAATCGTATACATTCATTTTAACGCAACTACAAAAATGTAGGCAGGGTAATAGAACAATTTTAGAGTTTGGGGATGAAATTGAAAGGTTGTTTGTTGAATTAACAATTATTTATTGCCCATAAATGAGAATATTGCAATTAGGCAATTTGCATACGGGCTAAACGATAGTAGGTTGACAATGTATATAATATGTAGAAATATATCAAATTTACAAGAAGCTGTCAGATCAGCAATAGAAGAGGAGGAATTCATTCCTAAGAACTTCCAAACGTGTTTAATAAATAAAATAAATTATGACGCACGAGAATTTGATCGTAGAACAAATCAATGTCAAGTGAAGCGTAATAATACTAAGGCGCGTAGTCAGCAAAATACAAAAATGCATAGTAAAGAAGGTCGCGCAGTTTGTTATAGTAAGCATATGAATTACGTCAAAGCGTCAGCTGATAGTAGGAATAGCGATAGAAAGACATCGTTAGATTTTGTTCATGGAAATAAGAATGCCGAAATTTTAGCTTTTAACACAAATAATGTAGGTAAATTTAATTGTTTTAATAAGGATATATTTTTGATAGCAGACTCAGGAGCATCAAGGTCAGTTTTAAAGTATGTGTGGTTAAAAAATTTGCCTTCAATTAAGATCCATAAAGATAACGCTTAATAAAAGGTGTTTGTGGTAATCTAGAGGCAATGGGATTTGTTTACCTGAATCTTGAATTTCAGAAACTTATTTAGACAAAAGTTTTATGTATTTAAAGAATTACAGTGCAGTTCCCATGGTATATTAGGAGAAGATTTTTTAATACAATTTAAAGGTATTATAAATTTTGAATTGGGCTGTTTAAGTGTAAAGCCCCACGGATCACTCGATAGGGTCCGTATACCTTTTCAAAAAAGAGAAAATGGTATAAAATATGTTAATTTTCCTAATAAAAGGAAAACTGATTATATTGTGGAAAATGGAAATTGTGCGAAAAATAGAACAACGGACGAATTATCGAAAATAATTGCAACGTCCGATGAGTTAAAAGAATTAAACTCATGCTGTTCAAGCGTTATTAAGCAAGGTCCAATTAAAAAAATTCATAAATGTTCTCAAGTGAAAATAAAATCTAGTCCATCAAAGATGGTAGGAATTGCTAGAAAATCACAGTTTCGTGTGAAATTAAATATTTGTAATAAGGAGACATTAGGAAAAGTGTTAGGTATGCATAATATGCATGATAATGCGTGCAATGTAGTTCTATCCGGATCTATAATATATTTAAATCAAACGTCTCTATTAACAAAGGTGGGCGTAAATTAATCATTAAGAGAACTTGTAGAGATATGCAAGGATCATAATATTATGGAAGTTATAATTATTAAAAATATGTACAATAAGTCTTAAGTTAATAAGTTTTGTCGGTATATACAGAAATATGATGAGTTTTTACAATTATGTAGGTATACTGTAAAATGTATAGATAAGTATAGTAAGCCAATAAGTACAGATAATGAAGTGAGCATTGTCACATTGGCCAATAATGTAAAGCATAAAATTTCTTAATATTGTTATAGAGTAAAGGCCTAATTTTAATTTTTGGTTACTACTTGTTTAGTAGAAAACAAGATCTGTTAGATGATGACAAATATGTATTAACAATACAATGTAATTATAAAATTTTGTATTTTTTGTACTCAGGTATGATATACCTTGAGAAATTGTTAAATTAATCCTGTAGTGCTGTTTTTTTTTTTGTCTTTTTGTATGTAAATGTTTAAATAATAAAATTGTCTTTGTAATGTTAAACTTTCAGAGGGAGGGGACACCCTCACCATAGACACCCTACTTTTCAGGGGAGGTGTGGTATAGTGATGCAAATCAGCACGTTCAGTAAAAGATTGTGCGAGTGTACGTTTTGTATAATGACACGTAGGTCACGCAGTACCTCATATATATAGTTTATGTAATTAGTTTAAGCTAGAGTATTCAAGATGTAACAGTTAATATACAAGTTACACCCTACTGTGTGTGTTTACTCTCACAACCGCTCCTGTCACCACAGTCGCATTTCTTTTAAAAAATTAATTACACATTGTGTACAAGATGGAAAAAATAAATAATAAAATAAGGTGTTTACTTATTCCATTATTTATTTTTACCACACTATTATCATAAGTATTATTTTTAATAATGAAATAAGTTATTTTAGAACTCTAAAGTTAATAATAATGAACAAATAACGGATTCCAATGTAAAACAAATTTTCCACTAAAATTCGTTTTATTTCAGACTGGTTCTGGTGAAACAAATGGTTTTAAAGTTATCGCATTCGTTTAAAACTCAGCCAGTCCATTTAATTGGTCGTTCATTTTGCAGTCATTAATAAAATGTAAAATAACTTTATTCCTGAGCTAGGCTCAAAAAATACTCAGAGTGAATAAAGTAGTTCAACGGGTAATAATGTTAAAATATATATATATTCCATTCAGTGTGAATTATTGCATTTATATTAATATATAGTTTTCACAACTGCTATCGATTAAAGCCAAAGTAAAAAATTACAGCTATATGAGTATACAGGACTGTTAGCTGTCCATCCGCGTGATATTAGTAGAAATGAAATCGTCATAGCAAGAAGTCGATTGCAGTAAATATGTAAACATCAAAATTAGAAAGTAAGAAAGAAAATATTTAGTGTTGTCTTTTTTATTATTATATTATGTGTATGGGTTGCTTTTACATTTTAATAATTCACATTAATTTTAATCAAAAATATATAGTCTTTAGATGTTCAAATTAATATCATTAGTGTACTTGAAAAGCGACATGAATGAGACTGACACTAATGAGATTTTGAAAGTATTTTTAATATTCAGTCAAAAAAAACGCTATATAACGTGCCTTAGAAAACGGATTCCACTATTGATGCATAGTAAAAAAAATAAAAAAGCAATATTGATGAAATTTTAATGATAAAGATAAATCCTCGAGTGGCGACCACGGACCGGAAGACGCTTAGGCCTTTGGACCGACGATCTGGTCAAGATATTGGATAAGCGCAGGACCGATCGTCGTGGAAACCTATGTCCAGCAGTGGACGTCTTCCGGGCTGCGATGATGATGATGATGATGATGATTTAATGATAAAACCTTATTTTCTGTAATAACAAAAAACCAACTCCCGCTGGAATCATATGGAATGATTGAACGATATCCACAAAGACCCATGGGTACAAGGTATAGATAGGTTTAGATTAATTATTGTTATAGTATTTCGGTACTCGAGATTGCAGTTATAACTAAAGATGTCTCAAAAACAAGCAGTTATAGAAAAAGTTTAAATAAACCTAATGTAACCTATTTTTTGATCGTCAAGTTAGTTATAAAAAAAGATATACGGTTTCTTTAGTATTCTATGTAAAATATATTATTTATAAAATACTTTCATTTAAAAAATACCGAAAGAAAAACTAAGCGTTTGGCATCAGTGACAGTAAGTACTCCTTGTACTACTGAGAATTATTGATATACTGAACTTGCAGGGGACGAAAAATATACATTTATAATATTTTTTTACATTGACAATTATTACACGTGCTCTAGTTTATATATACATTCTCGGTGGTTTAGTGGTTTAACACACCGCTTTACTTCCAATGTTTCCACTTTGGTCAGGGGTTCGATTCCTCGCACACTGCAAACGTTTGTATTCATGCGTATTTACAAAAATACATGTATCTAACTATTTATTTCAGTTGTCTAGTACCCATAACATTAGCTCTGTTTATCGTGGGACTATACCGTATTTATTTATATACGATTTCAAGTTTTTTTATACTATTTGGCACCAAATTTGAAAACAACCCATATCGGGTAATATATATTAAAGAAGTGTAAGGGTTTGAACTTATCGCTTTTACCATTATTCCGTACTTTATGTATGCTTAATATATTTCTGAATGAATAAATAAACGAAATATAAACATCACTTAAGTAAATAAGCAGCATTTTATGTGACTATAGGTGTATTGTTGAATATAAATCATGTCCCTCACAGGGAATTTCTCAGCAGGTACTCGTATGTGCACAGTCTGATTGCAACGTACATAATAAATGTATGGTAATAACAAAGGCATTGCACTGTTAATCATGGCTACTGCATACATAGGCATTATAATAATTATTGAAACAAGAATGTAACTCAGGTTAAATAAACCTAGCAGGGATACTAATGAGAATATTCCAGATAGATGTGCACACAGATGCATAACATATAAACTAATCGAGTTAGGAAAATTCTTTCTTCATTAGATATTACTCGCGGCTTTATCTGGTTTTTTTAGCAAAAAAATATCCTGTGCCCGTACTAAATTTTAGTTTCACATCGAATTTCATACAATTGAATTTAGCCGTTTTAAAGTAAGCAGTAACAAACAGACAGATATAAATTCGCTTTTACGATGTTAGAACGAATATTCGACTTCAAGAAATTTTCATTCTGAACTTGTAATTAAATTGAATCCTTATGTGAAGAAGAATTTGAAGATATTTTATTTAATTGTTCAGTTACAAATTGGCGGTGATTATTAGTATATCTCTGGGCATTTCGCTATATTTATTGGGTACTAGCTGTGACCGCGGTTCACCCGCGTTATTTAAATATAGAAAAGAGCCTGTGTTATTCTGATGTATATTATTGTAAAGTTTCATAAAAATTCGTTCAGTAGTTTTTTCGTGAAATAATAACAAACATCCCTACTTACAACCTTTCGCGTTTATTTATTATTATTAAAATTTATTTACAAATAATATTTTGACTATATCTATCTGGTATCCTTAAAACAATTCTCCTGAAGGACCAGATGGCGTTGTGTGAGCTATAAAAGATAATTTTTTAATTTTTAATGATGACATAACAAAAATTACAATTGTTGTGTCATACAACTAGGCTTCGATCCTGCCAGTATAGTTAATGTTAATGCGTAGACAGTGACATAATAGTATTAATATGCTATGATAACATGTCATTAAATAAAACACCTGGGACGAAAGTTCGAAATTTACCTTAGCAATATTGCCGAAAAGTGACCTTAACCTTGTTACTACGATACGTTAATATTGGTACGTACTAATTATTAGATGGATTGAAAGTACCTACTTATGTAGACATGTCTACAACTGCGCTTATAGTTAATATTGGTATCCTGTCATCACCATTGCAACTATAATACAAAATGAAATAGCCCTTGTTAATGTTGTGGTGAAAGCAACACATTTCACTTGTATATTTGAATCTATCTGTCCCCGCGTCTGAAGTTTTGGTTTTATATTGGTGTTTCTTTCAACGGTGAATGAGTCAGAAATATAAATTGTCACAGGAAGATTTAAATCAGCATGTATGTGACCGAGTAGTTTGTATGAAAGTTAAAAAACATATTTTCACTTTTCATTGTGAATTATATTCAGTTTCTTGAATTCCATCACTGTATTTCCACTTGCTATACGCTTTACGACTAAACCTGTGTATACATTCATAAGTATAGTCTAGTATACTATAGGCGATGTTTAGTGGTATCCGTCAGGCAAACTCCCTTATTACCTATAAAGTTCCGTTGCGTCCTGTTGCTTTTATTTACTTTTTATATCTACTGTATACTGTGGCAGATAGAAAGATAAATAGTGTAACTGCAGAGAAAGTAACTTTATCATACTACAAGACAAACATGATTGCCATTGCTCTATACCAAATATTAAGTAAGAAAGTTTTAAACAGGATTTGTCTCATGTGAATAATAACAAAAATGAAGAAGTGCTAATTACAATCACAGAATATGTTTAGTTATTTTTTATCTTGTAATTGTTATTTCCTTATCTTACATTTGTAACATGTTACTTCATTAATTAGATGTAGAAGAAGGAGCTTTGATAAAAGAAGTGATGGTTTCGTACAGTTTGTCAAAAAATATTTCGTAAATATAATGTATAAAAATATCGTCCTGTATATAAAAATCCATAGATCCATATCTTAAACACCCATAATCATTAAACATCCAACATATATAGGATATGATGAATGTAGCAGTATCAACACCTGATAAATAGATTAAGGTAACTGTTTAATTAATTATTATGTTTAGAAATTAGTTATTGAAAGCATTACTCTATTCAACATACAAGTAAAAGCCTACAAGCATGGATTAACCTGAACAATGTTTTGCTTACCTGTAGTATTAACTCTCGCACGCGAATTGATATTTATGTATTGAGGTAGGTAGTTTGACAAAGAGAAATTATTATTGGATCCTGTACTCTTGTTACACAGTGATTGCTTACGCAAGGAATTTCGTGTTAGATTAAATTTAATTAAGAACTCTGGCGTAGGTAATCTATGCCTATTGATTTTTCTGTCCATATGCTTTTCATTATGAAAGACTATAAAAAGTCATTTATATAACCTATTTCAAACATCAGTCTAACCTATTTCAGTTAACTAGAAGTACATTTACAGGATAAAAGACATGGCACATGTCTTAGTTCTCTGGAATGGAAACGCCTGAGTGGTATCGCGGATGTCACATTATGATGTGATGCCCATAGTGTTGCTCATATATATATATATATGAGCAACACTATGGGCATATATATATATAGAGCATGGTTACCGATTACCATTAGCTAAGTAACTTGCTTGCTATTCTATTTCGCATAAGAAAAGCTGAGCCTAGCCTTTTATGACCTGGTATCATTATAATTAAATCCGTTTATACTACTACTACTACTGATATGAGTCCCAGCAACACATTGCTACGAGTAAATACACTTAGCACAATATAAAGAGATACAGAGACAAATATAGTGGATTAAAGGATAAGTGACGAATGTATACGACAAAAAAAAGGAACGAAAGAATAATACGAAATATAAGTCTCCAAATTGCTACAAAGCTATAAACAATTTCTTTGAAACCTCTCTTCAAACAATAGGGTGCGTAATAGTACACCTATTATGTTGATCTTCGTTCACTGACCACCGCACCTTTCAGACACACCCAGATAATGCGTAACATAAAACAAGTATATATTTTCACAAATCATCATTTTGTAAAATAGTTGACTATATTTCTATTACCAATATATAGGCTACATAAATATTCATTGTAAGCAATATGTTCATTTATTTTTGACATCCTGTTCCGACTTTGATGAGACCACTAATTGTAATGAGATTTGTATTGCGAAATTTAATATTGTGAGAAATCTCTATAGTTAATTTAAGATTTTTCTTCGAAATCTGTTAAAAATTAATTTAATTTAAAAATTATTACTATCATCATCATGATCCTCCCTAAAGAAATCGCTTTAAGATAAGTCTTATTACTAATTTGTTTCATAAAATAACTCTATTTTTTAATTATGTTGTACGAGTATAATACAATAAAGTAATGCAAACAAATCCATTCGCTTTTCAGTATTAAACTGAAGTCTCTATATAATCGTAAGACATTTTTCTGATAAATATATATTTTTTTTCTTCTATATCTGTAAGAGGCAACCTATATATTCAGGTAACACTTTTAATTTAAATATTTGCCACATCACTAAAGTATATAAGCGGATTCCATAAAATTAATTTAATAATATTTTACGCTATTCCTAAATATTATTATAGGTTATTTCTCATGGGAAAGGGTAATGACGGGTTTGCGCATGCAAAACCACACGGAGTTTTTAGTAGTAAGTATAATACGTGGTTTACCGTACATTTAGTTATTAGGCTTATTAAACTTACTGTTCAAGTTATTATCTAAGTAAAATATAATTTGATACCCTGTGGACTGCCTTCATAATCTTACTTAATTCAGCTATTTAGATATTATGCTGTATTAAATTGGATTTATTTAACAAATTAATTTAAGTATTTGTGAATGTATATTATTATATATAGTTACTCACACATACGCTTTTAAATTAATTTGAATATTTTACTTATAAACATGGCATCCGTTTTTTGGGATGCGCGTGAAATAATATTTATTGATTATCTCGAAAAAGAAAAAACAATCAATGGCGCATATTATGCAGTCTTACTGCAGCGTTTAAGCGATGAAATCAAGAACTTTCTTGAAAAGTGTTCTTTCATCACAACAACGCATCAGTCCACACGTGCGTCATTGCGATGGCTAAATTCCATGAGTTGAAGTTCGAATTGCTTCCTTACGCACCCTATTCGCCAGATCTGGCTCCCACTGATTATTTTCTTATTGCAAATTTGAAAAAATGGCTTGGCAGCAAAAGATCGGCAACAATGAAAAGGTTAATAGCTATTTTGAGGACCTTGACGGCTCCTACTATAAAGCGGGTATCGAAGCTATTGAACATCGGGAAAAGTGTATCGACTTGAAAAGAGAATATATTGAAAAATAACAAACACTTTTGCAATTTTTTTACTGTTTTCTTTGTCAGGTCGGGTACTTTTGGGACCGCCCGGGTAAACTATATATAAAATAAATTTTCAATTCACTCTTCTAAAATGAAAAACACTTCATCAAAAACTTTACTTTTACTTATATTAATATATCAATAAAAGACATCAGTGTAATGAGTATTTCTTTTTGTGTATTCTATGTTATATACAAATACGTAAATCTGGTAACATATATTCATTCACTTATAAGTGTACCCATATGACACTATCGGTCCCGTTCGTACGTTTGGTTACTATATCGTCCATCACCAAACAGTGCAACTAAATTTAGATTGCCGCCGATTGGAGTCCACCGGGACATTTGTAGCATTTAGGCAACCTGACAGCTGACCAAATATATGTTACAAACAGTGATTAATGTAATCTATTTCCTTCTCCTGTTAATTATGTTATGGACATAATTTTTTTTATACTACGATGGTGGCAAACTAGCGTATAAACTATCTGATGATAACGCTTACCTTAGTCTATGGATGCCTGAAACACCAGAGATATGTGCGCGATGCCAAACCTGATACTGTACATGTACTTCTTTCCATAAAGTAAATTTGACATAATTTATACAAATAAATATAGTCCTAATCTGATAAAGAAGTTTTACGAAATATTTGAACTGACAGCACTGTTAATTAAACAACCGGTAACTTAATATTAATGCTAGAATATTATTATGTCAAACTTCACAAAAACTAATTGAACTTGCCGAAAATTAATTTTACAAAGTTCTAATACAAAAACTTGATGTAATTTTTTGAACTTTGATTTGGTTATAGAAAATTTATTAAAGTGCCTAATTCATTCGTGTCGCTGTTATATTTTTAAAGTATGGACATGAACAAGAACAGTATTTGCATTAACCACACTCTTAGCAATTGAGATATCTTTATTGCTCTTTGCATAAAGGTGTACAATATATATTATATTATATACAAACTGTGTATTAGTTACGTATATATCTTATGTTTAGTTAAGTTTTATGAACAATTCAATCTAAAAATACCAGTTATGAACAGATCAATGCAATCTATATCGTCCATTCGTATAATAGTATTTTACTATGTTGGAATTTATATCAGTCATCAAAAACAAATAGATTAGACATGTAAATTAATATTAATACACAAAGGTTATAATTCAGAGAGCAAATATTACTAACTGTTAGTAATTCAAGTTGACTGATAGATATTTAAGTTTGCAATAGTAACAAGTCAAACTGCGAACAGAACTGTAAGTACATTAGCATACCATTAAGCTGTTAGTCACGTTATTCAGCATATGTTAGTATTTGCATCATTTATGTACTTTAAGGAGCATAAAGGTGGTGTTTACTGTTAACCTTATTGTATATCATTCATGACATGCAAATACACATAATCTTATAAATAATATATATTGCCAGATAGACCCAAGCTGAGCAGAATTGTAGGTAGATATTTACAATTACTCAAAACGTTTGCATCGTGCTCGAACTTGAATCTGCGACCATCGGAAATAAGATGGTGTGGTAAACGGCTATACCACCAAGACGTTAAGTAATATAATAATAATTATATTGGGTACACGGGGCTCATAAACCCTTCTCTCGACTACAGCATGAGGTTATTCGAGAAGGGTATATTAAGGTTTCTTAAGGGTCGGCAACCAGCACGTGATACCCTGGTGTTTCTCGCATCCATAGACTATGGTAACGGTACGGTTGTGATTTTTATTACAACATATTGTCCGAAAGTATATCATTCTCTAAAAGGCAATATAAAAATGGGACCACGAGAAAATAAAATAAATATTATGACTGTGATGTATTATCACGTTTTAGTATACAATCCTTACAACAACCCACATATAATGTGCTCGTCAAACCCCGTTTTCCGCAAAGTACATAATCGCAAAACATATTGCCTTGGCGGCATGTAGGTAGAGTTGCGGACATGTATTTTAATGGAAACAGTTGTCGTGACATTTCAAAAGTAAAAAAGTGGTTTACACAAATATCACATCATATCTTGCATGTTCTATATATTTGGTAAAGAGAATTTATATTGTATATTTTATAAATATGCGTTTGTAGTAAGTATCCACTGGATATGCAATATTTATCTTATCATACAAAATCTTAGCCTATTAATAGTTCATTTATAGATTAACGAGTTAGTTTAGCATAGTAATATTGCTAGCATCCTGGAAATACTTCCATGTAGACCTAACCTTTTATATGAAATATAGACAATATTCTTTTACCTAAACAAATATTTTTTTTGTAATGAAACTTTTTTATTTTCATTGTTTTTGACTGACAAAGCTACCAATAATGCAAATAATTCACACGACTTCAATTATTTTTTAAATAAATGAAGCCAATATATGTCCTTCTGATACGACCTTTATTGCTTATTATTATATTATTGCAATTGCATTTTGATACATGGAGCAGTTTAGTTGTGAAATAGTTAACTGTGTTATGTCTATTCTTTATTTGCATAGCCAAATTATTGAAAACAAGCAAAATAGATTTATGCATGCCCCATATACATATTTTAGGGGTTAATATAAAATGTATACCTACCCGTACGCGTTCGTATGAAAAAAGTAATAAATTTTCATATCGCGTGACACTAAATCATAACTCAAATTTAAATTACTAAATTTAATCAACTTTGTGTTTTTTGTTGTCTAAAGATTTTTGTGTTAATAGTTACTGAGATGATAGAGGTAGCGACTGGGGAAAACAGTTTACCCATTTTAAAGCATATGTAATTTATAAATTAATAATTTTGCAAAGAATACATATTATATATAGTCTAGGTCTAACCATCATTTGCCATCAGATGAGGTAAGACTAAGCGCAAACCCATTAATAATAATAAAAAAAGTCTAATTTGTATATTATTTGTTTCATTATTAAAAACATTAAGTAAAAAACTCTTACTTACCTTGATTAAATGCTTTTTTTGGTATTATTATTATTATTAATTGCATTTAACATATCTATATAAACCTGCCAGTATAAATAAATAAGCGGAAAAACAGAAGAAAATAGTGATTTTGGTTTTAGAAGCGATTATAGTCGTTTTAATTATGTAAATTTGTGCTAACTGACATTTCATCAATATCATAGGCGATCAACAATAATACTGGTCAACGTGACCGCAACCATATCATTGTCCTCGGTAGATATAAAAAGCATTATTTATGTAGTTCTTTAATATTTATGTACTGAGTCGTATGACAGACTTAATATGGGAATCCATTCTTATGAGCCTATCAGAAACTTCAAACATTATATTAAGATTAATCGTCGTCTATATGCCTCTGTGATTACAGTAGTTTTCTTACTTTAGAATTTGTATCAGAACATTAGCTATTAAGATAGTATTTATACTTTATTAAGCTGCAATCAATATGCACCTAATTTTATTATTAAATTTCTTCTTAATTTGTCATTATTATATTTTTAACTTGTTTGAAAATTTAGAAAACTGTATGAATGATTAAATTATACCTATATTTTAATAATTCATACAGTTTTATAATTAAGCTTAACGTAATTCACACTAATTTTATGTAATTATATTTGTTTTTTCCTTTAGCAAACACAGCTGACCTCGGTGTACTTGACCCGGCGCTATATAAATCGGATTGTCTCGACGAAGATCTCATGTGGCCAGAGGGTCACGTGGTGAGTAAATAATTTAGTTGCTATTCAGCCCAAACTGTATCGATTGAACATAACTTTCGTCTTTCACAATCACTAATCGTAGTGCAGATGATAAGTAGCATATATTGTCTATTATATATATTATTACTATTATACATTATTTGATGCACATAAAAAACTCTCACATTTCTATTACCAAGTGATATGTGCATGCAGATTATTTTTGCAGCTTAACTCTACACTGCGAGTTTGCCGTCATTATCTAGTAGAAAAATATGTAATATACAATACCTCTGTATCATCTACAATCTATTTTACATTTATATTGAGCTTAATTGAGTTAATATTCTATTTCATTGGTATTTTCATAAAGATTCTTCTAATTCTAAAATAGATGATATAAACGAAGTACTAGTAATAGTTAATATATTTTTTCTAAATTATATTCGTACTTGGAGATTTAAAATTTTTGTCAATCAAATTATTAAACATTTGTTATATAATATACCTGTGTTTAATAATTTCAACTTAAAACTTCCTTTTGATCATGAGCATCTATTTAATAAATATATTATTAATGGAAATCGGAAAATCCCTCTAGTACATGAGATAATGGATCCACGATAAGAAAACTATGATAAACCGCTAGTACTTTGTTTTGGCAAAGAAAACAATTTTGACCTTATGTTTATTCTTGGAGTATATGCAGTAGTCTAGTCCGCGAATGCTGTCTAAATACAGACTTCATTCGTTATAATATTATTTATATTTACTTTGTATGATTATTTGAGTAATAGTAAATAATAGGTAGACTATTTAAAAAATAGATTGATATAAGTGCAACCTAACTTACCTATATTGTACACTTTATAGGAATTTTCGAGAAATCTTTTACTTATATGAAACAATAATGCTATTACTATTTGAACTACAAGATGATAAAGATACACCTGTCAAGGTTTTATTAAATATTCATGACCTTTGTATATAAACAGAGTATTTATTATTACTACTTGAATAAGAAGACTTTTATTAGCTGATTTATGAAACCTAGGTAGTTGCATTCAACATTTGTTATGATTTCTGTCAGCTTAAAGTATCTACTAACGGCCGCGCAAAAGAGTCTAACTGTGTCTAACAAAATAGAAAACCCTTGTAATGAAAACCAAAAGTAACCTACGTATTGGCATAATGCGGGTTGTATGTATGTAACCGTTTTTATATGTTATAACATATTTTTGTTATAACATATGCATTGTGCAAAATATTGTAGCTCTTTTTATATAAATCGATGGGACGCCCACGAGTAAAGGGATGTGGGTAATAGCATTTTACGACCGCCTGTACGGGGATAACAGGAGGTGTAAATTGATACGGAATAACGGACTCACATCAGATAGCACTCTAGTAAAATATTTGATCTAAAAGAGTTTTTATTTAGTGCTTAATACTAAATGTTTTAGTTAAAGAGTTAATAAATTTTTATTTGTATTTGAATTAGAGTTATTTATAGTATTCTTAATTTCTAAGTATGTAAGTAGAAAATTATCTTATATTCACGTTACAAACTTTCATAAATTTGTAATTTCGTTAAATTATTCCATTTTTTTCTGAAACAATGAAGATAGTACTCATAATATATGTTATTAAAAATATAGTTACGTTTAATGGTAGAAGTCAATGACCCTCGGTATTTCTATCTCGCTTGGATTCAACAGTACAAGTAATTAATTGGTTTAAGGGGGTCTTCCTATGTGACGGCCTGTTTTTTAGGGATATTTTAGGATTTTTTTTCTACGACCAGTAAATATTTAGAGCTTCAAGTTTTTTATCATTTATTAACACATATTTGGACAGTATAAATATAAAATTTAAGCTAAAAATATTCAGTCAAACTAGAGTTACAGCGCTGGCTTATTGAAAAAAAAAAAAACGGCGTTTTAATTTGTAGGCTTAAAAGCACGGAATGACCTATAATCAAATGAATATAAAAAAAATTGGATTTTTGATAGACATTTGAAATAAAAGTTACAAAAAGGCGTTTTTTTTTTGTTTTTTGCTATAAAAAATCGTAGTTTTGAAAATTTTCGATTGATAATAGTTCATTCCATGCGTTTACATATATTGAGTGTGCCCTGTAAATTTCAAGTAATTCGGTCCAGCCGTTTTGAGATACAATGGAGGAAAGTTTGAAAAACACAGTTTTGAGAAAAACGCGTTTAAAGTTTCAATCAATCGGCGATGCCTGGTCCATAGGTATTCCTTCCTCTTCCTCGTGAAACTCTTTTAAAGCAGATTGTTCAGCTCTTGAGTCAATCCTGGCTTGTTTAACGACCCGTTCTCAATATACGCTTGGGCTTCACGACCAACAGGGCATCCCATAATGACATAACTTTTAAAATTCGGAAAACCTTCATTAAAGATAATAACTGCTAAGTAGCTAGCAATTTCAACAACTTTGGGACCAGAATGAAGATGTTTAACACTCACACGATAAAATAATTTTAAAGCCTAGGCCTCGGAAACTTGATCGCGAAATAGACACGTCACTTGTACAAGTTTTACATATAACTATTTCAGAGATTGCAGCAAATACAGAAACAAACTCCAAAATGCAATATGCGAAATTCGAAGCGATGGGAACAAGTTTTTTGGCCGAAGCTGATGTAAATACCTTGTCATTTTGGTGGGTAAAACGGTTTCCACAAAACTTTCTTTTTTTACTACGACCAGGATGAACATTTCCACTCGTACTTCCTTTCCGTCCACTCATTATGAAAAAAAATAGCTGTTGCTCTCTTCGAAGTTGACCCGGTAATGGTCTAAACTTGTATAAACAAATATATTAATAAAAGGGAGGCCAGGATTATAAAGCCGACGGTACACAATAGGCCCGGTCTCTAACTGCCAAAGTACCGTATTCTAGACATGTTAAGGGAGCAATTTATGAAAAAAAAAAAAACGATTTTTTCAACCCATCACATAGGAAGACCCCCTTAAGAATTTATTCTACAAAAAATATTATCAAAAAATTATTATTTTAGATTAGGTTTGGAATATTATATCAGGTTTGGAAGTAACAAAAGAGAAAATTCTATGGTACGTAATGACCATTACAATAGGTAAAAAAAAAAATAGTAGAATTAAAAACTAAAGTTATTTGCCAAGAAAACATCAATAGTACCTATATAATGACACCAATGGATTCTAAAGTGTGATTCATGAAGTAAATTCAAAATGATATGTAGGCCTAATTGGACATCCATTTTGATTTCCCTAGGGGCGAGTATGGTTCACGCTGAAATACGAATCAAGCACTGAAAGGTTACAAGTGCACATTATGAAAGCAAAACACCTGCCCTCCCGTACTCCGGCACTGGCCAACGCTTGCGATCCTTACATAAAGTAAGTACTTTATTGTTTTATTACTTAATTATTTGTCATCCATTCATACATCCATAATAATATTATTATAATATATTATATTATTAATATAATATAATTATAATCTGAAATCGTATTAAGCAACAGTGGTTACTGTTGCTTAATACGATTTCAGATATTTTGTTAAACCAATATGGATACTTTATAGTATAAAGTATTACTTAATACAATTCTATTTAGTAGATTTTGTGTGACGTGTGGATAAATGTACAGACGGACGGAATGGAGATATAAAAATTCTAAAACACTGTTGTTAATTTTTTTTATGATAAAGTTTTTAATTCCCTAATACACTTTTTAACGAAATTATTTATTATAATTCTGAAACTAAATTATATCTATATATAATACTATTAGTAGCAATAGTACTATTACTATTACATATTTGAATTGCTTGTTATATATCATTAAGCCCGCCTATTCAATATTTTTTGTTATTTTAATACTATATCTCTTAAATAATGTGATATAATTTGCTTCACATAATGAAGTGTCAAACTTTCGAAATGATATATCACATATATATTCAGTAATTTCCAACAATTTCAATGGGTCTTAAAATTTTGTGTGGGACGAATGCGACGGTTAGTTTAATAAAGGAGAGATTTTAAGGTCCAGTGGATCCGAAACCGCAATACAGCTCAGATATATCCGTTTGTTAACCTTATCAAATATAATATTCTATTAGTTAAATGGAAAGGGCATAAATCACAATTATTAATTCATAATCTGTTAATGTTTCAGTTTTAGATTTCGAAAATTTAGGTAATTTTATATCCGATGAAAATAAAATTACCGGTGTTCAAAGTCGAGTATATCTACCCGTGTATCTGTATTTGACAACGTAACTTCCAAACCAAGGGATATACATATTATGATGCTTTTTTATTTGAAAAAAAAACATGATCGAAACATTGCTTAGCTATAATTTATGAAGAACGTTTCAGAGGTACAAATTATCAACTCAGTTTTAAGTTTTACGAAGTGTTATCTGACAACTTAAGTTGAGATTTTTGAAATATTATATTTAATTGTACTTATTAATACTTAGTTCATTGGAATAGCTATAGAAATAGCTGATAGGTTGACAATACCTCTGATGAAGTGACAAATATCGAGTAGTACGTAAGTAGTATCAAGGAGATCACAATGTATTTTATACCCATACATAATTGGTACTATTTCAGCATTCAAACCGAGACACAATTTCAAATACAAGCGGCTATGGAATTAGTTGACATTGACGTAGCCACTCAAATGACTTTCTAAAAAGTCTCCCGTTGGTAGATATAATAATTACATGTACGTCACTTACAACTATGCGTAACCTGCTGACAACTATATTCGATGTAGTTCTGTTTAACATGTTCGTAATGTGAGATAGACATGGTACTGTAAATGGCATAACTAATATTTAGTTAAATCAAGTTGTCTATATTATGTAAGTGATGGAGTCTACCAATGGATTCAGATATATAAATACAGCTTACATTGTTGACTGCAGAATTTACTGCTCTTCGTTATTAATAATTAATATGAATACATGGAACTTTTTTTAGGAAAACAACATTTTATTCCGATTCCGAATAAAATTTCAAACAACTTGTTTTTACATTTAATTAATAGTTTAGATATTTATAGATTGTGAGGATTAATGAAAACATTGTTTATAATAGAAACACTATAAATTTCTATTCATCACATACTTCATCAGTTACCACATACAATTTCATATGCATGCTGACCCAGAATGTTTTTCCGTCAGACTTATTAATTTTTCAACATCATGAATGTTTTAACAAAATGCTATCGGAGTTATTGTTCATTTTTCATAATAATATCGTGAAGCTAATTTCCAGGCTTTAATATTAGACAAACTATTGTGACATAGTGTAGCTATTTAATACTATACTATGTACATCGTATATTCTTTTCATTTCATTCTATTAGACGAGGTTTGTAAGGCGTTTACTTCCATATAGGCTCATTTAGTCGCTCTGGTCACTAGACCAGATATACTAATAAAAAAGCATTATTCCGTTTCGTTAATGAATATGTACAGATTCGCTACAGATACGAAAACGTACCAACAAAGTCAGAAACGAGTCTTAGATATTATACTAACTGTGGCCGTGAACAGGAATAAAGTTTTTCAGTATAATAACTGTCCACGAATGTAGGCATGTTAAACAGGTTCTTTATTATACCATGTGGTATAATGTTAACTTAATTAATTTGCATACTTAAATATTAATACTGTTAATTTATCTGTTAGAATACAACTAATGCCAGACGAGAGACGAGTGCTGCAAACCAAACAGAAGAAGAAGACTTGCAATCCGTTCTTTGATGAAAGTTTTGTTTATCAAGTAAGTCCTTAATGATGAATAAATTAATTAAACTTTCAAGTAAACGCTTTAAAATATTAAAGGAGTGTTTATGTTTGTTACTTTTACTTTACAATTATATCTTATACTGAGACTGCTGAGACATATTTTTATAGTATCAATCTAAATATATATAACTCAAAGGTGACTGACATAGTGATCTATCAACGCACAGCCCAAACCACTGGACGGATCGGGCTGAAATTTGATGCAGGTAGATGTTATGACTTAGGCATCCGCTAAGAAAGGATTTTGATAAATTCCACCCCTAACAGGATAAATTAGCGCGAGCGAGGCCGCGGGCAAAAGCTAGTTTATAATATATATTTTAATAAGAGTACTAATATGTGCTATAAGCACTAAAATGACAAATTTATTATTATAGCAATAGGGTATTATTAAAAAGAATAATCATAATTCTTTAACAATTATATGAGATGTCCCCGGACATCTCATATAACTGATATACAATAAATCCTTAATGAATGGTACAGGATTAACTTAAAAAAAAACAACTACCTAGATTAATTATTCTGCTTATTTAAAATTATAAAAAATAGCAATACATCATAATTTATAGAAAGTATTGTAATTTCTATTCTATTTTAACTTTCTTTTTGAAACAATTGTTTTTTTTAGAAATATTAATGAGTTCGCCGTAATATAACTTTATTTAGTTTGCATAAATGAAATGAAGATTTATAATTATAGTATATTTTTATTTTACCACTACTATCATGTCATTTTGTTCAAATTCCTTATAAAAATATATGCTTAGTCCAAAACGATAAGAGAAGTTTCGAATAAAGTCAAGTCAACTATTAATTGCATCAAAAAACAGCATTAAGGCAAACCTACATATGTATGTTTTACTGTCCTTTAAAATCTAATCTTATAAACATGTATCAAAAAGAATATAATAATGATGACTTTTTATTTATCGACATTGACAAAATTCTCTTCAAATATTTATACATAAATTAACGCGATGGATTCTTTCTATGGAGCTCTGTAACCTGTGACCCTTTTAGCTGGTCCGTTTACTCTTTATTAAAGGGTATTTTAATAGAATTAATAATTACGTTGAACAAATACCACGTCGGCACATTTTGTACGAAATTAACAATTTTAATGGATGTTAAATCAGTCCCTTTAGACTAATCCTCAAAGAAATCTAAGTGCAGGTTTAATAAATATAATTTTAGAAACATGAAAATATATGCAAATAGGATATATATAACTGGGAAACAATTTGCTATAATTTTCGCAGCTAGTTAAGAATGTCCTATATTGTTGATTGATCTGGTTCTAAAGTTACCTATTAGTGTAAAATATTAGACTATAACAATATATTTGTAGGTATAAACGTATTAATTCCGATTTAGGTATTACTTAAAATTTGTTGTCTGGCAATACAAAATATTCAATGTGTACCGAACGGGAAGAAATTTAATTACGTAAATGGACATAGTTATCGACAGTACCTACTCTATACTAATTGGGCTCTCAAGTGCTCTTCTCACTTTAATAATATTAAAGGCATGATTAATTTTATTAAGCCCTTTACACCCTCAAGTTACTGAAATAGCAAGAACTAAGAAGTATTTATAGTTTCCGATGTAGGTATCTATGTTTATTTACAATACCCCTAAGTTCAAGGGAAATATACAAGTTAACGTGTTATAATTACTAGTTACTCATAATTACTGTAACAATGAGAGTATTAAAAAAATCAAAATAAAACAATAAATATGAAACTAATCTTTAAACTACAAATATGTCTCTTTTTAACCTACAGCAATGATAAATTTACACGAATTTTGGTATCCATAGCGATACATTTTGGCAAAATACTTAAGCTACATTTTATTACGAATATAAGATTAGAAAAGGTTAAAATCACAATCAGCAGAGTAATATAAAAATCATCGAAGTATTACATAAATATCACGCAAGCGAAGTCGTGAGAATCAGCTAATGTTCTATAAAGGTGTGAATTGGGTTACCGAGAGTTCAAACAGTACAATACCTTGAAATATTTTCCATAATATTAGAATTTGAGGTAATTTAGTGATATAAAGTAATTTTAAAATAAAACATTTCTGATATAATCTTGTATTAAAAATAATTGTATTTATAATTTGTTTTGCGGCTTTCCTTTATTGTAGGTAGGTAGTCTTTCCTCTCATCCTTATTGTTACTGTTAAAATGATTCTAAGAAGTGTTTATATTAAGTTTGTTTTAAATATTATTTCTCTTCTATTCTATCTCTCTGTAATACAATTCAATATATATTAGTGTAAGACACCGTAAATAAAAAGCTTGCTAATATGACACAATGTTAAGACAATCATGCTTTCTCGTTAAGTATTGTAATAAAAATATAAAATAACTTTTTATGATGTTTCCAAGTAATTTAACTTTCTTCAAGTCGCAATCGCTCTTTGAAAATTACAGAATATTCATTGTTCTTTTGCATATAACTTTATTTATGAATGACCTTTAAACATCTAACTTGGTATATTGTCAGAGATTTGTTTTCAACACCATAAAATAGGACTTGTTCTCAACATATCTGGTTTTCATGTAACAGGATATAGTCATCCTGAATATATTCTTATGATATATTTTATTCATAGAAAACATTATTATTTCTGCCTCTTTTTTATGTTAGATTTGCTAAATGGAAATCAATTTTTGTCAATTGCAATAATACTCTAGTATTGAACTTGTTGTTACATTTACGGTAATTTATACTTACTACTTACTACTGCCTTATACCTTTTGGCCTCATTACCATCATCATGAAGTAATTTTCATGTTATATGATATTATTGTATACGTAGATACATATTGAATTTCCAATTACTTCTTCGCGAATAAATGCTTCCTACATACACTGTCACTTTAATCTGCCACGTTAGATATAAATATGCTCGGCGAAATGTGTGCATGTCAAATATTACGTTCACTATGACGCCTAACCTAACACCGACAGTATATTTTATCAATTGTAAAAGGAAAGAGGTGGAACAAAGCTTTTCACGGATCACAAAACGAACCTTCAAACAAAATCGATCAAATATAGGTAGAATCCTAAATAAATAACTGATACCATACGTTTACTATAAGTATAGAGTCGTGAATCGTCTGTAACTCTATATTTTGATGGAAACCTCGGTAAACTAACTTACTATCGTATTTTCTGATAGTACATTAAAAACTTTAGGCACCAATCCAGACGGAAATGAACCGTCATTTATTTATTCATTTTTCAATCTACATATACAGTTTACTACATAGAGGATGTTAATTATTATTTCTGTTGTGTTCTATCCTGTCATAACAGGACTGACATGATGAGTATTACTTTAGGCACTATATTACCAGTCATGTCATGGCAAATACATAAAAAAACATGTTGATTATTTTAAAACTAGTAATTTACTCGTCGTAGGCAAAATCAAATAGAAATTGATTATCTACTTTTTTAACCTTATCTAGTGCAACGAAAAAAGTCATAATTATATATTCTCTTTATATATTTTATAGTTCATTAGTATAATTTATATAATCATCTTACATAGATAATAAATCAATAATAATGACTAAATTACTTTATTAACAGATTCCACCGGGCAAAGTGGAAGGTCTGACTCTGAAACTATCTGTGCTCGATTTGGGGGGAGTGGGAAAAGGGAAACAGCTTATTGGTCACATTATACTGCCACTGAGTGAGTTGGAGGGAGTCTCGCCTGATGAAGAACCACAGTTATACAAACTTGATATAGAAAAGGTAAAGGCGTAAATTAAATAGATTTCTCTGTTATATTCTTTTTTAGTTATATTTTTTGTAATTTCTTTCATTTGACAGAACATTTACTTGGTATTTCATTGGATTACGTTATTATTTTGATTCTTAATATGTTCTTGGTATCAATTAGTATTTACTATCGAAATCAAATATATGAAGTAAAATATGCTGATTAAAAGTTGAATACAGTTACGATTAATTTTGTTTTTACTTTATATATACACACATACAATAAAAATGTGACATTATCTATGTCCTTGGAAATTAATTAAAAAATTATTTAGAAATCGGATAATATAATTTCAAGTACAAAATCAAATTTTATAATAATTTATGTTTTTCAGGAGTTACAAGAACCTACTTCCGATTTGGGCGAGGTGTTGGTGTCATTGCTTTATAACGAAAATTTACATCGGCTTACCGTCACAGTTATAGAGGCTCGAGCACTTAAGGTGAGATCAGATTCAGCAGATTTTTTTTAATTTGTGTTTACAAATACCTCCCTAAAAGTGAAACATTGAAATCTTATACCATAAAACTGGCATTTAATTACAATAATTTTCTTTAATCTTGAGAATTCTACTAAAAACAAATTCTTACATTTTTTTAAAATTTGCATAAGGTATTATTTATTAAATCTCGTTTTTATTAATTTTAAACTTCTATTAATAAAATTACTTACAAAATTGCTATTTAACATACTGAACAATTAATATAACTTAAAAGTAGCAAGGATTACAAGTCTTGGTAGGTATTAAAAGTTTTGAGATTTGATTTCATGTAGGTCATATCACTTTTATTTTTTTATTGGTTTAGTTTATTGAGAATTTTAATTGTAGTAAATGGTAAACGTATCGAATGATAAACTGTATCGTCAGCTTGACGATACAGGCCCACCTAATGGAAAGCAGTAACCGTCTCCATGCAACACTACGGGCATTACGTTATCAAGTGACACTCTCGATACTATTCACGTATCGTCATTCCAGAGGACTAAAATGTCATGCCTATTATCCTATAATTTCATCATCAATTACTATAAATTTCAAAAGCATTAAAATTTAATACATTCAAACATCTTTTCAAATGTATAATTATGTACTTTGATGTTATTCCTAAACTACATAATTTTTGTCCGTCAAGTAGGACAAAAATTAAATCGATATTTACCTTCCTTATACTGACTGAGGGTATACAGACTCGACAGGCACGTTCCATTTTTGCATAATAAACTGTTTTGTCATATTTTTCGTCGTGTTGTTCGTTCCCCTGTTATAATATTAATAATTTCCGCTTCTTTAAGTCACCTATGTATATTTTAGTAAATATTTTACTATGATGACATAGATGTACTTTAGTGTCCAGTTTCTACTGAATAAGTACATATTAGAGTTATATATATATTATTAGTTCTATTACTTCCAGTTGTTACAACTAATGTAAACGTAATGAAAATACATTCCCAGAATGGCGTTTGAATATAGAATAAATGAATAAATTAAAACTTCATAATATTTTAAACGTGTAATCATAGATAAGAAAATATATACTTGAACTTTAAAATCTACATTAATAATAATAATCACCATAATAATCATGAACACCCCATTCACCCGACATTAATGAGCGTAGCTTTTGCAGTAAAAGATGTAGATACTCAAGATACTAACTTCACAATATCCAAATTAACACAGTTCATATTTCTAATCTAATAGTATCATCATCCATAAATACTATGTTAAAGTTAGAAGAAATTTTTAAATAGATAATAATGACACTTTGTAGGCAGTAATCAAAATGAAGCGAGTACGTAGTAAATTAGGTAATCAAAATGTTCAATTATTGATGAGATTTAATAATTTATTTTACGCCTCGACATAATCTCTTTTAATCAAAATCCATTCTGGGGATGAAATCGTTATTAATTTAATTACATATCTCCCCATGAAAACGTAGAATGTAGACGAGTATTTAATTTGTGATGCTGATACATTCACCTATTTAAATAATGCTCATATAAATAATTATTGCGTTTAATGTAGAATTACTCAGACATCAATTTTATTCTTTTCAAATATCCTTTATAGAAAACAACGATAAGGAAGAAACAATACTAAGCGCTTGATTAAAGTTTAAATGTTTGATTAGTCTATTAATACTAACTCTGATGGATTTTTATTGACAATATTTCCTCGGCGTAACAGTATGTTTGTTAATCTCCCGATATATAATTGAAATGTGCAGATAATTTACATTTGTAATGATGAACTTGTGAAAGCGGGGTGTATGAGGAAACTGTTCATGAGTGCTCGTATTCTACTTTCTAAGGAAGCCGCCTATCTGTCTTTGGACTTTTTTTCATTTGCACAAAGCCAATCTATATGGTGAATTTCAGCCGACTAAGAGCATGTTACTAAAAATTAAATAAACATTTGTTTAGTTGGACCCGTCCTCAAACAAGCGTGAGATGGTGGTCCGAGTAACGCAAGAACGTGCGTGTCGTGGAGTACGCGCGCGTCGCACTGCCGCCGTTGAAGTGGGAGACGATGGCAGCGCTTTGGTCTCCGAGTGCTTCCACTTCAGGCTACGAGCTGATGAATTGCACACTACCAGTGTTACAGTGCAAGCTTTGCAACCACACTCTGTGTATGCTAAAGGTAGGTTCGTTTATTAAGAATTTTTTTTATATTATATTAAAATTTATCACGTACCTAAAAGTTTCTTATTAGTTGAAACAATAATATAAAAAAAAACTATACTGACTATTATTTCGAAAGTTTATTGATCCTGTGAAGAATGTATGGAATGAATTTGTCTGCTTTTCTTTAGATATATTTTAATTGGATAGTAGACGGGATAGATTTATCATTGTGTTTAACTAAGTTTAGTTCATTAATATTATCTATTTAACTGGTTGTGTTCGTAAAATAAATTTTATACGATAAGTCAGATTAGAATTTATGACTGACAATAAGGTTATAAGTCACGGTGGCAATGCAAGGTATAAGGAATACACTTGAATTATTATTAATTTAACTTCAAACCAATTAACTCTCCACCGACCATGCCATCACTGAACCAAATTAATCCGAGAGGTACTCGTAGTGGTAACCTTGTTCCCGGCTGTCGGAGTCCAATTATGTTCGCCAAACTATATTCCATTTTCCAGAATGAATACAATCAGTCTTGCAGCCTCTGCTTTTAACAGTTCTTTTGAGTTGACAGTTGATTTTATTATCAAAATAAATTCTTACACGACTACTAAGCGAATAATGGTAATATCGCTAGCAAAACCTCACAATTCAAGTTATTATCTGCTCAACAAAATAAACATGACGGTCGTAAAACGCCGTTCCGTCGAAATGAAAAAACGTTTTAACCCAACGATATAGGCATCATAAAGGATTCATCACAAGGATTTAGGTATAAGAATTTATTTAGATTTTAATGGCAGAGAACATTACGATGCCCCTGATGGTATGTGGTAACCGTCACCTATATACATGAACAGCACTGCAGTCATCACGTCATTTGTCGCCCGTGATACCAATCCTGCAATTATTTAACTTAATTATTATATTTATTCTGCAATTTCACTGCCTTATGCCTTCAACCAATATTCAGTTTATAAAGCAAAGCTAATTAGGCATCTGAAACAACTAAGACTGGGGTACCCACGCAGACGACTTTTTAGTCTATCTCGGGGATAATTATATAGAGGTACATCACCCCTCTATTACTTTCTAAAATATACCTATATGTTCACTTTAGCGTGATTATAATAATCCCATGTAATATTTCACGAACGTTATATAGCTAATTATTATAATCTTTACAGAGACAGACAGGTATGTAAATTTATTCTAATGTTGAGTAACTACGTACCTATTTAATATTGTAATTTAATTTCGTTTCTAATGCACCCGTGTCTTCCTTGATGTGGGTGTTCTGTAGATTAGATTCCTCAATGTCACTTACATGTTTTCAACAATTCATGAGAATCTCTTTAACTATGCCACCCAGTCTAAGATAAGATACTTATCAAACTCATCTTGCTTTATAGATATAATTATGTAAGTAAAGTATATATTTAGTAACAAAAATATTGTAAATATTCTTACTTATGAATGGAAGTCTTTTCTCCTAGAAAAAGACTTCCATTCATAAGTAAGATCATACATGTCGTTGTTTGCTATTTTTAGTTATAAAGTAAGAAAAACAGAAAGTTATAATATAGTCTTCTATTGCTATGCTGTTTAAATTGGTTTCCGCCTGACACAAACATCTTGTTTCTTTATTTATTTTGTCTTAGATAGGTACGGACGGCTTGGCCATCACCCTTGACAGCATAAAAAATATATAACTAAATCTAAAACTCTTCACAAGAAAACCATAACAGCAAAATTCTTTTAAATTAGAGGGAGAATATGATGGCGAAATACGTTGAATTTGTATTAAGATTGGATAGAATATAACATATCACAAATTCATAACAATAACGTTAGATTATTTCTTGTAAAAGGAACCAAATTTATTACAAAATTGAAATAAACATAAATGGAACTTCTGAAGATATCACGCATTATTTGAAGTCGTTGTAAAATACTAATGTTTCGAATTTATGTAATATAAAATTGGATAAAATATATATCACGCCTCTCTGAACCTACACTCTAGACACCTGCTGAATTTATATTGAAACTTTGAAAAGAGCTCGCAAACATTTCGATTAGTAGTACCAAAAGTATATACAAGCGAGGCTGAAAATAAATTTAATGGAATTCACCCCTTCAGGTATACATATACTGTGGTTGTTTAAGTTTATCGCGATTAGCAAACATTGTGGCGTTTGCTTTGCGAAGCAGTTAAATCCACTTGGAATAATATTTAGATTTCTGTGAAATCCCTAAAGGTATTCGGGATTTCCCATTGCGTTGGAACTATTATAAATATATGATACATTTTACGATAATATATTTATGGTGGAAAGTAGGTATATTGAAAACTAATTCTATTTCATATTATATATACTACTTCCTTTAAATTAGGAAAATTCCGCTTTATATGTACATATATGTAGTAAACAAATAAAGAAGGTGTTCTTCTATTTATTTTACTAACAAAAACTTTATTTATATGTGCCTTTTATTATTTTAAATTAACTACAAGAAAAAGACAAAACTAAATACATATAAAAAAAAACGGAAAATATGTGTTTAAAAATATGTATGTGTTCTATAAGAGTCATGAACTTGAAAAAAAAAATTGAGGCAGCGTGTGTTTTCCAGTATAATAAAACTACAGTAAATTATTTTAAATATAAAATTATTATAATAAAGAAGAATATATTGAAAAATAAAGTTTCCTTTTCCGTAACGAGCATGAAGTAAACATATAGACAAAAGATAAGCAATTTGTGTACAAAAACAACAATAATTCAGCTCAAACCCAATTTCCTACAAATACAATTACATGAAGCTTGAAATACTCCATATGGGTTGGAAAATATAAAAGCAAATTACGTAAATTGATACTTACTGTATCAGTACCTTTATAGCGGTTACAAAAAGGAGAAAATGAAAACAGTATACGTGCCAGTCTCGACAAAGGCTTTTGCTTATGAGAGGCATTGAATGGAAAAAACTTTTGCACGTAGTAAACGAAATAAAATCCCTTGATGAAAATACGATATAAATATTTATAACCGAACATTTATATATTTCACTCGTAGAAAAATGTTCTATACGACTAAACTGTAGTACCTACTACATGGCTCTCCTGATAGTGATTTGTTGTTTTTATTTATTTTATTTTAGTTAGTTATCTATTTGGTACCACGTACCACTCATGTTCTGAAATGCGTATAAATGCTCTTTTAATACATTTCCTGAATTCATACATATTAAATTTACTTTTATTTTGCTTTTTGAAATAATTATTTACTCTTTTATATATATACCAAAAATATAAATTTATACTCTACATTTGTTCCGAATATTCAGGTAATTGTGTCTATTCGGAATCGTATATTTTACTTTGATATGCTTTACATTTAATTGGTATAATAATTTTTAACTCGGTCAATAATATCAACTTGTTATAAAGGAAAAAATAAAATAACAATAACATGTTGTTTGTGAACCAAGGAAAACTTACATTGTTACTCTTTTAGAACAAAGTCTTAGTAACGATGCAAAGGCGTAATAACGATGCTACGGGTCAACGTCGATATATACATATATATTTTAGTACATACACATAATATATAGGTATTTACGTATGTAGGTATATATAATAGTTAACACGATTATTTACATTACACAGCATTACCGGCAAAGTATTAACATATAATTAAATTTATATGAAATGATAATTATATGATGTGAGTCATAACGAATTAATTATAATTATACATATTTATTTTTATTATTTACGTTTTCTTAAATGTTTGTTTCAGACCGACTTCTCGGAAAGTTCGTCCTAGGGTCATACATGTTTGCTAGAGGTCGTGCATTGCAGCATTGGAACTCCGCACTTGCCTCGCCTATGGAACAAGTCCAACAATGGCACCCACTGACTCATTAAACCCAACAAAAACGGCCACAATCTATGTACAACTGATTATTGACGTAAATATATTAGATGTAAGGCTATTCCATTTTGGAAGTATTATACATACATATACTATACGTATAACGTCTCTAAAATTATCAATCAAACTATGAACTATATTAATATGTATCTCAAAGTTTAATGAAATGTATTTATCTTAATGTGCACAAATAACATATTTGCTATATTATAAATATGGGTTTTGTTATAATATCAACATCATGTCTTATTTAATAATAAGCACAATTACTCTATTGAATGATAAATAAAACACTTATATTTTTGTAATTGGACTTTACAAAATATAATATTCTTATCTGTGTTTTATTGTAAGCCATTTAACTAAAAACATATGAAATTTGAAGTAAATCACTTAATTTAATGTTCTAAACGAAATTAGAGCCACACTATAAAATATTATATTACTCGGATACATTTTTTTGGACAACATAATGTCTTTTAGAAGAAGTCGAGAGTAAACAAGCCGTACTAAATTATTAAAAACCTACTTACAGTTAAATTAAGATATTAAATAGTATTATTTATACCACGTACAAACATTTATTTATCTATCTTTATATCAACCACTTCCATATGGAGTAGAGAAAAGATGAATAGAAATCGTATTATTTCGTAACACTGTGGATGCAATTACAGAAAATATAATTATAATAATGAAAAACCACATGCACCAGTTTTAAACATTTCTACTTACCACATAACTAATCCATTTCTACTAATTTATTTTTATTCTTATTATCTGAAGTTTATTGTTACTTCCTGTACTTTAATGTAATTTCTGTACTAAAATAAGATTTAAATTGTAAGTTATTTACATTGGTACAATAAAATAACTTAATGTTTCCCTTTATGAATTATTTGAGATATAAGATATACTTAAAACTAATAATTATATATATAAATGTTTAATAGATAATAAATATGCCAATATTAATTATATACACGTATGTAGTAAGTATAAACTCGATATTGTGCAACCGAAATCAATAAAATAAAAGAATGAACACCAAATAGGTGAAAAATATGTTTTATTAAATCATACCATGATTCCTACTTGGAAATAAATTTGCTATTGTACGTATTTTTCACACGATTCAGACCGAAAAACGATGCACTCATCTCAACGTAAGTATGAATAAAAAATAATATCAGAGATTAAAAACAGGGTAGGCACTAAAACATCTTTTAAAAATAGAAATATTAAATAATCATAATTCATATTTAATAAATAAATAACTTTTTAATAGTGCTTATACTTATTAAAGTATAAGCACTTTTAAAAAGTTATTTATTTAGACCGCTATACATTCTTTAAGTTTGAGCATTACGTCTTAGTCGTCCGGAACGACAATGCATGAGAATGCTACGGGCTTTACACGAGGACGTTATGTCTCTTCGTTATCATGGGAAAAAACGCCGAGGCCATGAAAGTAATTTTTCAATCGACCGCGTCCTAACAGACCTCTTCTTTCAAACTAAGTCAATATTTGATAGATTTAATAAAGGAAATTTAATTTTTATATTATAAAGGAGCAGTTAGATAATAGAGACATTTTCTAACTGCTCCTTTATAATATAAGAATGAAATTTCCTTTATTAAATTTATCAAATATTGACTTGATCACAAAACAAGCAGAATACTATACATTGCTTAATAATTTAAGTAAATATATATATACATTACAAATACATATATTTCGTATCACATGAAACTTATGGATTGTAATATAGAGAAACCTTCTTGTAAACATCGAGACTTATGTCAATAGATAAATGGGTCTATTTATAACTGGTTATTAGGAAGTTTTAGAGTAATAAGACGGTATAAAGTCCGAACTATGGTTCGTCGTTTCTTGTTTGAAAATTATAAACCGCAAGTCAGCTTTAAATTTGAAGTCTTAATACCTCTGATGCTTAGGGTTTTTGTTTATATTTTTATACCTCAGTACAGAGTAATGTAACTTGCTATATTATTGTAAAATGAAACGAAAGTGCAATAATCTTTAAAAACAATAATTATCTCTAATAATATGTACCTATGAAAAAATATTTTGATTAAATATAAGTTATATTACATAGCAGATTGGCAGTAATTTATATGTTACTCGTATATTACATGTACTTACATGTAAAGAGACTAATTTTACTACTGTATGCTGAAGAAGCTAGAGTATATAAATATAGAAGCTATGAAATTCTCATATATATATTTTTTACAAACAGAAATATTCAATTTTTATGCTTTACTTATCTTTTTCCCCGTTTTTAGTTTTTCACTTTAATTCCATAGCTGAACCCATTCCACTAATCGTACATATATACAGATGTGACGCATCAAGTATCAACAACAAGGTATATGCGGATGATTGATGGATGTTGGAATTCATTCTTAAAAGATGAACGCTGACAGGAATAGAAGCTCGTTAGACATGGACCATGGAAGAGTACAATTTTTATTTTTAAAAACGATTTTTAGTACAAGTGTTAATCGCCCTTGTTCACTCTGTACACTCTTCCTTAAGTTACTTCTAAAAAGATGTTTAGCACTAATCATCATAATTTGATATAAATATAATAAAAACTCATATACGCCAGTACCTCTGAATTTCAGACTGCAAACAGTTTGCATTGTAAGCTCTTTTCGGGTTGAAAAGATAAGGTATAGTAGTAAAATTACAGCATACAGTTATTAAGTATGATGTTTTAGTCCTTGCAGAATTGCAAAGCATGAGCGGCACATGATCATATCCGTGGTGGACATGTATAATATATACGATGGTTACCATTTACCATCTAATGAGCCGTCAGCTCGTGTCAATGTAATTATATACAAAAAGACTCGATAAGATAACTAATTCCTTCAATTTTGACATACAACCCTTAAAATTACCACCACTGTAAAGCTCTTAGTAAATAATTTTCTCTCAAGTATCAGCAATTATTCCATAATAAATGGAAGCATGACAAAGTAGAAATTAATGCTACAACATAAATTGAAATAGTTTACTGTATGTTAGTTACACATCCAAAACAAGCCACACGTAATTTCTCACAGTACTCAATTTAAGCCTGACGTTGATTCTGTTACTGGAATAAACAGCACAAAACAAACTTAATTAATGGCATGTCAGCTGATTTTAATGGGTACACTATCAACTCTGGTACGTATTGCTGTCAATCACTACAGTTTCTTTTGTTACATAGTATATATGTATATATGTAAATATTGTGATGTAGAAAGGAAAACATGTAGTTATGTGGACTATAATATTACTATTATGTATTTACATACAGAAGATCCTTTCAAAAATATTAACGTCATTTTCATCGCATTTTGTATGTATTAGAAATACATAGAAGAAAATTTATACAATTTGATCCTAAAACATTTACACGTTTAGATATACATGTAAATTTTTTAAGATACATAATAAGATTTTAAAATCAGTTAATGTATAAAATTCACTATAAATAGACGTTGAATAAACAGTTAAAATTAATAATTTTCTTTTGTGGACAACACGGAAGTAAAAACTATATATTATATTTAGTTATATATAGTTACTATATATTATTTATAGTTTATAACTATATATTATATTTAATTTTAAATATTCTAAAGATTGGATGATTGAGAGAATGAATAATTAAAATTTTGTGCCATAAAAAATAAATTAGTCTTAATAAATTTGGAATGGGATTTCTTTCTACTAATAAAATATGAATTCAAATCAATAATTTTGGATATTTTAAACGAATAAATCCAAAAAGAATTCTGAAATTTGTATAGATGATCACAAAATGAAAGTAAGAACTGTTAATTACAAATTCACGAAGTTTTGTACAAGTTTTCATTTATTTTTCATAAAATACAATAATATAATACTAATACTAATATAGAATTAATTACCTATTTTTGACATTCAGTTCAAAAACTAAATCGTCGAAATTAATTACGAATTACTGACAATATTACTTAGAATATATAGAAATAAAATACAATCAAATTGAGATCCTCCTTCTATTCAAATTCGTTTGAAAATAGAAATGTTGAGAAAAGGCTTTGTCTGAAAACTGCTCAAAGCTCTATGAATAGGCATATAGTAAATGAGATATTCTAAATAAGATTATGGGTAACAGTATCAGAAAAGGCCACAATTCATTAGCGTTTTTGTTGGACCTTCTTAGAAGAAAGCTAAATAACACAATTGAATATTTAACGTATTATACTGACCTTTATTGTCTACCCCGGCTAAATATCCTCAAATGTTGTTTCGTATACAGAAATAGAATACAGGTCTTCATTTTCCTTAAGATAAATATAAACAGTAGTTAAGCCCGAGACATATGCGGCTTGCCACGCAATGTTTATCCTTCTAGATTTGTTATCTAACTACAGCAACCAGGGCTGTTAGCAGATTAAACTATATAAAAGGCTACTGTAACACATTATACAATAATTTACATATTATCTATACATATAAATAAAATTAGAGTGTCTGTTTGTAATATTGAAATAATAGTTTTTTACTACATGCATATAAATATGGTACATACAACAAAATAATATTTTACAATTTTTGTCTATCTGTCTGTTTGTTTATTCCGGCTAAACTCTGAAATGGCTGGACCTATTTTGCCAGGAGTTTTTTCGGTAGATATCTGATGTAATAAGGAGTAACTTAGGCTACTTCAATTTTAGATTATAATGCATGTCTTTGTATTTTTTGTTTTATCTATTTTATTTATAAAACTGAAATGGTAAACTTATCGCTTACATAATGGTATGCGAACACAGAGTCTATCTCAGTGATGGTCAGAGTTCTAAAATGAAGCAGAACTTAATGTATTAAAGTACTGATAGAAATACGGCATTATTATTATAAATATAGACATAAATAATATACATACAAAACACTATTATGCTATGCCTGTAGTGCCCCACCAATACGTAGCCAATACGTGATGATGAAGGAGGATTAAAATATTATATCTCTGAAAACTGCAAAGTAAGAATAACGCAGAATGAAAAAAGTCTTTGTAATAAGTTTACCACGGTAAATAATTAAGCTTCAGTGACGTTACGCACATTACAATTATTGACAGGTATAGACCAAGACACAGCTATATCAAGCAAGTTAAAGAAAAAGTTGGAGTCGTGTCGTATCAACAGCTAAAAAGACTGATAGAAAATCGTGGAAGGTGGCGGGAGCTCTTCCGTCAAGAGCACAGCTCTTAAATTATAAATGAATGAATAATAGGTATAAAAACAGAAGATGCTTTTAATTAAGACATTAAAGTGCGAAGAGTAGATACAATATAATATTTTATATAATCATGACATGTAGGGATTACGTGGTCGATTAATCTATAAATAATAATATTTTGCAGTAGACTTGATATTATAGTCAAAAAGTAAAACCATTGTGGAAACCATAATCGTTGCTGAAATTTATTTATAAATAGGTAGATGTTTAACTTATTTTACACATAAGTTACTTTTAAATAATAAAAATGTTCGATGCATTTCCTTAAAATTAAATAAAACATTGTTGTGATTGATTAACGTTTAAAAATAATAAGATTTCGTATGAACATTTCAGGGACAAACCCCTTGTTGTGTTCACTTATTTGTTATTTATGTCTTCTTGTATGTAAGTTGTTATCGACGTAATATCGGCTCGTTAGCCATAGCTCCACGTCTTTACTCCGCGGCGCTTGCGCAGGGACTCCCTTCCCTCTTGCGCACGGCGGTATGTACGCTCGGCTCGAGATATAGATAATAAACTGCTAGTATAAATAATTATAATTATTTCCACATACACTACATCTCTCTCCTTTTTAAGTTTATTTTCTTTTCAAGCATGAATCAATCCACTCTATTAGGTATTTGTTCCTTGGAGGCATGTGTGCTACGTTACACCGATAGTGGACTCATTTTGACACTATACTGCCACACATAAGCCGAATGCCTCTAGTGCGATTGGCCTTTCCAGCGTAACCAGCACCGTGATTTTTCCTCGTAAATCTTTTGAATATAAATTACATTTATATATTAACTCCAATTTACTCTCTGTTTCACATACTTCACCTTTCTTCTTTTATATTTGTTTTCATATAATCGTTATTCCACTTTGTTATTGTATAATATTATGTAAGATTAGTATAAAGCACTTCTGAAAAATGTTGTAAGTTTATGACCAGAATATCTCTATCACAGTAGTCACTACTTTATATTTTGTAGGTTTAAGGTAAATACTTATATTTTTTTTTCCATTATATCTGTCTCATACAATGTGTTATTTACATGTAGTATTTTTCTTTATCATGTACATTTGAAAACTGATTATCTAAAACATAATCTGGAATTTCTTCAAAACTCCCCACTATTTATACCAGAATATTATTATTATATCAAGAGTTGCATCAACAATTGCAAACGACTTTCCACTATATTCTGTCTACACATCTGATATCAGTCCATGTAGTATTAATTGGGTATAACTATAACCATTCTTCATCGTACAAAATTATCTTTTGATCACCTGCATTAATTCAGTGCTAAAATATTAGGAAAGGTTGTCAGACCAGTCTTGGATGCGATCGACATATACCAATATATCACCACAGCGACTCTATTTACTCCAGCAATCGTCAATTATATTAGTTATAGAAATTATATTTTCGACCAAAATTAATTTGTGTCCTTATGACTTTTGATTTATAATATTTTACTGAATCCGCTCCATTTCACTCCGATAATTAATATGCATTAAAACTGGCAATTTTTTATTACTTATATTCAACCGCAATTTAATGCAACATTCTATCAATTTACACTTTAATGAATAGGACACCATTCATCAATACACAATACAATGCTTGATGACCCCGCCAAAGACAATTTAACAAAACTGGACGTTAATACGCAATTTAATGCTTAACGACCCAGCCAACGCAATTTAATGCAACCTGTCCGCCAATACGCAATTTAATGCTTGACGGCCCAGTCCAACGCAATTTAATGCAATCTGTCCATCAGTTCGCAATTTAATGCCTGATGGCCCAGCCAACGCAATTTAATGCAACCTGTCCGCCAATACGCAATTTAATGCTTGACGGCCCAGTCCAACGCAATTTAATGCAATCTGTCCATCAGTTCGCAATTTAATGCCTGATGGCCCAGCCAACGCAATTTAATGCTATCTGTCCATCAGTTCGCAATTTAATGCCTGATGGCCCAGCCAACGCAATTTAATGCAACCTGTCCGTCAATACGCAATTTAATGCTTGACGGCCCATAGTATATCTGTATCCTTTTTTTTAGAAAAATGTCCTTTATTAAATATCAATGCCATTGTCACCGTCATTATAATTCCATTGAACTTCTTAATTCATCCTCTTTAAGTATTGGTTATTAGTATTATGCTCATAGTTTTTCTTCCTTTGCTAATTTCTTTAAGGTCATTGAGCCAATAGTCACTTTATAATGCAAATCATGAACTCCTGCAAAACACCAAATTTTATAATTATAGCACAATTAAACGCCACTCTTATCCATTTAATTTTCACAATATATACATTTATGACTACTAATATTAAACATATTTCAGATTTATTTAAAATCCACAATGAATGTCAGTAAATAATTCTAATCTAAAGTATAGGAATACTAATAGTATTCAGAACTATTTTTTTCCAATAATGTATCGTCAGTAATTGTTACTATCATGCATCATGGTTTACAAATTATCTATAATAATAATAATATTGTGCAGTTATAATATAACGCACCTCATTCACAATAATATACCTCGTATATAACGACTTATATGATTTAACTAATTCTTTGTAATCCCTTGGAGTTTCCATAAGAATCGATGTAATATATACCTTTACACTGCGATATTATTATTATTTTTTTTAATTTGGAAAAACACCTCTTTATAAGGAATTCTCTTAACCCAAAACCTTTATATAATGTTCCCACCAATGGTATGACTCTAACTCTACTTATCTCTTATAATGTGATTCATGTCAGGACATGTTTCGACGTACTTTTGTTCGTAGACCAATAATTGGTGTTCGATGGAAAGTAATGTAAAGTTTTGTAAACACTGCTGCTCGTCACTATTGTTAAAGATTCAAGTTGAAATGGCTTAGACACCTTTTTATAACGAAGTTTAGACCAACGTACCTTCAACATAATAAATCTCATCAAAATTACTTGATATACTACGTATATATATATATATATTTTTTTTTTTTTCGATTTGTTTTATCGAGGTTGCACTGTAGTAAGTATGTAAAAGTTAAAACACGCTAATTTGTCTAAGCTACCCTGCAATGCGGCCAAAGTATTTAGAGAGCGACCAACACCAGTACTATGACGATAAACAAATACATGTATATATTTTACAACTACTACAATGAAGTAGGTATCATTTCCTATTAGCTATCTCAAAACTCAAAACCACATTAATACAGAAATATTTCGCGTATCGCAACACTACACAACTCCAGCCGCAACTGAAATTAACTGTCAATTAAAAATGACTCCCCATCGCATCCAACATCCCCGTCACATTCATATAATAAGCTGAGCGCTGTCTGCATGTGATCACAAAACAAATTCTAATCCATTCCACAGCTACTAAATGCGGTACATTAATGCAATTATGGCTATTATTCCTATTATTCAAGCTTCTTTAAATAAAGATATATTCATAATCTATTCCATGTTCCCGAAACTTCAAAGAATATAAAAAACATTTTTTTTTCCACTACTAATAACCCCTTAAACTCATCCTCATAATGCATTAGGCGAGTAGGTACAATAATTCAGAACTTAATAGTAGTTCTATTTCATGTAACCATTATTGTGCAATTTCTAATTTACTGGTATTTTTAAATTAGAGAGAATCTTAAATATGTTTCCATAATGACATACTCACCACCACTGTACTATTCTATAGCTTATTATTAAAAGTTAATCACTGTCATTGCTGTAAAAATAATAGAATAAACTATATACATACATATATTCGGTATATTTTTCTCGTTCCAGTGTTATGACTATAGAAACCACATTAAATACAGAAACAGCATATGTACCTTACATCCGACCATAACTAGCGACACACTTCCTCGCAATATAATAGTCGGCATCTGTCTTGAATACGTGGTTTTTTGTTTTTCTTCAACAAATTCATTAGACACTAAATTCACCAAACCAAAAGAAGGTCGCAAGTGTAGATTTCATTTTAACACAAAGCATACAAATTGTTAAAAATATGCCAGACAAGTAGATAGGCACCTTTATACAACATGTTTAGTAGACCCCAACATAATGTATCAAACTAATAATTAATCTACATTTAAAACCTTCCTATGCAAAACAATTGCAAACCGGCATCCATTGGAAAGCTCACTAATAATTATTATTTATAAATTATATAATCCAAACGCCAACTCCAATCCAAATAAAAACATTTTAACCACACTACTTCGCGGCTCTGCTCGAATACCAGAATAAAATAGTCTGCAGGTATTCCGAACAACTCATCCGCATCGAAATGTATGGGACACTGTTTTAGATACTTAAAACTTGCAATCAATTAAGGTAAATATAAATATTGTCCACCAAGCACTGCTCAAACCGTGTGTGTCACCCCACCTTGATTTTACTATTGTTGTTTTGTATATAATACCCAAATCAGTACTATAATGCAGGTACAATTGTCAGCTCACCATCTGTAATAATATCGTATCACCCGACAACATCGTAATATTATACCAAATGTAATATTAGGTTATCAATCATTACAGTTACAAAACTTTAGACCACTTCCATTTGCAGCAATACTCTAAAAGAAAATAGTGACATTTGAATACTAGTCACCATGTATAAATACAATAAGGCGGCCCTATTGCCAAAATATTAAATGCATCGACAACTAGAAAAGATAAAGCAAAACAATCGTGTCGTCCGCACAGTGCTCTATTTTACTTCATACCCACGGTAGATATTGCATCACGTAATATGATGTCCCACTTCACCGTCATTATGAGGTATACGAACATGCAGCGGCAATATCATTACCGATTTTTTATTTCAACACGGAAATACGGAAGGAGGAATGGGATTGTTAAAATAAACTGCTAACATTGTATGATAGAGTCGGTCATTATCCACGCAGCTAAAACCAGACAAATTAACACGAACCCACCACGACGTGCCAACCGGTGGCCCCAGCTCATTCTAATACTCCATCAGAGCAGTACAATTATTATACATTAAAATAATGAATAACGGATAAAAACGTAAACATATCACTACAATGATTATTAATACGACTATTCCTACCAGCTAGAGACACTATTATAGCAAGTACAATTTAAAGTACCTACTTACTTGCGCAAGATCGATCGTAAACCGATGTTACCCAGCTATTGTTTTTTACATCTATATAATTAATATTTTACATAATCCTTCTAAATTTGTAATTACTCCGTCATATATGTATATCTTATTAAATGATTTTGTGGTCGATTATCTATAAATAATAATATTTTATATGATATTATAGTCAAAAAGTAAAACCATTGTGGAAACCATAATCGTTGCTGAAATTTATTTATAAATAGGTAGATGTTTAACTTATTTTACACATAAGTTACTTTTACATATAATAAAAATGTTCGTTGAATTTCCTTAAAATTAAATAAAACATTGTTGTGATTGATTAACGTTTAAAAATAATAAGATTTCGTATGAACATTTCAGGGACAAACCCCTAGACTGACAGAAAACAATTTCGCTGATGTAACGTTTTTGTTCGCTGAAATACTGATCCTGAAAAAGTTATTTGTTTAGGGAAGTCCGATAAGCACTTAAAGATACGATCCAGTCACGTTGACCCTGCATAAGTAGTACACTGTTCTAACATATGGCTTTCTTCTAACATATGCCGTTCCTATTACCTCTTTTCTTTTAAAGGAAATTGAATACTCATTGAATATAAAATAAATACATAATTATAATTCGAAATGGATAGACAGGAAACATTTTGTGCGATCACGCCATTGCAATTATATCTAAGATAATTTCTAATTATTTATTTAAACGAATATTAAAAATAAAAATTACTCTAATAAAAAAAAACTTAGATATATATAACAGACATTTTTTTATGCAATAATATGAAATGTGTAGGATGTTTGATTGAGTATGAGGTCAGGAACCTATTGTAACAAATTAATCACAATGATATCTACAGAATACAATATAGAGGTATACAACATACAACACACAATACAACTTGTCTTCGTTAATTGCATTTACCGAATAATTGAGTGGTCAGTTCTTAATATTTGATACAAGCAACTTGACCAGACAGCCAGATAAACTGGTTGATATAATTATAAACAAAAAATTATATAATTATAAAAAATATTCTATATTAATCTCAATAGTTCTTGACTGCAACTACTCTCCTCTCTTTGTCCCTTATAAGATAGATATCATGAAATACATTTATACCATCAAGTTAATTTGTCTACTTAATGTAGTTTTCCCGTTTTACCCTCTTACAGATAGAATTCTGATCACTCTGGTTACAAAGATCAGTTTTCTAGGCCCAAGTGTATAGGCTGGGCTTTGAATAGTCAGTGAGTCAGGCCTATTATTTATATTGTATATATTATTAGGTAAATGCTTTCGAGCTTGACTTACATAAAGTATCCACCATATGTGAAAAATAATCTAGTAGTCAACGCAGAAGGGCCAAATAAGTAGGTAGTAAAGTCGCTCCATTTCTACTGCGCAATATATTTTTTCTCGTTTCTATATTACTATCCACTTATCCACTTACTATAAAGCTGCCAGTTAAGTGAAGGTCTTATCTGGGGGATTAATGACATTTACAAATAAATGATCTCTCTAAAACAATTATAATATTGTAATAGCAAAATCCTGCAAAAGACAATTATAATATTATTATTTATAATTATAAATGTGGTACCTACTTAAGTTGTTTTTATATAGCAGGAATGGTTAAGAAACTAACGCTGAACAGTACCGTGAATATCATGTTACATGCGACGGTCGTTGTATTTGGTACCTTATCAGGTGCCATTCAGGAGGACTAAGATGTCATGCCTCTTAACCTTTGTACCGTAATTGCAATACCTCATCTTACCATTCAACCGACACAGCATACGAAGCAATTTGCTTGGTAAGTACATATACAATAAGTACAATTTTCTAATTATATTTCGATTAATATAATAACATACTACTAATAACTCTACATGCTATACCCTCTACATGTTTGGTGATGTCTAATACAGAAACAGATTCAACAAGCACAATTTAATAACAGCAGCAATATAATATTTTACTCTAAATTATTTCTGCAGTATCCATTAGATATTAACACCGTATACTTTTCTCATTAAAGTATTCTCTGAACGTGGATAATTAGATTTATTATGGTGTCAGACCCAGTAGTGTCTGTGTTAATGTTTCTTTGATAATTAAATTTATAAATGGATAATAATGGTGAAATAAATATGAAATTATTGCTTACAGTTCTTCCAGATACAAATAAGATTAACATTCCTTGGCACGAGAATAATAAAATTAAATTATAATGTCAATAACAAATGTGAGGCTTATATTTCTCAAATCGAATCGTGAATTATTTGTGAATAACTACATGGAGATTTAATCAATACCTATAGATAAACAGGTAGCCTAGGTCGGATTTAGGAAAGGTACTTGCACAATTGTAGTGTATGTGGAAACACTAGCAGTTTATTATCTATCGTCTCGAGCCGAGCGTACACGTACCGCCGTGCGCAAAAGGGAAGGGATTCCCTGCGCAAGCGCCGCGGAGTAAAGACGTGGAGCTATGGCTAACGAGCCGATATTACGTCGTTAACAACTTACATACATGAAGACATAAATAACAAATAAGTGAACACTACAACAATGTTTCCATTATTAATTTCGTCCCCTACACTTACATATTTTCCTCGCCTATTACCTTACCATTCATAGTTTTTCCTTTTGAATCAACACAGAGACTGCTTATTGTAAATATCTTTTATGAATTAATAAAATTTTAGCAAAACTGTAACAATTAGAAAATAAATATCGCAAAATTGCTTTTTAAGTCTTCCCATTTTTCTAAAACTTTTCTAATTAGAAACAAATTTTTTAAATAAATATTTTCTAAATCTCCACTACCATTTTTTATGCAAATGTTTAACGGTGTGGTTAGGTATAACAACAATTTTAAAGGTCCCTCGTAAAAACAGGTATGAAACTTTGTTGATAAAATAAATAAAAGTGTACAATTAGAAACTTATCGAAATTGTTATTATATTTTTATTTTACTTTAAAAGATACTGTTTCTTAAATCCAATCCAATTTTAAAAAAAGAGATGATTTTCAATTAATTTTGTTTATGTATATCAAACGATTTTCCGCATGGTAACACAGTGAATAGGTACCCCACAGATTTTGAAGATAATTTATTTGTTTCGACAACGGAAATATATATTTAGCCATTACTAGCGCTGTTATTATCTGAACGTATTTATTACAGATAAAATCGAAAATAATTTGATAATAGGTGCGTCTTGTTCTAGGAATAACAGTCTTGTAACATTATAAATTTGACTTTAAATATATATACTCGGTACATGGAATACTGTCATGTATAAAATGTAAGAATATTTTATTAATAGTTATTTTGTAATGTGTGCTTTTAAATAATAAATACAAAATAATATTATAAGAATATATATTTTACTATCTGTGCCCGCGGTTTCATCCGTGAGACCAGTCCGATATGTTATTCTGAGATATAAGCTGTATTATTGTAAAGTTTCATTAAAATCCGTTCACTAGTTTTTGTGTGAAAGAGTAACAAACATGCGTCCATACTCACAAACTTTCGCGTTTATAATATTAATAAGTTTACAGATTCACTAATAAAAAAAAATCACACACAATCTGGACTCGCTTAAAACAGTTGTAAGTTTTAGTAGATATATTCATAGTAAGTATGTAACATTTTCATGTCTGTGTTTTATTGAAAAGGAAATAAACCACCATGCGACTCGTCTGATGTTAACTACTGCCTATAAGCATCCATAACACCGAAAGCATTACTGTGTTTCCTGCCTTTGCCCTACTAATAACTATTGTGTTCACGTAGAAGATATGTTGCCCTAACTGCTGATACATTAGTTTGTATGCGCGTAACGCACAGATAGGTATATACATAATTCTTGAGAAAGGTCTCAAGACGCTTGAAACAAAACTTTTAATTAAATAATCCTGCACTGTAAAGGGAGCGTACACATAATACGTACAAATAAATGTATACCTAACTGGTATATACAAACTATGTTACATTTTACTAAACACAAATACTACCTCGTTGTTGAATTGACAGTACAAATTATTCGGAGTCTTATTTTCAACTAGTGGCCTGCCACAGTGCGTAACTAACTTACTTAAGGAGTTTTGTATATATTAACATAATATATAATTTACTAGTTATTACCTGCGATTTGGACTGATTTTTAATGTTTTTTATAATTATATCTGTTCAGCCATTTAGTCATGAAACGTTTTTATACCAATAGACTTTGTAAAATGTCATCTGCGTGGGTACGGCTACTTTAGTCTCACCTACGTCAGTCGCCAAGTACCTTACTTTATTAGCTGTGTTCCACAACTGACAATAGGCATGACGTGTTAGTCCTTCAGAATGCAAGGATTGTAAAGAGCATCACGTGATGATGTGATGTCTGGGTGGTGTTCATGTATATAGGCGACGGCTACCACGTACAATCAAGAGGCCATTCAGAGGCTTGTTTGCCGTTACAATTTCATAAAAAATGTAATAAACGTATAACATAATTTTTGTTGTAGTTTTATTTTATTTGTGTTTAGATAAAGCGAAAAGACTAGGTATACGGAGATATATATTAGGAAAGTATTGACATAACAGGACGACGTATCAAAACCAGAATGTATTTAAATACAATTTAGAATAAAAAATACATTTCTGATTAGCCAGATACAACAATTTTATAAAACATATCACAAACATAATAATATAATATTAGTAGTAATAATAGTATTTATAGATGTCACTCTGAAGTTCAGTACAACGAACTTGTATAAAAATATTTTAATCCATAATACAATTTTAGAATTTAATTAATGTTCCCAAATACTTTATTAGGTATGTGAAAAGTATGTAATGACGTAAAACCGTAGGTATTGTTATATTGAAAATTTTGTAAATAAATCGAACTTTACAGTCTGTAAAACTATCGAAGATTTTGTTACATTTACAAACAGGTGTCTTAATTCTATATGTTAGGTTATGTACATATATTAATATTTGTAGTGTGAGTACTATTGAGAATCATTCACAGCAGAAATTTAAACAGAAGTCTGCAAGTAGAATAAAACAACGCCACATAAGTGTTTGTGCAAAAAAGAACTCCTTTTTCTTTGTGTGAAGGACTTGAAGAATAAAATACCCCTTTAGTGTCAGTTGTTTCAACCACTTCGCATTTTCTCATTACTGTTGCCCTCTTTGTCTCTGGATCTAAGTGTGTCGTGTGGAAATCTTACTTGTTTCTTTATTTATCGTCAGGCTTTGTTATTTTAAAGGCACGTTAGTGTCATTCAAGTTTCAAAGACATTTCAAGGTTTCAAATTTTACTTTGAATATTTTTTTTGTATATAGATAATTAGAATAGCCGTCTATATTATGCCTGCGACAACGATCATGCGTTTCCATTTCGGAGGACTATAATCCTGTTCATTTCACTGCCATATGTAACTTTTTAACCGATGCAAGCTGCTTGGTGGCTTTAATAGGTAAATAGAGACAGACAAGTAGACGCAGACGCTTAAATCAACCTCGGGTTATTAAAAGTTCGTTGTTTTTTTATTAAATTAAATTACTTTCTTTCTCTCCTTTTAAATTACTTTAAACATAGAATTCATTTAAAAGGTTAAAATTCTCTTACTGAAGATATATAACATATATAATAAATATCCCTGAAATTAAAACATACTTCTTTATGATTACTCATAACTTTAATTATATTTTTATTGTGTAGGAATTGCATAGGTATGCAACAATTCGAAGTGGAGCTACTACGTGTGAAATAACTAATATTCCTACATTTTAATCTATATATCTTAGTAGCATTCACAAATATGACGCCTTAAAAAATTCGTATCACGTAAGGAATCAAACTCGCAACCATCGGAAATAAAGCGGTATGCGGGGAGACCGACAAGGGTAAAAATGAAAATACATTGAAATACACTCATTGTCCTATAGTATATATATAAAGTAAACACCTATAAGCTATTAGAATCCGTTACCACGCTAATACAAAATTTGTGTGCAAATTCATCGTATATCTGTGTATATAAGTAAGGTGCACGACTTACACCAAATTATATTCCTCATAGTACGGTTCGATACGACGTTCCATATAAAATGTACGTAATACATATATGTAAATACACATCTAGAGTACCTTCATACTTATATCGGGTGTATCGACAGTGTCGGATTAGCCAAGTAAGCAAGAGTGCTACGGACTGGGGACCCCGCTTCGCTTACTGAGTCGTCCCGCGCACACACAACTCCATATTTGAACAGAATACAACATAAATATATAAAAGCCCAAAAATTTATTTTTTTCATCTTTAATTAATTTTCTTTATTTTGAAGTTTCATATTAAGTTTAAACCACAGATAACATAATATTACTGTTTAAACCGAATAGAAAAAATGTGATTTGTAAGCGATTTCTTTAAATGCCTAAAAAGTTTTTGTCGTCTCATTATTATACGATTTTTTTTACGTACCTAAAATAGATAGGTCCAGTCTTCGAGCAGGTGTACTAATGAAGATAAAGAATCCTGGACCCATTAAGAGTTTCCTAATTAGTATATTCGGCAATTGATTTTTTTAAGATATGGAAATAATATTAATTCTCCATTCGATATTTTATTTTCATGTTCTAAGTGACTTTAAATACTGATTAAAAAGTAACTTCACTCAGTGAAGATGTTTCTAATTACAAACATAAATGCATAGGTATATGACGTCAGTATAAATTAGGTACAGACGTGGTCTGTTAATTGAGAATGTTGATTATTGAATAAGAATGTAGATGTATGTTCTAGCAAATAGAGACTTTGTTATTGCAAACATTTAATCCATATTCAATATTTATTATCTAAGTTAGAAAATAACTTTTCATACTTCGATGAAGATTTTCATAACGTACGGTGGAAATTCTTATTTTTATTGCTTTCTATTATTTTACCGATTCTTTAGATTAGAAACTCGTTCCACTGTAGGTACGTAGTAGTTTTACGTACTACTTGTCTTTTCGTTATCGAGGTGTAAAATGGGTTTCAAGATATCTAGCGTATTTTCAAGATTCTTGAATAAATATTGACCACTAGTCGTGATTTTGTCAGTTTTTTTATAAAATTTGGAAAGGTAACAAACATACAGATGGATTGGCACACTTTCAAATTTATAACGTTAATATTTTATGGACTGTGAATATGATGGTTAGCAAGCTTATATACTTTATTTATATAATACCATTACGGGTACTCAATAAGATAATAATACTAAGGACTATTTTATACCTTTGTATAAAAGTGTAATAGTCCTTAGTCGAAACAGATTCTTAGTAATGGGAATCGAGACCCCATTGCTAACGATGTACCATGTCAGGTCACCCTCCACGCGGTTCCCCCTGGAAATCAAGTAATTTCATCGCGATGAGCTACGCATACCGTTAGAGCAGGTGGGAGCACAATTCCTTTATTATTCTTTTAATGGGTTATATTATATTATATTATACTGTATAATAAACCAATAAAATGTATGTATAAAACAATAAAATGTTCAGTATTGGTTAAGCAGGATTTTACGATTTGAAGACCACTCTGCAGTATAAAAGGGGCAGTAATGTGAATTTATTTTTATCTTCAGCACTAGCCAGTACAAACTAGATTTAATAAGAATAATAGATAATATTTTCACAAGAACATTATTTATATTAACTATCTTGTAATAATATTTTATCTGTGTCAATTAAAGTAGTATTTTATCATTTAATTCGACCGGAGACTTGTTTTATTCAGTAAAATATAATTCTTTTTTCAAACAAGGGAAGTGAAATGAAATGTCTTCATTATTCTCCACAAAAGATACAATTCCTTAATATAACAAGTAGAACGTACTAAAACAACATTACCAGAAATCAAGTCAAAGAGCTTTTATCAAACTAATATTCTATTTCAGACTATCTTAGTTAAGTCATTCCTAAATTTATGTTCCTCAAAATTGTGTTTGTAGCCCAATTACTCTAATTATAAATCCTATATAGGTATATTGCTCCGGCATTTATTACAAAAATCTTACTGAATTTTATACCGTTGTCATAAAATACTAATATGTTACCTGTCATCCGCACCACAACACAACGCGAAAAGTTTTTTATCTGTAAGACTTAGTAGAAAATAGAGTGGTTGTTCTGATTTTTTTTTGTAGGTGATTTTCGAAATATTTCCAGCATTAACGGTGTATCTTCAAATATTTGTTTTTCTGTTTCTTACATCTTTACTTCTAAAATTAGGAATTTTTTGATACTCTTCAATTTCAGTAGCAAACTGTCGAGGCTAAACTACCCAATTTTATTAGGTACGAATGAAGTTATTGTTAATACACTTCTGCTTTTGATATGGAAAGATTATACTTTAGAATAGAATAGTTTACGATAATTGGTCCATACCATTTCTCTATAACAAGAAACTAGGTAGGTACAATATTTTTTTATTTGCAAGTGCCGTGATCCCTAAACGTCCATTCTATAGTAATTTTTTTTTATTCTTACACTTACAGACACTTACTATAGGAAGTTTAAAAGCTGAAAGATCTACGCCTGTGTCTTAAAGTAGTAGAAAGTTGTGTTACAAAATATATAATGATATATTTATCTATATTGAATGTACAATAAATAATTACACAAGTTTATTGATAATCTGAACCCCAGTAGCCAATAAATTCTAATACAACATTAGATCTACGCCCACAATCTACGATCAGGGAATACAAAGTATGCACAACAAAATAGAGTCCGATTGTAAAAGTACTTCTGATAACATTATTGTCTCTACGTGTATCCGAGACCGTAACTGATGAAGGATAGAAGTATTAATAAGAAAGTTTATTTGTGGGTATAAACTTTCCTAATAGCTTCTCTATATAGGTATATACGACCAGAATGAAATTTCCTGTAACCGTGGAATTTTATGAGACGTAACACTCGTTATTTCCTGTTTGTCTCCGTGGCATTTTATAAATAAACTGTCTAAATAATACGTGAAAAAATACTTATATTAGATCTTTGTAAAAAAATCGTCAGTAGATACCATACATTATTATGGTACTGAAATAACAAAGAAGCTACCATGCTACCATGTGACGTCCATGATTCTCCTTATCTGTTTATCTATCTTTTATATCCAAAAAAGATATACGAAATTACCTAAAAATGTTTTTGACGGTTCAATGAATAAAATAAAAATCATTTCCACTTGAATTCCATTCTTCACAAATCGTTTCTGGATGTCTCCAATCAATTGTTAATTTGGTTATAGGTGGTCTACCGTATTGTGAATATTGATTTCGCTAAATGGGAAATTTTACGAATTGCGGGTAGGTAAATTTGCTGATGTATTTTAATGTTTTGGTTATTATTTATTTATATTTAGAAATCATTTTACTTCAGACAAATTTTAATGCCTTATAGGTATATAAAATTTAATATGATATCGACGTGATATTATAATATCCCAAGGGTTTTAAATAATAAATATGTATTTTTAGTTGCAAAAATGACATAAGAACTAGAGTAGAAATATTCGTATTCATCCTTTTTTTTTAAATATCATAAATATTATATCTCATGGATATTTTATTAGTAGGTAATGGTAGTACTATTACTAGATACCTTTATTTTTACTAGTACTAACTATAATTCTTTAATAAACACGGCGTAAATATATACCAAAAACTTTAATTAAATAATGATTTTCATGTTATAAATTCAAAAAACGCATATTGTATTAGATAAAAACAATATAAATACTAAGTCTATGGCACGAAAAATTGACACAAAATAAGTTATACTCGTAAAAGGCAATACTTGGCGCGTATTGAAATTGTAAATATACAATGATCGAAGAATGTGATCTGCTTCACGTTTCTGGAAAATAATATTATGTTATATATAATGTTGCATACCATGATATCCAGTAAGGCTGTATATTGTACGTAATTTAATTTCGTTCAATATTTCCTTTTCCCTTTCTATATAACATAAAGCAAGTGAAATTTAAACTCAAATACATCTGTGAATTCAAAGTAAAACACGGTAATCCTTTAAATAAAATTATTTATGATCTCCCTTTGGTGTGTTCTCACTTAAGATGTGTTAAACACTGTAAGTAGGTATAATATATTTTATACAGGCTTACTTTGTCTATATATGAAAACAATTACAATACGCTATGAACATATAAATGTAACAAGTCATTACTTTGTTACATTTATATGTTCATAACTAATATATGCATGCGATGAGGTTGTGAGCAAGTATGCCAGGATAGTCATAATTTTTCATGTTATTTACATATCATATATTCTTGTGAAATTTAAATTACATACAATTAGGTACCTAAGTGCCATCAACAATGAAGGTTGAATAATTGTATAATAATAGTTTTATTTAGGTAGATTTTTAAAACATTATTTGTTTTATAAGATGTGTTTATGTTGAAATAAGGCAGTGAAATTACAGGATGAAAAGACTGGGTATTACAAATATTGTAAAATTTTCCAGCTCGCTCACCGTCTGAACTGACAAAGAAGTATTGATATAATGATATTCAATGTAAGGAAGAAGTTTCTATAGGTATTTACATCTTACCAATAGAAAATATATATATAATAATAATATCTCAGGATAATTCACACAGCGCCATCTAGTCCCAAGCTAAGCTTGTGTTATGGGTGTACTAGACAACTGATATAAATACATGGACACATTTTTTTTTTAAATAAATACATATTAAACATAGAAAACACCCAGACCGATACAAACAATCATATCATACTTATGAATACAAATGTTTGTACCGTGCGAGGAATCGAACATCGGACAGTAAAGCGGTGTGCTAAATCACTAGACCACCGAGGCTGTTAATGAGGCTATGAAAATGTAGTACATATTTTTTCCATGTTACATTGTTAAATGCCTATTATATTATGAATTAAATGACTATGTAATAACCTACATGTATATTTACGAAATACGTCGGATTTTTAAGCAAATTTCTGTATAAAATGTCTCGTACATATTCCTGAAAGAAAATTTATTATGCAATATATTTAGACGCGAGAATGTGATGACAAAATATTGCACCGCGTATTACTTTGAAGGAAGAAATTTATAAACTATAAGGTAACCAACGAAAAGAGAAAGTGCTATCACGATATTTTATTTTATAGTCACTATAAGACATTTACAATAAAACAATACTTTTTTATAATACGTAATTCTGCTTATATATATCCGCAACTAATATAAATATTTTAAAACATCAAGGTTAGTCACAAATAAGGAATTGTTAAACCAATATATATATCTATTCTATTCTACCCTATTGTATTCCTGTCTAGGGTGGAGCAGCTAAGACTAAATTCCGGAAACTTGAGAGAACTCAGATATCCCTATTAAAAGTTATCTATTTTCAAAAACATAGGTTTCCTACTGAAAAGCTCTATCAGATGTGTTATTGTCCAGGCAACTTCATATAGTAAAAGTAATATTAAGCGTACAAAAAAACCTCGTTTATATCTCCAAAACTTTAAGCAAAAGAAGGAAGCACAACGTAGCATCTGTTAGATCAGTTTATGCTGGAAGACAGTTTGGTAGACAATCTACGTGTATTTATAATGCAGTAAATAAAATTCTTAATATCTCCTATATAGAGTAGATATTAAGAATTTTATTTACTGCATTATAAATACACGTGGATTGTCTACAAAATAGCTTCAATTATAGAATTGAAGCTATTTTGTACAGTTCTCGATGACAGTGTGGTGTCTGTGCAATTGGACTGCAGTCCTGAGGAATGTAGTTACAATGTAATATACCTATATATGCAATAATTATAATGTTATAACAATCATACATTTACATCCAACATGCTTCTACACATACATCACATACACACACACTATTATTTACATGCATTTTCTCTCAATCTAACTCAATATTTGACACTATTACTGAAAAATTATAATATCCCACTATTATATTGGACAGTTATCTGACCGATACATGTATATTTCAGTCCTACTGCCTCGGCCAGTAGCTTTCTATTCACACCACGGGATGAAAATGTTAGATGTCAAATTTTCTAACATTTTTAAATCCTTTAAAAATGTTCGAACATTTGACATCTTGATCAAACTTGATGTACGAGAGGCTTCTTCTACCGGTGTTATAGATATAGATCGAGTAAAAACAGGAAATTATTCGTAGGATAGGAAATACGCCATCTACGTTGAAATAAGAGTGTAATGGCCATAGTTATTACTCTTTTATTAATTAGTTATCTCTACATAACTGTATAGTAAACATTTAGTATTAAAGTAAGAATGATAGTTGAGCAAAATGGCTTAACAAGAGAAAAAAAACTATTGTTGTTGGACTGTGATCGTAATGTAATTAGAAAATAGTAGATATTTGACTCGAAAGATGACATAGACATAACTATCATGATTTCAATACAGCAGTGTCTAAAAGTAAGTAAATTACAGATTCATTGTCATGTCATTCAAATTCTTATTATTTTCACAAAATTTTGACCTACTTCTTGCCCGCGTCTAACTTCCTTTACATCCGTCAATCTCTCTCTCTCTCTCTTAAAAGTACTTCTTATGAAAACTTTTAATTTGATACACCGACAGAAATAAATTGTCATGGTTTTCCCAAACAGATGTTGTAAAACAAATAACAACCATTTCACTTATTGAGGCTCTTTGAAATAACTCTGCCTTCTAGTTAGCAAAAACTTTTAAATTATTTCGTAATTGTTAACACTGAAACTAGATTTTAAGATGCTACAAGCAGAGATTTAAGTGAAGTTATTATTTATTAGAATACTAGCAACACAACTCGGCTTCGTGCTCGCATGTGACGGAAATTTGTAAATAAAATTGTAAGCGTTAAAATAGTAAATAATGTTACTATGCAACATACGGAATCCACAATTCTGTATTTATTTATTTATTTATTAATAATTTCGAATAACTATGTATATTACACGTGAAATATATATAGTTATTCGAAATTCGCCTTCGGTGAAATCAAATAAACAGACGATGAGACGATGGATGAAAATAGCGATTTAGCTTTATAATATTTATAAACAAAGAAATTAGAATCGCTTGAATATAGGCGATCGATCAAATTTTACAACGTAACATATTGCGTATGCAAATAAGAGCTAGGTCATCAAAGACAATTTATTACGTGCTTAGCCTCCATGCCGTAGTGGGCGTTATGGACGCCGTCTTTATTTTATGATACAAATGTAACAGCCCCTTAAAACAATTTTATTTTCATGATAATACAAATATTTTCTTCATACTGTCGTCATACATGCACAAACACTAATAGCCGCATTAATGTGAATTAAACGTAAATAATCAGAATAATCTGGTAAGATAAGGAAATAATATTATTGGCTCGCTTATTCAGCAAATTCAAAAATAATGGTGAATCCAGAAAGCTGAACTCATCTCATCTCATTCAAAAATATAATGCACTGCACGGTTTGCTCTGTACAAATAACAACACTGGAACTAAATGGAGCATAAGTAATTTACGAGACGTATACTGTATTGATAAAGATATTAATTTTAATATAAGAATTTATTTAATTCATATTTTAAAATTATTCAATACACCTAACTACTTTCCTGTTAAATGTCAGCTGTCACTCGCACTGCGCTACGGTGCTCGGAATATAAGTATAATAATTGTTGTTAAGTACATAAACTGACACTAAAACTTGGCCTCTTAATGGATTTAGATTTAAAAAAACTATAATGTATAAAAATACTTATCTATAAGTAATCTTCAGTGATAAACAAGAGTCAGCATTCGGAATAAATATCGGGACCACCGTTTTTCTTAAATGCAGTTTAATAAAAGAATGTCTATGTTTATTAATAACATAATAGAACACATTGAAAATTGGTAAAATTGAAAGAGGTTGAACCAATAGATTTTTTTAGACATGAACCTTCTGCGTGTTTACATTTTTTTTAATAACTAGTTAATGAGGAATTTCACAAATATGTGGAAAAGATTGAGATCTCACTCGGTCTATTTCCGCCCTTAAATATGGATACTGGGAGCACTTTATAAGTGTCAACGTCACTTTACTAACGTTCTGGTACTGTCAATAACTTTCACTACTCCACAAATAAGGACGCTATCTTTTGAACTTATGTTACTAACATAAAAGTTTTATGTGATAAAATAGGACGTGACCCATGTAATGTGAGAGAAAGTCGCAACGCTAAATCCCCAAATGGATTAGATATTGAAAAATATTTCAGTTACAAAGTAAAATATGTTTTTAAAACTAACAATACGTGATAGTATATGACACATGTAATTCATCTAATTTTATTGTTTATGAATATTTTAAATAATATAATTTTACTTTTTTAGGTTAAGAATCCGTACTAAGAGAAAAAATAGAGAGTGTAATAAAAAGAAGCAATGTATAGTGTGTAGAATTTTGTGGAAAAAAATACGATTTCGCCTAAGAAGAACGTCTTCCACATTCGGAACAAAGTACAGCATATTAACACTAAACTCACCTGCCTTTGCTCAGAACCGTGCCTATGTGTAGTTTATAGTTTAATGGCCACTTACCACGATTCTACATTCTTTTCGAGTAAAGATTAATTAATACCATTTATATTAATTAAATAATTCGTTGTTTACAATAATAAATGCGGAGCGCCTTTCTTCAAATAGTTATAATTTTAAATTGTATTCTTTTTTATTAGTTTAATTGGCCATACGTTTTTTTCTTGGTGGCCAGTATTATCGAACGCCCTTTGCTTTAGTAAGCGAGTTGGTGAAATAACCTGTTTATACTAAAATAATCTTCGGAATATATTGAATATATTACACGTAGTAGATACATGTATTTTTTAAAAGTAAATAGTGAAACTCCTTGTAGCATCAATTTTCTCTTTAAACTCTTCTGTAATTTGTATCTTTTTTATTATTTTTGAACAAAATATTATGTATTATATTTAATTATAAATAAAATAAATTGATATTTTTTTAACAAAATTACATAAATAAAATTTTAAGGAATGGTAACAATATTATTTATACTAGTAAATGTATTTCCTGCCTTACACTCTTTTTCGTATGAACGTAGATACTGAACTTTTGATTTACTACTAAACATGAGAAGCATTTTCCATGTGAAAGGGTACTTGATGAATATTTATTATGTATTTACGTTTTTCGTTCGAAGGTCCTTTTAGGTGATGTAAGAAGTTTTATTAACGGCGAATTTTACATTTGTTTATAAATTATAAGTATATATTGTACATACTAATATTATAAATGTTAACATCTGTCTCTGTAAAATGTCTCGTGTCTGTCTCTGTATAGTGTCTGTCTGTCTGTTATCTTTTCACGACTGATTAGCAAAATGAATAAAGCGGTTTTATCACAAGGACGGATATCAACTATTTTTTATCTCAAAACTAATCTGAAAGGAAATGAAATAGGTGACGATAGTTTGCACAGATGAAGTCGCAGGTAGTAAAATATAAACAATATTTTTTAAAAGCTACATAAGAATACTTTTTAAGTATACATAGTAGTAGACAGGGAGTTTTCGTTACATATATTATATTTTTCCTTATCTTAAGTGTTTTTTCTTTCTTTATTTAAAATATTTAGAAGGGATTTTATTTGACTTTGGATACATCTTCATGTGGAAGGTTGTAAGATGTAATAATGGTATACTCCATTGGGGGCGTATATCCCATTTCACAGGACTAACATTTACTTTGTGCCCGTATTCAGCTAAATAATAAATTCACTGAGGTATCGTACTAATGTAATAAATAATTAATAAACCGCTGCTAAGTGTCCCTGCATAATAGGTATTCTATTACGTAAGTAACAGCCGTTTAGCCTTTAGCGTAGTTTCATTTATAGAATTAAGGATCATAAGGGATACGCTTCACAAAAGCGATGAGCTTCAGAAGATGTATGCGAATCATTGCACATGTTACCTGCGCGATGATGCGAATCAAATCCCTTCCTATATTTGTTTTCCAAGAAATATAATTAACAATATACATATGTATATTATATTTTATACCAAAATCACAGTTAAAGCCGATTGGCACGAAGAAGAATCTCCACTTAGAATTAATAATAAAATGAATTAGTATTTTGGCAAACATGTATTATCTCATTTGAAAAGATGAACTGACGGTAGATTTGACGTATCATAAGAGTCTGTAAAAGACCTACATGAAGAAAAAAAGTACCACAGTTTCCATGTTTGAGATTTGTTGTAATTGTCTCTGGTTCTATAATTGTAGCTAAAACCAATAGATACAGGCAATATTTAAAATAATTAATTCTCATTGAAATATTTGAAAATAATATGAATTTCTTGGTGTTCCAAATATGTACCTATACCAATAATAATGTGTCATTCGGCATGAACCTGTAAATATAGAGAATATTATAGAATAACGTAATCGCATATAACCTAAAATAATTGTTTATATACTTTGAAAAGATCACACAATGTAAGGTGCATTGCATAACGATTAACATTGTTAATGGATTAACAACGCTAATCGATTTTCCAATTTTTGTCAGTTTCATTGTTCGAATAGGCAACAGTGGAGCGTTACGAGGCCATTCAGAAATCTTCAAAAAGAAACTAAGATTTATTCCTTGATATTTAAACGATTGAACATATTATCAAAAGTTAATACATTTAATAGATTAAGTACTTACGGAAAATGTAAAAATACGGTCTGAATTTAATTATCATCGGTCCCTTTGGGATAAGCCATACAGTATAAGGATTTAAACACAAAATTGTGGGCAATAAACTCGCCTTTTATTATCTGTTGTGGGTGTTTTTTAAATTATGTGAAATAACCGTTGCGATTTGCTTAATTTTCTTCAGTTTATAAAAACTGCTATTGGTGTGTCCCTTCGGTGGGTTTAATCTTTAAGTCTGTAACTGTAAGTTTATTGTTCATTCCGATTTTGTACAATTTATATGTAAATTTTAACTGTATAAAATATTAACCTGTTTGTATACATGTTATTTCTACAAAATCTTTGGTGTTTCTGCAACTCCCCAGTATTTTTATAGTAGATATTATTATATTACTAATAAAGGATATAACAAATTAGCAGAGAGGGACTCATTGCCCCCTCTGAGTTACATACCGTTTTGTTTTCATTATGACTTATGTTTTATTATAAGTACCAAATTCAAAACATATTTATTGGTGTAGGTCTATTACAGAGTCTTATGATATGTCAAATACCGTCAATTCGGAATAATTTCGAGATGAAAAGAACTGACAAGAAACTCAGCTCGTAAAATAAAGGGAAATAATTTATTATTTGAGACAAATAAACATGATTATTATTATTATTATATATCAGATAATATTCGTGGATAGTGAACGTTAATATATGTATAATAACTTGAATACCTTTTCAGTTCCTAAAGAAACTTTTTCTTAAATAAATATGTAGATAGAACTCCGCGGAGCATTTATATGAACTTTAATTACTATATGTGTATGTAGTTATTTATATCTTTTACTACGGTTAAGGCAACAAAATCCAACTAATGCGCAACATGTCTCTCCGCGATCTCTCTATTCGACAAGAAGTAAATATTTGTCCTTCAGAAGTAGCATCATGATCATCATGAGATCATCATCATGATAAAATCAAATAGTACCTAAACTACTTCTAAACCCTAAACGCTCTATTTAGAAAACTAATAGTAATTATAAAAACAAATTCAAGAAAAATCAGCATTCTTGCTTTTCTCAATTTGCATTCCAATTACAAAATGAATATTAAAGGTAAATTTTGAATAGAAATGATAATAACCGTATTTTTTAAATTGAATACTGGAGGAAAATGTACAAACGACCAACAGCAACCTATTTTAATTTGATATTATGAACCTCTTGGGTCTTGCAAATTCAATTTATTTCAGCAATTTAGTAGACCTTTTGATATCTATAAAGGTTAAATATTCAGATTTAGAACAATGTTATGTATATTTTGTCATATTGTATAACTACTAGCTGTTACGCAACTTCGTCTACGTGAAATGTAAAATTTTTGGCGGCCATCTTAAGTGCGAACTGTTATTTTCCACGAAAATATCCGATTCCGAAAAAATTAAATAAACATTGGGGGGAAGTATTTTATATGTCGAAATGTGTACAAAGTTTTAAATGAATCGGTCAAGTAGTTTTTAAATGGCAGTGAACACGGACTTTGAAATATTAGTTTTGAGAAAAACACGTCTAAAGTTTATGAACTTAAAAATTTAAGGAAAATATTTTTTTTCCATCGTACACAGAATCATCGATTCCAGCTTCATACAGCATATTTCTTGTGGCATTGTCGATGCTTTCAGCCTCTTTCAGGACAATACCAATGAATGAACTGTATAATTGTTCGACAGCTGCACTGCTATCCCAAACGCCTGCAGCTGTTAGAGTCATAGCGTTAAAGTTATTGTATTATTAATCTCCAAGATTAATAATACAATAACTTTAAGAATATTGCTTATATCGGCTTAAAATTTTAAGGACATATTCTTAAATGTTAAACAATAAGATATGACAAAAAAAAAAATTAAAAACCTTTACCCTTTAAATAAAAATTAATCTAAAATTCATCAAAATTGATCAAGCCTATTCAAAGATTAGCAAATGTACAGGACTCCTTACTTACTTAAGGGCCGCTGGCTGGTACGACATTCTTTACTTACCATCGTTGGCTGCACCGACCCCAGCGCCCTATACACAGCAAAAAATAGGCACACAACCAAAATTGTTAAAATTAATGTTTTAATGTACATAAGTATCGTACCTTCATGCATTTAGTGTAAAGCTGTTAATTTCAAATTATAAACACACTCATTAATTTTATTTATTTGTACAGATTCTATTATAATTCTAGCCTGTTAATTTGTAAACTCCTGAATAAGTGAATTTGTACTAGTATTGTTATGACAGCAATTTAATTATGTACTCACCAACCGCAGGTAAAATAAATTAAAGTTTGGGAAACATACTTTTCAAATGAAGGGTATTTCTAGAAAACAAACACTACAAGAATTTAAATATTAATTAATGTAGTTCTTGTCTAAATACTGATGTAAATAAATGCTGACATATTAATTTTGGTTGAACTTATATTTCAGCAATAAGACAATCGTCTGTAAATATCTGTGTCTATGTGTTTTTCTTGTTACTTTTAAACCACGCAGTAAATTTTGATGCAGTATTCACTATAATTTCGAGAATTTTTCTTTTCGTTCCCATCATTCTAATTCGTACCCGTCCAAAATCGAAAACAATATTTAAAAAAATATATTTTCACCTTTATTTTTTATAGAAAATATGTAGGATAACATCAATTCATTCGTTATTCTATTTACTGGTAGGTACTAAATTATTTCATGTTTTCTCATTACTGATTTTTCAGGTTCCAAATAAAATATGATTTATTGGAATAATGGCTGACTCGACCCATCATACATGTGAACAAGTAATTATAGGAAATGATCTGTTATATTTATTAGGATTGATTTATTTTGTTGCCTTATTCGAATTATAGCTCTGTCTGACTCATTGACTTGATGCTTTTGGTAGTTTGTAGTAATACAAAATAACAGACATATGTAGTTTTAGTTTATACAATTTTTGTTTGCAGCAGAAAGTTTATTTGCGCTACTCATTCTTCCCGAATTAATTTGTTACTTTTTGTATTTAATACCAAAATTTTAAACATTGAATAAAGAAAAATGAATTTAAATCTCTTACATTACTTTAATTGAGCTCTCTAAATTTGTAGATCATGTCATTTTGATTGATTTTCATAAATCAAAATCTCGTGAGGATCAAAATGTAGTCAAGGTCAAAAATGTCGTATATTATCGAAGATCCTCAAAATGTATGTGAAATTTGTCACTCAGATGAGTAGTAATTATATAATTAAGATATTTTTTTCATTAATAATTTTTACAATTTAATTTTCATACTAAACAATAGTACTTACCTACAAGTACCTAAATATAAAATGTGCCTATTTATGTTCTAGAGTCAATGAATAAAATTCTCCAATTTTATTAAGGGTCGTACAGAGGGGGTAAGGGGAGAAGCCATGAATTTAGATTATGCAATTAACAAAATTAATGGACTGACGCTGTTATCCGATCTCTGAGGGATAAGTACTAGATGACTGATTACTAAGAGGCAGTAATATGATGCAACCTGCATTTGACTAACTAGTGCCGTATTTATATTGAAGTAGATACCTAGCAAATGTGTCAACTAGAACAATTTACAAGTTACAAGCGTTACCTACTAATAAAGGGTTAGTATTAGAAAATCTTATAAAATTAACAATGTATTTCTTACCTATTTATTTCTCTTCATCATTTAACTATATATTTACATACCAGATGAATATTATTTAGTATGGATACAGTGCGCTTGTTCTTGTAATGTTATTGTATCCACACAAAAACTAATATTTAGATCATTCCAATGCAACTATCAAATTTACAGCGTGTTTCAACAGTACACAAACCATTTTTTCAAAACTAACGCACCTTGATACACACTTTGGGAAATGTTAAGAAAGTGAATAATTTTTCATGTAGGATAATAAATTCATACAATGTTATCTATGGTTTTTGTTAAAGTTTTCTAAAAAAGATTCATAGTTGTTCACTTGATTGAAGAAAAAAAGGAAAAATCTATTACGCTCGGAATCTACATCAGAGAAATGTTTCATTCGATATCACTATTTGTTGTTAGATCAAGGAGTGGGGAAAGCGTGTGAAATAAAAATAAACATGTAACGAAATCGAAAATATAAATCGTCTAGACAAATATAAGTAGGAGGTTAGATAGAAATACATAAATACATACCAAAATTGTATATTTTCATTTGATAGTAACATATCAAATACGAAAAGGGAACATTTTTTTATTTTTCTTTCGACATATCATTATATCATATGTAGTTATGCAGCCTAATTCAAGTATTCTTTGTATTTACTCTACATACAATTAATATAAAATTATACATATTTTACACATACATATGTACAGATATAGAAACTAGAAAGAAGATATAGAAACAGTAAAACCTCCATAATAAGTTCATAGCGATGTATGGGATATTCTGATGGGAAACATTTATTTTATGGATGATAATGTAATGGTGCACCTGCGGTTTTCCCCTGCGACAGGGCGCCAGTGGAGGATAATAAGTTGAGTCATGTCAGTTGAGTCATGAGGTCAGGTCAGTTCGGCCATCGTGAAAAACTCACCAGTTTATCATGATGGTTTCCAGTGGGATCCGCGTGGAGGCCAACCTAACATGGTACATTGCTAGCAAAAAAGTCATCAGTTCATATTATTAACAATCCCCTTTCTCCCGATGGGAAACATTACATTTTCTTTCTTTGCCCTTGCCTATTGTACTTTTTTTTGTTTTCTAATCCCAGTGATCCAATTATATGAGAACGAGGTCTAGAAAATGCACCATTTCTTTTTATGGAACAAACAAACATTAAGAGTTGAAACTGGATACCTACTTAGTGATTTAATGATCAATTTACTTTTTTATTATTAATACTGATAATTTTGGATGTAAATATTTTCTTGTTTATTTAACTATTTTAGTTTTAGACTAATTGTTAGGTAATATCTGTTTAAGTGAATCTCATATTTGTAACGAGCTATGCCTGCGGTTTCACTAGCGTTAAATTTCTATATTCAATAAGATATTATTATTCTGATGCATCAGCTATATTACTGTAAAGTGTGTTCACCAATATCCATTCCAATAGTTTTTGCGTGAAGGAGTAACAAACAGCCATACCTACAAACGTTTGCATTTATATTATTAATAAGATTTTAGTTATGAAATACTTAATATTTAATTACTTATCTTACCTTTTTAATTATAATTGGCATAGTAATTTATTTATATCAGCACTAAAGAGGTAGGTATCACCTCTCATTTCCGAGTGCCGTGTCCAGTGGATCGGAATGAATGAGCTTCAAGTGCCTCGTATTCCCACTTCAATGTTCAAGACAGGTCGGTTTGTATTTGACAATTTGGGTTTCCCTTGTTGAGTTCAAAGTGTAGAGCTTTTCTAAGTAAATTAAGTAATCGGGCATTAATTAACCAAGAAGTAAAGGAATAAAAATAAAACGACGTTAATAAGGTTTATATTAAATAGATAAAATTGTTCATTTTTCTGATACCTATACCCCACGGCGTGACCTATAAAGATCTTAAGGGGGTCTTCCTATGTGATGGGTTGAAAAAATCGATTTTTTTTTTTCATAAATTGCTCCCTTAACATGTCTAGAATACGGTAGTAAAGCGATTTTAGAAAATTCGAAGTCGTTTTAAAGATACAGCAGGTAAAAGAAAGAGCGGTTCGGAGCGGTGAGTTGGCAGTTAGAGACCGGGCCTATTGTGTACCGTCGGCTTTATACCTGGCCTCCCTTTTATTAATATATTTGTTTATACAAGTTTAGACACGTTTCTACAGACTTAAACAGAAATTTCTATTGTTATAATATTTTACCGAAGTTATTTTAGTCTTTGTTGAACTTCGAAGAGAGCAACAGCTACAAATTATTTTTTTTCATAATGAGTGGACGGAAAGGAAGTACGAGTGGAAATGTTCATCCTGGTCGTAGTAAAAAAAGAAAGTTTAGTGGAAACCGTTTTACCCACCAAAATGATACGGTATTTACATCAGCTTCGACCAAAAAACTTAAAAATAACATGAACATGAATGTTCCCATCGCTTCGAATTTCGCATATTGCGTTTTGGAGTTTGTTTCTGTATTTGCTGCAATCTCTGAAATAGTTATATGTAAAACTTGTAAAAGTGACGTGTCTATTTCGCGATCAAGTTTCCGAGGCCTAGGCTTTAGACTTTCGCTCCTAAACATCTTCATTCTGGTCCCAAAGTTGTTGAAATTGCTAGCTACTTAGCAGTTATTATCTTTAATGAAGGTTTTCAAGGTATTTTAAAAGTTATGTCGATTATGGGATGCCCTGTTGGTCGTGAAGCCCAAGCGTATGTTGAGAAACGGGATGAAAAGCGAATCTTACGCTCTGAGCGGCGCGTAAGTGATGTCGTTAAACAAGCCAGGATTGACTCAAGAGCTGAACAATCTGCTTTAAAAGAGTTTCACGAGGAAGAGGAAGGAATACTCTATGGACCAGGCATCGCCGATTGAGAGTAAGTTGATATTTTAATAGTTTTTAACGGACTTGAAACTTTAAACGCGTTTTTCTCAAAACTGTGTTTTTCAAACTTTCCTCCATTGTATCTCAGAAACGGCTGGACCGAATTACTTGAAATTTACAGGGCACACTCAATATATGTAATCGCATGGAATGAACTATTATCAATCGAAAATTTTCAAAACTTCGATTTTTTTATAGCAAAAAACAAAAAAAAAAAAAACGCCTAATTTGCAACTTTTATTTCAAATGTCTATCAAAAATCCAATTTTTTTTATATTCATTTTTTTTTCAGATAAGCCGATCAGCCGGAATCGTGGAGGAAGTGGGAGCTCTTTTTTTCGAGGCGGGGGTGTTCAGAGCGCTGTAACTCTAGTTTGACTGAATATTTTTAGCTGAAATTTTATATTTATACTGTCCAAATATGTGTTAATAAATGATAAAAAACTTGAAGCTCTAAATATTTACTGGTCGTAGAAAAAAAATCCTAAAATATCCCTAAAAAACAGGCCGTCACATAGGAAGACCCCCTTAAGTGCGCATAATATTATTTTTATGATTGTGCAATATTCCTCCTTCAAACTAGTTTTTGTAAATAAGTATATACGACATTAATTAAATATATCTACCATTAGTTTTCAAACTGTATGTATATATTTTTTATCTAAATTATACCAGTCAATGAATTATTTGCAGTACATGCTATTTTCTGCTTTCGTCTAATCATACCGATCTCCTGCCTTTACAATTAGGCTAAGATAGAGCGTGAACGAAGCGAGAGAAAGGCTTCTGACAGTTGATTATTTGTAGATCAGTGGGTACTCTAATTCTAATTGGGTATTTGTTGAAGAGGACAGATTGAACATGAATGCAGGCAATAATTCGCAACATGACGAACTCTGGACGAATAGTGGATTCGTCCAGAGTTCGTCATGTTGCGAATAAATGCTTTTTAAGGAACTGCGTGAAAGTATATCTGACAATGTGGGCAGGTACATATTTTATCTGTCCAACCTAAACCTGTACCAGAGGTAGACTTTGTAATACAATGTTGTGTGTGTGTATTTCACCTACTTCTAAAGCTAGTAGATTACTTTACAAGTTATTTTGAAGAATGAAGTAACGGTGGAATTACAGGGTACAGCCTTTGTAGGCCTACTTAAAATCTATTGCTGTGTACAACGTAGTAAATAACAGGTTTAGTTGGCCACAACCGCCACATTGTATTTTACGATGTCTCTATACTCATGAGTAACGTTATAGGTAAACATAGCAAATAACATTCATGTATATAGTGCATATTTATAGCTACAGTAACCAACTTCCATGAGGCAAACAAAAGAAATACCAATCTTGAATTAGACTGTACAAGTATAGGGCGATGGGATCATTACAACCTACGATGGTGCTCCTAAAGACTTAGATGAACATTTATAACAATTTACTACTAATATAAGAACAAGCTAAGTCGATAGTATGGTCAAGTAAATTAATCTAAGCTTTCCGTAGTGATTTGATTTAAAAAAAAATGTGGCGAGCCAGTCAGCATTATACCGTACACTTATTAGTATTCATACTTATGAATACAAATGTTTGTAACGTGAACCATGCGGAATCGAACCAGAGACTATGATTAGTAAAGGGGCTAAACCACTAGACCTCCGAAGGCCGAATGCAAAGAGTGTACAAATTTCTCCACCGTAGCTATACTGAACAGACTGAGGTTTACTGGTCTGGAATAATGAAAAATTGCCCAACTTGTACATCACGGCGAAATTAAATTCTTCGGTAAAGTTTCGCATAGTTATTATTCGGTAAGGGGATAGATATCTACTTTGTTTAGTGTTTATTCTTTAGTGTAGTCAAACTCATATTTTAATATATAATATTTTACGCCTTACTGATACTATTGTTAGGTACCTTTTATCTCAAATATTTAAATTATACATTTCTACAAATTTATTGCATATAGTAAAATGTCTAACATAATATTATCACCAACAATTTTATAAAATTTAGTAAAAATTGTGTTACCTAATAAAGAATTCTTAAATTTTTATTTTTGCCTATACCAAATATTAAAAAAAAAAACTAACTAATAAATATACACTACTACTATCACTTTGGAATTAATGTATTCAACTATACAACGGATAAAATGTATTCTCTCATTCCACCGAGCAGAAAAGCTTTTCTTCGAAGAGGACATCTCCTCTCAACTCTCAAGGTCCCTCAGAGTAAAAGCATGAGAACTGAATTGAACCAAAAGTCACGGAATTCTTGTCGCTCCAGAAGGGAAGTTGGATCTAATCAAAATGGTACGTAAGCAACAGAACAACAAGTACTTGACTCCATTTCGGAGGCAGATAAGCCTACAATGTATCAAATGATATAAACATCATTGTTGACATGGACGTAGTAAGAGACACCACAAATAACATCGACCCAGAGTCAAAAATCAGATCATAAAATGTCAATTTAGTCACCTGTCGACACGACGGTGGAACAAATCAGCTACTAATCTTCTAATAGCCAACTAAATTCAAGATAAATAATTAGAATTTTGTCTAATAAATATTTTATATAAAATATATATAATTGGGATATTGAATATTTGTAAGAGAAAGTTTATATACGAAAATACAAATGAACGATATGCTCAATAAAATTTAATTATAGTTTAAATATTTTTGATAATTGCAAAATTTTAACCAAGTAATTGAATAATTTCGTATTGAAATTAACATCTAATCATTATTAGTTTCTGGAAGGATCTTTGAGCGCCATCTAACGGACTTCTAAGATATTACACTGTAAGTTAGAATCCAATCAGGTAATTTCTGTGCTAATATTATTTTTATGTAGAAGTTCTTTACATATTCTCATAGATGTCACTATATTTTTTTAATGCATTAATTTTTAGTCAGACAGCCAAGAACAATCATCATGCTATTACTTGTAAATTTACAGATAGAATAATGTAATAAGAAACGTTATGGATTCTTTTCTCACTTTGATATTTTTACGATTAACGTTTATGAAGTGAGCCCCTTACATTAATTTTGTTTATTACTGATCAAAGTACCTATTGTTTTTAGAAATAAAAGTATATAATTAGTTATTACAATACTTTTGATTTCATATAAAAAGGCCGAAAAGCGATATTTGTAGTACATGATCTGCATAATTTAGGAGTAGGTGGCATTGTATGAAGTAAGGAATCATCCATACAATGTTCTGTTATCGTTGGTAATGGGGTACATGTATTTTATAATGAAACAACACTTTTATTTAATATTAACTATTTATATATTTCAATAGTATCTCTTATTATTATAAACTATTTATTCTAACGCTCCGCGCTCGCAATATTTGGTTTAAATGTAAGTGAAGACGAATCAACAGTTAGTCAATCAACTCAACCATAATCAACAGTCGAACAAAATCCAAAGGATTACATTTAATAATGAAACTAAATGTAAACTTAGATATTAGTGTTAGCATACTCTGTTAACGTACTTTCATACAGATCGACAAATTACTAAAGTAAACAGGAAATAATGACATAATGTTGACATAGGCACGGGACACATTATCATTATAAACACAGTATCGAGCTTTCTAGACGATCATATTTTCTAGTCAAATTACACTCTTCCATTGCTAAAGAATATAATATTTTTCATACCTTTTCCATTTGTGTCCAGTTTCCTGAGGAACAAAATTATTTCAATCTGATTTTAGTCAGTTGTTTACATTCATATGGAATAAAGTATTGCTATACTGAGCGATTGTATCGAATATTTATTTTGAAAATGCTCATGGCAAAAAAAATATTTTTATGAGGCAATAAACCTCTCTAATCGATAGAATAATCAATCTGATTGATGGATTATTCTATCTATAGAAGAAAATTGTTTCAATTATTTTTAAATAATATGTCTACGTACCTATGTGTCATTATTACCAATTAATTAAGCCTACAGAATAGTTAAACTAAACGATGTAGTATAATTAAACTGCAAATCAGGTTACCACCCTGGATAGTACAATAATAAATACTGTTTCATCTTTATTACGGTAATAATAATAAAAAAATCTATACTATTTAGTGGGGAATGTTAACTTTGGTATAAAATATTATTTATAAACAACAAAACATTAAAACTCAAAGACACTCGGTAAACGAGACTTAAATCAAGCATAAATTAAGAAAATACTGTTTAATTGAATACCCTAAGTCCAGTTGAAATATATTTACAATAACTGGTGAAATTAAATTTGTATACTTAAAAAAATAGTAGTGTCTACTAGTAAGTCATCTGTGGTGAATTGCAAAAAATAGTAATTGCACTGTGCAAAGTACGTCAGTGTTATACAACTAAATCAAGTAATAATTATATAAACTGGGAGATTTTTTACAATAGATATTCAAACCATGTAACAATATAATTTATAAGAATTTCTTAATGCACCATAATATATGAATAATATAGGCTTTCTAATAGATATCAAGGCTTATTTAAATAGGTACCGTTCTTTCTATATAGAATTTAGATGTCATTAATTTTGATACTTAGAATGCCTCTCCCATACACTGACAAATGATGTAAACCAATATACTTACTATATTGATGTGCGATTACACAAATATAATTTGCCGTTGACTTACACTGACAACATATAAAAGACCACGTGAAGGCATTCTAGACTAACAATCACATTTATAGCTCCATTTATAGTTAAACTAATTTATTATACACTACCTACATTGAATTTGCATACATAAAGGCTTAGTTTGGACTGCTTTTTCACTAAACCTGTCTTAACACCGGAATTTTAGTGGAGTAGAGTTTGTTTACTTTACTTGCTACTCGACTAAGTTGCTTTAAAACAGTCCAAACAAAGCTTTAGTTTAACTACAGTGTTGCCGTGTGCATATAAAATTATCTACATATACTGTGGTTCTTACATATATCTTTTTTAAATATAAATATACTAATTATATAATCAACTATTACATTTGTAAATAATTATCATTTGAACGTACGAAATTTTACTAAGGAGCGCATGTTACACAATATAGTAATTAAAGAGATACTATGTGAAAAAGTGCAAACAAAGAGGTTTTTTTATTATCTACATATTTTCATTGCATTTTCAGCTTTAAGTGTCAAGTCAGCGTTATAGGTACAGCAGTAATAATTATCGTATACTAACATACGTAAACGTGCATTGTTGTTTTGAAAATAGTTTTAGTATATAAGATAATAAAATTAACAAAATATTTATCACATGAAGCAGTTTTCTTTTTGATATTTAAAAAAAATTAATTACTTATCAAAATAATGCTGCATTTACCTACTTGGCATCCAATATTGCCCGAAATTCAGAACATCTCTTGTTTACACTTATTCACTTGTGTTTAGTAGAAAATCAGTATAAGTACCCTTATAATCATATAAATAGTACAATATTTCGCTAAATATTTGCAGTAATATAAATCAGTTTATAAAGAGTTATGTCTACATTATCACAACATTTACAAAGCAGTTGGACGATCTACAAATATTTATCGCACACTGATCATTGGCTACAAGACGCATCTCAATTTTATGCAAAAATTTCCAGAGAAAATTTGATATATATTATTTTATTGTTGTAGATAAATGCAAAGGACTTTTTTTGAAACACTAGTTATTCTCACCAACCTGGCTCTATAATATTGTATACGAAAATAGCGGTTTAGAAGATTTTTACTTTTAAATTGATTCGATCAGTTGTAATCGCTTTGATAGTGTGCTTCCCAACTTACTTTAAAGGTAAATGAATCCATAATTACAATAACGTGTAGTTATTGTAATTATGGATTCATTTACCTTTGCATAAGAAATATACATATAATAAATATGCATAAGAAATAATGACATTTTCAAAGTCTTTATTCTTATGTTTTTTCAGCAGACAGTTGGTTCCGGTAAAATGACATACAAAAGATCCGACATACTTATATTAAATTTTAAATAGCTATAGAAATTCGTATTAACTATCTCAGTACAAGTGTTATAATAATTTCAGTCAAGATATGACATGAAAGAACTGGGATAGTACAGTATTTAATGTAAAGAAATGTCTCTATTTACATACAATAATATATGATAATAATGACAGGAAAAAATAAATTATTGCACAAATTATATTCGAACACAGAATACAATAACACAGTACCTTTAAGCGCGAGTGATAAGAATCAAACATGTAATTCAAAGTCCATGTAAGATTAAATCTTGGTCATTTTGTATCTGGATACAAAATGACAAAGATTATACCATCTACTTCTTTTTCTTAATAGATATGTAAGATGCAAGGTATATAATTTATATCAAAAGAATTATGTACAATATGCAACATAATTACGCGAACGCCGTAAGTAAAAACAAAAGTGCATACACATTTCAGAAATAACAACACAATGAATAATTATATATGTCCATAAATTTCTAAATCTACTCATAATATAGAAATTTAGATATAAGTATACCTGTATATTTAAATCTGACATGCACTTATTATCGTATTGCCGCTTGCAAAAACCATACTTCAGTGTAAATGTTTAAGAGAGAATATAAAAAAACGCAGGACATTTAGTTTTCACCTCTTTTCTATAACACTGAGTAGATAATTTACTAGGCATTAATTGCTAACGTCTATGTTTATATGTTATCCTAAGTCAAGTAGGATAGATTTTTAGTCTCAGATCTGTTATTATTAAATAAATTACCAAAACATTAAAACACAGTAAGAGATCAGATGGCGATAATAATTATCGCCTATTACTGCGCTTTAAGTTGACGAAATGTAAAGCCTACCTTAATGCGTTGCATTAAAGTTGAAATTAAAGTAAGTTTAGAACGTAATATCTAAGCGGTGGATTCATGCGCTGATGGATTGGAGATGATGGTGCCGGCTTGTTGGTCGCGAAGTCGTCTCACTTCTCTAGCGGTGGCCGCTAGTTCCGCTTGCAGCGACATCTCTCTTTCTCGGAGGCATTTTATCTCATTTTGCCATGTCTGAAAATTAAAGTAAATTTCGATAAGTAAGTAGGCCTTTTGGTAAGTTAAGAATATTCTATAACATTTAGAGAACAAAGACTACTCTAAATGTGATAGAATTAATACGGAATATTTGTAGAGAAATCAAGAAATCGAATCGAAAAAATATAGGTTGGCAACTAGAGTGCTTTTTTAGTTACGACGACGTTAGACGTTTCCTCTTTAGCTTGGCAACCTCTGCAGATAATTGTTAAACTTAGGCCTAATTTTGCCATATGTATATTCAATTTGCAGTGGACATTGAGGGCCGTAGTCATAATGCATATATTGTTTTTACTCAATAGCAATAGTCTATTAGACTATTGCTCGTTGTTGCCGATACTTACAATATTCTGTTTAAGCAGATCTAGTTTGTCGTTCTTGAGCCGGCACACCTCCTGGCGGAGGAGTTCAGCGTCGCCGCGCGCGGCTGCCAGCGGTTCCCCGCGACCCTGCCCCGCGCCCCCGCCCCCGCCCCCGCCGCCGCCGCCGCCCGCTTCCGCAGACGACATCGATTCTAAGCCTGTATCACTGTCCACGTAGACACCACCTATCGATTGATATTTATGAATTAGTAATCTATGTTAACATAGACGAAGAAAGTTTATCGGTAGTATCGTATAATTAGAAATCACGAATATAAGTACCAATTACTTAGTGGTATGTACCTACCTATTGGTAATTGTAAAATATATCTCTATAGAATAGTGAAATTTTAAATAAAATCTTAAAGGTTCACATACATTACAGCCGAGAACTTTACAAGTCACATTTCAACATCGCATGGAAAAGTAAATTTTACGATGTATTTACGATAACATAATTATTCATGGCCCGAAGATATCACGTAATTCCTTATAATACTATTATTAACTACATAAAGTACTACTAAACACTTAAAAAGAGTATACCTTCAAAAATAATAAACAGAATTTTACGCTATATTAAACGTCATGCTCAGAGTGAATTCGAATCGTACCTACTTGTATAGTAGATATATACATTTTCGACTTCGTAACGTTGAATAACAAACTTACTTCTTGTTGTCGTAAGCTATATTTCTTGCAATTTTAGTAATTACTTTTTATCTAGTTCGCATGAGTGCAAATTTTACTTCCACTGCTATAATTCAATTTATAGGAAGTAAAGAATTCATGCGCATTGCAACCGCTGTGAAGTTCAAATTCACTCCTGCCATTTACAATAATTAGGAACTAAGCGAACATAATTGTACTTCTATTCTACAATACACAATGTCTACAGGACTAACCTGCTGTACATTTACCACAACTCAGCCAGTCCTTGTCATCTAATTTGAAACAAAAATTTCCAATTCATTGTACGGTTAAGTAATATCTACTAATTACATTTCTACTAACGAAATGATCTTGTACGATGTTAATGATCGAATTACAATTGTTGTGACGGAATATGTGCGATAAATAGAAACTACAATGATAATGAAATATTGTCTAAAATATCACATAATCGTCTGATCGGTAAAAAACTGATGCTCCTATATTTTGCATTTTATTTTTGTATTGTATATTACTTACTGGAGGAATGAATATTCACCATGATAAATGAAATTTAAATAAGGAACTCAAACTCAAACTATTGTATTGAGATACATAAATTATAACGGTAGTTGATTTTCTACAATGTTGCTTTATATAAATTAAAAAAACTGGCGTATAATGTTGAGTTGGTATAGTAGCTTGTGGTACTTACTTACCTTAAAAAAATCGAATTATATTATAGAAATATTCATTCATTAACAGGATTTAAATTAGTTAATGTAACGATGATGCTAATCGATTACTTACCAAGAGGGTCCAAATCAACGGAATTGAGACTGGAGTCATCACTATGGTCGAGTGGTGGTCGCGGTGGGGCAGCACGTGACGTCACATCTGGACTGGACTCGCCTGAGCCTCCCGCTGAACGTACTGACACCGCACTCGCTGATGATGACGTTATTGAAGATTTTGAACGACCGCTCTGAAATTTTATTACAGAAACGATTAAACATTTATAAAAAAAATATGACTAACATAAGCATTATGACCTTATTTATGGCGACTACAACATCCACAATTAATATGAGAACAAAACCTAGAAGTAATACCCGGAATAAAACTCTTCTTAATCGGTTTGGTATTAAAAGAATAATAAATACTCTCGCTCAATAGTATGACGTGGTGGTACTACAATAATAGAACAACAGTAGTTGCAGTAGAGAGTATACTTTAAATACTAATACATACGTTTGGTGTGTGTGTTTCGTGTGCTGGCAATTTGTTCTTATTAATTGGAATCTTATTGCTATCGCCAGAGAGATTCGTATCTACACTCGGTGATCTGGAACTGTAAATGAAAATACTATAAGTGAACTACTAGTAGCAGTAAAGTAAGTTACTTTAATTAAATATTTAATTAGTAGCCAGGAACACGAGAGTCTATGTCATCTAGGATTAAAATGGTTCATATAGAGTTAATGTAAATACTGCCTAACATATTAATGAATATAAATAACAGAATTGAGAAAGGAGAAATTCTTTCTTTTTGAATTTGCATGAAGTTAATTTACCATAGACTTTATAAAGATAAACTCTGACCTTAATAACAAATTCATTACCAACCTGACTTTTGAAATTAGTGCTTTCTTCACCGTATCTATAAATCTAGCGCCAGGGCCATCTTGTTTAGGCGTTAGATCTGGTTGTGGTGATACTGCTCCCGCTTCAGCTATCCTGATACCCGTACCAAGAAACTCCATGGTTTTAGTCTTTAAATCTTCAGCCAAATTCTGTAGCAACGAAGATCTCGTTCTCAACTCGAGTTGGGCGAATTTCTCAGCTTTGTAGCACGCGTTCTCTGCATTTATCAGTTTGGTGAGGAGGAACTCTTTAAATTCACGCCCCTTTCGGAATACTGGCGGCTGGGGGAGAGTCGGCGAGAAAAATGGTACGTCCCCACGAGCGGTGACGGCCACCTTGTACCTGGAATAGAAGAAAAGTTTGAGTAATATTAGAACTATAGGGTGAGGCTTAGCAGTCCTTAGGAGTGAGACGTTAGGTAAAAATATAAAAATACATTTTTGATCATAGAGCGAAATAAAACTTTACGATCCGAAATAAAAGAAGATATGAAAATTACTTATTATATACTAAACGTAATAAAATAACGTGTCGTGTATATTGCAAATATAAGTAAATATTACATTTTTTTTTATCAGTATCATTTACGAGATTGTAGACATGATAATATTAGTAAATATTAGACATCACGCTAAGACATACTGGTATAACTTAACATTGGAAAACTCCAAAATACACAACTCGCATGCAAATCAGTCCCTCACGCACACAAAAAAATGTGACGACATTGTCACCTATAAGCGGCCGCAGCGTTGAAATAAGTGTTAATTTTGAATGTATTTATCACGTATCATATAATGTCTTTATGTATCATTACTTGCCTTTTAAACAATGTCGTTCATACAATCTATTATCGGATTTTACTAATGTGAAATTAATTAAATGAAAATTCAACTTCACTTATTAAACCATTTAAAAATTTTCATATGTTTAGCATAAAATAATAATCGTTCAATCACCGAAAAAAATATTTTACTTTTACTCTCTAAATATATTGTAATTGGATCGTCATGTTTATGCTAAAGATCCAAACAAAAGTGTTATGTATCTACTTCTCTGTCAAAATCACTGCACATTTTTATAAAGTGTTAAATGGTCAAGTGATTAACTATATAATTTCTTATATTAAGTAACGTACCAAAAATTTATCTATTCAAAAAATGTTTTTTAACATTCCTGTACAAGGAAATGATGTATTTTGAACATCTACGAGACATATTTATGGCGCCTAAAACTTTACTTCTATAATTACATCACCGAAACCGAAATAAAAATAACGACATAAAATACTGTTTCGGCTAAAAATATTGTATTAGGATTTTGTATTACTAGTATTTTTTAAACCCGAATGTGAGTCTATTTCTGACGAATTGATTAGGTATAAAAAAGTCAAAACTTTATATGATGCTATGTGAACTGTCTTTGCTAATTATTATTATTTAAGCAATTCAGCTGACAGAATGCTTTAGAATTTACGAATGCAGAATATTATGTACATAAATTACTAATATTTCTGTTAACGCATCTATATTATGTATACAACATTTTGCCCGAATTATGAAATAATAAGTCGCTACATTATTATTCTATTCTTTTACGAAAAAAAGGCCTTTATAATTACTTACAGTAGGTATAGAGTTGCGTTTCGTTTGCATATAAATTAACCAAGAAAATTTCCATTCCACTTTCCAAGCTATTTTCTCTACTTCTCCATGCAAATAATATCTCGGTTGTGGAAAGTAACACAAACTTTATGTTAAATAAGTCGCATTGTAAGTATAAAATGTAAGGAACAGACAAGGGAAGGAATTAAAAATAGGATGACAAATAAACATGCAGAGAAACACGTCGGTCTAGTTCGTATTAAAACTGTTACTAACATCCAGCATAGAAATCGTTGTAAATATACGGATTAGAAATGCGGGCATCACCGTAACCGTGAATAATTTAAATGGTGGAAACCAACATTGCAGTACTGTACTTCTAATACTACTCTACTCTACTACTAAGTATATACAGAAGTAAACACTTCAGATTTTAAATGGTAATTGGATCATTGATAGCTATAAAAGTGAATAAAACTAAAATCAAATTAAAAGTATTCTAAAACAATACTTTATACGTATAAAGTATAATCGATTATTTTATTTTATTTAAGTTACTATGAGTATACCTACTCAAAGGTATAATTTTATATTAATATTCCAATATTGTATTTCTTATCTATTTTAACATTAACATGTTTGGTATTTATAACAAAAATTGATTTATCTACTTAAGAGAGCAGTGTTGCTCGAAACTTCGCTCTTGCTTAGTAAATGACGTACGAGTAATACACAGATGACACGTATTTGATTACCAAACAAAGGAAAACAGAAGGAAGAATAATAATAATACCTGGTCTCCCCGCCTGCCGTCTCCATAGGCGTCACAACGATGAATGCGTGGAGAAAATGTGAGGCGATCATATCTGGCGTGAATGGGGTTGGCTTTTCCTGTGAAGTAAAATAAACGATAAATTTAATACAAATTCGAATATATACTATAGTGACTTTACTTGAAAAGATATTCGATTTTTGTAACGCAGAAATTGAGATTTGAAATGTTGAAATCGAGAGACCTACTTCTAATATTTCTTAATTAAAGCCATCTAAGCTGGACTATAGGGTTCAAAATAGTGCCGTGCATAAATAGCAAAATGCTTTATATGATTTTGAATGAGTTCCTGTGTGAAATATGTTAAACTTATAAAACTGCGAAAACGCCAACTATAAATAATGACCGTAACGTAGAATCGATCGTATAAAATTTTGACTATGATTGAATGATGAAGTAACTGTATAAAGTAATTAATAGAAATCATAGTTGATACCTATAATAAAAACTATAGCTATTCGAATGTGGTCATTAAAAGGAGTTTCAATAAAATAGAAAATAATAAAAAATACTGTTTCGAATATTGAAATATTGATGTCAATATACGCAGTTTTGACAACGTTATAATTTTAATTTTCAGCTTTCTTGATATATAAGCGTAGCGGCTTTTGTATTGATTGCCGCAGACGTTCGAATACTGTAACTACATATACCAAATTTTACAACATGTGGCGGCGTGGTTATCCGTCATACTCGTGAACGAGTGCTGCTTGTAGAGACTGGTCTGCTCTTATCACTACGACTGAAAAATAAATGACCCAAAAAAATGTGTTGGTAGTTTGTTTCTACATTTCATTTAAATGTTTACAAGGATTATTTGCAACACACTGCTTGCTCGTTCTTCTTGTGATGAGAAAGCTTCCGAACGAGTTTGATAAAAAAACAAATTGTTATGACTATTCAAAAGTGCTTAAATTAAGTTTATTTGAATAAATGATTTTCTATTCATATTTACTTTATAATGCAGAGAAATTACAGGATTCATATATTGTAGTTTTTATATATATAGGAGATAGTTACCAATTACTATCAGGTGGGCAATGAGCCTATTTACCATTTCAGTTCAGTGAAAAAAGTAGAACATGCACTTACTTGAAAAACAATCGCCACGATATCGTTTCCAACGTGTCGCTTCCTCTGAAGCTGTTGCGCATCTCCAGCGGTGTGGGGCAGTAATGGAGCCACGTGGAACATAATCTCTCTGTTATGATACTGCTCGTAGACCGCCTCGGAACCTGTATGTCCGTTCATGATGTCCAAGCCACCTCTATAACCTTTAAACAACAATCAAGTAAAAATATATTAAATTCTAATTTTATACTAGTGGTGGCCCTGACTTGGTCTACGCATATATTTGTTTTATATACATATCTATAAGTAACAATCGAAAACCAAAAGTAAATAAATAATTTATAGAATGCCATCTATTATTTTATTAATACATTTGTAACGATTTTTAGATTTCATTACATGTAAAGATAAAATAAAAAAACATTTAAATATATGGGAAATTTACGGACTCTTATACAAGATATTTTTTTTTAAATTATAATAGAGGACTATTATTGCTGTTTGATAGAAATAGGCTATATAAGCATATATGATAATAAATGAGTGATTTAAATTTTCACAATACGACATATTATTATATATATATACGTAGATACTTTGTATTAGGTTTTGTTGAATAACCAACATACTAGTAATAAACTCATGTGGTTTTCCTTTATATATTACCTACATACATAGGTCTCAGTAATATTCCTATTTCCATACACAGTTCCGGTAAACTAATTGAATCATATTTTATTACAACACCTTATTTAATTTACATATACCTAACATCAAGTATTGATATATTTATTTGTAACTAACAAAAAGAGAAGGTTCTCAATTCGGTTCTATATTTTACCTCAAAACACTGACATTAATAAACCGATATTTTTAAGGCAAATATTCCGAATGAACTGCTGTCGAACTTTATCATTAGCTGATGAATGATGATGGCATAGTGACTGGAAGTCAAGCTACGGAACTCCGCATTAAAACAATGTAACCTAACCATATTTGTTAAAGATGAATGTAAGAATTTTAATAAACAAAAAAATCTATACCTATCTGTCTGTATCTCAATCGTTAAAATAAGCTATAAATAGCTCGTATTTACAAATATTAAATAATAATACGTTACCTTTATGATCTTTCAATTTTATTCTTTGTCCGAGCATTTCTAGAAACTCGTCAAAGGCGGGCGACGTTTCGTTGTTACCAAACAATTCTTCCTCAGTTGTCTGGCCGTATTTCTGATAAAGTACTCCAAATTTGAAACTGTTCACTAACACGTGTTCGTCGTAGGCCGCGATCAATTGCGACGCATTTAAACACATGACAGGCATGAAATTATCTACGTTCACTTGTTCGTTCAGCATTTTAGCCATTTTCGAAGGCGATGGCATTATGCTCGATCCTAGAATTGAAAATATTGGTGTTATAAAAAGATTTATTAAAAATTAAAAGTTTAAGAACAATGCTGTATTCTTTATCTACCCTTTTTCTATTGATCGTATTAAGTTGAAGAACTTATTTCACTTCTTACTCCGTTTTCAGCAATATCCTCATTTACGCAGTCTATCTATCTCTTTTTCTATTTTTCCTGCTGTACCCATAAAACCACTCATATTGAATATTTAATACTTTCTTTATTCCTACCAATTATATTACATGTACATACGTATCAAGACAAACGATTAGTTATATATATCTTTTCGGGTGCTAATTAAATAAATAGGATAAATATAAGTTTTCCTTACTTGTGGAGGGTGTAAGTCCATGCATAGTTTCTGTTCGGAGCCTTAAAAGTATCCTCGTGTGATCTTGGCCAGCCACATGTTCATTTTTGAGGGACATCACTACTGGGCATTGGTTTTCGTCTGTCCCAACTAAATTGACGTGTTCCTGATGACAAAACATTAATAAATAAATAAAATACGCGTCAATAACCTATCATCATCATAACATACTCTCGGGGAGCAGAGGATTGTTAGTAATATGGACTATAATATATAATTTAGTATTATTGTCACAGTTTTTCGCTATGACATACAACGCTTTCTATTTCTAAGGGTTCGCTGGTAGGGAATGGCATTAAGGTCGCCTTTTGTACACTATTTATTGTGCAGTAAAGATTAAAAGAATATTCGGTACATAGCGAAAACTTAGTCAATAAATACATAATTTACTATATTGATTTTAAAATAGTGTACCACAAACAAAATGTAGGTATTTTGATACAGAGAAGTTAATTATAAGTATGTATGTAATAACCAAGTGAATATTGGTCGTCACAAGAATCGTAAAACCTCGAATAGTCACGCCCAAGTCTATAAACTCTCACGGAATTTGATAGCATAAGTATATTTATACCAACAAAGGTAGTTTGTTAATGGTGAAGATTTTATAATTAACAGATACTACTAATTAAACCATAAAGAAATAAAAACAACACTTTTATATTATAGATACCTACATTGTATAGTGATCGAATAAATAAAATCGTAGAAGGTAAACCCATTAAATTATGAATCAGAGCATTTATCCGTCTGATGTCATCGGTTTGGCGTCACTAGATAATTATCCTGATTTTCAACGTTATATTTCTTTCCTTATAGATTCTTTGAGAATACTGTCTTTTATTAGTATTATACACTTAGATTTAATAATGTTTCTGATGAAGAATAAATGCATTTACCTAAAAGTCCTATTACTTTTAGGTGAAATTGCACAGTACGAATAGATCGACGTATTTCATACACCTTCGTCTGCGTAATTTTTGTACAAAAGGGGTACAAACCTTTTGCTTCACGTACTAATAATATAGATAGTATTAGTTTGCCGTGATTAATTGGACATTACAACGACCAAAATAATGGCTTGAACATATTCTTAGACATCTAATCTATTTACATAATGCAATATTATAGTTGTTTCAAGATACAAGATAAGACCACACTCTACTGTTTTTCGATTATTACACTTCTGATGAAGTTTTAGAGATTATACTTAATTGTTTCAACAGATATAACTATTGTTTCATAGTTTGAGGGTCAAGCAAAGCTTTTGTAACGAAAACAAAGAAGTCTTAATCGTTATGGGAGATGTTAATTACTTATACATTGTTATATTAGCCTTGTTGGACCCTTTTTTCTCATATTCAGAGACCTTTGCGAAGGATTACAATTCGACTACATTTGAAAATTTAAATAACTTTATACGGAACAATTGGTAATAAACAGTTGGTAATGCTAGTATAACATTAGTATTGCAGGATTACCAATTTATATTTGTTATTTAAATTACATTACATTTTTTACAAATGAATTAATGTTGTTTCAATGTTTAAACAATATGCTTAAAATAACACTATGCAATCGATGTTTAAGTGTGAACTTACGTAATATTATATTTACAACTTAGAATCAATAAATCGCAAGTACATTTTGTTGTACTAACAGTTTAAGAAACTTTACCATTGTTTAAGATATAGACATGGTATTTTTTCTAATATACTATAATAAAAACGAATAAAAATATATGTTCACAATTTAGAAACATAGTACAAGCGAAATTTCAAATAAATATACCTAACAACCTAATAAATAACTAATCTACAGAAGTCGTCATAAGCAAACTAAAACTACTATTGACAAACTTGCGATGCGAAAAAGCATACTACGAAACGAGACATGAAAATAATTGTCTAAAATTCCCTAAGTTTAACCACGCGACCGCAGAGTCGCGTGATCAATTTAGTGTAAAGATTCAAACACACATATTTGTAAATTTTAATTTCTCGTTGAAATGTATTCACTACACGAATACATTAGCATTGTTACCTACTAACCTCATATATACTATGCTATATTTAAAAATATAAATCTTCAATTTTCTATCTTTAATTGTTCAATATTGGAGTTGTCGTTTTTCATCTCCTCAAAGAGGCAAATTGAAATCTAAAGACGGTAATTGTAGGGACGAGGGGTTAATGCCCCCTTTCAGAAGGCACTGATGGATTATGTCATCCTATAAGAAATCTGCCGGAAACTTTTTTTCAAGCTCGTCGAGTGAAAATTCTCTATTCAAAAGATCAGTAGTGAATAGAGGTTACGCCTTGATAGATGCTTCGTAAACAGGCTAATAATGTATCAATAGATGATGACACGGTAAATTCTATCATATTCCAAAGGGATCAATGTGTATTTTGATCAATATATTTGTAAGTACAGTTTGACCACTAAATAAAAGGTTTCAATAATCTCAATGAGAAGAAATAATAGAGAAAGTGTAGTGAATTAATACACTCCTATTGTACATTAGAGTTCTACTTTCTTCGTATAATTCTATATATATACAATATAATATTTCATTCAACCGCCTCATTAAGTAAAATAGTATTATTTTATTACTAGTAAAATGCACTATTAAGAATTACTCCAATTCAAATCAACTTCAAAATCACCATTAGATATACCTATTACAGACTGACAACTGTTTTTACTAGTTCAAAGATTAATGAAATCTTACTTACATATTATCGTGATTACAAAATATCACAAAAATAGAGACTTATAACTACCACCTTTAAAATAAAACATAAACCTTATAAACCGAAGATTAGTTTATTTCCAAAATGTAAAATGTAGTTTCTAGTTGCAGTAATATTTCGAAAGAAAACATATGAACCTGAAAAGTTTGATTATGAATACATGAATCAGTAAAAAGTTTCACTAAAAACCATTTCTCCAATTCAGATTTTCGAAGTCGACCTCTAGCCTTATTTAATACTGAGATCGACTACGCTGAAAACGGCAATCATTTCTGAGAGGACATCGTTTACTCTACGAATTGTGCCCGGATCAATTTTTCGTTTTGACGGAGGCATTTGCTTATTGCTTCCACTCTATTCTCAGTTACGGGCATCTGTCTTCGTCAATGTAAACGACGCGACATCTAAATGAATCAGAAAACAAATAGTAATTTATAAAGATTAGATGACCTGTAATTTCTATATATCTATGATGATGACTCCTTAACATCATAACAATCCACTATCGCCACGTTACTGGACTCTTTGAGCAGAGGGAAACTGATCCTTTTGATCTAAGAGGAGGATGTTTCTAATATAATATAGTTTATTCAATAAAACTGTTACACAAATCAATTATACAACAGTTGTTTTTGTCATTAAAAACTAATCTTCTCGCTGACAGTACAAGATAAAGAACTATGCTGTTAAGTTTTGTTACACGAAAAAGTCTGTAAAAAGGAAATTCGCACCAGAACAATAATATAAATATAATTAAAAAAAAACTAAGTGTCCACATGACTACTATATTATCTAAAGAGTGTAAAGAAATGATAATCAATAGGAAAATAATTATCGAGTAACGAAAATTAAAATACAAGATACAAGTTAGAGCAGGTTGTTACTAAATGAAGCAATAACATTAGTATTATCGTATTATGTTGTTTTTCGTATTTGATTATATTAGAATTTTGACCATCGTTTTTAACAGTATATTTTATTATCATATACGAAAGCGTATTAATGAGTCTCCCCTATGGCTTGCTGTTCACACCAACATTCGTTACGTGATACGGTAATAGCTGTGACGTATTTACGCGTCAACCTTCCAGGGGTATCAGTTTAGCGATCAGAACATCGCATTCATCTAGCCTAACCCCAGAACCACAATGACCCATTGAGCTTTACGGGTTGACGCGGTAACGATTCTAATATGTTATGCAAACGATGTGCTGTAGAATACAACACGGTTGGAGTTACGAGTTTTCAGTTTTAAATGTTGCCATCGCTGATTTATTAGATGTTTTATTCAAATAGAGGTGTTCATTTGAACAAATATTTAAACAATTATTTAAATCTAAAGTTGACAACCTTTTTTTTATAAAATTACGTACTCAGAATTCTTAGAACAGACGGTCTACTGCAACAAAGGTTTAGCTAGACATCTTCATGGTACAAGTACAACTTAGAAGTTTTTTAAAGTTTTATTAAACCTAATCAGAATGAAGTAATCAGGGCTGTGGGAATTTTGTAGATAGTAGATTATCTTGCAAGGCGTTTATAAAGCAATTTGCATGTTACGTTTGCGCTATTCCAGTGCGTTACGAAATAACTCTTAAATGAACTATACAAAATGTAAACAGACAAAAATACTCAAGGAAATGAAGGTATAAAGGTAAGTGTGACTGCAAAATAGTTTAATAGCTTGTTCTCTGTTATTAACGTTGGTCATGCATAATATCTGTTGTCAACATTATGCGAAATTCCGACAATATTAGTTATTATTATATAAATAAAATAAATCAATACTTATTATTAAGTCATACAATATGTGTACACTAATATCATGAAGTGCATTTTTTATGTAATGATTAAATATTAAATTCAAATAGAAATTGTTTTAATATTTCAAGTCGACATTGATATTGAGTATATACACAATATATATTAGTACATAGTAGTAGTACAAGTTTCCAACATGAATTCTGGAAAGACACTACAATATTTCCTATTGGAAAAAAATTATTGATGAGTAAAATTTTGTTTAATTATATAAATTTTACTTAAAATATGTTACAATATGTAATCTATGTAAAAAGACAGGGCGGGTGGCTATGTTAGGATCATATACATACGTACTGTTTATAAATTTGCATCTAATTATGACATGGAAATAAGTTTGTTTTCTTTAAAAATATGCCAAGTATGTTTAGATTTCTACTCAAGATAAAGTCGGGTACACACGGGTGGGTTCCAAATTACTCTACAATGGTGTAATCGGCTCAATCTACACGAAGCTGAGAACTTAACTCACTGGGCGTGAAGTCAAAACGTTCCGCTTTGGCGAGCGCAGACGCTTTTTCCCACTATCATTTGCGAGTTTTTTTAATAAGTAGTTGGGCCCTTAACAAACGCCCAACTGCGTCCTTCGTTTTAGTTGGTGCAGTTACGCATTTTATTACAGGTGAATAATTTCAACTTAATTTATAATATGTGTAGTTTTCTTCGACAAATAGTAGTTACTAATATAGCGTTAACAGTGTACGTGACAACAAATTATTTAGATAAGGAGATTGAATTGATAAGGTGAGGGTATTACAATTCATAATCTAGCAATCCGTACTCCAACCCAATATTTTATGCGAAAGAGTTGTCTGTGCGTTTAACGTAAGTTAGTAAAATTTGACAAGAATATAGATTGAGTCACATAGACGAACATAGGCAACATTTATCTAAAACAAACGGAGGAAGTCGCGACTACCATCCACTAATATTTATAACTATTCTATATTTACTTTTACAAAGACCCAAACGACTAAAATTAAACGATTATCGTGTAACAAACTACAAAAACTACAAACGTAATACGAATCTCCTTTATTTTGTACTTGGACGAAAGTAGTAAAAGTTTTCTTGGAAAGTGAACAAAACTGAATATTTCGCTAACCGCTGGACTTTGAATAATCATAAAGTTTGTTATATTCTGTATTTATAAACAATTGATAATAAATTTACTAACACATGGAGATTCTCACGAAGTAACAATAGACATGTAGAAACAGTGATTAACAAAGGTACCTGTACCTATAATCTCAACCTCAAACACATTAATTAGAAATACGAAACAAAGTACCTAATATTGGAAAATGTAAATAGGTCATGCTATACAAATGAATACAAATTACCAGCCCTTATACATTGATCACAAAGAGGCATTTACTAACACCTAATTGAGGTTGTACTTGGTATTGGCTACTCCTCCAGACACGTCTGCGTCTACCTTATCAGTTGCGGTTTAGAACTTAGTCTGCCAACATTATGCACTTACACGACTTACACTCGAATGATCCGACGGTTCCCAGTTTCCCAGGCAACGTCTATGTGAGAGTATATAGCCTTAGGTTGGGCATTCAAGTGATATCTGATCCGTTGGAAACAGTTTGAAGAAAGTTTTGAATATCAGATTAAGTAAATGTTAGTAAATAAATTTGGTGAAATTGGGAATTTTGAATAGCTTGGAATGTCGACAGGGAACAACATAAATAATTAAGATCTGAACTAATATGGTAGTCAGACCCATAAGTATTGATTGTAAATGTAAACAACTTCGCTACATGTTTCAATTCATACGATATTATAAATGTGAAAGTGTGTCTATCTGCGGCCTTTTCACGAGTAAACGCTTTAATTAGTATCTAAAATAAATCTGGTTTGGTAATGCTAAAATTATTTTCAGTATTTGGCATAGTCATTTAAATGAAGATAAATAGATACTAAGACGTGTTACACGTGTTCTTATCAATTACCACATTTAGCCGTTTATTGATTACCAATTAGACGTGATATATTGAAGATAAAAAGAATAGTGACTATTCTAGGAATATTCATATAGTACCTAACATTCAGAATATAAAACTGCAATTGAATGTGATTAATATTTAATCATCAGAATCTCAATTATGAAATCTTTATAAGTGACGAATTATGAAATATGGTAGAGATAAAACTATATAGTTAATAGACTGTCACGATAATCTAATTGTTTCACTGTTTACCTATTATAAATTATACGCTTTAATGTCACAGTAGTAATTATAGTGGATCCAAATGATACGAAAAAAGTAGAAAAAGTAAGCTTACGCGTGGGTATGGGAAAGTTCACATGTGCAACTGTGCTGATGGTACTATAAGACTGGGGACGCAGAAGCGATGCTAAAGCGACATTTGGTCACAATGTAAGTTTATTAAAACTGTGTTTATAAAATACTATTAAAGTTGTACTTTTATTTTATATCCCATATTATTATTAGTAAAAATATACTATAAGGATTCTACGGACTTACCTATATAATACAATATAGATAAAAACAAATATTTAATAATTTTATTTTAGATCCACAAACTTGACTATGTATACCTTATTAACCTTGAGTTTATTTGAATATAAAGGCTCATGTTTTTTAATCCAGACTTCAGACATACAGTGTAAATGGTGTTGTCTAGACAGATAGAGCCATTTATTATATTAGGGTTCCGAATACTATTCATTCATTGAGTAATAATCAGAAACGTTGCGCATAAATGAGACTAGATAGGTACGAATATTTTAAGTAACAGATCTAGATACTTCGGTTATCTTTCTCTAGCTGCATTTGTAAAGATATCAAGAGAAAATTAAGATATTAAAGGTAAAATAACTAAACCAAACTTTATCAAAAATAAATTCAAATGTATAATGAAAGAAAATGTCTGCTTACACAGACTACACTAGGTACATGACTCATTTATAAAGAGTTGTTACTAGTTCAATTAGTACTTCACGTTAGATTACTTCTACTAATTGTAATAATTGATAGTAACAAGTGCCTACTATTTACAGTTTGTTATAAATATTTTCATTAGAATTCTATGCAAAACTCTTTAAATTAAGTAATTTCCGCATTTTCGCTATTTCTATGAACATGGCTTTATTCGCCAAGTCATATATTATTGCATACGCCGAGAAATTTTATATTAACAACATATCGGCATTTAATGAGTGCTTTATGTACAATTTACATTAAATTTATATTATTCATTTAGTGTTTAAAATACAAAAAAAATGTAGTATAACTTTCATATACAACGCGTACTAGGTCATTTGTAAGACAAATACATGAATATAAGAATAAGAAGCCTACGTTTGTTTTAAAAAAATATATATCTTTGGTAATATATGTATAAATATTTATGTACATTTTTTACGAGATGCTTTTTAATTTAAACTATCGATACTTTACTTCGCATAGAAAGACATATTTCTCTACTCTATATTTCTTTTTAAAATATTTATATTTATATGTACAGACTCTATCTGTCTGTTATAATTTCATTATATGCTTAGAAACAGTACAGTCATTGAAATTTTTTTACATTTAATCCCTTTGGATAAACATAAATGGGGTATATGTAAATCTTGTTTATGATGTAAACATCATGATATATTTTTATAAATAGGATGGGGTCAATTATTAATTAGTACACCGGCAGACCTTTACTTAAGGTCAATGCATGAAAGGACAACAACGTAGTGATGAACGCATGTACATTACATTAAGGAAAACGTGACCGAGTGGAAGAGATCACATTTACAGTGTGTTTGTCAAATTACTTACTGGACGTTTGTACTTGTTAAAATACATCCTGGACGTTTCTATAGATAATTTGTAATCAGTCTGCAAACAGAGTTGCTATATAAATCACGAAGTTAAATAATACAACAGGTATAAAAATAAATACAGTTAAAATATCACATTTTTAAATGATTACAAATTGACGGCCTTTTGTGTATAACGGTTCAGCACATTTTCATACTACCTATGGCGGTAAGTTCTATTCTCGCATGCTCACAAGTATGATTGTGTATATTAGTCCAAGTATTGTCTATTTATATGCTGAATTTATTAAGTAAAAAAAATGTATTTAACTAAATGTATCTATGTACGAGCGTGTACCCATAGTACGAGCTCGTATCTAATAAAATAATCTCGTTTGAGATTAGATGGCGCTATGGTAATTATCTTGTGTTGCTGTTATGTACTGTCACTATATTATTAAATAAGACGTTGCCTGTTTAAGAAATCATAAAATGTAATTAAATCGAGACAGAAAAGCAGATTGGCTCGAGTCGTTAACAGGATTAAGTACTCTACGGCAGACTGCGTGTCTCGACAGTGGAGCCATATGTGGCGACAGCCATTTCGCAACATTTATTTCCTTTTTTGTTGTAAGAAGAGCTAAGGCTATGCATTAATTACACATACAATTTATTCGCAATTCAATTGCTTCCGATCTTCCAGTGTAGTTTTTTGTTGTATTATATAAATAAGCAACATTAATTATTAACATTCTATGTATTATTTCTTTATGTGCAGTATTTTGGATGTTATAGCTTACTGTCAACTAGACCTTATTTCGCTAAAAAGCAAACTTTGTTACAAATAAGATTAGGTTTAAATTACCTTGCCCAGGAAAAATCGCCTGTAGTATTTGGCAGTATCGTCGGTATCAATGTTGTGCCGCCTGGACGCCTGCCGTGGAGTACCGGGTTGCGCTCTAGGTTCTGGCTCTTCTCCATCCTGAATCTCGTCTATTCCGTCCACCCAGTATCCACCATTAGGAGGTTGCACTATAGATGGTGGGATTCCTGTAAAAATACATTTAAAGTAAAATGCTAAGTCAACAGTAACACTATGCAATATGATTAATAGTCAAGGTAATAAAAATATTCGGTTCTTATTTAGTGTAATTGCACTAACATGTCATTTTAGTATTTAAAAGATCCTAATAAACGGAAGGTGACAAGAATATAAAAAAATTACATTAATAATCGAACATCAAGCGTTAGCTTAAGATATAATTATATTATAATTCTCCATTCCGTATAGTAAAATTTTAAGACAATTGAAATTATAATATATCAACAGATTTTTGTCTCAAGAATTTTTGTATTATTCTTAATAGACAAAAATGTCATGTAATCACCTAAAATAAGTTCCTGCTTACATTGTAGGCATATTTGTAATAAATACCTCTTGGAGAGCTCCAATGCTATGAAAATATGATGCATGAAATTAAAATTTTGAAAAAGTATGGAACTAGTTTAATTTTGAATACGTGTTGATTTTTAGCTACTACTTACTAAAATGATACGTATAACTCCGACATACTGCTAATAAGGTAGAATATATTAATATAAATGCTATATAAAAAAACGAACAAAAACTGTACTATCTCTAGGACATCATTTCCTTGTGAAAAGCCAAAAGAATTTATATATGGTGACACCCAAGAACACCAATACATGCTGAAATCCTTATTGTGTTTACCTAAAAAACGGCTTTAAATCTTAAGGAAGTCACGGAGTCAATTAATTTTTTTAATCTTCCCATAGACAGCCAATTCTTGTGGCCTTCATGTCTCTTCCAAGGTTGTCACTATTTGTTAGGAGGTTTTTGTGTAACGAATTGATATAATTAACCGTGTAGCTCAGTTAAATGTGTTCCGCAGTATTCAATTTACAAAACCTTATATTTATGTATATTGTAAATATATGTATGTACGAAATCAACATATTATTTCATCTAAATAAACAGAAATTACATGATTTGACATTGAAAGTGTGTTTGCTATAGAGATTATGAATAAATATGCATCGATAAACGTACTTATGTTTATTTTAAAAAATACCCATTATTTAAAAAAAATCGTATTGATATGAAAATTAATAACATAAACTGTATTATAGTACAGATCAAGCTAGAAATAATAAAGCATTATTTCCAAACACTGTTTGAAGGATGACGATAATTCAATAAAAATTTGATATGAATTAACAACTATATGACCAAGTTCGAGTAAAGAATTACTATGCAATAATTATTCAGTAAGAATTGGCCACCCATAGCTAATCAAAACTGCTTACTCATCCCTTCAGGCCCGCATCTAATTTCAAACTGAGAAAGTCTAGACCGCCTTTTGTCAAGGCATATTTTTTGCAAGGGTTTCAATATAGTTCTATGTCCTGTGAGGCTTCATTGTTCTCACTGTGCGCTTCATAATGCTTCATTGCCAGGCTTTATATGAAACCAGTCCTTTATAAAAAAAGCTTGGAGAAAGTTTGAAATAAAGCTGACATAATTATGGCATATTTATATAGTATATGTTAGATTTGAAATATTTAGTAACTTTTTTAAAGTTTAAGGGTTAAAAACCCTTAAACTGATAAATGAAAACAAATTTTAATATTGAATTGAATGCGAGTATATAGTAACAATGATTAAAAAAATATATATACAATGTAAGAAAAATCTCTGTGTCTGTATTATTTTTAACGATTTTATCTATCGAATATAGATAAAAACGTTAAAAATAACAGAATTAATCATCATCATTACAAGTTATTGACAATGGATCCAATATCCCAACAGATCAGTATCTTCGTAATCGTATCGTACGATATATATATATATATATATATAAAATATGAACAAATATTATAAAACTTTTTAATATCTAAAAATTTCTACTTAATTGCGACAAGTTCTATTTTAAAACTTTTCTTTTAATCTAATATAAGATTAAAACTAGACAAGAAAATCTAAATTAATTCCATTTTAAAAGAAAACGAAGACTTATTTGGTTTTCTCGTGCTAAGTTTATACTTAACAAGAGACTGTACTTTGCAGTTCTAACATATAATCTCTGATGTAACCGCGGCTATCTACTAATTTAATTAATGTCTTAATCAGCAAAGAGAGTACACGAGAAACTTTTTCTTTGACATAATTAAGTGAGTTATGTTACTCGTTGAAAAGATTTTCAAAGATTCATAGAATAAAAAAAAAATGCATTTAAGGGCTTTGTTACAGACATTATTTTAATCATAATCTTAATCTATATAAATGAACTGCCTTTAATACCTAAATGTTGTAATACAAATTAAACTAAGACAGTAGTAAACTCACGATTCGTGTAGGTTGGTTGGGTCAAGTGAACTTAGTATTATTATTTAGTCCCCTGTTGACAAAACTTCACATTCACTTTCAAGTTCCTTCAATACAGAACTGTATAAATATTCTAGTACCACTATAAGATCAAATTATCTCGATACTCATAACTGATTATTCGCGCAAAAATTGCTTTTGGGAATACGTTCCGACACGGAGGAGTTACGAATTTACGTGACTCTTGTGAATTATTTATTTCAAATTCATCCCTCACATGAATAACGTAATATTTGTATAAAAAAATAATATTTGATAGACAGACAGTTAGACAGATTTGTTTATTACGACACTATCATATATCAGACCATAATATATAATCATAACATCACTTAAATTCAATCGATATTGTAATCATAAGGATTGAGATTAATAATTCAAAATCATCTACAATCAATACTACTCGTATAGGTATACGGTCTGAAGCTTCATCTGGATATAATAATGCTATTTCAGCATTAGTATCACTTTATGTCGATTTGGAATTAATATTTAAAATGTCCAACCTCCTGTTGGAATTCTACACCAGCTATACTGTACTTGTTAGATAATATTCACCCATTTTGTAATTGAAATTGATATCAAAAATATTCAAATTTAATTTGTAAGTAGTAATACTATTATTATTACTACTACTCAACTACTAGACTACTGAAGTCTTTTTATATAAATAATTTTTAAGATAATAATAACGATAATATTGAATAGCTATGTATGTAGAAGCACCAAAGTCGACAATATCTGTCATCAATGAAAATTTACTACGAAATTCCCGAAGAACATTTCCTTTGAAGTTGAAACCATTAGGTAGAGAAATTACGCTCTTGTTTCAATAGAACCAGAATTCAATACAAAAGACTTCATAAACAAACTCAGTAAATCTAAAACGAAATACTTTCACACTTCTGTTCTCAACATTTCCAACTTTCTCCTGCAAATGGTTTGCAACAATGATGAAAGTTATTACGGGCGAGTCAGTTCAGAGGGTGATAATGGTAAAGAAACTAAGATATAGACGGTCTCGCATCAAAAGTTATATAAAGAGAACAACGAAATTATATCTTAATAAAATAAAGACATTGATCGCGTCTGCTTAAAACTGACTAAATTATGCATGACTTCCACTTGATGGTTGTTAGCATTTTAATTAGTATATTCCACAATCACAAAAACGTTTCTAAAAGTATGTTATATCCATATTAGTATTTAAACCCTTACAGAATCCGAAAAAGAAAGTTTTGGAAAATCCACATGTAAGAGGTGCATGAATTGTTATTTTTAAAGTACAGTATATCTTTTATAAACAGAATTATATATAGTATTGTATATCGGCTGAAGTAGTTGAAAAATCTCTAAATCATATATCTATTTAATATTTATAAAGAGCTATGAAAATGGAACAGGCTAGAAATATATACAAGGACAGAGGCCGCATGAATTTGACTCTACTTGCTATATAAAATAGCATATAAGAAAATAGCAAGATCAGTCCAATTGAGAATTGAGTTTCGTACCTACGTCAGATGCACAAAGTAGCCGACCCACTTTGGTACGGAGTTAATCGCAAAAGTTCACGTTTTGTTTCAACATACCAAAAATTTTGCAATTGAAACAAACTTCTTTCAATGCCTGAATAAATGGAGCACACTGAATTGCTCAAATTAGTGGAGTATTCGTGTAACGAGTGCAATTTTATATTGTAGCATTAAAGTTGAGTTAATTATTATTACGGGTCAGGCTTGATAATGAGAATGATTGTTTTCTAAACAATTTAATGATTTTTAAAGTACGAATTATGTACATTCTAATGGTATCTAATTTTAGTTCACGAGAGTCTATTTTCTAGCATAATAGATTGTTATGTAGATAGTAATTCAAAGTTGCAGAAATACCAAATATATTAAAAAATCGAATTTTAAATTCGTAACGCCAAAATTTAGGTAATTATAATTATTTTATACTGAAATATTGGACGACAATATTAATATTTTTATTTTATCCACCTGTCCCGTGCCCCGTGTAATCAGTAGAATTTACCTATATCATTATAAAATATTAAACTAGAAATCACTTTTTAGTTTGGAAATTCTGGTATTATTATTATTACTATCACTTATCCAATGTAATAATTAAGCTAATAATACCTGGTTTAGCAAGAGTTTCTTCCAGCAACTTCCTGCTGGCTTGACATGCGGCTGCAACTCGATGTTGGGCCGCTGCCGCGCCTGGTGACGGTGGGGGTCCATGGGGGGCAGGGACTCGGTCCTCAGAGCATGAGTGTCTATCCCCGACTGGCACTGGCACTGATCGACGTTTCTCAGTTCTCGGCACCTACAACAAATAATAATAATAGTTATTTTTTTGTAATCGTTTGGCCGTTATAATAAACTAAATTCGTCCTCGTTTATCCTCGTCTATTTTAAGATATCATCAAGATTGGTCAGCTGTTTAGTTGTGAAAAACAAATTAAAAGACAGACACACTTTGGCATTTATAATATTAGTCCGGATATGTCAATTTAGATTATACATATAACTGAAGAATGATCAAATGAACTGAAATTTTATAAGAAAAACAGACAAAATTAGAAAGCGATCAACTGAAATATATTATTGCTTTTCATATTTATTTCAAAGAGAAAGTTATTTTTTATTGAATGAAACCATGAGAAAGTATTTTTTTTAAATAGAAACTTAAAAAGGGGTTTTTTAATGTATTTCCGTAATTTTTTGGTGAATATTAACGAATAAAACTGGAACTTTTTAATATTATGTTTAAAAATTATAACTACGTATTTTATGGTTATTATGTACCCACTAGAATGTACCTACATTTTCATGATAGCTCTGAGATTACTCATTACCGTGAACAGATTTACTGCTTATTGGAAATAAATAATTAATAAATAACATCAATTTATGTTCATCCATTAAACAATTAATTAATTATACAATAAACATAAATTTTATGTTTAATTTCGTTTTGTAAAGCATTGTAAATTTATAATTTAATAATTTTAAACTAAGGATGTCGATTTTATGCATCAATTATTATTAACATTAAGATTTTATATCCATTAAAATATTTACACATTAAATAATGGTTAAACTTTACCATGTCTTGTTCGTATTGTGGATATCAGGAAATCAATATTCCTGATAATTCGGCGGTGTTGCAAATGCAATGATTATGGATAAATGAAAGACCAGCTTTAGATGATAAATTAGAAGTCTATATCTTCCCAATATTTCGTTTGTTATTACTACCGTAAATCGCACGACACAAAAAAACTCGCTGTATCGCCACTTATATGTAGGACACTTTCCAATTGTAATTTTTTTTTCACACTGTAATATCCCGATATCCTCTAATATTAAGTAAAAACTGACTGCGACAAATCAAGGCTTATTATATTATAATATTTCTATATAGATACATAATGCACTAGAAATGTTAATTCTTAGCGTACTTGTACAGTCTGCGTAAGCGTACCGTGACGGAGGCATCCGTCCATTGAACTCGCACCGTGGGATTCCGCCTTTGTTGCTTTTCATTCTAACTGTACCAATCCTCACAAATCGTTTCGTGGTAGACCCATTTATGTACTTACTATTTGGAAACGTGTTCCAATAAAATTGTAGCGAACAGTTTTGGGAAGTAAATTTTCAATAGTACATTGTAACAACACTTGGATACATGAATTTGCACGAACCGATTCTCGAAAGACACGACTCCAGGAAAGTACATTTTTTGACGTTGTTATCGCAAAGTTATTGATGCCATTTTATTCATTTTGATAAAAAAATAAAAATTAACGTTCAAATTTGTTACGAAAGAAATATATTAACATCTTCTTTAACTTAATCATCATTCTTTCCACAGGAAATGAAAATATCGTTCTTTCCATAGAATCGTTATTATTTTGTGGAAAATATTGCAAAACAGTAGGTATACAGAGTCGTAATTGACAACATAAGACGATAAAGGAGAAAACAAAATAGCCACAGTGTATATGAATAAGAAGATAAATACTAGTTTTTTTTTATACAATGAAGAATTTCAGGAACAATTGTGTTTTAAAATTCCTTTGTCACTGGTATGAGAGATTATTATGCATTGATGTATAATAGAAGTGCGAGTTTATAACATAGCTAACACTCAATGATTAATGAGAAAGTTAAGATCTTATTAAAGATAAACGATAACAAATTATAACGACTTTACAGTAATTCTAAGCCGAATGCACTTTGTAGCAGAACCAAGGGTTTGAGCCCTATAGCCTATAACAAAACCAATAAAATCGTGTCAACAATATCGACTGGCCTATAAATTGGTGCGCCGTAAACACCATCAAAAGTTTAAAATTGGAAGTCGACGGAAGCATTAGTTGAAGCGTTGACAGAAACTCGAAGCAAGTAGCGTGGAAACGCTCCCGACTCCAGCCATTTTCACTTTGATCAAATTTATCTGACGTCACACGCGTTGTGTTTACATATGTATTGCATATAGGAAGTAAACGTTGCAACTAAATACACAAAACTTACTCCTTTAGTAAACATAGCTCCGTATTACTCTGTATAAAAATAGACTTAATTAAAATTTCTTGATGTAGTGCATTAAATGCGAGGTATAGGTTGGAACAAAAGTGCTCGAAGTAAGAAATGCTTCTAAATACTTAGTTAATGCTGGTCGATTAGTAACGATTGAAATCCATCAATTATCCGAGTTTAAAGAACTATTCGATACGTTTAATTCGTGATCGGTTTTCACGGAAAATTTATGTGTAGTTCAAAGGTGGTCGGACGGAGCGAAGCACTGTCTATTTGAAAGCGCAGCCCTAATTAATGTTGTACGAACACTGATTGTCGTATAAATACAAAATAAGAACGGAAGTACTAAACCGAAATTATTTTTTTCCGTTTAAAATTTTTATTACGTACTATACGTGGCTTAAGGTAGATAATTAGAACAGTTACGAAGTGACGTGTCGCAGTTAACAATGTAGGTATAAGTATTTATTTCGTTATCAACTGATTAAAGGAAGTTCGTAATGCGACGTTATTTTTTGTTTTAACAGTAGTTTAGTAATTCTGATATTTCTAAACTACTGTATTTGATATTTTACAAATTGTTATTTTGTATCTTACTGATATTGAGAAATATATTCTCAGATTGACCACGGACCAGTTAAGTACAGAATGTCACCGCTGTTTTCATGTCTAGGATTTCGTAACTGACTAAGGAGTATCTAAAACAAAAGTTTATACACCGGTTAGCTAGACGTGTGCCCAATAGAACAACAACTACAGATCTTTTGATAAAATACGTATTATGTTAAATTAAAAATTATTTTTATAATGTTTTTTTTTTAATTTAACATAATATGTTCTTGTGGAATAGAAACCATAGAAGAAATCAACTAAGTGTTGAAATAATAACAATCTTCCGATTATTTAACATTCATTATGTTAAAAACATTACAATTCATTCCATTCTGCCAATAGTGTATATAATAATAATTACCCAGATTATATGTACGTATACGTTTCACGTACACGGATTTGAGTATCAAATATCCAAATTAGTGAGGCTTCGGTCCGGCTTATGGAATGTATGTCATTATTTTATACAATTGAACTTAAATACTAAATCAGTAAGAAAAAAAATCACTAATAAATGTTTTTCATAATCACTAATAAACTACACGGTATTAACAAGGTAGATGTTACTTGAGGTATTGAGTAAATACAAATTGTTATTGTGACATATACATAAAAAACAGAACTTTATGTTTATCTTAAACAAATTATAATTATTTTGTAGAAAGTTATTGCAATAGGAGAATACTAAATCGTTATTTCAGTAAGAAAAAAGTATATAATTGTATATTATATAACAAATGACACGTATAATTTGGAGCGTTCTCGTCGCCTCATTAAAACGTAAAGATTAATGGAACTCACATTTCACATTGTGGCGACAGGAACCGCACATTAAATTCGATATCGAACAATTTACTGAACACATCATTACAAAAGTCGAGCAACAACAAATACATAGCAAAGTGACAGTAATTTGAAATTAGAGCCATTTAAAAATGATGTGTCAGACTACATTACGCTATACGTGCTTATTTCATAATGTTTGGATTGTACTTATATCATATCTAAGTTAACAGTGGAGTCTAACAGTTTCTAAATGGAGAATATTTCATACAATAATTATTTTTCCATAAATTTTACTGACTCATTGTACAGTTTTTTAAGTTAATTAGGTATTTTATTGAGTAGTATCTTTTTGTTTCTTTTTAGCGCACTCTACCGTATTCTCAGATCATCGATAAGAGAACATTACGTACTTCACATACAATTTGTCTTAGTAAAAATATTAATTTCTAACTTAATTATGTGTTCTATCAAGGTATGTCTATTTTCGCTAATGTCTGGCGTAGATATTTAACAGTGTTTTCGAAATTTTAATCCGTTACCTGTAGAAAATAATTATAAATATTTAAAAACCAGGTAAAGTATAAGCGAAAATGTTAAAGTGTCTTGCAATCAAATATAAAAATAGTTTCACTTTGTCCCAAACTTGGCGAGATGCATCTACCGGTTTAGTTCGCTTGTAACAATTCCGCCGTGTAAATTTAGATCGTCTTTGCTTACACTATTTATATAACAAGCCCCTCGATCTCTATTATTGGGAATATATTTTTTTTATATCAGTATGAAGCTTTATTTACAAACATCGTATTAAAATTCTCGAAACTAATAACGGTAAAGTAGAGACTTATTCAAACATATTTCACTAAAGAATAAAAATGTGTTTATCAAATTGTTTACTAAATAATTATTATATTAAAAATATTTACATTTCACATTTCACAAATTTAACGAGATGGACGTAACCTACGTTCCTTATCGTAATTAGAAGATTGTAAATAAACATGTACTTAGATGTTCTACTTTGTTTATATCAGTTATAATGGCGCACAATTATATTTCTTTAAATAATTTTATTTAGAAACAATAAAAAGAATACAAATAAAATGAAACGTTTTAGTTTAGTTGTATAATAATTACATAGGTACTTATTATACAACAAAACATTTCAACAGGAATACATGCTCCGTAAAAAAGATACCACCGTTTTTCTTTCAATCAATGATTCGCATATTTACTCGATGCGACCGCTACACTAAAAGTTTTCCAATAAGTAAATGGATGTTGCATTTACTGAATGAAATATTTTATTCTGTATTGTCCTCTTTTTGTATATAGATGGTGTGATAGTTTCATTCAACTTTGGTAGATATAATATGTCGTAGTGCTCGTTAAAATTACTCATATTTGGTGCGTTAATGAAAACGAACTGACGTTAATTGCGAAGTCGGAGTTTAGTCTGAATATATGAATAAGCTGTGCAATATTTTCCATCCGAATATCAAAGATATATCAAGCATTTTCAATTTAAAAAATACAATTCACTCTTTTGTGTTTGTTTGTCAATAATTTACATATCGTGACTAATTGTTGGAAGTATTATTAGGACGTTGTATTCATTATTGTTTAATGTCATTATGATATTGATACGATTATTTGGAAAACTTCCAAACACTTTAATCCTATTCTAGCATCGATAAAAAACTTGGGAAGTCATTGTTTTTCATTCAGAACTTTTAAATAACAAACATGTGGAACGAATGAATTTTACTGGGATGAATGTATAAAAATGTTGTACCAAGCACAAGCTATAAATTGTGTACATCACAGAACATAATGAATAAACCACCAAAATATTGCTAGGTAAACGGCAGTATTTGCTGCGTCGCGTCCGCCGACCGATGATTGGTTTGTGATGGAAAGTAAATTGCTACGAAATAGTTCATGTTAGTACTGGTGTATTTGGAAGCATCTTGTATTTGTTGACATTGCTAGATTTAGTATGAGCATGAATCGTGTTGGGCAGTTTTAACGTTTATATGTAGTTGGGTAAAATATTTCTATTCAAAAGTGAACTCAAATATTCAACGCAAATTTTAATTATATGTAATTAATGTAGTTTTATTTAATGTACATACAAGAGTATAAAATCATACAGAAATATAGAAGGCAGTAAATAACACCTTGGTAATAATCCTTTTGTGGTCTAATAAACGTGTCAACACTAAAGTTATCAAAGTTCAAACATAACGCTAAAAGATAAGCTTCACAATGTTTGCTAAATATCTACTTATTACAATAGGTACATTAATGGTCTATTAATTAACTATATTCAAGAGTAAAAATAATAATAAGTATTTATACAGGGATATCTAGACGAAACTCGAAATTGTTAATGGAGAAAATAAATAATTATTCTAGTAGCGCGTGACTAAACCAACCCAAATAAAATGTCAATGTAATCGAAATAGTAAAACACGAAATGGTAAAGTAAATAATGAAACAGTATCAAAGGGTAAAATCAAACTTTTACACGAATACTAGATAGTGAGATTTACACGTCAATTTCAATCCTGTAGATATACAGATACCAAACCGTGCATTCAGTTAACAAAAAGCATCGTTCACAAACAATCACTAGACATAAACAACTATATGCTTTGTGTAACAGTGTATTCTCATGTTCATTAAACAGAAAAGGGGGACCCTACGTGTCCCCATTGTTGTACCAGATAGTAACGATATTGCTGTGCCATTTGCTCGTTTCCGAGATAAAGGTACCTTGTGCCGCTACAGTTTCTAATGGCAGCATCATTTTAAGATTACATTTACACTGAATGACGTTGAAACAGTTGAAGCGAATGTACAGGAACCCGCAATCTCCCAATAGGATTTCATGGTAGCTATAAACTGAAACTGGTTGGGGAAAATTTATTGTGCAAAAGATAATATTAAAAAAGGAGATACTAAGTGTGAAAAATTATTTAGGTTTACCAGAACAAGTTCTTATGAAATCAATGTCTGGTCCTTTATATATCCCAAAAGTAACAACAACAAATTATATCACAAAAAATAAGTTATGACAGGTTTTATTTTAATTTGATATTTAATATTTCATGAAATATGTTCATAAGTAGTATAGTACTATCACCGGATTTTAGATAGACATGTGGACTTTATGAAAATATTAAAAAAATATTACTCCTGCGTCGATACATATAAATAGATTTTAATATATACCTAAGTATTGAACATATAATATGTATAGGTCCTAATATCCAAATCTTAATTATAAAAATTTACTTAGGTACTAAATATTTTTTTACTAAACTACAATAGTTTGGACATTACAGCAACTTTATACAATAGAAAACAAGTAGTAATGAGAAGTATTAAGGAAAGCGTAACAAAACAAGTTTCTTCTAGAGCGAATGAAATTTTAAAATCCAAGACTCAGTAAGCCTTTGAAATCGCGAACGAGAGCGAAAAGAGTGCTCTACCTAGATCCCCTAGTAATTGCGTTTATCGGAGCGTTAAATGAGCGTAGCAAACTTTAATCAGTTCAGACTTTTTTTATTTAAAGTGCGCGTTCACTCATTTATCGGGTTGGTTGGATTGGTGACTGATTGCTAATGGATTCCGATAATTTGACTTTGTCATATATTAAAATATTGTAATTCGTTAATTAACAAAATTCACTATCGCTTTTAAACTCAGACACCTTGTTTAATGTGATTAAATTATGTCAATCCATATAAGTATAATATTTATGTAGGTTTTACATAATTCCATTACATTAATAATGAACGTAAATAGTACATGTATACAAAATGATACTACAATTTTAATTATTAACATGTTCACAACTGCCTACATACCTATAGATTGTACCAATAATAATAATTGTTAGGTATTACGAATCCATACAAAATAATATTATGTTATAGTTGTGGGACGTTTCAAAACCTGTTATTTGCATAAATATAATAGGATTTATTTCACATTGGAGTTATTAAGAAACTCATTGTTTACTAACCAGGCTAATAACGTGTTGCTCGAAATGACCTATTGTTTTCTTTTTCCAACACGAAGAAATATAGTCTATTCCGTCAGACCAAAAGAGTGAACCGTTACTATTTACAAATTTACAAATTTGGATTTACAATGTGAAGTTGATCGTATTATTCTATTATATAATCAGTTGTATTACAGTTTTTTTATTAATTTTGACAGCAATTACAAATAACTTAATACCATTTTTATATTAATGATCGGCACTGTATACTAATAATGTATTCTATCTAAGTTTTTTTAACGACTGTATGTGTCGGAATGAAGATAAAATAAAAAAAAATACATGTGTTCATTTATATTATATATATGTATATATTATTCCCAGTAATAACGTGTACTTTTAATAAATATTATACTTTTAGTATTGTAAATTGCATTAACAAAATCGTTTACATAAGCGCGTAAACTAAACATCTTACTACAAAGTGGTTCGATAACAAAAATGATCATTCTTAATGGGCATATCTGAATATCTGTTTGTTTACTTGCAATAATCTCGTCATATCAGCGATTTGTTAATATTTTGTAACGGTTGCTCTAGTTTTTGATGTCATAAGGCATAAGTATTCTCTTTGTTTCGGACCGGCGACGATGTTTCAATCAATTAATTATACGAAGAGAATCGAAAAGTTCTTGTTTGAAGATAAAAGAACTTAATAACTAATTATGAAATTGCTTTGAAATCAAAAGTTTATGAATATATTTTTAATATTATTATTATAATTCTTACATTTATATAATGTCATGATTGATATTACTATATTTATACAATTCAATTTAAAAAGCATTTCGAGAAACGCGACACATATTATTAACAAAGCAGTAACATTTAATAATGTTTCATTATTAAATGTTAATATATGTAATAATAATATAAATAGTAAATATGGAACTATGAATACAAATGTAAATTATGTATTTAAACCATTAGGAGAGAACCTGATTTAATAAAAGTATATATTTAGTTCACAGGCATACAGCTATGAAATAAATATATAATTTTCGGTAAATAATCAGTAAATTTATAATAAATTACTTCCGTAAATAAATGGGAAACAATGTTTTAATTTTGGCCATATTCACAGTGGAGGCATACATACTGGCACGCCTCCAGAGTGAATCTGGTTTTATTCAAACATTTCACAATAGTTCATGAATATATTTCCTTTACAAAGTGACTAGTGAGCTCCCGGATTGCATCATTGTGCTGAACAAAAATGCTGCAGAGCTAATTTCGCATGCACCATGCTCCTTGTGAATACAATTATGGGATCACGAATACGAATAGAACTCCAGTAATGAACTTGTTAAGATTGTTACTTTTATAAAGCATTTTATTTGTGACAAATCATAAAGTAATCATTAAGAAAACGGTTTCATTTTCACTGTTAAAAAAAAATGATAATTCGATATTTCGTGTTTGATTGTTAGAAATTAAAATTACCTAAACTAGTTATATAGCTTAAATACCTATTTAACTGTAATAAGATAATAGGATTAGAATGAGAAGTACCTGGATTTAACACTCTGCTCAGTCTATATTACAGTTAATGGTTTATGTTCAGAAATTGAGAATTAATGTAATAGGTTTTCATGAGGTAAATAAACAATATAGCACATATAGAAATTAAATTAAATTTAAATGAAAATCTCTTTGACTTTTCCTTCTACAAAAGGGACAGTTATAAAATATTATGTATAAAAAGATAAAAACATATCATTACAATGAGCAGGAATAAAAGCAATAAAGTGTAAACAATAGGCAGCCTTGTCGCTGATATTATAATTATGTTTATTGAAAAAGGCATTTGCATTAGAGTAAGACACGGACGTTGGTAACTGAATCACTAGAGAAACTCGACGAAATGACCTTATTATGAGCGTTGCGAAGATAAATCACGAACCATTACTGATGGCAAATTGATGCTAATGAAAATTGCTATGCGAAATTGTTCAACTTATTCAGCCCATAAAAAGCTATAAAACGCGACGATCGTGAACAGGTTGTCCACGACGAGTACAGTTACCCGACACACATTGTCCAAAAGATGAGCGTAAAAAGGTTAAAACATTTTGCGATGAATACTCCTAACAGATGCTTAAGATAAAACAAGTACTACCGGTTTCGCTTTATTGTTCTGAATACATATTGCAGGTCGTAGGTGTTTCACACTTGTTTTTTATCGTTTAAGGTCTATATTTGTACAACACATGCGCTTATTGTGCCTTACTTTGTACGTTTAAAACATATTAAAAAATGAGAGTCCAATACATATAGTAAACTGTTAAATAGCGTGGATGCACAAAATAAGTAATTTTTAAAGAATATTAACATTACGTCAAATAATATATAGTTACAATTGACTACGCAAAAAGTCTCTGCGTACGTTAGTAGGCCCATCTATAATTAAATACCGCTTTCTTTTACTAGAATCAAGGTGAGGCAGAAGAAATGAGCCGGCAAAATTGGTCCACACACACGCGGGAGTCTATGCAAACTCATGACCATAAAGCGTAATTATAAAGTAATAAGTACTTAGTAATAAGTACATCATGCAAATTGAGCTGTAACAGGAATAAAAGTACCGCTATTGTATGTTGTAATTGGTTTTCGAATGCAAAACAAAGATTAAATTTTTGAGACTTACATTTAAGTTTATAAGTTTATTTATGAATTTAGATACTATGAGTTTACATATATTTCTAAATAAAATATTTTATAGACACATTATTTAATACTCTTTCACAGACGAATGTACGCTTATTAAAAATCCACCTGGAAACATAATTACAACAGATATAATTTTTATTCAAATCAACTTAATATATACATTTTAGACTACACTCTTGATACATTAGACATTTTCGTATCTATTTCTCTCCGTTTATTTACTGTTACGAGTTAATTATAGTGTTAACGTATCTATAATGTTCAAGTTACTAAATTTCTGTATTCTTCTTCTTTTGTATTTTAAATCGTTCGTTAATCTCGTTCTATATTTTATTCATGGATAACATTTTATTAATTATTAATTTATGGATATATTATCATTTTATTAATTTATGGATAGATTGATTTATTTACTATGTTTAAAACACAAAAGATAAATGTTAAAAAGACATTTGGTGGACTTCAGAGCTTGTAGCATTTACATTTTCTACAAGTCTTCTATGAGTTATTCAGAGATAATGTGGAATTATTGGTGGTCTTTTATTTTACTTCCATTAATAAGTTATAAATACCTCACGTTTTCCTAGTTATCGCCCTAAGACGGTGCTTGCACTAGTTTTCATCCTTTTTTAAACCTGAATACGACAAGTCACGGATTGCTTTGCAATAGAAATAAATGGTAAGTATTTATAGAGTGAATTACCATCACGTGTTCTGTTTTGTTTTCTTTCGAATAAATATTTAGTTTGACATAAAAATATGTGAATATTTTGTTCTTAATCAGATATCCTGTGTTATTAAAATAGTTGGTACCCAACACACCGTAAAAAAATAAAGTTAAATTGTACTCGATCGATATTGAATGGAGTTTTTCTACCGTTATTTAACATTTCATGTGAGATGGTATAAAAATGTAAAAAAAATGACTGAAACCAATCAATTGAAATAAAGCTGCAATCGGAATAACATAGCATTGGATTGAGGTAAAAACTACTATCAATACGTAGATAGATTTGTCGAAATCCATTAAAACGCTGGAACCTCTAAAATATACAATATATAGGTACTCGTAGATATGTAAGGTAGGTTTATATAAAAAACGTCACGATCACAATCTGTTAAAATGTCCAACATGAATAAATGATTTCTGATGTTGAAATAATTATGCAATCATATCAAATTTGTTTCTAGTTTATTAAAAATAATAAAATTTCTCGAAATAAACCCAAAATTAAATATAATATTGAAATAGTAGCATATAATTAAAATAAGTATATTTTAATTACATGCTACCATTTCATAGCATATAATTAAAATAGACATGACGTGTAGATGAATTGCATTATTTTCATTACGAGGTCGGACATGGCTATCTGAACCCTAAAAAAATAGGAAAAGCTAAAGAAAAATAGTTAGCTAGTTTCTACAATATCATTACAATATGACTTGCTATTTATACATCGCATCGTCAAAAAATCATTGGATCACCAATATCTATTACAAAATAATGATTACTGTCCATTTTCGTGCCAAGTGAAATCAGTGTCTCAAATTAAATGATTTGCTTGTTTGATGGAAAGTAAAGCATGATTGCGTGAAAGTAAAACAAATCTAAAACAGAAGCACTGTAATGAAGCGTAGAAATCGGATTTAGTAACAGCAGTGAAGTTCGCGTGAGAAATAAACCTTTACGCGGTCATTGTGAAAATTATCCGTTGCACCATGCGGTTGATTTATATTTCGAATATCTATTATTTATTTAAATATAACGTATTACGAAATATTTCTACATTATACAGTTTTCATTTTTTTTATAAACAAATTCTTATAACGGTAATACAATGTAAATACTATCATAAATCACAACTTAGCAGCGAAATCTTAAATCTTCGCGACCTGATTGACCTTAATTACAAAAAAGAAACAGAGTACATACCCATTTCAAATCGATAATTCAATCATAATATATCAATAGCTATATTGGTAACACAATACCACCTTATAACGCATTCACTTTAATAATATATACTTGGCACCGACAGGTACAATTTTCATTCGGAAAACCCAGTTTTCCCTATTACAATATATGACACTACCGGTATATTTATTTGCACAAATTAATTAGAGAATCAAATAAAACATATATTTAAATATATATAACGGGAACGAACTCTATTGATTGCAAAAATAATGATTAATATCCATTCAGTCTTGGAAAAGATATCGAGTACATAGGGACATCTAATAAAAGCACATTTAAGTAACAGATGAATATTAGTAGTAAGGTACGATAAACTCTACCCTATAGTCACACCTCAAACTATGTCAACGCATCTATCATAGCATTTGATATTTCCAGTGTGTACTAAACAGAGAATGCAAGCAAATAGAGACCTTATCACAATAAAGTAATACTAAAATAGTATGTGCATGTTGAAAATAATCTGCATTGCTCCAGGCACCGAGTGAATTGGAATCGTATTGCGAAGCTATCTAGGCCGTGGGAGTGAACTTCTTAGATTGACAATAGATTCAATCAAATGGTTCGTTCATTATATTAGTGTAATATTTCATTATGATAGCATTAACACATTTTGATTTCAATATCACATTGATTTCAACAGAACAGAGAAAAACTTTGGGTTTATTTTTTGTTACTCTCGGAAGATGGTAAAAATGTTAACAAACTAAATTAATTCAACAAATAGTAATAGGCTCGCCAATGTGTTTGGCAAACGTTTTTTATATGACGTTAAGAATAAAAAACATCACAAAGATAGTAGATAATAATATCACTGTTTCAATAAAATTATCACATATAGGTGGTAAGTCGTGAAGACAAATTTTCTTTTTACAGAATAATAGATTCGAATTATTTATGCTTTGCCTTTGAAAGCGCTTACTGTTCCATACACAAAAGCATTTATGCAAAACATTGTTTACATCGTATAAACATTTGATGGAATCCTCTTTAAAGTTTCAAAATCTTCTGACAACAAACTTTAGGCCCGCTATCTAATATTGACAGTTCAGTAAGTTATTTCATAAAAGCTACGTAACAACAGCCCAGAAGCCCAGCAGGTACGCTTTGTTTTCTTTCATAATTCTTTTGTAATCCTGTGAGCATTTTTCTGACAAGAAAACAAAGCTTTTGAACTAGTAGAGAAATATTCATGTACTTATTTATGATTTTATTGGATATAAGGTGAAACAATCATATTTTTCTTCGTGTTAAGTAGGTCCGCTATATAAACTATTCTCTTTAATATAATTATTATAGAATATTTTTTTTATTGGGAATAATTTTCTACAATCCTTTAGTAAATTAACTTCTCTCTTCATAAATATGAAGATCGTAGATATAATAATTTATTTATATTTATTAAACCAGTATAAAGTTTATTAAGATTTATATCTTTTGAAATTTTAGTGAGTATATATTGTTAAATGTAAATGATGATTAGTCATATATTAAAATAACTATGAACTCTTTCTTACATTCATAATTATGCAAACAGGTGTCTAGTTTATACAAATTATGAATTTGTATGAGTCATTTATTGCGTTTAATTTTTGCGAGTCTATGAAAGCGCCCCATCATTGCAGACGTACCTACTAGCTACCTACTAGCGTTGCAGGTAACCGGAAGTTATTAGAGGGTCGACGACCCCGCCAGACGCCGCCCGCCCAAACAATGTCGATAGTGAATTTTACGAAACCAATTAAAATTTTATTTTACTAAGCAACTACCTTACTTAGCTATTATAAATGACACTGAGAATTACCACCAACCACACTATCATACGAGATAAATTTATTTTATTACTTTAATATTTTATTCATGCCGGCTATATTTCAATTTACGATATTCAGGATAGTAAACCACTAGTTCACGACGCTATTAATTAACTTTATATAAATAGTTATAGTTCGTATTTATGTCCATTATCACAGACAATTTTTTATAAACTTCTTATATTATATTACGTTATGAAATATTTAATATAGCATAAATCGTATTTAACAATAAGTACCGCAGTTCACATCAATGGACAATTTAATGCCTGACAAACTGTTAATTAACCGTTATTAATACTATACAGATACTGAACAAAACCAATAGAAATATAGAATTCTAATATTTTATATTGAACCGATAAATCGATTTATTGAATACATTATGCATTATCACTTCTAAGCCTTCTCTTTTCATTTCATAGTTATCCACGGCTCCGGTCATATTATCTCCTATTCCCTTAGGAACCTCGGTAAATCCTTATAGAATGCTCAATTACGTTGTATGCATAAGGGTAGTCTCAGGTCTTATTCTCATTGCATACTATTTTAGCAACAAAGCTGCATTTTATAATTATTAACTTTCAAGACATATTTTATTACTCTTTCACATCATTTAGAGATCGCACAGAATAATTTAAATATACAATGACATAATATTCGCGAATATATAAATCAATATTAGAGAGGCATCTATATTTTATTGATGGTATAACTAATCATCCAAATAGGTTTAGTTCTTTTTAAGTTGGTTGAAAAGTAAATACCCAAGTTGCAGTAACCAGCCGAAGTTGAGCTTCGCACTAATTGACGACAATCGAGAAGTTTCCATCTAGAACGAACTTTAGTTGGAGTTCCAATTTTAAACTACACTACAGGCAAGCTCAAATCCCAAGTTTAATAATAACAAGTTATGTACGGGTTGCTCGATATAATTTAATTTTGAGTTTTAGCCGCGGAATATAGAGGATGCGGGCGGCAACAATCTTTAAATTGCATAATATGAAAATATCAAAAGAATAATGAAATACATTCACAATTTAAACAAGCGTAATGGAATTAAAGTTTGAATAAAAAAATACAATTTTTAAGAATAAAGGGTGCTAGACTGTTATAGTAACTATGATGCTACAAAACAATTTATACCAAATAGATAAAGTCCTACCAAAAAACATCACCACAACCTTATTTTATTAACTCCAACATAATTAACATCATGAAACTATAACGTAGCTTCAGAATCGATATGAACGATAAAAGAAAGCTCCTAATTCAAGATTTATATACTTTGACATCATATGAAAGGTGCAATGTGTATCTACATAAAGTATAGTTTGGTTAATATATTGTACCACACTTTATTTTATAGGCAATAATTAACACTTTAATTACTACTAAACGCTTTTATCATCTTTATAACTTAATTTATAGAAAAAAGACTTGTACACACGACAATTTTAATCTGGGCTATTACTAATTACTCTGTCAACTAATATCTACTGTAAATGGAGTGTAACATGAGAAACTTCCAATTTCTCTGATTACGCAAATGGACCTAAATGAGGGAATAATTACAAAGCTGCGATTCACATGTGAATTTGGGTCAAACCACGTTTAGTGTCCGCAGCTTTAGGTTAAGGCCTACTTAAATCGACACTGACCTATGACATTAAATGGGCATTTAGAAGGGCACGCATTGGGGCCAACTAGTAGATTTTATAGGCGCTATGGCAGGAAATCAAACAATAGCAAGCTATTAAAACAAAGAGAGGCCTTGATATTAAAAAGAAATTGGTACAAGATGAAAATGTCCGTGACACAATTTTCGTGGTCTAATGCGACCACTAAAATTATGTCGCCGACATTTTCTTAATATCTTAATTAAATCTTAATATCTTGTGAAAGTTTTATAATTTATACTAAAAAACATAAGTCAGAAAAAAAATTATAAACAATATCATAATGATAATAACATACACATATCATCATTGTATTTGTTACTGTAATTTAGTTTCACTTTTTGTACATCAATTTATGGTAAAATGTCGTTAAACTTTTAACGATGCTCTGAAAGTGAGGCATAACTCTGGTGAGGTACAAATGAAAAATAAAAAATGAGGATGATATCAGGAGGAGAATTCGCCAGGAAATTCTTGAAGCCATCATGGGTAATGACTTCTTCCAGAAGAGACTTCGTTTAGCTCACTGTGGTAATCTTTGTACAAAAATTCGTCGAATTGTCTACATTACGGCTGAAATCGGTAGACAGAGGTTATTTTGTAATCTATGTTTCGCTTACAGGGTGAGATAACGTAAAGACATTTTTTTAAAACTGAAATATGAATTCTTCTTTTATTTAAGTACTTATTATTTAAGAATTGGTACTTAAACAAAAGTGACGTAACTGTCAGAAGGCTGACAGTTATGTCTACTAATGTACTTATATTTGATGCTGGAAAATGTCAATTAACATCGCTATCAGAAGCAGACAGATACAAAATGCTATCGCTCCATATTATCATCATGTACTTGAATCCAGAGTATCTAGCCTTGACAGTCTACGAATAGTTCGCATAGGCACCTAATTGTATTATATATATATCGTTTATGGATCAATTCGTATTATGTTATGAAATCAATTCGTACTCTATGTTTCGATTTTATTATCAGAATTATTTGCGACGAGCGAGAGAGGTATTTAGGTCGAATTAATTATTATAGGGGCAAAGAAATTAAAAAAAATAGTTATGATATAGACAATTTTTAAAAAGCTGCTTTTTTTACGTTTTCAATACAATTATTGTAATTGTATCTAGAAAATATATCTTTGCTAATTTTGTACTATTCTACAACAATTTCTACTGATTTTATAAAGATATAATACATTTTTAAAGAATTATAATATAAATCGCGTCTCTATTTAAAAATTGGAAGTGGATAAAAATATTCCTACTGATATACCCACCGGGTAGCATTAATACAGTACGAACATAACGGGGCTTGCAAATGAAAAATTCAGTGCATTTGTAGGCAGTGGTGAATGAGACCGACGCGCAAAGCGAAAAAAAAAATGCAATGCCGGCTGAAAAGCGGTTACATCGCCAAACAAGAAGAAACACTTTTTCATAAAGCGGCGCGTTATTTTTATTTATTATTCGAGTATTTTATTATTAAAAATTTTGTTATATAATATGACGAAATATAAATTCGCATAAAATTACTGTACATATATACTTAAATGTGGGTGTCATAATTATTTTTAAGTCAATCTGCAACTTTCTCTAAGTAAAAGCAATTATATTTTACTTCTGCCAGTAAAACTTACATACAAGTATTAAAAATAAACATATATAAATATTAAGCACAATCAAATATATACTACACATAAATTACAGAAAAATTGTCTATGCTCGGTAGCTAAAGTTTCTTTTCATTTTCATTCTTACATATGAATATTACTTCGAACGTATTAAATTTTTCCAGTCTCATGAATTCGACACCGCACGAGGGAAAATATGACTTCATTTGAATTCACACTTCAAAAATATTTTATATGTTTTATTATCTGCTCTATAGATTTATATATATATAAATATATAAATCTATAAAGATGACGAATACATATATGATAACAAGTAACTTTTTTCATTTATTCATTTATTTCGACAGTTTCAAATAGTTTGATACACAAATAAACATTGCAGCCATAAAAATGCTTTAAAGTCATATAACTTTAGAAATTCAGAAATCTCTGCATTTCTAAAATCGAATGGTAATGTCTGAATGAATGACAGACCCATATTCATTGAGAGCAGCTATTTGAGTCCCAGCTTTTTAAAATTCAACGGCACTTTTATGGTAATTCAGTAAAACTTTACGCTTCTTACCGATCTACCGGCCTCCCAAAATACCTGAAAAAGAGATAAAATTAAATTAGAATATTACACTTATTTAAAATCATTTTTAAAGATTAAACTGGGTATAAAATAGTGCCACTTTATATGATAGATATAACAAAATATCTTAGACACTTATAGATATAGTCACGATGTTGTGCAAAATAATTAGTACTTTGTCATAATGACGTTATAGAATATCTTAAGATTTTAAACCTATTGTGACAAGGTACAATAGCGTTAGTGCAGGCAATTGTAAAGCAACCGACGGTAGTGTCTATAGATTGAGGATTAAGGTAATCCTTCCAATATCAGAGAATATAATCCGCCGCCATCTTACCTATCGATTTGTAAGGAGTTATATGCTTTAATTGATTGAACAATTTCTTATACTCGTAAGACAAAAAATTTTGACAATTCGTTTAAATTAATATTTTCATATACATACATACATTTCTCGAATTAAAGTTGTGAGATAATCGTAAAATATAAAAAGTATTCCCAAATAAAAAACATCACGACGATTTTATTCAGTCTAGAAAGTGCAATAAACTTGTTTGCAATCTTTTGAAGCACAAATAAAGCTAAAACTACACTTATCTCAGCAAAATTTATGCGGGGACATGAATAAATCGAAAAAATAAAGGTGCAAGGGAAGCTTATCTGAAGAGATATTGGTACTATAAAACATCAGACGCGAATACTCGGTTATTCGGTTACAATATAAAGATACGTGAATCCTGGTGTTTATTGTTTGAAGAAAAATGAGAAGTTATTATCAAGTGTATATACGACAAAAATCCTACTTCTTCACATTGCATTACATTTTTATGTCTTTTACACTATGTTAACAATTTCAACATACTTGATTGAAAGTGATAATGTACATATTGTAATTAATGTAAGCCATTTTAAACTACTACCTACACCGCATAATTAGGTAAACAATTCACAACAAAAATAAATTATTCATCTATCTCCATAATTACTTTTGTTGGTATCTATAGTTTCTTACGTTGTCAGCAATATAACAAAGTTAGCATCCAAACAATACAAATCTATACCTATAAATTCTGTTTGATAATTTACTAAGCATTTCGTTTACAATATGACTATTGCGAATCTCTTAAAATGCTAGTAATATTACAGAAATGTAACTAATTATGATACAATCATTATCATTTTAATATCCATGAGTACTTGTACTGTAGTACTATGATATGAGGTAAGCATTTCCTGATAACAAAAAACTATTAATCTATAAGTAGAGACCTCATCCTCTGACTAGTACATTGATGATTACAACGCACTACTATCATTTTAATAATACGTAAGTAAATACTCATACGTATAGTTTTAATGTTAAAATATAACATGCTCGTAGTCTGTGCATTATTTTTCTATTTAAGTATTTCTTACCATAATTAGTAAAACCATTACCACTAACAATTTTAAGTAACGGTACTGTTAAAGTTACTGTTATATTTTAACAGTGCCTACCTATGTATAACTGTTGTCGGGATATGAGGTATTTCTTAGTAATGATAAGCATATGGTCTACGTAATGGTAACAAACTGACAGATAATAAAGTTAATCGGGGTAACACTGACCTTTGTAAATATTGCATACGATATAGGTATGAATAATATAATGAAAATAAGTTTTAAAAAGTTGACAATGGGAAATACTTTCTACCTCTAATTATTATCAACTTGTATTCTAACATTCAATCTAAATTGCAGTTATTAAAATGCAATATAAAAATGTAGATTACATGACTCTAACTATAAAGACTAAGACAACGAAACTATTTTTCTTTCTCCATTACTTTTTGGAAAAAACAAAATGATACACGTAGATACAGCCGTGTTTATGTTTTTTATTCAATTAATTTTAATGAAAAAATTGAAAAATAAATATAAGTACCGAATACAAATAATTTCTCTACAATTTTACAGCAATGTCTAAATTTTCAATAATAGCCATTTTCCTTTGTATAACCAAAAATGAAACGGGGCCGCGATAAAATCAATCATTGGCATAAAAATCCCTCCCCAAGGCAAATCGGAGGTTAATCTCTAAGAAGACGATGATAATGGGACCACCAATTACCATGATAACATCGGTCGATCTTTAATGTTAATGGGGGAGAAAATATGCGTTTCCATTGTTGGAAATACGGTATATTATCTAAATTAAAATGGACTAGTATCATGTTACATTAAAACATCTGAAATCCATATATACATCTATTGTTTTATAAATACGAAATTGTCTGTCTGTCTGTTAATTGCCAAAAATCACGGCCGGCTGAACGAATTTTATTGACATTTGACGTCATATGATTGTATCACGAGGGATTAAAAAGGCTATCTTTTATCTAAAAGAAAGGTGAAGTCGCGGGTAACAGTTAAATTTTAAGAAAATCTGACAAATTGCATTAGACAACCAACTTTGATTTCGTCGATCAGCTTAAAAAAGAAATTCAGGCGATAAATAAAATAATGTTCTAGCTGAAATAGATGTCCTCAAGGCTGTGATAATATATGAATGTTGTCCTACTGGTTAGAAACACCCTGCGGTATTCTTTGTGTTTGAAATATGCCACAGGTAGACTCAAATAGGGCAATGATGTGATACGGATAAAATTTATGGGATAAGATAAATTAAATACACATAAAAGTCACTTTCACAAAAAAGGCCAGTGACAGAGTGAAAGAGAAATTTAATAAATATTGACTTATTAATGCGCGTGGATTCAATGATATATCTAAATGATATATTATTGTTGATAAACAATCATTATGTATGGAGCGATTATAAAACGATATTCATGTACTAAATCCGACTACAATGGTCGGTCGAAGCTGACGTATGACGCAATGTCTGCAATAACTGCTTAGTTAATAATGTAGTTTCTACAAACCCAAGAGCAGTGTAATTTGATGAATTATAATTAAGTTGTACACAATCACCAAGCGTAAAATACTTCTATTAATAATTGTCTTCAAGTTTAGCTTCAAAATTATTATAACAGTTTATTCTTATAGTTGTATACATAAACAAACACAGAATATCCTGTGTGTCTAAAGATTTTAAAAAGTACAAAATTGTTACATTCGTCAAAAAAAAAATATATCTGAACATTTAAAAACTATTTTTTTTATTCTTATGATAAGTTATCCCAAATTGAATACTTGGGATAACTTATCATAAGTTGCCATTCACAAGATATAAAATGATTTAAAAAATACATAGTATCTACAATATAGCTCTAACTATTCCTAAACTATAAGCTATATTACTCGTTGAACAGTGTTAATATGCTCGCAGCTTCCGTAATTTTGTAATCGGTTTCCTTATTGATCAACTGTCCGAACCATATGTCCATGGCTATATTGTACAACCAGCCATAGCAAACGGCCAATATTTATGACGGGAAAATAATTTAACGGTCCATAACCGGCGTGTATTGTAAACAAGTTTTATAACAATGGAGATGTAATCGTATCCAAAACAATTTAATTTTACATGGTTACGATAAAAACTGAATAATTTGTTAAATATAACTGTTACGTTTTATAAACTGTTACGCGAGTTTCTACGGAACTCAAGTTCTTCTTCGGTCACAATTTAAATATTATGTACCATAACGTAACTTAGTGAAAGTATCATAATCTAATTTGCATGTCATTTGAAATGATATCTATTTAAATTTACGATAGCATCATAGTCAGAAAAGGAAATACAAAATATTTCATCATTTTCTCGGAGAATATCATCTGGCAATGGAAAAGTCTTAGAGGATTTAGAAATAAGCCGACTCATATGACCCCACACTCTATTGACCATCAGATAACAATTTTAGTGCCTGTATAAAATCGAATACGGAGGATTGAAAGAAGCCTACAACTTCGTACCTATAATATCGTACGTATGTAAAATTGGTACTCAAATTGGATTCAATATTAGATTGAAAGTATGTAATGGAATATTAAAGTATATTCTCTAATATTAGGGTAGCAACAACGAAGAAGAGTTAGAGTTTTAAAAATAGACGTCACTCGTATAATATAAATACTATTTTTATTCTTTGTTTTCTTAAGTTTTTCACATATGACTCACAACCTAACTCACATGAAATCGTAGATCTATCCACAAAAAATATAATTACAGGTATGTATATTCTATTTAAAAAATAGTCATTATAACAAATTTGTATGAAATGAAAATCATTGTAAACCCTAACGGCGTCAATAAAAACTTCAAAATGATTGAGACCATTATGGTATTGTACCTATTGATTTCAAAAAGTATCATCATAATCTGTTATGCCGTGACGCGCATATAAACTACAATCAACTGAGATTTGATAGCCGATTGATAGACAAGGAAATTTACTAAAATAGCTTAATTAAATAAAGCACAATTAATAATGACTACAAAATTTGCCATTAACACAATATTATTAGTGTATTAATTTGTACAATACAATGTAAAATGTAGTATAAACGGCAAAGTTGGAACATGTCCATGACATGCAATAACATGTAACATTACCAATTAATGTTGAACCATGAAAATTTCTCTCTTAACTAATATAAACTAAAGCTAATATTATGAGGCCACAAATATAGGACTGAGTAAGGAAATGCGGTGCACAGGCACATGCGGGCATTCATTAAGCCAGGAGTTCTAGCAAACTGAGCATTTAGCGTAAAAAGTCCGGCGGGAAATAAACTACAATTTTATTTTTACTTTTTGAACGCATTTGTTACTGCTAGTTAAAATGCTCGTTTAAATATGTAAGCCTTAAATGTTACAAAGCTTATATGTAATAAAAGAAAAAGCAGCTGAAGATAAAATTAACACATTCGTTGGAATAAACTAACAAGAGTATTTTTTTCAGAATTAATATTAATATCATAAAAAGATATAGTAGACGAAATATTGAATAAAAAATATATATCATAAATGATGTATTGCACAAGTTTGGTGAAGTTCATGACTTTAACAAAACTACAGGATTACTTCCCATTATGCACTTCTAGAAACATCTCGTAATTTTTAAAAGCATAATTCCTTACGACGACTATCGTAACTACGCAGTGATACACTTGAATGATCACAACTGTTCAAATAATTGCGGTACCGGTAATTTTCACCGGTATTGCACATGCGTAACACAGCAATTATAGGCAGGGTTGTCAACCGTAAGAGAATTCTCGAGTTTTTTGTCTTCGTTACGAGAAAATGTTCATCCTCCTATAAATATGTACGAGATTTGACATACGAAAATCGGATAACTACGATGTCATACTAGGGTTATAAAGCCAAACAGAGCTTTACTAGATTTGTGATTCCTTTGTCAGAGGATAAATGTTTTATGATTGCCAACCTTGATTATAGGAAAGCATATGTCGTAGATAGGTATAATAACAGTTGGAGTGTAACATTAGCACGTTAATGAAAAACGTAGTCTTTTACGTTCATACACTACTGTTTTTCAGAGTTCTAGAACACACAGTTACGGCTACTAGCTACTTGCGGCTAAGAAGCAAGTGCGATTGTAAGCATTTTCATTCATTACCTGAGCATTCTTCTAACTACCCCATATCTTCCAATGAAACATCTGTTACATCCGATGGGCTAATCATATTAATTATTCTGGATTAATATTCTCCCTGAACAAGCCCTGCTGTGAATGGGCCTCGGAGGAGTATTAGGTAGTAGGAGTACAGATGGCCTTCGGGGGAAGCGCATGTAGTGGATTTATGTTCTAGGTTCCCCAGAAAAGAGAGAGTTCGCCAGAGAGAGAGAGAGAAAGCCGTTGTTGTCGTGGCAGTGTAGCAATGTGTCATCCGGTCAACAAACATTTTAACATCAAATCTGTGCTGTGAAGAGAAAATCCCTGCAAAACTATTGCAAATAGTCGTAAAATTTGCAGTATTATGTCACTAGTTTTCTAAGATTGCATTTGGTATTGTTATCAAAATTAGCACGATTCAACATTGTAGAGGGGATTAAGTTAATTTTAGAGCGTAGGTAAATTGTAAACTTACGTAACGCCTGCTAGGTATCATCTGTCACTGTTCTAATTAAGTTCGGAACATGTCAAATGGAATCGCATGAGAGCGGCTTGGTTTTGAGCCTATAAATGATAGTAAATATAGATACAAAATATTTTAATCCATTAATCCGCCAAAATAGATAGCCGCCCCATAGTTGGAAATGATTGATTTACGATACCCAACAACTGTCTATCGTTGTAATTATATTATACTTTGTTGCTGTGGACACAATTTAAGTTACATAATAACGTAAAAGTTATACCCCCATTAGCTTCAGAAATATATCATTTATTTATTGTAGTTAAAATCTAACAATGTATGTAATGTCTTCATTGTATGTAGCTCTATGTGTGTACCTAATGGTGACACAGTATTATTTACCAAATTAATAACTATCCAATCTCTAATTACAGCCGTGACGATATGTTTTTTTATAATAAATAATATACACAAATTCAGACTACTGAGATATTCACAGCACATATTTTGTTGTAAACAGCTAAATCTACATTTACATATATAGGGTATTGTCCTAATTGTCAGGATCGTGAATCAGAAGTAGGCCTTGAAACTAGATCTTTGCCTGAATAAGCCAAACCACAGTAAATATCCATTAGTGTAGTTGTATAAATTCGTCATAGTCAGTTTACGCTTCTAGTTCCTACAAATCAATGAACAGCATTATTTCTATCTAAATTAGTTTTACGAATATTTACTGTATATTTTTATAGAAATATTTATATTGAATATCATAGATATTCTATATTTTATTTCAAGAATCCTGCTTTTGCTATGTTCCCTAGAAGCTTCTTACGATATAATGGAGTTAAAAGAAGGTGGATTCTAAGTAACACATTTAAGTTTCGCAGCTTTACTTTAAAATTTAGAGCACCATTTCGTACGCTGTGTAATGAAAGTAATATATTGTATTTTGAAACTTTAAAAAAAAATCTCCATGAGTATATACTAATAATTCCAGAAATATAGCTCCGAGATAGGACAGGCAAACGGGCAATGGATAATAGTTGTTTTTCCTGTTTGTGTATGTTTTAGGTATGGTATAATTAAAACATTAATATGTGAAGCAAAAACTTTGTACGCCTTTTTACGAAAATTGCACGTACGATGACTTTTTACGAAAATGCGGAGTATGAAATTGTGTGCGAAATTTCATATTACCTCGGTCCGTTATAGTTTATATGGAAAAGAAGCATAATGTTAATATTTTTTAAACTTATGCATTAAAACAGACTACCAATATATTATACGACTGATAACAAAATGTCAAATCAGCGAATCGTGCTTTGTTTCTGTGCTGTTTTCAAAGTAATCTATATATTAATACGTAAAACGTCTTTGAAAATAGAACCTTAGTAATATACAGAGTTATAATTTAAATTAATTATGGTTATATTTCGACCATTGGGCGACCACTAGTTTATACAATTATACCCGTTACATTAATAAGTTATTTAAAATTTTAGACTAACTTTCTGGCGATTGGAAACATCGAGAGCTATCTGATTTTTTTTCGGAAGAAAACGGTGGACTCTCTTTCAGGAGCTCCTGTAAAGTACTGGTGTAAGCATAGGCAACGCATAATAATCTGTAGGCAAATCGAGGAAACCACAATACAGCAGCAAATAGCAGTATTGTGGTTTCCTCGATATGCCATAGGCATTGCTATTAAATGGGCTATCTTACTACTTTAACAATACCATAAAAACCTTTTACTCTTATGAAACAATCTGTAAATAATTAGGCAGTCTCCTATAATTTATTCAACTGATTGGCTTTGAATAGATTTTTGTAGGTGAATTTAAATTAATTTGATTCGGTCTGTAAATCGAACGGGCACTTCATTCATCATGTGTACTAAACCGTAACCGTACCTACATCTCATTACTCTTAAAGTAAACTTCTCAAAATCCAGATGATTCTTTAAACAATAGAAGAAAAGCCTGTTATCATGCATATTCTATTTGAACACAACGTAAGTAGACACGAAGACTAGAGGCATTACGCCACCGTGCGCCGATTATTCAGACTACAAGATGATTACGTTTAAACAAACCCGTGTTTATATCAGTTGTAATATGAACTTTAACCACTAGACATTAAGAGATACTAAAGTCATTACGAAAATGTGAATGCTGGCAATGATACAATGGCTCGCATGAGTCAGCTTTGAATATGACTACCTGAACAGGGTCCTTGCCACTGCTACTCTCTATTGCTTTATAGTGATCGTGACTATGAATTAATTGTGCAACACTAACTTGATTTTTTATTCCTGTGTTTCATATTTGTCAAAATCAATTCAAGACTGTTTCGAAATATACTCTACAGATGAAATAGTCTTTAGTCTTTATATTTAGATATTGTTCGAATATGGCTCCACAACTTTTAATTTGGTACATATACACGAACAAGAAGGAAACAAAGCAGCGTTTTTTTATTCTGTTAAATAATAGTTGTTTTCGGCATGCAATATACAATGTAAACTTTTTACGAAAATGCGGAGTATGAAATTGTGTGCGAAATTTCATATTACCTCGGTCCGTTATAGTTTATATGGAAAAGAAGCATAATGTTAATATTTTTTAAACTTATGCATTAAAACAGACTACCAATATATTATACGACTGATAACAAAATGTCAAATCAGCGAATCGTGCTTTGTTTCTGTGCTGTTTTCAAAGTAATCTATATATTAATACGTAAAACGTCTTTGAAAATAGAACCTTAGTAATATACAGAGTTATAATTTAAATTAATTATGGTTATATTTCGACCATTGGGCGACCACTAGTTTATACAATTATACCCGTTACATTAATAAGTTATTTAAAATTTTAGACTAACTTTCTGGCGATTGGAAACATCGAGAGCTATCTGATTTTTTTTTCGGAAGAAAACGGTGGACTCTCTTTCAGGAGCTCCTGTAAAGTACTGGTGTAAGCATAGGCAACGCATAATAATCTGTAGGCAAATCGAGGAAACCACAATACAGCAGCAAATAGCAGTATTGTGGTTTCCTGATATGCCATAGGCATTGCTATTAAATGGGCTATCTTACTACTTTAACAATACCATAAAAACCTTTTACTCTTATGAAACAATCTGTAAATAATTAGGCAGTCTCCTATAATTTATTCAACTGATTGGCTTTGAATAGATTTTTGTAGGTGAATTTAAATTAATTTGATTCGGTCTGTAAATCGAACGGGCACTTCATTCATCATGTGTACTAAACCGTAACCGTACCTACATCTCATTACTAATAGTAATTGTGTTGATAATATAGGTACCTACTTCTGGTAACCGCTTTGACTTTGCACAGACACACAAAGTACACATTTTCCAATTGCTTTAATGATTGATCAACTAATATATATACTGTATAAGGGATTTACGTTCAACTATTTTTTTATATCTGGTGTTTAAATAGAGATTTTTTTTGTATCATTCGTTAAGAAAACATTTTTCTAACGTAACTTTCATCTCAAAGTGAATTTATGTGGTCGATAATAAAAATTACTAATGGACAATTAAGTAACTAAACGCTTCGCCGACTACAAATTGCGTGTCGTGATGTCAAATCTTTGTACAACGACCGATGGCGAAATATCTGCAGTCAATCTCTTCTTGACACGTAACTGTGGTCGTTTACTTCTTTTCTAGACATTGGTTTATGAAATCAAGAGAAATCTCACACAGTAATTAAATGCCGCCTAATAAAACTTACATTTTTTAAATAAAAATATAACTATATATATATATATATATATGAGATATAATAAAAACACTCACTCTACTTATTAAGCAAATGATGAATTGCATTTAATTTTTATTATAATTACTTTTAGTTATTCATTTCAATCAAAGTTTTAATAAACAAAAATAAGCATAGCACTACGAAATAAGTATAATTTATTTAATGTAAAAACATACTTTGAAATCAATAACGTATTGGATAAATAAACAATATCATGATATGATCACCTTCTTCGTTATCAGTCGGTTGACTATGCTATGTCATTTCAACAGTTTCTAAAAAGTATAAAGCTATATATCGTTACTATTATTATTATACCAGCATTATATTTTAATTTCAATTTATAACCACATTAATAATGATACGTAAAATATACAAAGACCTTTCTCCTTTCTTTTCTTGAATAGAAGCTATCATTAAAATAGTAATAAGATATCTTTGCCAATAAATCGAAAGTGAAATTCATTTTAACGATCAATAATGAGGAATTAATAAAATTATATGTTTGTAGCCAGTACAGTAATTCCGATATCACGCTAAATTAACTGTTTACTATAATGCAACGAATCATAATAGAAACTCTATATGTTGTATCTTTCTTTACATACTGTAGAAAATTACTTATATAAATCTTCATATGTGTACCTGTGTAGGACACAGCTATTTCCACTACAATTTTTTTAAATAATAAAGTGCTTAAGTGTAGGTTCGCAGTAGCATTCAATACCCTTTGTGCCATATATAAGTTCAAATATTAAATTACTATACTTAATAATTTTCTACTACCTGTCCGAATCCTGGGTGGCATATTTGGAAATCATTAGGAAATCAAAAAAATATTCACTCGTTTTCTACAAAAAGTGGAAATTGAAATAGATTAATGTTTTTCAGGTATATGAAAGTAGGTATCTACATTATGTACGAATTTTAGAGTATAAAAATGAATCCAATAACATACACAAATTTTATGAAATAAGAAGACTCATTTTACTAACGGAAATGCTAATAGGTATATAACACATAAATATTTGAATGTAAGACTTTATTTTACTGTAATAAATAAATAACTTGATACTTGTAATTTCATTATATCTACATATTTTAAGCAATTACATAAATAAACTTACTTCATTGCAAAGTGACTCCTGGTGATCCATTTAGCATATAAACCATAATATTCATTAATATTCTTCAAATAATTATTTATACGTTATAATGGATTATGCGCAAAACAACAGACATAATCACACACAGGGACGGCGTGAAGCAAACTGAATTATGATATTATTTTATATGTACGAGTACCTAAACAATACTAACAAAGCAAATGTAAGTAGGTGATAAAATTTATATAAATTGTTTATTTCAGTAAATAAATACACAGACAATCATACGTACCTATAGTTATCTACTGTCAGATTTACGTCTAAATTTGTATATGATAAAAGCAAAAAAAAATGATAGCAAAGGCTGAAATTAAGATGGCGCGATTCTTCTATTTAAAGGTTATATATACAAAATGATATGCCAAGTAAATACTAGTAAGGAAGGTCGAATGATGAATGTATTCACAGGTGGTCTATACGCAACCAACACACACATATACACAGTGATCAATAAGATCATTTAAAAATATCAAGACATTGACATTATCGATGGATTTAATAATAAACAAGATAACTTGAATTGCAAATATAATCTTTTAGATATGAATCATGGTTTCACGTGATTTTTATAAAAGAGAAGTAAAAGGAATTATTTTGTCAGAGACACAATCCTCAACTAGATATATATGAATATATTCGTATGGTATGGTAAATTTATAATATTGAATGTAGTAAGTAATTTTATTATTGTGGCAACGTTCCTAAAAATCCTACGAGAATATGAGATAAACGATTCTCGTCGGAGGCGCTGCGGTGAACAGTTAGTTTATTAAAAAATAACTGAATGTTATAATTCATTGAAATTCACTTATAATATATAAAAATAAGAGCCAAACCTCAATATTTGCATACAATGAAATAAAAGGCATACTGTATGCGAAACATAGAAATTCGCCTTGAATATCAATTGACTCTTAAAGTAAACTTCTCAAAATCCAGATGATTCTTTAAACAATAGAAGAAAAGCCTGTTATCATGCATATTCTATTTGAACACAACGTAAGTAGACACGAAGACTAGAGGCATTACGCCACCGTGCGCCGATTATTCAGACTACAAGATGATTACGTTTAAACAAACCCGTGTTTATATCAGTTGTAATATGAACTTTAACCACTAGACATTAAGAGATACTAAAGTCATTACGAAAATGTGAATGCTGGCAATGATACAATGGCTCGCATGAGTCAGCTTTGAATATGACTACCTGAACAGGGTCCTTGCCACTGCTACTCTCTATTGCTTTATAGTGATCGTGACTATGAATTAATTGTGCAACACTAACTTGATTTTTTATTCCTGTGTTTCATATTTGTCAAAATCAATTCAAGACTGTTTCGAAATATACTCTACAGATGAAATAGTCTTTAGTCTTTATATTTAGATATTGTTCGAATATGGCTCCACAACTTTTAATTTGGTACATATACACGAACAAGAAGGAAACAAAGCAGCGTTTTTTTATTCTGTTAAATAATAGTTGTTTTCGGCATGCAATATACAATGTAAATAGACTAATTATTCATTTTTACAATTAGAATACTTTTTAATTCAATATGTAGTACTAGTACGCATATCTAACACAAAATATAATGAACTTACATACATTACGGCTTTATTTATTTACATATGCTCAAAGATTACGAAACAGACACCAATATTTTGTGGATTCAATAGATAAGACTATAGTCATGGTATGTACCATTGAACGTACATTTACTGATCAACAGACGTATAACCGGGTAGATTAGAACAAGAATAACTCAAGCAAACATGATACGTGATTTAATTATTCATTAGAACAATACATCTAGCTCATACTGATTATAAATCAAACCTAAACGACTCACGTCAAAATATGTAAATGGCAGACGGAAATGGAGGTCCTCAGAATAGACGCAAAAATAAAGTTCGAAAGATAGTGCATATTATGATAACGATAAAATTAATACGATAAAATTGTGATACTAAAGAAGAATATTTAATAATAGAAACATTGAAATGGAACCAAACGAATAAGTAAATATGTATAGTATATAGGCATTTGTTGAGTTCTTATGAATGATAATGAAATGGTGTACACGCTTGCGCTAACGGTTTACGCTGGCGGGGGACCATTGAAGGATGATAAAATGAGCATGAAATCAGGTCTGTTCCATCGTGGTAAATTCACCAGAAATTATTCACGACGATTTCCAGGAGGAACCGCGTGGCGGTCATCCTGTTAATGGTACATTATAGCAATAGGGTTACTAGTCTACATTACTAACAATCCCCTTCCCCGCCCCCTGACAATTACTAGTTTGGAACAAGTTAGTTATATTATACTCAACTGATAGATATACTGTAACAACAGTAGTCACAAGCTCTGCTTAGATTGGAGCTGGATGACACTTTGTGAATTATCCAAAGATATTATATTACTACAACAGTGTTTCCACTCTGTTACATTTGCAGTTATTATAACAGATATATTATTTTTCTTATAAAATATATCGTCTCATTATGAATAGTTTTGGAATAGTTTCACTCAAAGATAAATGTCATAGTCGTATAACAAAACTGAAAACTACTAGCAATTAATAAATGCCATGCCGTTCGTAAAACTGTAATTATAAAATAACCACAATACACAGTGATTGGCACTTGTTGCTGCGATTAGTTCATTGACTCTGTTAAATTAGAGCATGTTACACGCAGCATAATGAAAGGACTGCTATACGAAGTGTACCTATTATAAAGTTTTTAATGGCAAGCTTATGAACATTCAAGTTTTTTTTTATACTAGGTAGGTGGCAAACAAGCAAACAGCCCATCTGATAGTAAACGCTTACTATAGCTTATGGACGCCAGAAATATCAGGGGGGTCAGAGGCGCGTTGGCTATCCTAAGAAACCTTAATATACCCTTCTTGAAAAACCCCATGCTCTAGTCTCTCGAGATAACCTCATCAGGTAGTTCAACGACTGTCTAAGTGGACCGCACTGTACGAGATCACGAACTTTCCATGCGTGAATTCCTTGTCGATAGCGAGCGGTACGATGGTAAAATATAGCCGTGGGCATTTCTGTTATCCCGACTACATTCAAGTATATAAAATTAATTAATTATTTATTAACCGATGTTGTAGGTTAGAATTATTCAATTAAAAGTATTGTGAAGTAAATAAGGAAATATATAGTCCTGTATGCGGATAACACAAATACTTATAAATAAAAATATATAGGCTATGACGTCACTGAACGTTAAAAAGGTCATATAAAACAAAGTTTAATAGGGACGATGACATGATTCCGAAACCAGGTAAATCATACTAAATGTGTCTCGGTTGTGGTCTAGTGAGCAATAAACAAGGCAGTTGATCTCTTATAAACACGAAACACAACGACCCCAACCAAAGTGCTTTGAATGTTGTGATTATTGTAGATTAGATATCACTGTGCTAAAGAAAATTCAACATATTGCTTAAAATACGTCGCCACGGATAATAAAAATTGTTTAATTTATTATGAGCAAATATTACAATTACATACAAGTACTACTAATATCATGAATGTATAAATCTGTATAATTGGATGTTTATACCGTTATATTCAATGTTGAGTAAACATTGAATATAACGGTATGGAATTCATCTAATTCGAATGTTCCAATTTGGTATTCTAGGCGTGTAAATACTATATACTGTAAAATATAAAAAATGTTAAAAAAATAAATAATAAAATATTACCTAATAAAAAATAGAATAAAATCAATAATTACCTCACGACCCATGACTCACGGCTATGAACTTTATTATTGACTATTACTATTGTCATATACGTTAGGCTAGCTCACTGTTAAAATTGGACTAAAATATTTTCGTCAAAATGTGAACATGTCAATTGTTCTCCTTAAAATTATGGAGAACATAGAATTTATGAGACCGAACGTCCGGTTTACAATGAATTCAAATCCTTTTCGCAGAAACTACGATTTTCCTCGCCAGCATCTAAGATTTTCTAGACACATTTCTCTGTTATATCCCTAAGAAGACATGCAATAAACATATTCAACGTATCCTTATCTTTAATACGTTTCAATATATTCGAATAAAAGTTGGCTTATATGAAAGTCATGTTCGAGCTTTGCATAAGAAGAAAATGTACTTTCCACTCTTTGGTAACGTGGTACATTCTAGCATTTTAAAAATCTAAAATGAAATTGGTTTTTTCTCCAACTTTAAGAATATTTATTATTATAAATATATTTATAATTATATTTAAATATATTTCACTCGTAATAACATAGTTACATTTGGTTTCGATTAAAATTATTACTTATATATACATACAAAGCACTTAATTCGGCATTTAATAATAATACAGTCGTATAAGTTTAGCAGTGAAATAATTAACACTTCTTTTTCACGCAGATATGTAAATTCGTATCGCGTGAAATCTTAGTAATCAATTCCCATTAATAGAAACCTCTTCGCATGGGAATCGAAGGTACGAGAAGACAATAGAGAAACCTTGATATGTAGCTAACACAGATATTCAACTATCAACCGATTACAATGCACAAAAGATTTCTTTAATCATCTATAATTTGAAGTGTTTAATACCATTCGATTGTGGAAATGAATATTCAAACATTCCATTTATAGTTAAAATTATCTATAATTTCCTGTATAATAAGCTCAGATTGTTTTTAAGAAAACTGTCACTTATAGAAAGTCTGGATCTAGTAGTCTGTACTACTAGATGTAGACTATTACAAGTCTAGTACTATTCTATCCCAGAAAAGATACGTAAGTATACATATACGCAATAGCTTAGATGATAATGCATGAAATGATGATTATTTTGACGTGTCCGTTTTTTGTGTGGATTCACAAACGTGTTTGTCTAAAAAATATTTTTTTACTTACCTATTTAAAAAACGAAATTATTATTACAACAACTACAACTTAAAGTCATTATTATCAACTAAGGAACATTATGACTTATGTGCTTGAACTTATCAGATGGTATTATTAATTTTATCCTGAAGGTAATAAAATAGTAATTATGTAAAAATAATATACATATACTTCAATTTTAGTTCCATAAAATGTTATTCACGTTATTTGTTTTTAATAGTGATATCTATATGTATGTATATACATCAACTTATATTACAAAAGCTATCATAATAACATATGTATTATATGCTGTACAACACTTGTTTATTATTGGCTTGTTTTAAAGTCGGTAATATGAATTATGCATTAAAATTGTAAATAAAAAAATTTACATGCTTAAATAAAAGGACATTTGTGTCAAAACTATCAATGTCTTTCTAATACTCGTAAGGTAATAAAGAGCAGCTGTTAACGACACCTGCTCGTATGCAACTGCCATGGCAACGGAATACAACACATGAGCAAATGTTATTCGTCACATGTTCTACGTTTTAAACCAACTTCAGAAACGAAAAATTTATCAATACTGTATTTGATACACACAAAGTTGGGATGGTGCGTATGTATATTTTCAATTGCTGGTCCAACAATATGTCACCGTGAAGTTACGAACAGAGTCTAGCTAATTACAAAGGCCAAGGCCAAAAACAGCCCAAACCGACACTCCAAGTAATTCAGAATGTAATTGGTAACAAAATACATGTATTCCCAAAAGCTTACGGTCTTAATGACGTCATCACTCGTTATGTCAACACTAAACAAAGGTTTAGAACACCTAACGCCCTTTCATTATCGTACTAAACCTAAAGGTGAAGTGACCTTGTCATACATAGAGCGTGTCGTATAATGAACTCGAATATTTCGGTATTGATCGCACCTTATGTGTACATAGGTCATTTTAATATTAGCAGCTGTGCAAAGTAATTTTTATGGCATTGACTAACACTGCGACCTTAACCACAGTATAGAAGAAGCTGAACTAAAAAGTAAATTGTAATATTATATATGTATATGGTAAACTATAACAGCAAGATATATTCAGGAAATGCATTCATTAAGGAGTCGTGGGGCTTTTCAGTATACTTTTATGTTTAATATACAATGACATAAGCTAGAGATAGTGGTTCATAAAATAATCTTATATAAATAAATATTTGATAATACAGTTTAACTTCAATGGTGATACTTTTTCTTTATTAAAAATTAAAAAGGACAAAATAAAACCAAGGCCGTCTGTTTATTTGTTAATAATATTTTTAAGTTATGATAAGGAAATATATACTTGATATTAAAAATATAGTCGCACAAGTCACAATCATAATGTTAGATAAGATCAGAGGCAATAAGTTCTGCTCTCCTGATGCACGTCCCACTCATTAATGTTTTAACATAGAGTAAAACTTCAATGAACTATTAAACGGTAATAAATAAGTTCTTACTATCAACTTTCAATGAGCCAAGGTTTCTATTATAATGTGAGATGGTACAATGTTATTTTACATATATAAATTACTATCTTCCGTTACACCTTGTGTTATTATAATATGTGAAGAAAAAATTTTGTAGAGAAGTACAATGTTTTTCTATAAGACCGGTCAAATGGAGTTCTTTGCAATATCTTGCAAAAAAATTTTTAGACCAAGTGAGGAGTGGGTAGGTAATTGATTCTATGTAGGTAGTGAGTATCTATTATTGCTCAAATCTCACTAAGCAACAAAAATTGCCAACCCAACAGTATATAAATACCCAATATGTAGCTATATAAGTTGTAGAAGACGATACAGGCAGTGTAAGTATGTATTTAGGATATGATAAGCGCAGTCTTTTTAGCAAACAAAACCAGTTTGGCACGAATACTATGTATTTGCAGACTTTATCGCTTTCCTAATTAATTTAATTGATACTAAAACGTAATTTTTATTGAATTTTCTAAATAATATGAGCATTGTTGTATAGCTAAGAAATATATACGCGAAAACTCGCTGCATCATTTTTTTGTGAAATTACTATAGATCATAATGGTTTAAGTGGTTAAACACACTGCGTCACCCTTTGATAGTTGCGGGTTTGATCTTCGCGAAGAACATATATATCATTATCTGCTTAAACTTATCGCGTTCGTTTCGGATCGACGTAATATGTAGAACAATCGTATTTTTTAACTAATAAGTTCAGATTGCTCTGGGCATATTATATATATATATCTTTACATCAAAACATTTTTCTTATAATTTTACTCGGAACTATTTAAACGTAATATACCTATGTTAAGTCAAAACTTTTATTTGGAAATAAATAATGTAAAGGCATCTATTCAAAAATATAAGATTTCCCAACAGTAACATTATCAATAAGTAGATAAATGATTGACAATTGAAACAGAGTATATGTATAAAAGAACATTTAAAACATTAAAGTCCTTCAGCTAATTACATAAAGAATAGAAATACTAACGAATGCCGAATAGATAAAATACCTAATAAAGGAAATGTGAAGAAATGAGGTTAACATAGTACGGATAAAACCAACATGGCCAATAGTAAGGCTGAAAGTACTCGTATATACTCAAATAACATCTCGTTAGCAATATAGTGTAATTTGAATTACAAAGTCTACTTAAAAGGTAACAAGTTCATTGAGACGTTAATAAAATATATTCAAACTTCTTATATGATAGGGGACAGTATTAAGATACCCTGACACCGAAGCACTCATGCGTATAGTTCAATCTACCAACGCAAAAATTAAATCATTCTTGGTGAGTAACAAAATGTGAGTAAGATATTTATATGTATTCGAGCAGCATATTTTTCACACGTTTTTATTTAACATTAATTAATTATTAAACATGGAAAATTATTTGCTGACTGATGGTTATTTCTACATATATGGCTTATATCTAATACGAATAATATAGTTGAAAAGTGTAACATAAAACTATATTATACATAAGGGGATGAAGGCAACACAATGATTATTACAAACTTTTAAATTAAAGTGACTCAAAATTAATTTTAGTTTGGTGTAGGATTTACAAGCAACTTTTTTATTTTCGAAAAAAAAATGTAAAGGAAGTGAACATTTTACTATATATTTCTGATATCATTTCTACTACAACCAATACTAGTAACTATCTATATGTTAATATTGAAATACGAGTAGATATTCGCACCATAGACAAATCCATAATCAGTATCTGATAAGATTGGCTTAATTTCAAGGGTACGTAAAAACGTTATGAAAGCTATAGTCACTGCGTATTTTATTTCAAAAATAATAAAAAAATATATAATTACCTCGTCCGAGGTAGGGGAGCCAAGTGGACTCGTAGAATCATGGGAACTTCTCGATATTTTAAGATGTTTTTCGACTATACTCGATAAAGATCGTCTTCTTGGAATTGCAAACATTTTAGCATCAAATATTCACACGAGTAAACACATATCGAATAAATTAAATAATATAATAAACGGTATGGATAAACACAAGGGAACTCAAAAATATACACGTCTGATCAACCTGAATTAAGAAAGGAAAATGGCCACGAAAACTATAACACACCGCATACCGTACTGATAGCAAGCGGTAGGCGTCCAGGAAAATACGCGATAACAGGACAATTTACATGTGCCACTGTAAAAATTTGCATGTGTCTAGGGTATAGTAGCTTCGCAATAACTACGAAGTATCTGATAACATTAATATGACTTGTATTATTATCGATAGTATTAATCTAAATACAACAGTCGTAACAAGGTAACATCAATTTGACAATGATGATATGTATTGTTATTTATTTAAGCTTACGACTATGCAATGCTTATCGATTACTTCCGATGATAATTTTGAATTGCGATTTATTTATATTGTAAACGTAAAGACGACATTATATACGGTAGTTGATAAGAATGTAAATATAAAACTTAACTTATTATAAAAACTATATCCGTGACATTTTTGCCCCGTTGCAATTACGTAAAGGTCAGATTACATATGCATTTTGCAATTATGATCGTCGTCATAATCTTTGTGATATACATATGAAGCCCTTAATCAGCAATATAATACGAGAACAAATTTATTTATTCATAGTTATATAACCGACATAAAAAAATATACCTAGACTGTTATAAGTGTAGACTAGTCCAATTCAAACAATTCCGAGTTCAAGCGTTTCTGACAGCTTTAGAGAAATATATAAGTACGTGGGAAATTGAACCATATTACTTAAATACAAAGGTGAAAATGTACTTTTAAAGCGAGGTGGAAAGCAAAAGCAATACACATGGATTTCCACTTGTCTCCGAAAGAAAGTTAATGAAGAGGAAAGTCGGACCGCTTGATGGTATTTGTAAGAAAAGACTAATATTTTACTACAAATATTATTGATTGCGCCTTTCATATTATGTACTATATTATATTTTAGTTACAAGTTTAACCGTAAGAATCTAATTCGAAACTAATATAAACGCAGAACTAAGTTAATATTTTAAAGGTTTTCCCAGTTAAACATATTATGACAATATGTTTATGAAATACATAAACATAACGATAATTGATATTGAAAATTAAAGTAATTACATTAATTACATTCAATTAAAAAAACATTTATGGGTGTTACAAAGAGCAGCATACTATTGTAACATTATTTCTTCTGAAATTATGGTCCCTGTAAAAACTGTAGATCATGCCAAGAGATGTATGGAAGTTAAGAACATTATATTGAATATTCCATGTTGGAACATTACTTTATTAATAAATATCTCATGAATAACGTACGATATAATACAGTTTCACATATTGACGTATTTTTCACTTTATAGTGATCAACTTTACTTTACTATTTGGGTATAGAATTAGGTTTAGATTATAATAATTCCTTTTTAAACAACATTGTTTACTGTCTCATTGGTCCTATTTATACTATACTAAGTATTTTTTGTGTGAAAAAGAATTCTATATTAACCGCATAAGTTGATTATCAAAACAAGTAGAATAAAATCACAGACAACGGAACTCGCCCGTCTTAGCGAAGTGCTTCGATTGAAAAGTTTGTCATTCCCATAAAATGAGTGGTTCCCCGATGCAATGCACTCAGATTTTTTTACACTTTGCCATTACAACACTTTGTATTGAAGCGAGATACAGATATGAAAGTTAAGGAACTTATTATTTTATGGCGACTTAATTAATTCATATTAATATTGTTAATGGATATTCTGTTCAGTATGACATTCGAATATTTATACATTAAAACGTTATTCATGAATATTGGTAACTAAGTATCTATATATATTATTAAATAAAATCCTCCGCCATGTATAACTGTATGTTCACGATAGTTTTAAAAACTATGAAAAGAATTTTCCTACAGTTTTTTTTATTAACAGACTGATTGGTGAAGATGGTTTGTGAGTAATTATTTAAGTTTTTGTGCAAAATAATTGAAATATGGGAAGCTGTATTAAGTATACAAAAACAGTCAGAAAAAAAATAAAACTGTAATAACAAAGGATAGTGAAAGTCATTTGTCAACCGATAAATAGTAATAGTGAAGGTCACTTTATTCGCTAAAGTATTGCCAGACTTCTACTTCAAATAATAATTTGAGATACAAATAATTATTTTATTAAAATTATTTATTAAAATTTATGTGTGAATAATTAATCTAAATATAGACCACTAAATGTGTATTTGTCGGTTCTTTTTATATATTGTACATTATTATGTATTAAAATCAAAGACTGTTGTCTGTTGACATGTAAGAAAATATTTCAATTGTTTTATAATGTTTTTTAAATATATACAAAAAAGGTTTTAAACATAACATAGAGGCAATATATAAAACTACCTTTTCTATCTTTTCTGTTATTACCATAACTATTTCTTGAAGTCTTGAGTCAGAAGCATTCTCACCTGTCGAAGTCGTGTTGAGACCAATACTTGATATCTACCTTTCGCTGGGAATATGGCTGTGGGCAAGCCTGCCTATTTGACGTATTCTTTTTTATAACAATCTATTATATTATATATCGCTGCTGTACTAGCCGTATTTTCAAGTATCTTTGTATTTTTCCAGAAAACCCTTGATACTTCTCACTCACCAGGTACATCAGTTAACTCTGGTTGATTTTACATGCACAGATAGCGATCACTTCGACATTTTTATTATATGTATAGATACGAGTCGTTCCTATCGCAGTAAGATTGACGCGGATATAGTAGAACACTACTTGGCGCACGTTCAAGTGAACCGACCATATCCCAGCCGCAATGTCTACATCGATGCTTACGCTAAAATATTGAGACGATTAAGTACGTGAGGTGCTTGGAGAAATTATTATAAAAGTATACTGATCGCTACATTTCGCACGTTGAAGAGTATGTAAACGTTATTATATAAATGAAAGTAAGCACCCTGCAGGAGTAATGTGAACCAATTACAACAAAGTGAGTTTAGTAACATATACCAATATGATTAACATATATATAGATATTTACAGAAAAATAGGGACGGGCAAACTAAGTTGTACTAGTAATTAAAACAGTTTATTTAGCCCTGATTACAACAGAATTGTTCGTTTTTACTAAGGTTTGGTTGTATGTATAATGATTAAAATGTAGTTGATAATTTTTTTGTGAAGTCTCATTTGCAATAAATTTATAAATTATTAAAATTATTGAATTAATTACCTCAATATTATTATCAAAATAAATTTATAAATTATTAAAATTATTTGTCTTTCTTTTCGAATTACAGTTGAATATGTTGAGCAGTTTCAATGCGAATAGATCAATATTAAAAATTATCTATATACAAACGTTTCAATAATAAGTTTAGGTTTTAGAATAAGTTCAGCAGCTTTTGCCGTGCGTAAGGTTTTTTGATACTAGATTAGTCTATTTTAGTTATTTTCATAGTTTACTCTCTTATGGAATATTTTGATATTAAAAATATATTCATATTACAAAAACGTCGTTTTACTGTATGAAAGTCATTAAGAGAGATATTTTAGCTTCTCAATTTATATATTCAAATATTTGTCATAAAAATTTCTTTTCATTATGTATAATTAGGAATTGGAAATAGACCCAGTTGAATATGTAACTGAGCAGTTTCAATGCGAATAGATAGTTGTTCTGCATCAACTTAATGTTAGAGACACCTATATAAATATACATTGTAAATTCATAAAAATCTATAGTGACGGTAGGGAAAAAAAATAAAATTATAATGTAAAAATTGACTATATATATCACATGAATAAATGATTTTTGAATTTGAATTTGAAAACAATTTGTCTAAAAATTGAAATATATTAAATATACAGCTAAATTTATTACTATTCGTTCTCACCACCTCAAGAGATGTATTGAGGTCCACCGATTTATGTCGGTTTTCGTACTGGCGTTAGCGAAAAATGAGTACAGCGCCCTCTATATTTCAAAGCAGTCCATTTGCTGACAAGGGTCAGTCTGGGTCAGTCTTATTGCTGCCGTATGGTGTCACATATTCGAATTTTCTCAGACGCTGCCGCAATTCTCATACATATTTAATAAGGGTCCAGAATATATCTAAGAGAAAACAGAAGAAATGAGGTCTATCAGTGATTTAGCTAAATTACCAAAAGATGAAATTGGAGACGACAATGTGAATTTAAAAATATAGGTCATGCACTCCATATGACCTATATTTTTAAATTCACATTCACCTTTAAATGTATCCCTGTGGCTCGTGTGTGTCAGTATTCTTGCTATGAGTTATAAATAAATATTTGTCATATTTTGCTGATCGTTAATGTTCGTTTCGATTCTAGATCAAGCTAATATAAGTAATTTTAAAAAATATTTTCTTTCAGTGTCCATCGGTAAAGTTCCATTGTTTCTTTTGACACGAAATATCTAAAAATCCTTAAGCTTTTTTACTTAAGTTTAAACCTAATGAGATAAATATATAAATACAGGTAAGTAAAAAATATATCACGTGAAAATAACTAACAATGTGTTTTAATTTTAAAAATACTGATGAATTCGTAATTGTTCCAAATTTGAAAATACTTTTAATAAATACCCATATTATGAAGTCGATATGTATTAAATTAATTATGTTTGAAGTAACTGTTTTATTCCAAAAATAATTTGCAGTTAAGATTTCCACAAATGTACCTACAAAGTATATAACAACTAATGCGTTGTATTCTAAAATAGTTACATAGCTGTTTGCTCAACAACAGTTCTAAAGATTACTTTCTAGTAACGTACGTAGTACACTTTCGTTTTAAGCATCTGTAATAATAGAGTGAAAACATTGAAAACATATGTGTAAGTACTTAATGTTTTATTTAAGTGTTGTACAAGTACTGGCATTATGCATGATTGCAACCATTTTACTATCTAATTCGAGAGAGATGTAACACTAATAATACTACAAGTTTTGTTTCCAGATAGGAATAATTTAATTACTCAAGAGTTCTAGACTTTAAGTTTTCATTGCGTGTGTCTAGAGTTTAATTTTTGTGTTTGTTGTTATAATAATATATATGGAGATAGCTGTGAAAAACTAAAACATACAGACTTTCGTATTAATGTTTTTAGTCGATACCTATAGATAGAATATATCGACCCATAACCAATAATAATAAACGATAATAAAGAAAAATACATACTTGTAGACGTTTACTAAATCGGAATGCAGTACTAACAAAACAATATATTGTTTTGTTAGTGTATAAACAAAATAAAGTGTATAAAGTACACTTATAATATAAAAAGGATAAAAAAACAAATAAAACTGCCAATAATTCTCATTGTAGGTCTAATAGTATAGATAGAATATAACACAAGAAGTAGCAATTAATTTTAATAAATACACATGTATAATTTTTATACGAAGTAATATGAGTGTGTGCATTCAAGGTCGACATATGAGTATGTCAACATATTGACTTGACTAGGTTCTACATAGGTGTAGCAGTTTAGCATTATAATAACATTGCGTTACCGTCAATCGGCTCGTACGCTGGCGCCATACATAATGATTAAGCATATTCAACCAACTGGACTAAACGGTGGATCTTAATCCAACGGTTACTATTCTTTACTCAACCAAATGCAAAAATAACTGGGATTTAAAAAAAGGAAAAGTTCTTAATTGTGTACAATTTACCTACTTCTTTGTGAACTGATTTTGATAGTTTATTTTATTCTGAATATTTTAATTTTATAATTTATAATCTTGATAGATGACTTTTACTACGTAATGAAATTGATAACGTCATATCTAATGTTCTAATCACTTTATTATGGAAATATTTATAACCACCTGTCTGCAGGGCAGTAATTTCGATCGAGCTTTAATGAAACTGAGTAATTGGGTCATCGTCAAATAAGACAATCTTTTATTATAATATTGATCAACATTATTAATATACTGTAGTCATTAGATACCAAGCGAGGGCAGTTGCCCTAGACTAGTTAGTCTATATTATAATTTTAAAAAATTTGATACTTTTGCAACACAGTTTATGTTTTAAAATTCAAAGTCATACGAAAGTATTAAACTGCGCGAATATAAATGTAACGAAATAATGAATAATTGCAATATTTGCCAACAATAACGTAAAAGCCGTTGCGTTATAGATATATGCATGTAATTTAGTGTAGGACTATAATCTAATGGGTGTGTTAATTAATAGTGACTGTTGATACTCCAGTCCAACTAAGTAAGTATAAAACCGTTTTTATTGAATCAAGTGACGTAATAATATGACCTTCACCTAGCGAGTTGGGATGGAAAAAATACTTACTCCATTTCCGCTTCGCGAAGTAGACTTTAGTGATGGATTGCTTTATTTAGACGAAAAACAGCACAATAAATTATTTTATTCGTTATTCTATCGATTGCAGAATATACCTACTAAAGTTTAGTCGTTATATACAGATTTGGAAGGTTAATGAATTCGGAAGTTCGTATTAGAATAAGTGAATATTTTTTTAATTTTAATTTTACGACATTCATCCGCCATTTTTCATTTTTTTTGCAAGAAACTAAATGGTAAACCTAATGATATTATCTAGTTTTTATACTATATGCGTAAAACATTTTGAATAACATTTAGAAAGTGACACGTTATAAAATTCAATGTATGTATACGTGTCCGATGCTTTAGTGGTTTGGATCGTTATTCAGTCATGAAATAAATGACTATGTATAAGATGATAAAATAGAGTTTAAGTATTTTTTTAGTTTGTTTAGTAATCTTTAGTCGGTGTATCAAACAGTCTTAATGTAATTACACATGTATATGGAATAAATAATAGCCATTTTTTAGTGTGATGTATCAAGAAAATTGTTTTTTTTTTATATCATAATTTGAGCGCGTTTGACCGCAATCTCACCTGTTAGAATCAATAAATTAGTATCTAACTTCACAGGAATGGGAATAACTTCAGTTCACTTCCATGCGCCGGAAATTTATTCTGATAAATATTACTATATTTTCTTATACCTGGTATAAGAAAATATATATTAATTTCTATATACATGCGATGTTTTAAATTACCAATAATAGTCCTATATTGAAAGTCCGGTTCGGCTACCAAAAAATATAGCGTGGAGGCACGAAATATAGCGTGCTAAAATAAGTATCTACTAGTTATTACTATTAATAATAAAACATATTTCTAACTACTTTTAAATGTATAAAAACATAGTATATTTTGTGTTCATCGCCTTTCCGTTCACGTCATTTGTGGGTATAATATAGGTAATTAAATAGCTTTTTATAGTGTAACTAACGGATACACGTAGAATATATTTTAGTACTTTTGTTACATAGTAATAATGTCTCGACGGAACCCGTTACGTCATCGTGCCAGCCCTAGGTAAATTTGCAGTAAATACTAATATACTAGTCTAATAATGAAGGGTCATTAGTTGGTCATAAAAATTTCGTAAATCTAGCAAATTCTGTGATTTCATGATTAGTTAGTGAGTGCTATGTCGACGTCGTAGCAGGTTTATATTATGAGTGATTAATTAATTATTTATTTTAACCACAACTAGTAGTCTACCTCTGTAATGTTAGTATGTTATACACATAATAATATAACCTACGTTACTTAAAAGTAATGTACACTTCAAACAACTCAAAGTTTCAGGAGTTTACTATTGTAAAATACTCTCTCTTTTTCTCTGTCTATTTATAATATTACAAGTTAGATCATTTCAATACTCACAGAATTCCTATGCTATATATTCTATATCAATTACTGTAAATCAGTCTCATACCTGAAACAAGAAAAAACAACAATCTGTTTAAACCACATTTGCATCGTTTCGTTATAAAGTCTATAAAAGTATACCAATGTTTTTATTTTATTTTTACCTATGTAACAAACAGTAAGGATAAATAGACAATATAATAATATATATAAATAGCAAGGTAATAAAGTCTAAACAAATATATTTGTTCTGTATAACGTAAATCCCAATTCCATCATTCTATGTAATAAACAATGTACAATATAAAATGATAATAGGTAAGTAGTCCAAAATAATATTTATACATATGATCGATTTTTAAATGTATAATATTCATTTAAAAATCAAACAATGAATAAAACCTAAATTATTGCTGGTACGCGTTGTTAAAGTATAGTTTAGGCGTGAAAAGAATTTATCTCCATAATCGAATATATAACATTATAGTGTATCAAAAACATGGAACATAATAAAAACAATAACTGATCCTAACTTCTTAAGAGTTCCCACCATAAAAGGGCACTTACATAAGCACCATAATCTCATGTCGACACGTCCCACTTTCAACATGAAAACAAACAGTGTAAACTATAAACAAAATCCGTTACAACACAGACTAAAGTTGAGAAAGTTAGAAAGAAATTTATCTTGTAAAACAATTTTTTATTAATTTGTTTATTAGTACAAAGCCCACAGTTCTCTATCAAAACAAACTGACACACTAATTGCCTTTTTTATTACTAGTAACACTGGTATTAGGCCATTAGGTAATTTGTTTTCATTGGAGTGAATTTGCCCCATGAATTTTCATGAATTTGTGATTATACATTATCCTCTATTGGGCAATGATAGAAAATGGCAGCTAGCTATGTCGGACAGCATTTTTACAACTTTTAGAACACAAACTCATGAATAATATCTGTACACATTACATTTATATAGGGTCCGCATTGACATGTAGGGGAGCGGGGGGCACATTGTTACAATTTTTAGATAAATGTTAATATGACAAAAGCTATGAAACAAATTATACACTGGATTACTTGCAAAGTTAGTATGTCTATTTAGCTATTAAAATATGACTGAAAAATTATTAAAATGTATGTAATTTTTTCACGATGGGAAATTTAACTAAACAAGTCGATTGTAACATCTTACCCCACAATTGGGGCTAGTTGTTACATCATCGGGGCACGATGTTACGGTAGATAAATAAACACAATCATTAATTATACATATTTTTTTATTATTATTTTAAAACATTATAAACAATAGACATCATTTTAAACAGTCTTGTAACATTTAAAACCAGGAAACCAGTCATGCCCAGCCATATTATTTTTATACCAACTGGGGGAAATATTTTTTAAATCGAGTTTTATAGAAATAGATATAGAAATAGAAATAATCTTTATTCAAATAAACTCATTACAAGCACTTTTGAATAGTCATATTTTGATTCTACCACTCATTCGGAATGCAGATTCATCACAAGAAGAATGAGCAACAAACTTGTGTGTTGCTCTTTTTAATAGATGTTTTTTTATATAAATAATTACAGTATAACACGCACTCATTATTAGTGTAATTAGATAATATTGTCAGGGCTATGGATTTGAAGTTTTTCTATAAAAACCTTATTATCGTTAACGAATTCTTCAATTTTATAGTAAGCTTAAGCGTAGTTGTTACATGTAACAACTTACCCCAAACAATTGTAACTACTTGCCCCATGATACGTTTTTTAATATAAATTTAAGTCATCATTAATGTATATCAATATCAGAATAAAATAATATTGCAAATTCAAGGTAGATATGTAATGAACGTTCAAGGTTAAAAATTTTGAGGAAATAAAAGATATAGACATCAGGAATCAAATATTTCGTAAAATATTTTTTTACTTAGTTGGTTGAAATCGAGACACATTGTGACGGTTCACCTATACCCATAAGTATATTAAAAATATTTAGTTCAAAAGTAGTAAGTATTTGATTTTAAAACAATTCGTTTTGAGACTATATTTCATTAACTAAACATATAATAAATTACTATAAAGTAGATTATATGAGAAACAAAATAATTATATATAGAACAATCATATTATTTAAGGAATAAGATATATTATATAATTTTATGCAAAACAGTACAAAATAAATATTACATAAAATCAATCATAAGCAGTCGAAATTCGTCACCTCAAAACGATAGCTGTGAATGCGCATAGCAACGTAAACCTTATTAACACAAATAGGTACATTGGTAAAAATATGTCTATAAATAGACATCAAAAATGTAACAGGACTCAGTTCCGGAGTGTTCGTCAAAGGGTGCAGGTGATTATGTAATTATTTTATTAGTGATTCCCGCCAATTTTGCAGTAAGTGATTTAATTCTTTTACTTTAAATGCAGTGGTCTAATATATATTGAGAATATAATATTTAGGATGTGTTTGTTTCAGTTAAATATATATATAAATGTATATAGGGTTATTAAACCCAGTGCATGTATGTTAATTTGACTTATGGCCATAATCCAAACTTCGTTTGATTGTGAGGCATTGGAGTTATAGTAAGAATTTAGAGCCTCAATGGTTTAGTGGCTTAATGCACGCTTTGTTTTCTGTTGTTGCGGGTTCGATTCCTCGCACGGCGTATGTATTGATATGTATGTTTTGTTTCTGTGTATGTTATGTATGTGGTTACATAGATATAGGTATTTATATCAGTTGCCTGACAACCGAGATGCAGGTTTACTTGCATTGGGCTACGTGACGCTATGTGAATCGTCCAGATTTGTTATTATTATTATTATTTGTTACATATTGGAGTTATAATAAGAATTTAGAGCCTCAATGGTTTAGTGGGTTAGTGCACGCTTTGTTTACTGTTGTTGCGGGTTCGACTCCTCGCACGGTGTATGTATTGATGTGTGTTTTGCTTCTATGTATGTGGTTACATAGATATTTATATCAGTTGCCTGACAACCGAGATGCAGCTTTGCAATTGGAGTTCTAATAAGAATTGAGAGCCTCGATGGTTTGGTGACTTAGCGTACCCTTAGTTTCCTGTGTTCGCGGGTTCGATTCCTCGCGTGGTGTATGTATTTGTGTTTGCGAGTATGTATGTTTGTAACAGGTAGGGGTTTCTATGTATGTTATGTATGTGGTTTCATAAATAAAAGTATAAAGGTATTTATATTAAATGTCCGTCACCCGGGACGCGGCTTTGGTTGCCGTGGGCTACGTGACGCTGTGTGAATCGTTCAAGTTCGTGTTACTATGCAGATACAACAACGTCTATAATTGTGTGATTGTGTGCATGTTAGTATTATAAAATTATTTTCTCTAGGTTTTAGATGTATTTACTTCCTTTCTATAATTTGTGTAATTTTATTATTTTCTATTATTGTGTTGTGTGCATGTTAGTATTATAAAATTATTTTCTTTAGGTTTTACATGTGTTTATTTCCTTTTTCTATAAATCGTGTGTTTTACTATGTGCTTAGATATTAGGTAATTGTACACCATACAACGGCTAAAATATATATTTAGGTAAATTGTGTTTTTAACATATTACGTAAGTCATAGTCTCCAGAAATTCGTGTATAGGATTATATTAATTTGTTGTTTCCTAGGCGTTATACGTTTAGATTTTCATACAAGCGTTTAGTACCTACTTCTAGTTAGATGTTAAGTATTTTCGTTATGTTAGAATTTTCTACGATTACAGATATTCTTATACTTAATATGAGTATTCAGATAATAACAAACTTACTATAAAGAAATAAAAGTAATCTAATGGAGTTATAATAGAACTTTATTGCACTTGTGTATCTATTAATAATTGAACTACTTACTTGCCGACGGTAAATATTTCTCTTACTTACTTCATCTATTAATTACTTATTTTAAATATTTTATTACTCACACTGAATAACTAGCTGTGTAGTGTTCCTTTGTTTGTGATAGTAATGTAAGATTGCTATTTCAAATGATGGATATTGCCTGGTTGGTGTTTAGTACATACTCATACATACATTCCACAAAAGATGTCGCTGGGGGGGTTCTTGGTTACTGAAGGCTTCACTAGAAGGAGGAAAATACTTGTATCGATGATTGAACTATTGAAGTGACATTTTCCAATAGTTTTTGATGATATATTATGATCCGTAAATCTCTATGGAGGCTTTAGTAAGGAAGTATAATTTTTGTAATAGTTGTGGAAGTTTTCATCAGGAGGAGAGAGAGGCTCTGATCGATGAATCTATGATGAAGTCACATGTTCCATCATTTGAGGAGAGATGGGTCAAAGCTCGTAATGAAGGTTTTAGACCACGATCCCTGTGGAGATTTCTACAACCGATAGGGACTTCTGTTTAGTTGATAACTGTGTGGTTATCTAGGTCTAACACCCTGAACTTTACTATATGTGCGTTGTATGTGTGGTGTATCAATATAGAGATATGTTGCTACCTTGGACATATGTCGTTACGTGGGTAAAGGTTTAGGACGCATGACACATTTATTATATAACACAAATTATTACACTGCACAAATATGTATAATAGATGACTTAACCCATACGAAGATTATATACATTCTACAAAAGTTGTCGCTTGGGGGTTCTTGGTTACTGAAGGCTTCACTAGAAGGAGGAAAATACTTGTATCGATGATTGAACTATTGAAGTGACATTTTCCAATAGTTTTTGATGATATATTATGATCCGTAAATCTCTATGGAGGCTTTAGTAAGGATGTATAATTTCTGTAATAATTGTGGAAGTTTTCATCAGGAGGAGAGAGAGGCTCTGATCGATGAATCTATGATGAAGTCACATGTTCCATCATTTGAGGAGAGATGGGTCAAAGCTCGTAATGAAGGTTTTAGACCACGATCCCTGTGGAGATTTCTACAACCATAGGGACTTCTGTTTAGTTGATAACTGTGTGGTTATCTAGGTCTAACACCCTGAACTTTACTATATGTGCTTTGTATGTGTGGTGTATCAATATAGAGATATGTTGCTACCTTGGACATATGTCGTTATGTGGGTAAAGGTTTAGGACGCATACCACATTTATTATATAACACAAATTATTACACTGCACAAATATTTATATAATGGATGAATTAAACTGTACTGAATATTAATTATATTAAACAGCAGAAGCAATAGCAATGCGGTTCAGTATGACTCCCTTATAGATATATAGATATATCTTGCATTTCATAAATAAAAGAATTGTTAAATTATAATATAGAATTATTATATTGAAGTATAAGAATGCATTTATTAGATCACCACCTTTATGTTGAATATATTTTATATGAATAGTATAAATTAATAATTAGGGTTGTAAGAGATTACATTAATATATATGTAATTGTGAATATTGTAGGCATTGGGGGGTTTATTAGATGAATTCTGGGAGGTTTCCAGAAGTAGTGAAGGTGAGTGTTAATGCATTCTGAAAGGATCCTTTAAACCTACACCCGAGTCACAAGTCTCGGGCACCACTTGTGGTTCTCTCCCTGAATCATCAGTGGTCGGTATGAAGACTAAATCGTCATCATAACTAGTGGGTTTAATAAACATGTACATATAAAAGTATAATTGCTAATTAAGCTGGTATCATAATAGGACTATATAGTTTTACTATTTAATAAACTTCAATGTACTAATATATAAATAAGACATGGGATCTTAACATCTCCAGTCATTTCTAACAGTCACCCATTGGGCAAACGGCGATTCATGTGAACGATCAATTATCAATATTAATATATAATTTTGAATATATTTAAATACCTGACTAACAATATATATACCGGTAATATTAATATTACAATTTTATACTACAGTCAATTCTTATGGAACTTTGGTTCTTTATTAATTATTATTATTATTCTCCTTGTTCCAGTCAATTCAATAAAATAAAGTTATTTTAAGGTCTTTGGCCTTAATAACAAATACCAATTACTTGAGCGTAAATGCTCAGCTTAATAATATTAGGACTCTTAGTCCTGTAATTTATATATATACATACATATATAAATATAAATACATACACATAATTACATTCATGGGCTTCGGTCCTCAATGAAAATATAATTTATGATTAACCATTTTATGGTTACTCATTTTATCAATTATCAAGCCTTGGCTTTTATATTTAGGACTCCGGTCCTCTATCATATTGACTATCCACCTAGTGGTTGTCCACACATCACAATAATCCAGGTCACAGATCTCTAACATTATTATCTATATTATTCTGATTATTTCACTATGTGATTAATCAAATATTACTGATTACTATATCAGGACATACAGTCCTTCATATATTTTAAACATTACCCTCTGGTTGATTCTTTATGTAGATCATCCAGCTATCTATATAGATTTGGGACTTATAGTCCTCACTTATAATATCTCATTAAAATAAAGATTACTTCGCCATGTAAGTAATTCTAATTAACATATAATCAATCATATTAGAGCCTAGCTCTTATTCACAAAATCTAATTCTTAATTCCTCGAGTATTCTTGGTATTAAGTAAATTTATAAACTTTATATGCTATGTTTGTAATATAGCAATTATCAACATTATATATTGGATTGACCAATATTGAGGTGTTGATGGCATTGAGCTATCACACTACTTTATAATTATTACTTATCGTACTGCAATTACCGGTGATCTCCAATGTCACATTATAGGGCCGAAAGGATTATCCATTAGTAAGTTCTGGTGTTTGAGTGACTTCCTAGTTTCTGTTACGACTCGTACTGTATCTTCAGTCTGATCTCTAATGTCACATTATATGTAGCCGAAGGGTATTCCCCATTAAGTAAGCTACGTGACCGAGTGATGCTGGGATTTAGTTTCGAGATCGGGCAGTCTCTTTGACAGTCTCTCTATCGCCACATAGAACCGAAGGAGTCAATATCCATAAGTAAGCTTCTGTGTCGTGAGTGATCCTGAATTCAGTCTCGATCTGCCTCTGGCAACTACATATATCTTTATCTACCTACTTTAAGCATCGCAAGCTTGGTGAAACCACTTGTAATGTTGATTTAATAAAATAAACTAATTTTGTTTTGGTGCTGAGAATACTCATCCCATCTCATATTCAAATGGTGTATAGTGCAACCCTACTTTGCATATCCTACCTTATTTATTAAAATCATAATGATTCAATGATTCAATTATATACCTGATAATTATTATTCATAACAAATACTCTATATCATAATTATATTATTGAGATATATATTTATCTCGCAGTTATTACTCCATCATATACCAATAAAAGAATCTATAGTTACTACACATACACAACGGGTCCACAATACTAGACGATCACAAATTATTATTTATATGGCCAAAAATGAAAATGATTAATGATTTAAGATTGAGTGTCTGCGCGTTATGATCTATTTGTTTAGGTAACTCCGAGTAGATAATTCCTTTTATTTATTTAGAGAGGAGAGCATTCTCTCTCTCTCTTCTCTACAAATTTTATTAATTAGGGAAGGGGGGGGGAGCGTTACAATTGGTGTGGCGCCGCAACCAGGATTACCAGGATGCCAGAATTGGGGTATAAATAAAATTTTATTAAAATAGATCTTTGCAGACACTTGATCACAATTGGAGTCTGTGACTGAGTGAATTGGTTTTAAAATATGATGAGAGTAGCAAATATATCTAATTTAATATGTTATAGTATTATGAAAATAAATTTACGAATAAATTAGGTAACTAGGGGAATATTAGGGAACTAGTGGAATATTAGGTGACTAGTGGAATATTAGGTGACTAGAGGAATATTAGGTGATTTGTGGAATATTAGGTAACTAGTGGAATATTAGGTGACTTGTGGAATATTAGGTAACTAGTGGAATATTAGGTGACTTGTGGAATATTAGGTAACTAGTGGAATATTAGGTGACTTGTGGAATATTAGGTGACTTGTGGAATATTAGGTGACTTATGGAATATTAGGTAACTAGTGGAATATTAGGTGACTTGTGGAATATTAGGTGACTTATGGAATATTAGGTAACTAGTGGAATATTAGGTGACTTATGGAATATTAGGGAACTAGTGGAATATTAGGTAACTAGTGGAATATTAGGTGACTTATGGAATATTAGGTGACTTATGAAATATTAGGTGACTTGTGGAATATTAGGTGACTTATGGAATATTAGATGACCTATGGAATATTAGGTGACCTATGGAATATTAGGTGACTTGTGGAATACTAGGCAACTAGTGGAATATTAGGTTCGTTAAGCTATTGAAAATTATTTGAATATTAAAACCTTAATTCTTTAAATATTATGTATATAATTCTCGATTGTCTTTTTATTTCGAATTTAAAAGTTAATCATGTAAAACCGTTTCTGTTAATGTTGTAATGTAATACAAAATCATTTCAATTTATAAAACGCGATAATACCGAATGAAGGCAACATAAAACATTTTTATCAATAAAACACTAGAGAGATAGGAATAATAAATATTCAGTGCTATTCAACAATATCACAATATATATAAAATGTCTATATAATTAAACTTAATTTAACATAAATATACAACTAGTCATTGCGTTCCTTGTTCTATGTATAATACTTCAGAAAGCTAATCAGTTATATATCTGTTCCGCATTTAATTGCAACGTAATGTAATTTGACTCCTGTCGGGGACTCAAACGCGTCGACCGAAATGGCGTTGCTCGAACTTGTAAGCGCTGTGCGCTCGGGTACCTACCGCAGCGGTTTCCACAGCCGGCCGTTGTTATATGAACATCGAGTACAGAGCATTTCTGTATGTCGCGTCTGTTATTGTTCGTAACTATAATAAAAGTATGATATGTACCTTTCGGTGACTTTTAGATAACGCTTCGCAATATAATCTTATTACGATTGTTGTAAACAATTAAACTTATTGTTAGACATTATACCGCTTATGAATTCGTTTTTAGGCGTCGAATTAAATACGTGTCATATAAAAGCTATGTTAAATTAATATTTACCGCTAAACATATGTAATAAACAAAGTTTCACGATAACACCGCGTTGGTGGTCGATTGTATTAACGATTGTCTACCTATTGAGTATATAGATACATCTGTTATAAATTATTTAGTGGACTTAACGCGTGCAGATCCTCACTGGTATATTTCAAGCGAGATAGAACTAGTACTAGTAACAAATGTATTTCCTTATTTCTCTCTTTACGATCCAATTACTTGTACACTGCCACCAGTTCATTCAGGAGTCTTTTAATTATAAAAAAAAAAATATTACTGATATTTTTCTAAAATAAATGAATAAAATTATTTAAATTATTAACCGGGTCTTAACGCGAATAAAATTAAACAAAAATAAACTTTTGCTAATTTTGCACCATCTAGCAGCTAGTAATGAAGTCAAATCAATTACAAATCAGCGCCATCTAGCAACCGGTAATGAGGTTATAAATCGATTAAAATCAATTGATAATATCAACTTTTCCTAATTTAGCGCCATCTAGCGGTCAGTAATTAAGTCCTAAGTGAATTATAAATCGACGCCATCTTGCGGCCAGTGGTGAAGTTATGAATCAATTATAAATAAATTAAAATTAGTCGGGTGCATCAACATATTAGTACTTTAGCGCCATCTAGCAGCCAGTGGTTTAAATTATTGGGTTCATAGATTTGTTGATTGCTTTCAAACAAAAATTATTGCGTTCAAATAATTGCAAAATAAACTACTGCCGTGATTTAGTCTTTCATTTTAATTTTATTAATTGATATTTAATAATGTATTCTGAATTAAATTTAATATTATTGAATCTACAGGCATATTTTATACAAATCAATTATTTTAATATTAAAATTAATATTAATATCAATAAGATTATTTTTCTTTCTCTTCTATGGATAACTAGGTAGTCACATAGGTATTCGTTTAAATGTAAAATTATATAGAAACTTGGTACTAATGGATTTATTAGTTATAGACAATGAATAAAATTGTTTTACAGATTTCACTACAATAAATACGAAAATCGTTGCGATCGAAGTTAGATAATTAGTTCACTGATTAAAATATAAGCAAAATTGTTAAGTTAGTTACTATATATTAATGTAATATATTATTATAGAATAATTTCAATCGTTTTCGAAAATACTAAAAGGTTGGGGGTCGTTTATAAATTAGAACTTGTTGGGGGTCGATAGAGTAAGTGTAACAAATAAATAATTATGTAAGGTATATGTGTCAAACTAGTTACTATGTTATCAGTTGTAGGGTCGTTTATAAATTAGAACCTATCGGGGGTCGATAGAATTATTGACAATAAATAATTAATTATATAAATAATAGCTGTGTTAAATTAATTATTATATCGTTGTTTTTCGAAATTAATAAAGTTTGGTCCTCGATATAGAAACAATTATTATAAATTAATATTTATTAAAATAATCAGAGTTTAGTAATTATATTATCATATGGGAGTAGTAAGTAAACATGAGTTTAGCGGTCGGAAAAAAAAAAAAAAACTATTGACTACTGAATCGATAGAAAATTATGATAGCATATGTTATGTACTATGAAATAGGTTGGGACAACTTGAATTTAGTTAATAACGCAGAGGCATATGTGTTATTAAGTTGTTTAAGATATTTAGATCATCTTAGGAATTGTAATGCGTCGCATAAATATCAATATGTGATCTAACTAGTTGCAGATAGTTTAGATTATAAAATATTACCCAGCATATTTAAAATAATATAATCATAAAATGTGTTAAAATAACTTACGATGCAATGTTAATTATTTTGCATGTAAATATTGAACCGGATGATAAATTGGTTATCTACAGAATTAAGAGAAAGTGAATTTTTGACATACAAAGGATGAAGACTATAATGAAATATTCAAAAATAAATTTTTCTTACTTTCGAATAAGTAATTTTGTATTACGCAGATGTCATACTTGTTAGATTGTCAAAAGTAACAGATTTCAATGTGTAGGAGAATGTAAGCAAATTATTACAGAGTAGATAGATATATATGGTCCTTTATCAATTGGTATATTATTTATATAATAGATTCTATAAATGTATATAAACTTATGTTTGGTCATACTTCCATAAAAGATAAATAATTTTATAATTATATACTAGGTATATAGAAATGCATAAGTTATCAAAAGATTAGGCTGTACAAGACATACTTGGTCATGAAGCAGATTGTCAATTTAGATATTATGGGGTGAACCTGATATGAAATTTCTGTAATTATCATTCTGGTAGAACTTCATGATAATTAGGGGGTCGGCTGTGACGGTTCACCTATACCCATAAGTATATTAAAAATATTTAGTTCAAAAGTAGTAGGTATTTGATTTTAAAACAATTCGTTTTTAGACTATATTTCATTAACTAAACATATAATAAATTACTATAAACTAGATTGTATGAGAAAAAAAAATAATTATATATAGAACAATCATATTATTTAAGGAATAAGATATATTATATAATTTTATGCAAAACAGTACAAAATAAATATTACATAAAATCAATCTTAAGAAGTCGAAATTCGTCACCTCAAAACGATAGCTGTGAATGCGCATAGCAACGTAAACCTTATTAACACAAATAGGTACATTGGTAAAAATATGTCTATAAATAGACATCAAAAATGTAACAGGACTCAGTTCCGGAGTGTTCGTCAAAGGGTGCAGGTGATTATGTAATTATTTTATTAGTGATTCCCGCCAATTTTGCAGTAAGTGATTTAATTCTTTTACTTTAAATGCAGTGGTCTAATATATATTGAGAATATAATATTTAGGATGTGTTTGTTTCAGTTAAATATATATAAATGTATATAGGGTTATTAAACCCAGTGCATGTATGTTAATTTGACTTATGGCCATAATCCAAACTTCGTTTGATTGTGAGGCATTGGAGTTATAGTAAGAATTTAGAGCCTCAATGGTTTAGTGGCTTAATGCACGCTTTGTTTTCTGTTGTTGCGGGTTCGATTCCTCGCACGGCGTATGTATTGATATGTATGTTTTGTTTCTGTGTATGTTATGTATGTGGTTACATAGATATAGGTATTTATATCAGTTGCCTGACAACCGGGATGCAGCTTTGCTTGCCTTGAGCGAAGTGACGCTATGTGAATCGTCCAGATTTGTTATTATTATTATTATTTGTTAGATATTGGAGTTATAATAATAATTGAGAGCCTCGATGGTTTGGTGGCTTAGTGCACGCTTTGTTTACTGTTGTTGCGGGTTCGACTCCTCGCACGGTGTATGTATTGACGTGTATGTTTTGTTTCTATGTATGTTATGTATGTGGTTACATAGATATAGGTATTTATATCAGTTGCCTGACAACCGGGATGCAGCTTTGCTTGCCTTGAGCTAAGTGACGCTATGTGAATCGTCCAGATTTATTATTATTACTAATTGTTAGAAGTTCTAATAAGAATTGAGAGCCTCGATGGTTTGGTGACTTAGCGCACCCTTTTTCTGTGTTCGCGGGTTCGATTCCTCGCGTGGTGTATGTATTTGTGTTCGCGAGTATGTATGTTTGTAACAGGTAGGGGTTTCTATGTATGTTATGTATGTGGTTACATAAATAAAAGTATAAAGGTATTTATATCAAATGTCCGTCACCCGGGACGCGACTTTGGTTGCCGTGGGCTACGTGACGCTGTGTGAATCGTTCAAGTTCGTGTTACTATGCAGATACAACAACGTCTATAATTGTGTTATTGTGTGCATGTTAGTATTATAAAATTATTTTCTCTAGGTTTTAGATGTATTTACTTCCTTTCTATAATTTGTGTAATTTTATTATTTTCTATTATTGTGTTGTGTGCATGTTAGTATTATAAAATTATTTTCTTTAGGTTTTACATGTGTTTATTTCCTTTTTCTATAAATCGTGTGTTTTACTATGTGCTTAATTATTAGGTAATTGTACACCATACAACGGCTAAAATATATATTTAGGTAAATTGTGTTTTTAACATATTACGTAAGTCATAGTCTCCAGAAATTCGTGTATAGGATTATATTAATTTGTTGTTTCATAGGCGTTATACGTTTAGCCTTTCATACAAGCGTTTAGTACCTACTTCTTGTTAGATGTTAAGTATTTTATTTATTTTAGAATCTTCAACGATTACAGATATTCTTATACTTAATATGAGCATTCAGATAATAACAAACTTATTATAAAGAAATATAAGTAATCTAATGGAGTTATAACAGAACTTTATTGCACTTGTGTATTTATTAATAATTGAACTACTTACTTGCCGACGGTAAATATTTCTCTTACTTACTTCATCTATTAATTACTTATTTTAAATATTTTATTACTCACACTGAATAACTAGCTGTGTAGTGTTCCTTTGTTTGTGATAGTAATGTAAGATTGCTATTTCAAATGATGGATATTGCCTGGTTGGTGTTTAGTACCTATTCATACATACATTCCACAAAAGATGTCGCTTGTGGGGGGTTCTTGGTTACTGAAGGCTTCACTAGAAGGAGGAAAATACTTGTATCGATGATTGAACTATTGAAGTGACATTTTCCAATAGTTTTTGATGATATATTATGATCCGTAAATCTCTATGGAGGCTTTAGTAAGGAAGTATAATTTCTGTAATAGTTGTGGAAGTTTTCATCAGGAGGAGAGAGAGGCTCTGATCGATGAATCTATGATGAAGTCACATGTTCCATCATTTGAGGAGAGATGGGTCAAAGCTCGTAATGAAGGTTTTAGACCACGATCCCTGTGGAGATTTCTACAATCAATAGGGACTTCTGTTTAGTTGATAACTATGTGGTTATCTAGGTATAACACCCTGAACTTTACTATATGTGCGTTGTATGTGTGGTGTATCAATATAGAGATATATTGCTACCCTGGACATATGGCGTTACGTGGGTAAAGGTTTAGGACGCATGCCACATTTATTATATAACACAAATCATTACACTGCACAAATATGTATAATAGATGAATTAACCCATACGAAGATTATATACATTCTACAAAAGTTGTCGCTTGGGGGGTTCTGGTTACTGAAGGCTTCACTAGAAGGAGGAAAATACTTGTATCGATGATTGAACTATTGAAGTGACATTTTCCAATAGTTTTTGATGATATATTATGATCCGTAAATCTCTATGGAGGCTGTTGGCGACAGCTCCTCAGGGAGAGCAGTGGACTGTATCGATGGTGGGGTTTGAAAGAAACGGTTGTCTGTTAAAGCCTGTTTATTCTCTCCACAGAAGTTTCACAATTGAGTTGTAGCCGTATTCGATGTTACATTCAAGTTTCAGCCGCTGTAGCTCAGAACTGTATGGCGTCTATAGGAAACTACCGCGACTGACTTTACAATAATAACGGACTATAACTGCCGTCCGTACTGTGTTCGATTATGACAGCCGTCGGCATATAACAATCCGACTATGACTGTCTGAGTCCCTCTATTATAACTGTAGTATAACTCTTTTACGACTAACCCAATACAAAAATTCCTCGCCTTATATATGGGAGGTATAGACTGTAGTGGGGACTACAGTCCTTACAAAATTCTTACTGGCAATAAACCAAACCTTATTTCTATCAGACAATGCACAACGTTATACAACTTCATAACAATATCCTTTCACATTGCCAAAATTCCCTTACTTATTTATTCTCACAAACTAACAGTTACTCATAAAGAATGCATTGCATTTTACAACTCTACCCAAGAATATTTAACATTGGTGCAATAACCAATTTCCTTGCCTAACTACAATGCACTGTAAACACGGATTGGACAATATTCATAAAGACATGAAAAGACCGTGTACCGTTCGTTAGTCTACAATAAGAATATGTTTACAATAAGAAACCCTACGGTCATCATAAACCCAATGGCTAGAAAATAGTAACTGTGTTATCTTATCACAAAAGGCCAACAAATATTCATTGTGTTTATAAACAATGAATGCCAAATGAACGCTGGTACCCAAACAGATGTTCAACCGTTATCGTAGTTTTAAACTGTGAATCGATGTCTTATTCTAAAACAGCACTTTTAAAAACCAATATTATTTCTAAGTTATTGTCCAATTTCAACACACAACTTATTGTCTACATAATCTACACAAATATTATAGGTGCGTCGCGACGCCGCTTATACGTGTCGCCTGTCGTCAATATCCTCCCCTCGGCGTAGACTCGTCGCAGCCTCCTTTTACTGGTAGACGGCGACTTCTTGTATCCTCGGTGTCAGCACAGCCAGTTTACTCGTAGACCGACGAAATACACCTCCTCGCGTTCGCACGTTGGCACTGCGTACTACACCATCGGCTCCCGGATGTACTGCTTCGACGACGCCTCTTGCCCACACGTTGCGTGGCAGTGTATGATCTACTACGATCACAATGTCACTTATTTCAATGTATTCTTTGTGCTTATTCGCATCCTTGATGTGCCGCTTCGTTGTTAAGTAGGTAAAGAGCTCTATCCATCGCTTTTCATGCCGTCTCCCTATTGTAATTGTAATAGGGTTGTAGTAATCAATGCCACAATTTGAAAACGGCCTATGAAATTGCTGTAATCTTTCCTTTGGCAGGTCTCCCATAATCGGTGGTGTAGGCATCTTCTTTCGTACTCTACACCAAAGCCACCTTCTTGCTACGACTAGTACGGTTGGTCGGAGTTTTATTATATAATATTTCTGTCGTATATCATTTACGACTCTCTCGTTGTTAGCGTGTCCAGCGGATCGGTGCTGTTTTTCTATGAGAAGTCTAATGTACGAGTGCCGACCGTCCAATACAACAGGTCGTTTCGTTTCCAATGATATGTTTGCGGCGTTTATCCTTCCCCGCAATCGTAATACGCCGTCATCTAGCGTAGGATCTAGTTTTCTTCCTTTTCTCAATATCTCTATTTCAGCGCCGAATGAGTTGCGTTGTGTTTCTTTAATCCACACCCGTTCAGCCTTTTTCAGGTGTTCAATATCGAGAAGTGCGTTCTTATTTCGACATTTATCTCTAAACAGAAACAGCATCGCTGTAGCGCATAGCACTCGGTTGTAATTTGAAAAACGCCGTACATCTGGTACAGTTTGTTTAATATACTGTTACCGTTTCCTCGCTGCGGGCGAGATAGTCAGCTGTTTTCGGTCGTTTCAGTGCCATGTTATTACTTGATGGCAGTGTGACGTCATCTTTACGCCTTGGCAAGCTGACTCCGTCTGCACCGTCGTCTTTACGGTGCGCGGTTGTCTCGAAACAATCAATTGCTCGTTGATCCGTCCACTTCATCTTCATTTTTTCTCTATAGCCAACGTGTCGGTGTCGAAGTGTTGCTCGACGTGCTCGTGCAACCGTTTATTTTCTGCTACTGTTGTAACATGCAGCACCTGTACCGAGTCCCTTTTGATCGTTATGCGGGGAGTGGTACCGTGCAGTACCCAGCCTAACTGCGTTAATGACGCGGCTGGCTCGTTTCTCCTTCCCATTTTTAATTTTCTTGTAACGATAAGCTGCCAGTTGTCCGATCCGATTAGCAACTGTGGGCACTCATTATCGTAGCATAAGTTATTCGGATTTAAATCCTTTAAATGATTTAAATCTAACAGTCGTTTAGGCATAGACTGACTAGTGAGCTTCATTTCTGTGACGGTTCTTGCGTCGGCTCTGTCCTTGTATCTTAATCTGTACCGATCGACTATTTATTTCGCATCGGTCAGCATTTATTCCATGCATGTTTAGTGGGTGAATCGGTCCGTCCGCTCCCACTGCTTTTGCTATTTTTTCATCCAATAGCGTAATTGTAGATCCCTCATCGAACAATGCATATATTCTTTGTTTTCCTTTCGGGCCAATTACAGTGACTGGACATACTTTTAATTTGATGTCGGTACTCTTGTCAAATGTCGTTGTCGTAACCGCTTCGTTGTCGATGTCTTCAGCATTGTCACCGGTGTTTGCGCTGAGCCCTGTGTGTTGGTGCAGCAGCGGGTGGTAGCGAAGCTTACACGTGCTGACGCCGCACGGTATCGCTTCGCAATTGTGACGTTTATTTTTACTTACGAGACATTTAAAACACAGACTGCCTTTTTTAACAACGTTCCATCGTTGATCGATTGTTTTTGTTGTGAATTCAGGACAAACTGTTAACTTGTGTTGTCCTCTGCAGTCTGGGCACACAATCGTGTGTCCCTTATTCTCATTTTCTACAGTTTCAACTGTAAAAACATGTTTCTTATTCCTAGGCGGTATCGCTGTCTGCCCATGCATCGTGGGTGGTTGCGGTATTTCTTTTTTTACGTATGTAGGCGCCGAATATCCATATTTCATAGCCCTTCTCGCCTCTTGCGTAAGATGGTTTGAAAGTTGAATTATGTCTGGTATATCCTGCTTCTCATTTTTCTCTGCAAATATATACCAGTTCGATCGTTGATGGGGACTCATTTTCTCCAGTACTTCCCTGGTCAGCATCGGGTTGAACAGATAACCTTTTTTACTGACTCAGAACTGTTACGATGTTTTGTACTTTAACTGCGAATGCATTAAATTCGTTAGTGGACTGCCCTGGTCGTTGCAGTCGGTTCAAGTCTTCAATAGCACGATCGGCTATTATTTCGGGATGACCGAAGCATTGTTCCAGCGTTTCCATAATACGATCTGGATGGGTCGAGGCATTCAGCAACGGTGCTACCATTTCTCTAGCTTCACCCCGCAGACTGTTTCGCAATCTCGCTATGTTTTCGACTGCTGTAAAGCGATACAGTGCTGTCGTCTCCGTCATAGCTGCGCGGAATTGAAGCCATTCCCACGGCGACACAGTAAATATGGGTAAATCAGTAGCTTGTCGTGGTGGTGGCCTGGACTTCATAAGAAATTCTACCGCGCTCGTTAGCTTGTCTATGGCTCGTTCCATTATGTCCGTCGGTGTTGATGATCGTCGATGCTGGTCTTCATTGTTCTGTGTCTTGATCGGGGTTTTTAATTGTTCCCCGTTCTCGTGGCGAGTCGGTTTGGTACTTATAAATACCGACTCCCCTCGTATGTTGTCCGTGGGTGGTCCATTTTGTTTCAACCACTCCTGGACACGATGTTCGTTCTGTTCTGTTTCCCCTGGGTCTGCTGAATATCTGTTCGAGGCGGCAGTGTTCATTGCTAGCTTCTGACGTGTACGATTGTCCATTTTAGGATCCATGTCAGCTAGCTGCATCGCCTCGTCCTGCACGCTTCTTATAGATTGTACGGACGGTGTCGGTGTTCCTCTTCTATATTGTGTGACTTCTTGCCTCATTGCGGTGGCAGTTGACGGCCCGGCGAATTGTTCGGCGCCAGCCGTCCAATTTTCAACCTGATATCCGCGGCGTGTGGAGGGTACGGTGTCACCGGGGCTCCGATGTTCCTGGGGGCCCACCCTATTCATTGACGGTGACTGTGGTGATTTTTCATCTAGCGCTGCCGCTTGTTCATCACGTTCCGCTTGGCCTCTTGTGACTACGATTTTATCTCCGTAGGTCGCTGTCAGCAGATCCGGCGCTCGAAGGTCCAACACTGTTGGCGACAGCTCCTCAGGGAGAGCAGTGGACTGTATCGATGGTGGGGTTTGAAAGAAACGGTTGTCTGTTGAAGCCTGTTTATTCTCTCCACAGAAGTTTCACAATTAAGTTATAACCGTATTCGATGTTACATTCAAGTTTCAGCCGCTGTAGCTCAGACTGTATGGCGTCTATAGGAAACTACCGCGACTGACTTTACAATAATAACGGACTATAACTGCCGTCCGTACTGTGTTCGATTATGACAGCCGTCGGCATATAACAATCCGACTATGACTGTCTGAGTCCCTCTATTATAACTGTAGTATAACTCTATTACGACTGTATTATCACTCCATTATAACTGCCTCGATACAAAAATTCCTCGCCTTATATATGGGAGGTATAGACTGTAGTGGGGACTACAGTCCTTACAAAATTCTTACTGGCAATAAACCAAACCTTATTTCTATCAGACAATGCACAACGTTATACAACTTCATAACAATATCCTTTCACATTGCCAAAATTCCCTTACTTATTTATTCTCACAAACTAACAGTTACTCATAAAGAATGCATTGCATTTTACAACTCTACCCAAGAATATTTAACATTGGTGCAATAACCAATTTCCTTGCTTAACTACAATGCACTGTAAACACGGATTGGACAATATTCATAAAGACATGAATTACCGTGTTCCGTCCGTTAGTCCACAATAAGAATATGTTTACAATAAGAAACCCTACGGTCATCATAAACCCGATGGCTAGAAAATAGTAACGGTGTTATCTTATCACAAAAGGCCAACAAATATTCATTGTGTTTATAAACAATGAATGCCAAATGAACGCTGGTACCCAAACAGATGTTCAACCGTTATCGTAGTTTTAAACTGTGAATCGATGTCTTATTCTAAAACAGCACTTTTAAAAACTAATAATATTTCTAAGTTATTGTCCAATTTCAACACACAACTTATTGTCTACCTAATCTACACAAATATTATATATTTCCTCCTTCTACTTCAGTTCCATGCAGCCATCCAGTTGTGATTGACCTTACTAGTGACACATCACAGGGCAACTATAATAATAACATATGTATGTTGAGTCATAATAACTTAAAAAAATATTGAAAATTAAAAAAGTTTATAACTAAGACTCGGAGTATATTATATAAACGTTCCAAAAATGGTCAGTTGCTGAAAAAAACTAGTTTAAACCATTTAAAATTGCATGATTATATTAATAAGTATAATAATAAACTAGTGGAAAGCCAAAAGTTATATGACATGGATACAAGTTACCTAACTTCAAAAATAAAGAGTTTAGAATCATCGCTTCATGATTTAAATAACAAGTATACTATCTCACAAAAACAAATCCAGGAGCATATTTTGGCAATGGATGATTTGATTGATGTCAGTAAATACAATGCTGACCGTTTTGAGTCGTTAACTAAACATTGTACATGGGATCATTCAACTTTGCCAAATAATAATTCAGTTTCAACTGTGCAGATAAATGAAGTTCAGGGGATTTGTGTCAGTGACTATAATCCTAAAAGTAGCACAATGGTGTTTTCTGACAGAATAGGCTGTAATTTTGGGTCTATATTGAAGTATCATCTTAAGGGTGATGTATTAAATTACTGTATGCCAGGGGCATCATTTGCACAAATTATTAACAAAATTAAATCTACTAAAATGAATAAAATGACCACAGTTGTGTTATTTTTTGGTAATAGTATTAAATTAAATAGACAGGATATAATTAAAGGTATTCAATATTTGTTACAATTGAATGTAGAGAAGATTGTATTGTGCGCTCTTCCTTATACAAGTAGCCATTATCATAAAAAAATTAACAATAAGGCACATTACCTTAATAATTTATTACATACATTGACATGTCGTCATAGTGACGTTTTTACATTTTTTGACACTAATAGTTTTATTAGTGATTTTTATTTGACAAAAGATACAATGTATCTTTCTAAATCTTCTAAGAATGAAATAGCCACTTTAGTGGCTTATAATATTGACTTCATGAACAGTTTACATGGTAAACTTCAATATAAAAATTGTGACATAACAAATGATTCTATTAATTTTTGTTTAAATAATGATATAAGTAATTTGACTGCAGATTTAAACTGCTAACAAAGACAAAGGGAAAGCAATTAGAATTGGTAATTGTTCATCAGAACATACAAAGTTTTCCCGGCAGTGAATTAATTATACAATTATTTTTGGAAAAATACAATATTGACATTATCTGTTTCACTGAACATTGGCTTAAAGAAAGCAATATGATGTTCAGTTTAAATAATTATAATGTTGTCAGCTGCTTCAATAGAAAGTCAGTTAACAGAGGTGGGTCTATGATAATTGCAAGAAATAATATTAAAGTAAAGGAACGTGCTGACATTGTTAGACTTTCTATTGAGTGTTGTACAGAAATCTCATGTATAGAACTAGATAATTATATACTTATATGTGTTTATAGGCCTCCTAATAGTGATTATAATGTATTTGAAGAGGTGATGGAGGATATATTAAAAAAAGTATTTAATAGCAGTAAAAAAATCATTGTGTGTGGTGATTTTAACGTTGATATTCTTTGTGATACACCCACATGTACAAAAATTATTAGTTTATTTCAGTCTTTTAATTTGAGTAATGTCTTTCAGGAACCCACTCGTGTAACCGCTACGACTGCTACTTGTCTTGACAATGTTTTTTGTAACTGTGAGTATATTGAAAAATTAATAATAAATAAACTTCCTTCGGATCATTGTGGTCAAGTTGTTAAGTTTAGTAATCAGACTAAAAAAAATACCAATAATAAAAGATCAAAAAGACAAATAAATGCTTACAATATTAATAAATACAAAAGCACGGTTAAATATAAATTAGACTTAGAGTTACAATCTGTCAGTCTTAATAATCCTGATATTCTTTACACCAAGTTAATTAGTCTTTTGTCAAAAGAATACCAGAATATTTTCAAGAAAAGAGAATATTGTGTTAAATCTAAATTTACAGAATGGGCAACAGTAGGAATACTTAAAAGTAGAAACATTTTATTTGATTTATATGATCAAAAAAATATAGATTTGATGACAAATTTACGACTTATGTGAGAAATTACTCTAAAATTTTCAAACAAGTTTGTATTGCAGCTAAATCTAATTTTATAAATAAACAAATTAATCAGTCCTCTGACAAAATTAAGACCATCTGGGGAATTATAAACAAAGAAACTGGACGGTCTGAAAACGCCTGCAATCAATTCTCATTAAATTATGACAATAAGTTAATAACAGCAACAAAAGATATAGTTCATATTTTTCAAGATTTTTTTGCTAATATTCCGATTGATATTACATCTTCTCTAGACTCATCTCCAATTCGAGCAAAAACATTACTGGAGGCTAATGTCAGCCCTTGCTCTTTAACATTTAAATTTTCACATGTCAGCCCTTTTCATGTCATAAAAATATTCAAACAGTTAAATTTAAAAAATACGGAAGATCTCTGGGACATGTCAGTTAAAGTAGTTAGTACATTCATAGATATTGTTGCTCCTTATCTAGCTACTATTTTCAATAAATGTGTTGATAATGGCGTGTTTCCTCAATTAATGAAATTTAGCAAATTAATTCCACTCTTTAAATCTGGAGATAGATTTAAAGATAGATGAAACACTTTTGTACAAGCTCAAATATTATGGTATTAGAGATAATGACCTAAGTCTAATGAAAACTTATCTAGAGGATAGGGTGCAAACTGTAGATATTGATGGTGTAAAGTCTAAGGGAACTAATATAAAAATGGGCGTTCCTCAAGGTTCAATATTAGGCCCATTTCTCTTTTTAATTTATATAAATGACCTTCCCTACATGGTAGAGAAAGTTGCAGATATAGTGTTATTTGCGGATGATACTTCGTTAGTGTTTAAAATTGGTCGCCAATGTAATCAATTAGACGATGTAAATTATGCTATCTCTGCTATACTAAATTGGTTCACATGTAATAATCTATTATTGAACTCCAACAAAACTAAGTGCATTAAATTCACGCTGCCTAATGTAAAACAAGTAAATACGCAGCTATTGCTTAATGATGAAATAGTAAATTTTGTTAATGATACAGTTTTTTTAGGAATAACAGTGGACTCGAAGTTACAATGGGGGCCCCATATTTCAAAATTAGCCAGTAGACTTAGTTCTGCTGCTTATGCAATTAGAAGGATAAGGCAATTAACAGACGTGGCGACGGCAAAACTTGTATATTTTAGTTATTTCCATAGCATTATGTCATATGGCATACTGCTATGGGGTAAAGCTGCCGATATAAATACTATATTTATTTTACAAAAGAGAGCCATACGTTCTATTTATGGTATGGGTTCTAGAGAGTGATTACGTCAATGCTTTAAACAATCAAATATCCTCACCGTTGCCTCACAGTACATTTATGAAAATATTATGTATACAAGGAAAAACTTAGATAGTTTCAAGAAACTTAAAGACTGTACAAGTAGAAACTTACGCAATAAAAATAAGCTAATTTTACCTAAATGCCGTCTACACAAAGTTAGTAATTCATTTTATGATAATTGCGTAAGATTCTATAATAAACTGCCAGAGTCTACGCTAAATCTTACAGAGAGGCAATTCAAATCTTATATTAAACAAATGTTATGTAAAAAAGCCTATTATAAGATAGATGAATTTATAGATGATAGCAATATATAGCAAGAATAAGTTTATTTGCGGACAACGTTATAATTTTAATTTTCATACTGCTTTCTTGATATATGATAGCGTAGCGGCTTTTGTATTGATTGCCGCATGCATCCTTATGTAAAGTGCGAATACTGTAACTACCATATAGTAATTTTTGTAGCTGTGACGTGGTCGTGTGGAATGAGTAGTCATGCTCACTAAAATGTCCAGACATGTGGCGGCGTGGTGGGCCGGGTCAATGGGCTCCCTAAAATATGGTCGAGCGCAGTGATGGCTGGCTCATCCGTCATACTCGTGAACGAGTGCTGCTTGTAGGGACTGGTCTGCTCTTATCACTACGACTGATTTAATCTTATTGCAAGATTATATTTGACCCAAAAAATTAGTGCTTGTTGGTAGTTTGTATTCACACGTTTCGACTTGTAAATGTAAACTTACAAGGATTATTTAAAAGAGCAACACACAAGTTTCTTGCTCGTTCTTCTTGTGATGAGACAGCTTTCCGAACGAGTGGTAGATAAAAAACAAATTGTTATGACTATTCAAAAGTGCTTAAATTAAGTTTATTTGAATAAATGATTTTCTATTCTATTCTAAATAGGTGCGCCGCGACGCCGCTTATACATGTCGCCTGTCGTCAATAGAGGCTTTAGTAAGGATGTATAATTTCTGTAATAATTGTGGAAGTTTTCATCAGGAGGAGAGAGAGGCTCTGATCGATGAATCTATGATGAAGTCACATGTTCCATCATTTGAGGAGAGATGGGTCAAAGCTCGTAATGAAGGTTTTAGACCACGATCACTGTGGAGATTTCTACAACCGATAGGGACTTCTGTTTAGTTGATAACTGTGTGGTTATCTAGGTCTAACACCCTGAACTTTACTATATGTGCGTTGTATGTGTGGTGTATCAATATAGAGATATATTGCTACCCTGGACTTATGGCGTTACGTGGGTAAAGGTTTAGGACGCATGCCACATTATTATATATCTAACACAAATTACTACACTGCACAAAAATGTATATAGTAGATGATGAATTTATTAGATGAATTCTGGGAGGTTACCAGAAGTAGTGAAGGTGAGTGTTAATGCATTCTAAAAGGGCCCTTTAAACCTACACCCGAGTCACAAGTCTCGGGCACCACTTGTGGTTCTCTCCCTGAATCATCAGTGGTCGGTATGAAGACTAAATCGTCATCATAACTAGTGGGTTTAATAAACATGTACATATAAAAGTATAATTACTAATTAAGCCGGTATCATAATAAGACTATATTGTTTTCTTATTTACTAAAACTTCAATGTACTAATATATAAATAACTATAAATAAGACATGGGATCTTAACATCTCCAGTCATTTCTAACAGTCACCCATTGGACAATCGGCGATTCATGTGAACGATCAATTATCAATATTAATATATTTTTTTTTTTTCTCTTTATTTTTTTTTGGGATTTTTGTGCACATAATGTGACGATGACAATCCCATCGTACCTATACTAATTAACAAAAATAAACTAAAAAAACTTAATCTAATATGATACCATCCAGAACAATAACTTGGCTGCATCGGAAGCTGGTTCTGCCAATATTTCATGAAATACTCCTACGTCTAACCTATTTAACATTAAAGCTTGGATGGTATATTCTCTTTTATATGCGTTACGAACACATTCCATTAAAATATGATGCACATCTTCTTCTTTTCCACAAGCTTCACAATTAGGGGATATCACTTTTTTTCATTAAATAAGCAAATTTATTTAATGGAATGTGTCCGGAACGCAGTCTATTCGCAATAACAATGTGCTGCCTATTAATCTTTGTGAGTGCGAACCATGGAATACGAGGAGGCTGGCACTGTATCGTTTTATACCATATGCCCTTTGACTTAGATCTTTCATCAAAATATTCTTTCCAGCTTTTATAGCACTTTTTTTTATACTTGCTTAGTATCTCTGAATAGTCTGGTAACACATCAATAATTACTCCTTCAGAGCAGGCTTTTTTGGCCAAAGTATCAGCCTTCTCGTTTCCCTGTAGACCTACATGAGCTGGGAGCCACTGCAATGCCAATGTCACATTTTTAACCCTAAAATTATTAATTTTATCTAAAATTTTGTATGCTGTTGATATTCCTCTATATCCGGAAGCGCATTTTAAAATATGGAATAGGGCACTTTTGCTATCCGTACATATGACAATATTACTTACATTTAAACAGTTCAGACAATATGAAAGTGCCATTGAAATTGCAATGAGTTCCGCCGTCATAATCGAAATATTGTTTTTTATTTTATACATTTCGTATGTGTTTCTATCAGGATCGTAATAGGCAGCACCAAGACCGTTGGTAGATTTTGATCCATCTGTAAAAATATATTGCCAATCACCGTATTTCGTATTTAGTTCTTTCAATACCTCATATTTTAATTGATTAATTTCATAGTCACCTTTTGAACTTTTTATACGATCTACCTCAGTTTTAATTATATTTTTAATATTAAAATTTGTAACCCATGTACTCAGAGTAAACATTTCCAGAGGATCAGATGTCGATATATTCTCTTGTATGGTTTCATTTGAGCAGATTGTCAAAAGAGGTTTTCTCTTTCTATTCCAATATCTATTGTCACATAGTTCACTGAGATTTGAAATTAGTGCAGCCGTTACTTTTGTGGTCCATGACTGAGATTTTAAACAGAATTTATATGCAAGGAACTGTCTTCTGATAAACAAAGGTGGAATACCCAGTTCACATTCCATGACATGTGTTGGTGTGGTTTTAATAAAGCCGCCTATAATCCTTAATGCTTGATTTTGAACAACATCTAATTTGGTCGTATGGCATTTAGCAGCGTTGTCATAGAGTGGGCTCGCATAATCAAACCTACTCCTAATTAATGCTATGTATAATCGTCGTAGATGTACAGGATGCATTCCCCATCCAGATCCCACTAGAACTTTAAGTAAAGTTAAAAATTTTTGTCCCTTTTCCCGGATTTCTTTAATATGCTTTCCCCATCGTAATGACTTATCTAACCATAGACCTAGATATTTAACATTTTGCGCATCCTTTAATGTTTGGTCATTGACAAGTAGTTCTAAAGTTTGTTTCTTATTGCCTCGACTAAAATAGCAGACCTTTGATTTGTTAGCTGACAATTCGAGTCCCAATTCACCTAGTATATTGGCCAATATATTCAAGCAGCTCTGGATGTTTCTTATGCTATCTAAAAAATTATATGCTGTTGCATATAGTACAAAGTCATCTGCATATTGACAGATATAAATTTGTTCCATTCTCTTACAAATTTCTATGGTAGCTATATTAAATAATAAGGGGGATAAAGGGTCTCCTTGAGGGATCCCTTTACTAGTCCATCGTATATGCATTTTACCTTCATCTTCGTCGCTTCTAATCATAAGGTGCCTTTCTTTTAATATTTCCCAGATGTAAGTACACATTTTACGCCCTACTGACAATTCGTCTAGTATATGTACTATTTTTTCTATTAAAATGTTATTATATGCTCCTTCTATATCCAAGAAACAGGCTATTGTTGGTACATTCATAGAGAATCCAATTTGTATCTGAGTAATCAATCTGGTGAGACAATCCAAACATGATTGAGCTTTTCTAAATCCGGTAGTATTTACAGACATAATTTTGTTTTTCTCCACGAACCATTCGAGACGTTTTACAATCATTAGATGGAAAGTTTTACACAGGCAAGACACTAGTGTGATTGGTCTTAGTTGTTCTTTAGTCGCTTCATTGGATTTTGGAATTGGTATAATGAGCACGTCTCTCCATTGTGAAGGGACGGATCCTGATCGATAAATATGATTGTATATTTTTAGTAAATGTGTCTTAGCTACATCAGGTAGGTTGTAAATCATAGAATATGAGACTTGATCGGTACCTGGAGCCGTATCTTTACTCTTTAAACAATTGAATAATTCTGCAGTTGTAAAGTCAGCGTCGAGATTAGAATTAAAGCCGTTTAATACTGGTGGCGGGGGTGATACCGAATCAGGAGCTAATGTAGCTAGTAGTTTTAACTTTGCTTGTTCTGAGGAGTATGCCTTCTTTTGTTTTAAACCCTTCATCCACCTCATTTTTCGCCACATATCTGCGACTGACGTGGTATCCTGTAAACTATTGCAAAATTTTTGCCAATGCAGAGATTTTGCTCGTCTTATAAGTCGTTGCGCTTCTGAAACTTTCTGTTGCCATATAGATAGGTTTCTAGGTGTAGAATTCCGTCTTAATTGTTTCAGTGCCAATCTGCGTTCAGCTATTGCTTTAGATATTTCTGGGTTCCAGTATGATTTTGGTTCAAATTTATTTGTGGGGTCCATGCTATATTTTTTTATAGGTATCGATTTGTCAGCAGCCTCGTTGATTGCTTTTAGTAGAATATCATACATATTTTGTACATTCATACATACGTCTATATCAACTAACGTGTTATTTATTACATCTTTATATTTTACCCAATCAGCGCATTTAAAATTTCGTTTATTAATTATATTTGTTTTGTCTCTATACTTAAAGTTAATTTTAATAATCAAATGATCGCTTCCTAGGCCTTCATTAGTCACTTTCCAGTTTGAATTTATTGCGATATCTGTAGTACAGAAAGTTATATCGGGAGCTGTTTGCTGAAGGGAGCCATTAACTACTTTTACTCGTGTAGGGTTGCCGTCATTAATTGAAATATATCCATTATCAAGGGAGCTATCGAATAATTGTGTACCTCTTGTATCAGTTTTACATGACCAATTTGAATGGTGCCCATTAAAATCACCAAGTACAATTGAGTTGGTGGAGAAACATGAAAATATGCTATCCCAATCAAACTGAGAAGTACGTACAGAAGGTGGGCAATATATAGATATAATATTTTTAATAAGTTTACAATTCATTATTTTAATGTTAATAAGTTCTATGCCATTATTCGCTATATCTATTGGATTTATCATTGCTTTTATTGATTTATGACATAGCACAGCTACCCCACCGTAAGAATCATCCCTGTCTTTTCTAAAAATATTATACGCCGATATATTAAAGGCCGATTCTGGTTCTAACCAAGTTTCGCTAATCACTGCTATGTGAATTTTTTCCCTATTTAACAATAGATCAAAATCTACCAACTTAGGTCGTATACTTTGTGAATTCCATTGTAAGATGTTAATATCACATTTACTATTGGTGTATCTAGCCATTATTAAACATTTTGTATATTTTATTAATGACATCTCCCTCACTGATAACACTCATAACATAACACATTATTTCTTCCACTATGCTCTTAGTACACATTATAATTTTTTCTTCACATGCTTTTTCGGATAAAATTATTTGTTGCATTTTACGCAATATCTTGATAATCATTGGAACTTTATGTTTTCTATTACTTTCCTTATCATCGTCATTGTTATTCGTTCGCGTCTCAGTGACTGTGTCATCTAATTCAACTTCCCTATTAATTGATTTTAGGTTTCTTTTATTTTTCTTCTTTTTAGGTTTATTTCCTGTCTTGTATGTTATATTTGGTGTTCTTTCATCTGTATTGTTGTCCGAGTCATTTGTTTCCTCATTAACAGTAAATTGATCAATATTAAATTCCTTCGTCATGAGTGCATCACGGTATGATCTATTTAAAGTAGAAGATATATTGTCTGGTATCGAATTAACAGTAGTGAGATTTTGTTTCCTTGTTGTTTTAAGTTTTTGTTGGGCATATAAATTGAGAGCTTGTTTGTAGATACAGTTATTTTTGCTCATTAACTTTCTAATTTCCTGTTCCTTTATAAATAGCGGACATCCTTTGTCAAGTGCCATGTGAGAGCCATTGCAGTTTATACATATAAATTGTGTAGTCTCACAGTTATCATGAGATCCTCCACATTTGGGGCATTTTACTTTATTTGTAGGACAAGCTCGTTTTACGTGGCCAAATTTCCAACATCCCGAGCATTGGGAGACTGGGAATGTATATGTTTCCACCTTGAACCGGCAGCCGTATCCATAAATATACGAGGGCAAAGATGGACTTCGGAAACAAAGACGTATTACTTCGCTGTCAACCCATTGACCCTTGTCTGTTAATCGTTTGAGCCTTCTTACAGATATAATTTCTTGTTCGCTTTCAAATAATTTAAGAATTTCGTCTTCTCCTATATCGAGGTCGATGTCTTTAACTACACCATATGTAAAATAAACTTGATTTGACCATTGGCATCTATAATTCAATTCCATAAACTTTTGACAATTTAACAACTTTTCTGCATCTTCTTTATCCTTAAAGGATATAATTAAGCGGTACGGTCCCTTATACTTAATTCTCAATATATTAGTAATATTTTCAGACTTTAATAACTTTGCCATTCCTATTTGTTTGGGCAGTATATCTTTCGAAGATACAATAATTTCAAAGTTGTCGGTAACATTTTCTTCATTTTTGTTATTTGACAAACTACGCAGTAATCGTTTTGGTTTTCTAGTAACGGTAATAAATCCATCTTCGTCAGCATCTTTGCTGCCGCTGCTGTCTTCCCTTAACCTTTTTTCCACTTGCCGCTGTATCTCACTATGTACTAACACGGTTTCGTCTACCTGTTCACACTCATTAGTCGCCATATCTTCGCATACGTCACTGTGAACTAACGATTGAATTGAGCTAACGCTCTGTGACCGCACAAAACTATCCATTATCACAAACACAGCTGCACCGATGCATTAGCAACCGGTATACAAAATATGTAAGTAAAATAGATAATAATCAGCGAGCTATGCGCACGTGTGCCTGTCTCAGTCGCCGGCACGGCACTGTGTATTAATATATAATTTTGAATATATTTAAATACCTGACTAACCATATATATATGGTTAGTCAGGTATATACCGGTAATATTAATATTACATTTTTATTCTATAGTCAATTCTTATGGAACTTCGGTTCTTTAATGATTATTATTATTCTCCTTGTTCCAGTCAATTCAACAAAATAAAGTTATTTTAAGGTCTTTGGCCTTAATAACGAATACTAATTACTTGAGCGTAAATGCTCAGCTTAATAATATTAGGACTCTTAGTCCTGTAATTTATATATATACATACATATATAAATATAAATACATACACATAATTACATTCATGGGCTTCGGTCCTCAATGAAAATATAATTTATGATTATCCACCTTATGGTTACTCATTTTATCAATTATCAAGCCTTGGCTTATATTTAGGACTCCGGTCCTCTATCATATTGACTATCCACCTAGTGGTTGTCCATACATCACAATAATCCAGGTCACAGACCTCTAACATTATTATCTATATTATTCTGATTATTTCACTATGTGATTAATCAAATATTACTGATTACTATATCAGGACATACAGTCCTTCATATATTTTAAACATTACCTTCTGGTTGATTCTTTATGTAGATCATCCAGACATCTATATAGATTTGGGACTTATAGTTCTCACTTATAATATCTCATTAAAATAAAGATTACTTCACCATGTAAGTAATTCTAATTAACATATAATCAATCATATTAGAGCCTAGCTCTTATTCACAAAATCTAATTCTTAATTCCTCGAGTATTCTTGGTATTAAGTAAATTTATAAACTTTATATGCTATGTTTGTAATATAGCAATTATCAACATTATATATTGGATTGACCAATATTGAGGTGTTGATGGCATTGAGCTATCACACTACTTTATTATTATTACTTATCGTACTGCAATTACCGGTGATCTCCGATGTCACATTATAGGGCCGAAAGGATTATCCATTAGTAAGTTCTGGTGTTTGAGTGATCTCCTAGTTTCTGTTACGACTCGTACTGTATCTTCAGTCTGATCTCTAATGTCACATTATATGTAGCCGAAGGGTATTCCCCATTAAGTAAGCTACGTCGTTACACAACCAATCAACACTACGCGTGCATTCGCGCCAAAGATCCATCACAAAGAACTGTGACATATGACATGTGTCGTTGACGTTTCGCGAAAATATAGTTTGTGACACTTTTTTATGATAAAAGAGTATACTGTTATGTGTTTTTTCTTTAAGAGACCTTTCACATTTTTTGGGAATAAAAGCGGGGTCTTTGGGGTTCTGGATCTAAGAAATTAAGAGTCGGATATACATTTTGATTTCTGAATTATATAGATAGATATCTAATCTTAAAAACAGCATCTTTGTAGTTAATTTTCTCTTTATTATTCTTCCTAATTTCTAAAATAGTTTATTCAAAAACGCTAAGAGACGGAAGTTTGGGGTCGTCCTTCATTAATAAACAAACATAAATTGATATGATATCTTTACTAAAACTTGATAATTACTTTATAAATTGAGACAGCATCGTCCTTTTTTATATTTTCTACTTAAATATCTAAAAAATTGATAATAATTAAACCCGAAATTTCAACAAAACTCTGCCATAATCATTTCTAATTTTCTCATAAATACAACGAAATTTTGGCATAAAAAAACATAATAATAAAGTTAATATACTTGTACATTAGAAATATAAAAAAATAAAGGTTTCTAAGAAAAAAATAAACAATAATAATAATTTAAAGTTGTATAAATTCCGTTGCGCCAAAAGTAAATTCTCAGTGCTGCGCTAGAGCTCGTCGACGTAGGACTTGTGCTATTTTTTACGACACCGCTACGATAAGACATTCGTAAACATTTGTCAGTGAACATTAGTGCGACTAAACAATTTTTATAATTTAAATAATATTTAATTAATTTTGCTAATACATACTTATTTCTACGAATATTAATTTAAAGTTGTTATATATATAAAGGAATACTTACTTAGCATCCCTTTAAGGTTTGCTTTTAGGCGCATTATTGAGCGTCAATTGCTCTCATCGACTTCCAATAGATGGCGCTAATTGTTAAAGATGAGTAGAAGTATGGTGGATTATAAAACTGGGATTGTGAGTGACAGTAATTGAAAGTAACAGTGTTTTGGTGAAAAGGATCGACAAATAAACATTAAATGTCATTTCTTTGTTCTACAGAGCAACGCATGGTTTAATTTGTCGAGAGAACTAATATACAATAGATAATTGACTTATAAAACGACATTTATTGTGAAAGAAAATGGAGAAACTACAATTTACATTCGCAGTATTAGCAGCATCTGATGGGAAAACCAATGTGATTTGCATAACCTCAATCGAGACACCCGATGGACATTTATTTGATTTTCCGGATGAGTTAAAGCCGGCAAGTAAACATACTGCCATAACGACTACCGATTATTTTACAAAAATCAAGAATTCCCTAAAGAAAAGACATCAAACACGAAAAATATGGATCCCTTTAACACAAGATTTGAGAAAAATTTACTTAGATGAATGTGAAAATATACAATTTAGTGACCAATACTTAGATGAAATTACACTCGAAACACAGCCTTCCGTTAAGAACACTAGTATATGTTCTGAGAATAAAACAATTGTAAAAATAGCAGAGAAATTATTAATCGAGAAGTTTCAGGAAAAAATTCAAATGTTAACCAATGGACCAATGAATTTGAGAATGAATGCAAACGTTTCGACATATTAAAGGATGCAGAAATAATTGAGACTTTGAAGTATCTACTTGAAAAACAGTGTTTGGACTGGTACACCAATCAAATTTTTGTGAAACATACGAAAGCAAAGGTTGGTCACAAGTAAAATATGCTTTCACTTTTAAATATCAAGGAGGTTCATTATTAGAATATGCCACAAAAAAAGAGAGATTACTATTAGAGATAAATAAAAATATTGATATCCAAACATTGATAAATATTATTGTTATGGGTTTACCAGATTACATAATGTATAAAATGGATAAAGAATTTATAACAACAACAGCGAGTCTTTTTAAAGAAATAGGCAAACATGAACAGACAATCAATAAAAATATTTATAATAGATTCAAAAGAAACTCATTTGATAATAAATTAAGAGTAGATAGTGTAGTTAAACCCTGTAAAATATGTGAAAAATTAAATAAAGGTAGACGTTTTCACTCTGAAGAAAAATGTTGGTTTAAACAAACTGATGATTATGTATTGGAAGTTGAATTAAAAGATAAAGAGCCAAAAAACGTAGAATTACACCATTAATTGAAGTAAAACTAACTTCATATGGTCAAAGAGCTGCCAAGAAGCTTTTGAAAAAAATAAAACAATTACTATGCTCACAACCAATTTTAGAAATATTTGATCAAGACCTGCCCATAAACATATACACAGATGCTTCATTAGAAGGCATTGGTGCAGTGTTAAAGCAAACTCAACCAAATGGAAAAGAAAAACCAGTAGCATATTTTTCAAAAAAATTAAATGAATACCAAAAGAAAAAAAAGGCTATTTACTTGGAATGTTTAGCCATTAAAGAAGCTATAAAATACTGGCAATACTGGTTAATAGGCAAGCATTTCACAGTACACTCTGACCACAAACCATTGGAAAATTTAAATATGAAGTCTAGGACGGATGAAGAATTAGGAGAATTATCCTATTATCTATCACAATATGATTTTGAAATAAAATATACACCTGGAAAGTATAATTTAGAAGCAGACTGTTTGAGTAGAAACCCAGTAATAGAAGCGAATAAAGATACACATGAACAGTTAAAAGTAATAAACTTTATAACATTAAGTGATATACAAACAGATCAACAGAAAAATGAGATTGTTCAAAACTATAAGAACACTTTTATATATAAAAACAATATATATTATAAGAGAATAAAAAAACAAGAGAAATTCTATTATCTATTCTATTATCTATTCTATTATCAGAAGAGTTCAGTACAAAAATAATAAAATTGATACATGAAAAGATGTGTCATATAGGTATAAAACAAATGCAAAAAACAATTGGAAAACTGTACACAGCAAAGAATTTAACTAGAAATATTACTGATTTATGCAAACAATGTGAAATATGTATAAAGAATAAGACTAGAAGACAAGCTAAATATGGTTTAATGTCGTATTTAGGACCTGCCACAAAACCATTGGAAATTGTCTCAATAGACACAGTTGGAGGATTTGGTGGCTCACGATCAACAAAGAGGTATCTACACCTTTTAGTCGATCATTTCACACGATATGCCTATATAGTAACCTCAAAGACACAGAATGCAAAGGATTTTATAAAAATTATAAATAATGTACCGAATTGTAATGACATTGGCATAGTGCTCACCGATCAGTATCCTGGACTTAACTCAAAAGAATTTAAAACATTTTTGAATGAAAAATCGATCACATTAATTTTCACTGCAGTAAATTCGCCTTTTTCTAATGGACTTAACGAAAGACTAAACCAAACACTTGTAAACAAGATAAGGTGCAAAATAAATGAAAAACCAAATACTAAAGCATGGACGACTATTGCTCATAATTGTGTGGATCAATATAATAACACGGAACACTCAATAACTGGATTTACACCAAGGTACTTATTAGATGGCACTGATATTTCATTCTTACCAAAAGAACTTAAACTAGATATAAAACCAGATGACTGGATTAAACATAGAAAAATTGCATTAGAAAGAACTATCAAGTCACATGAATATAATAAAAGAATAATAGATAAAAATAGAACAAATCATAATTTTAAAACTGGGGATATGGTATATGTTGAAAATGGTCACAAATTGAATAGAAGAAAATTGGATAGAAGAAAAACTATCGCAATCAATATACAAAATTAATACGGGTCATAGAAAGATGGAGTCAAACCTATACCATATCACAAAACTTATTCCGGTTTCCATACCTTAAAAAAAAAAACACCAAGAATATTATCTATTCTAGGGGGGAGATATAAAGGAATACTTACTTAGCATCCCTTTAAGGTTTGCTTTTAGGCTCGTTATTGAGCGTCAATTGCTCTCATCGACTTCCAATAGATGGCGCTAATTGTTAAAGAGGAGTAGAAGTATGGTGGATTGTAAAACTGGGATTGTGAGTGACAGTAATTGAAAGTAACAGTGTTTTGGTGAAAAGGATCGACAAATTAACATTAAATATCGTTTCTTTGTTCTACAGAGCAACGCATGGTTTAATTTGTCGAGAGAACTAATATACAATAAATAATTGCCTTTTGTTGATCTAATGCCAGCTGACCATATATAAATGTTGATCCGTTTTGAGCCACAACTGTCACGACGAGTAATAATAATAATTACGCGATTTATACACGATTTTATACAAATCCACCTTTTTGGCATACGAGCAGTTCTTGATCCAATTCAAACGGGCCAATCAGGGTGCAGCATTTGCCAAGGGCTTCCTCATTGGCACGTTTGGGCTACTACATTATGGCTACAGTAACTTAATAATGTCTAGCTAGTATTTCAAGAACAATAGTCTATCTAATCTAAATATTTATAGAAATCAGTCTGGAGTAACGTGACTCCAGATCAAACCTCAATACTTGTTATTTTTTGGACGGGAATCTTTTCTTTTGTAACAACGTTACTGAGCGAATGAAGAGAAGACGTAACGGCGGATCCAGGGGGTAGCGTCATGGAGGTCTTGGGAGTCATGGGGGGTCATAACTCTCCCCCCCCATTAGGATTTAGGTAGACTACTAATTGAACTAAAAAATAATGAAACAGCTAAATTTTTTGCACGATCGGAGTGTTGGTGCAGTGGTATTAATTATAATTAAACATTGTTACTTCAAATATAACAGTTAAAGTACTATAACACTAAAAGCGAAATAAGTATTTTCAAAATACCTTTACAAAACAAATTACTTTTTGAGTTTTTGTCCAAACCTCAGATATTTTATTTATTTTAGGTATATCAATCATTACATAGTATAGTATAGTATAGTATAAAACAAAGTCGCTGTCGCATCTAACAAGTACATAAATAAAGAAAGAAGACTTTTTGGCTCTGAATATATTTCAAAAATCAATTACTTGTGTTAATCAATTTATATACTCGTTCTTATTTCATAGTACTTGTTTTGATCCGAATATATACAGATACCGTAACGGTCTATTAATTATGAATTTATTATACCTAACCTAGATATTTTATTTTGACGAAACTCCGTGTAGTAGTAGTATCCGATAAGGGTATGCGAACCCTAAGTATTATTTCAAAATGGCCAGTAATTTCGAAGAAATAAGCCTTTGAATTTCAAATCAACTTACCAAACGGACGCTCAAGGTTCGATTCCCGCCATAGATTTTTTTTTACTATTTTTTTTTGTTTTGACTTTATTTTATATTTTAAATTAACTATTTTAATAATTAAATGAATTTAATCGAACAAAAAGTTGTCAAGTATTAAATTAATTTTAATTTACATTAACTATTATACTTTCTAAATTGTAAAGCAGCTAACAATTATAGTAAGATCTTATAAATAATTAACACAACAACATTTCAAATGTATTTTCTTTATTATTACAAAATATTTTTTGTGCATGCTATAATAGTTAATGTCACTTAAAATTTATTTAATATTTAACAACGTTTTTATCGATTAAATTCATTTAATTATTAAAATAGTTAATTTTAAATATTACTAGTATGTATAAATTAATTTAATTATTAAAATATTTAATTTTAAATATTACTTTAAAAAAAAAACAAAAAAAAAGTCAATGGTGGGAATCGAACCCGGGGTGTCTGTGTGGTAAGTTGGTACACAGGTACACTCCTAACTAGTAAAATTAATTTAATACTTAACTACGTTTTTCTCGTATAAATTAATTTAATTATTAAAATATTAAATTAAAAAAAAAAACAAAAAGAAGTAAATAACAATAGTCAATGGTGGGAATCGAACCCGGGGTGTCTGTGTGGTAAGTTGGTACACAGGTACACTCCTAACTAGTAAAATTAATTTAATACTTAACTACGTTTTTCTCGTATAAAATTAATTTAATTATTAAAATATTAAATTAAAAAAAAAACAAAAAGAAATAAATAACAATAGTCAATGGTGGGAATCGAACCCGGGGTGTGTAAGTTGGTACATAGGTACACTACCAACTAGGCCATTCTGCTTTTGTTCATTCTTGTGAAAAAACTAGTATACATATAAGTTACACGTACAATTTCAAAGGCTTATTTCTTCAAAACTACTGGCCATTCTGAAATAAAACTTTAGGGTTTGCATATGTAATGTTTGCATATAAAATATGATTAAAGGTTACCAGTGTATTTACACTTTTACTGAACAAACAGAGTTGTTTAGTACTGAAAATATTGTGTGGAATCCATCAATTACTTTCAGTGCACTTATAGCTTTGATCTTTTCCTAATTATTATTATTAAGTTTTAAAGTGGTTGAATTTTGCGTAGAGTGTTTTTATACGTTATTTCTAATTTACCATTTATTTTAAGTTTTTTAAACTCTATTCATCGAGACCAATCTAATGAGTCCAAACACGATATTTCTGCTGTAAGTTTTCGAAGAGTATGTTCATCATCTGATAATACTGGTGCCAGTATGAAGTCAAGGTTAACAGATAACTAATTACTCTTATTTCGTCAAAATCTTTAGATTACGTATAATAAATTCATAATATCGCTACCTATTCGGATCAAAACAAGTATTTTAGGTACTTCATGTACTAGTATATAAATTCATCAACACACAAGTAAATGATTTTTTAAATATATTCAGAGCCAAAAAGTTTTTGTGCATTTAAAAAATTTTGCTGATACGGAGTCACTATTGCAGGAAATTGTTGAAAAAATATATATCGAGTACAGGTACTATCGACGAATACTTTATCTAGGGAACACGCGGGAACGCGGAACGGCAACATGTTGCCGTTCCGCCACGATACCGTTATAGTGGTAGAAAGAGAGAGACAGTGGAATCAGCAAATGTGTCTACGGGTCGTGGCTGGATCAACATCAGTGTGCAATTAAGTGCGCGTATATATATATATATATACATATATATATACACTTGTCTTTAATTCAAAGGAAACATAAATAATGAACGCATCACATTTAAAACAGTAATAAGTACGTACATAATATTATCACATGGTAACAGCACGTATTATGGCAAAAATAAACATCGGCTGATTTGAAAAGATTTATTATAGTAATAATAGTAATCTCAGGACAATTCACACAGCTTCATCTAGACCCAAGTTGAGCTAGCTGAACATTGTGTTATGTATTTGGTACCAGACAACTGATACAAATACAAAGATTTTTTTTTTCGTAAATTAATATATATTATCTATACATAGAAAACACCCAGACCGTTACAAACAATCATACTCATGAATACAAATGTTTGCAGCGTGCGAGGAATCGAACCCTCGACCACCAAGCAGGAATCAAAGCGGTGTGCTAGCTAAATCGCTAGACTACCGACAACTAGCTGTACACGCGACTTCGTTCGCGTGGAATGTAACTTCTTATATTTTAGAAAAATAAAATTAAATTCCACACGGACGAAATCCCGTGTACAGCTAGTCATCAATAAAAAAAAAAAACACGTAGGTATCTCTAATATATTATACACTAGCTATTCCCGCGACTTCGTCCGCGTGGTTTTTAACTTTATTTTTCTAAAATAAAAGTAGCCTAAGTTACTCCTTATTACATCAGCTACCTGTCAAAAAAGGTCCCATCAAAATCGGTCCAGCCATTTCAGAGATTAGCCGGAACAAACAGACAGACAGACAGACAAAAATTGTATAAAAATAAATTTTAGTATATGTACCGTATTTATATTCATATGCTCGTAGTCAAAAACTATTATTTCAATATTATAAACAACAGGCTTCAACATCCTCAAGTACCACAAAAAAGATGTTTTTTCTATCGAATAAACCGTTTTTATTAAAAACAAGCTGTTCCCGCGACTTCGTCCGCGTGGAATTTAACTTTATTTTTCTAAAATAAAAGTAGCCTAAGTTACTCCTTATAAATCAGCTACCTGCCAAAAAAAGTACCGTCAAAATCGGTCCAGCCATTTCAGATATTAGCCGGAACAAACAGACCGACAGACAGACAGACAAAAATTATAAAAATTGTTAATTTGGTATATGTACCTTATATATATTCATATGCATGTAGTAAAAAACGGTTATTTCAATATTACAAACAGACACTCCAAGTTTATTTATATGTATAGATTATTATTTATTTATTTATTTATTCATCCAAAATAATACAAATTGTGTAGGATAACGTAATAGTAACATTACAGTAAAATTTTGTCAACAACATAATAGTAACTTAAACATTAAATCTCGGTATATCTATAGACTAGCTGGCCCCAGCGACTTCGTCCGCGTGAAATTTTATTTTATTTTTCTAAAATAACAGTAGCGTAAGTTACTCCTTATTACATCAGCTACTTGCCAAAAAAAAGTCCCGTCAAAATCGGTCCAGCTATTTCAGAGATTAGCCGGAACAAACAGACAGACAGACAGACAAAACTTGTAAAATATGTTATTTTGGTGTATGTACCGTATTTATATTCATATGCAAGTAGTAAAAAACGGTTATTTCAATATTACAAACAGACACTCCAATTTTATTTACATGTATAGATGTATAGATTAAAAAAAAAGTAACAGTCATAAGGCTAGTCGTATGCCTAATATATATAATAATGTAATAAATTCATTTAAACAGAAATTGCGGCAACATTATTTAAATTTGTAACTTTTTTACTGTCCTTCTCCTTTTTTCACATCTTTCTGTTATATCCCTATAGTTCTCTCTATATTTTCTGTTTTTCTTACTTTCAATTTGAGACTGTACTTATAATTTGATTATCGGATCATTATGTATTTACTTATATATAATATTTATACATTTATGGGTTATATTTACATATATATTTATGTATGTATATTGTTATTTTTTTATAGAAATGTATATTTTGCTTATCTTTATTATCTTTATAAATCTTTTTTTGACATTTCTTATTTATATTAGTGCACCGCCAATAATCTTTCGCTGCACCACTCATGGTTGCCTGGTAAATAACGCGGCAAAATATTAAGTCCGCCACATGTACAAATTTTTTTGTGCATTAAAGTTAAAGAAATAAAAAAAATACAATACTGTTTAATGAAAATGCGTATTGTCTAGTGCTTTGAGATGTATCAAAATAAGGTCAACAAAAAAGTCCGTGATGGTATATGTCTATCTCTTAAGGATAACCAAAAATAACCATTTTTTATCTTTTACATTTTACGGGAATTTTTTTATCGTATGTTTCCCTTAAAATCATGTAAACTATGTTATTATGTCATAATCTAAAGAAATAATAATATTTTATAGTGATATATCCACTATAAAATACCAAAAAGTAGCAATGTAATTCGTTACGCGCGAATCAGCTGTTATAAGGTCAAAGGTCGGTGCACCCCGCGTATTTGATAAATAGTGCTTCTCTGGATGTCTTTAAGAGAAAATGGCAGTATGTACGTGTATATGTACAAGTCCTTAAGTGTTAAGTTTTTCAAATGTACAATAAAGAATAAATATTTTTAAGTACAGTACTTACGTACATTAATATAATACCTACTTTTTACTTGTATCTATTGTTATCAAAATTAAATTATAAGTTCTTAACTTGACCACGACTATGTGACCCTCTCTTGGCGCCAAAACGAGTGAAAAAATGAACAGCATACGACGACGACGCAGTACCTATAGAGTGGAGCAACTGCTTATTCAGTTTTATTCAACTATTTAGTCCCTCCACCGTTACAATGAATGGAGGCGGATATTACAATGTATGTAGCATTGCGAATATAAAATATCTAGATTAGGTATAATAAATTCATAATTGATAGGCCGTTACGGTATCAGAGCCAAAAAGTCTTCTTTCTTTGTTTATGTACTGTTAGATGCGACAGCGACTTTGTTTTATACTACACTATGTAATGATTGATATACCTAAAATAAATAAAATATCTGAGGTTTGGACAAAAATTCAAAAGGTACTTTATTTTGAAAAAGTATTTTGAAAATACCTATTTTGCATTTAGTATTTGAAATACAAAACACAAAACTATTTTTGTTTTTAGAGTGACATTTCTATGAATTCACTGTCGATAGCGAGCGGTGCGATGGAAAAAGATAACCGTTTATAAAAATATAATAAATAGCCCTGGACAATTAACACAGACTGATACTGAACTGATATAAATAGATATTTTTATTTTGTAAATACATATATAATATACATATAAAACACCCAGACCGATGAAAACAATCGATGACCGATGAGTACAATTGTTTGCACCGTGCGAGAAATCGAACCCGCGACCATCGGATGTAAAGCGGTGTGACCACCGAGGCAGTCGAAATATATAAATAATCTTATGAATTTAATTTATTCTAATTTGTTTGTGTGCGCGGGGTGCGGTGTACGGTGCTCCCCCTGCCTCCACCGTTGCTGGAGCTTGCATGTATGGAGCATTGCGAATATAAAATATCTAGATTAGTAAATTAATAAATTCATAATTGATAGACCGTTACGGTATCTATATATATTCGGATTAAAATAAGTATCGCAGTAAGGACCAGTATATAAAGTGATCAACACAATTAATTGATTTTTGAAATATATATACAGAGCCAAAAAGTCTTTGTGTATTCAAAAAATATCTAATTTGTTTGTGTGCGCGGGGTGCGGTGTACGGTGCTCCCCCTGCAACGGTGGAGTTACTATGTATGGAGCATTGCGAATATAAAATATCTAGATTAGTAAATTAATAAATTCATAATTGATAGACCGTTACGGTATCTATATATATTCGGATCAAAATAAGTATCGCAGTAAGGACCAGTATATAAAGTGATCAACACAATTAATTGATTTTTGAAATATATATACAGAGCCAAAAAGTCTTTGTGTATTCAAAAAATTTAGCCGTTCGGAGCCATTCAGTCACGAATTATTAGTAAAAAAAGTGTCGAGTATATCGTACTATCGACGAATATATATATATATAAACATATATATATATATATATATATATATATTCTTTAGGCACTTTGTTGATCACGCCACAACCTAAACACTTGCTGATTCCACCTTTTGCACTGAATAACTTTACTCGTATCGCGTATATCTCAGGCGGTATGGCAACGTCGCATTCTATTTTGCGATGTGGCCATATATATTCGTCGATAGTACGATATACTCGACACATTTTTTACTAATAATTCGTGCATGACTGGCTCCGAACGGCTAAATTTTTGGTATACACAAAGACTTTTTGGCTCTGAATATATTTCAAAAATCAATTAAGTATGTTGATCACTTTATATACTCGTCCTTACTGCGATACTTATTTTGATCCGAATATATATAGATACCGTAACGGTCTATCAATTTATTAATTTACTAATCTAGATATTTTATATTCGCAATGCTCCATACATAGTAACTCCACCGTTGCAGGGGGAGCACCGTACACCGCACCCCGCGCACACAAACAAATTAGATATTTTTTGAATACACAAAGACTTTTTGGCTCTGTATATATATTTCAAAAATCAATTAATTGTGTTGATCACTTTATATACTCGTCCTTACTGCGATACTTATTTTCATCCGAATATATATAGATACCGTAACGGTCTATCAATTATGAATTTATTAATTTACTAATCTAGATATTTTATATTCGTAATGCTCCATACATGCAAGCTCCAGCAACGGTGGAGGCAGGGGGAGCACCGTACACCGCACCCCGCGCACACAAACAAATTAGAATAAATTAAATTCATAAGATTATTTATATATTTCGACTGCCTCGGTGGTCACACCGCTTTACATCCGATGGTCGCGGGTTCGATTTCTCGCACGGTGCAAACAATTGTACTCATCGGTCATCGATTGTTTTCATCGGTCTGGGTGTTTTATATGTATATTATATATGTATTTACAAAATAAAAATATCTATTTATATCAGTTCAGTATCAGTCTGTGTTAATTGTCCAGGGCTATTTATTATATTTTTATAAACGGTTATCTTTTTCCATCGCACCGCTCGCTATCGACAGTGAATTCATAGAAATGTCACTCTAAAAACAAAAATAGTTTTGTGTTTTGTATTTCAAATACTAAATGCAAAATAGGTATTTTCAAAATACTTTTTCAAAATAAAGTACCTTTTGAATTTTTGTCCAAACCTCAGATATTTTATTTATTTTAGGTATATCAATCATTACATAGTGTAGTATAAAACAAAGTCGCTGTCGCATCTAACAGTACATAAACAAAGAAAGACTTTTTTGGCTCTGATACCGTAACGGCCTATCAATTATGAATTTATTATACCTAATCTAGATATTTTATATTCGCAATGCTACATACATTGTAATATCCGCCTCCATTCATTGTAACGGTGGAGGGACTAAATAGTTGAATAAAACTGAATAAGCAGTTGCTCCACTCTATAGGTACTGCGTCGTCGTCGTATGCTGTTCATTTTTTCACTCGTTTTGGCGCCAAGAGAGGGTCACATAGTCGTGGTCAAGTTAAGAACTTATAATTTAATTTTGATAACAATAGATACAAGTAAAAAGTAGGTATTATATTAATGTACGTAAGTACTGTACTTAAAAATATTTATTCTTTATTGTACATTTGAAAAACTTAACACTTAAGGACTTGTACATATACACGTACATACTGCCATTTTCTCTTAAAGACATCCAGAGAAGCACTATTTATCAAATACGCGGGGTGCACCGACCTTTGACCTTATAACAGCTGATTCGCGCGTAACGAATTACATTGCTACTTTTTGGTATTTTATAGTGGATATATCACTATAAAATATTATTATTTCTTTAGATTATGACATAATAACATAGTTTACATGATTTTAAGGGAAACATACGATAAAAAAAAATTCCCGTAAAATGTAAAAGATAAAAAATGGTTATTTTTGGTTATCCTTAAGAGATAGACATATACCATCACGGACTTTTTTGTTGACCTTATTTTGATACATCTCAAAGCACTAGACAATACGCATTTTCATTAAACAGTATTGTATTTTTTTTATTTCTTTAACTTTAATGCACAAAAAAATTTGTACATGTGGCGGACTTAATATTTTGCCGCGTTATTTACCAGGCAACCATGAGTGGTGCAGCGAAAGATTATTGGCGGTGCACTAATATAAATAAGAAATGTCAAAAAAAGATTTATAAAGATAATAAAGATAAGCAAAATATACATTTCTATAAAAAAATAACAATATACATACATAAATATATATGTAAATATAACCCATAAATGTATAAATATTATATATAAGTAAATACATAATGATCCGATAATCAAATTATAAGTACAGTCTCAAATTGAAAGTAAGAAAAACAGAAAATATAGAGAGAACTATAGGGATATAACAGAAAGATGTGAAAAAAGGAGAAGGACAGTAAAAAAGTTACAAATTTAAATAATGTTGCCGCAATTTCTGTTTAAATGAATTTATTACATTATTATATATATTAGGCATACGACTAGCCTTATGACTGTTACTTTTTTTTTATCTATACATCTATACATGTAAATAAAATTGGAGTGTCTGTTTGTAATATTGAAATAACCGTTTTTTACTACTTGCATATGAATATAAATACGGTACATACACCAAAATAACATATTTTACAAGTTTTGTCTGTCTGTCTGTCTGTTTGTTCCGGCTAATCTCTGAAATAGCTGGACCGATTTTGACGGGACTTTTTTTGGCAAGTAGCTGATGTAATAAGGAGTAACTTACGCTACTGTTATTTTAGAAAAATAAAATAAAATTTCACGCGGACGAAGTCGCTGGGGCCAGCTAGTCTATAGATATACCGAGATTTAATGTTTAAGTTACTATTATGTTGTTGACAAAATTTTACTGTAATGTTACTATTACGTTTACACAATTTGTATTATTTTGGATGAATAAATAAATAAATAAATAATAATCTATACTTATAAATAAAACTGGAGTGTCTGTTTGTAATATTGAAATAACCGTTTTTTACTACATGCATATGAATATATATAAGGTACATATACCAAATTAACAATTTTTATAATTTTTGTCTGTCTGTCTGTCGGTCTGTTTGTTCCGGCTAATATCTGAAATGGCTGGACCGATTTATAAGGAGTAACTTAGGCTACTTTTATTTTAGAAAAATAAAGTTAAACCACGCGGACGAAGTCGTGGGAATCGTATAATATATATAGAAACATATACCTACGTGAAGCCTGTTTTTTTTTATTGATGAGTACTGTACACGGGATATATATTTATTTTTCAAAATTTCCTGCATTAGTGACTACCTGTCGTATCATCAAAATTTTTTAAGATGCAGAAAAACTTTTTGGCTCTGAATATATTTAAAAATCATTTACTTGTGTGTTGAATTTATATACTCGCGATTTGCTACAGTCAAAAACTATTACCTACGCTGCAAAAATACATTTGTTTTGATCGCGAATAGGTAGTATAGCGATTTAGATTATGAATTTATTATACGTAATCTAAAGATTTTGACTATAATAAATAAACATGTTTTGTAATTAGTTATCTGTTTACCTTGACTTCTTTGATTAAAGATATATACTGGCACCAGTATTATCTAGATGATAATATATATTTACGAAAACTATCAGTTGTCTGGTACCGCATAACACAATTAGATATTTTTTGAATGACTTTTTTCTCTGTAATATATCGTGTTTGGACTCATTAGATTGGTCTCGATGAATAGTTTAAAAAACTTAAAATAAATGGTAAATTTTTAACAACTCATAACGTATATATGTAAAACACTCTACGTTATTTATTATATTTTTATAAACGGTTATCTTTTTCCATGTTTGAAATTCAATGCAAAACTTTGTTTTAAATGTGATGCGTTCATTACTTAATAATAATAATTAGGAAAAGATCAAATATATATATACTGAAAGTAATTGATGGCTTCCACACAATATTTTCAGTACTAAACAACTTGTTTGTTCACTGTAAAAGTGTAAATACACTGGTAACCTTTAATCATATTTTATATGCAAACCCTAAAGTTTTATTTCAGAATGACCAGTAGTTTTGAAGAAATAAGTCAATTAGCCTTTGAAATTGTACGTGTAACTTATATGTTTACAGTTTTTTCACAAGAATGAACAAAAGCAGAATGGCCTAGTTGGTAGTGTACCTAAAAACTTACTCTGACCCCGGTTTCGATTCCCACATTGTGTGTTGTTGAATTTATATTATTTCTTTTTTGTTTTTTTTTAATTTAATATATTAATAATTAAATTAATTTATACGTAATCTAAAAAAACGTAGTTAAGTATTAAATTAATTTTACTAGTTGGATCTGTACCTGTGTACCAACTTACCACACAGACACCCAGTATTCGATTCCCACCATTGACTACTGTTATTTATTTCTTTTTGTTTTTTTTTAATTTAATATTTTAATAATTAAATTAATTTATAGTCAGAAAAAACGTAGTTAAGTATAAAATTAATTTTACTAGTTAGAAATGTATGTGTAACACAGACATCCCAGGTTCGATTCCCACCATTGAGTATTGTTATTTACGAAAAAAACTTCTTTTTGTTTTTTTTTAATTTAATATTTAATAATAACTTATACGAGAAAAACGTAGTTAAGTATTAAATTAATTTTACTACTTAGGAGTGTACCTGTGTACCAACTTACCACACAGACACCCCGGGTTCGATTACCACCATTGACTTTTTTTTTGTTTTTTTTTTAAAATAATATTTAAAATTAACTATTTTAATAATTAAATAATTTAATCGATGCAAAAAAACGTTGTTAAATATTAAATAAATTTTAAGTGACATTAACTATTATCGCATGCACATACAATATTTTGTAATAATAAAGAAAATACATTTGATATGTTGTTGTGGTAATTATTTATAAGATCTTACTATAATTGTTAGCTGCTTTACAATTTAGAAAGTATAATACTTAATGTAAATTAAAATTAATTTAATACTTGTTTTTTTGTTCGATTAAATTCATTTAATTATTAAAATAGTTAATTTAAAATAAAAAATAAAGTCAATACAAATATATATATAAATATCCCCTTGGGCACTTTGTGGCTACAGACGTGCCGTATAGGTAGTTTTTTGTTGATCCATTTTCACTTGTTGATCTATTGTTTGTTGATCTTGACCTTTTGTAAATGTTTTTTTTTAGCCATTTAATACGAGTAATAATAAATAATTAAGCGATTTTTACACGATTTTATATTAAATCCAATTTTTTTGGCATACGACCACTTCTTGATCCAATTCAAACGGGCCAATCAGGGTGCAGCATTTGCCAAGGGCTTCCTCATTGGCACGTTTGGGCTACTACATTTTTTACAGTAACTTTAATATCTAGCTAGTATTTCAAGAATAATAGTCTATCTAATCTAAATATTTATTGAAATCAGTCTGGAGTAACGTGACTCCAGATCAAACCTCAATACTTGTTATTTTTTGGACGGGAATTTTTTCTTTAGTAACAACGTTACTGAGCGAATGAAGAGAAGACGTAACGGCGGATCCAGGGGGGAGCGTCATGGAGGTCTTGGGAGTCATGGGGGTCATGACTCTCCCCCGCTTAGCCCAGGACTTAGGTAGACCACTAATTGAACTAAAAAATAATGAAACAGCAAAATTTTTTGCACGATCGTATAAGTGTTGGTGCAGTAGTATTAATTATAATTAAACATTGTTATAAAATATAACACTTAAAGTACTATAACACTTTAAAAATAAGTATTTTCAAAATACTTTTACAAATAAATTACCTTTTGAGTTTTTGTCCAAACCTCAGATATTTTATTTATTTTAGGTATATCAATCATTACATAGTATAGTATAAAACAAAGTCGCTGTCGCATCTAACGAGTATATAAATTAAGAAAGAAGACTTTTTGGCTCTGAATATATTTCAAAAATCAATTACTTGTGTTAATCAATTTATATACTCGTTCTTATTTCATAGTACTTGTTTTGATCCGAATGTATACAGATACCGTAACGGTCTATTAATTATGAATTTATTATACCTAACCTAGATATTTTATTTTGACGAGACTCCGTGTAGTAGTAGTATCCGATAAGGGTATGCGAACCCTAAGTATTATTTCAAAATGACCAGTAATTTCGAAGAAATAAGCCTTTGAATTTCAAATCAACTTACCAAACGGACGCTCAAGGTTCGATTCCCGCCACCGATTTTTTTTTTTTTTTTGTTTTGTCTTTATTTTATATTTTAAATTAACTATTTTAATAATGAAATGAATTTAATCGAACAAAACGTTGTTAAGTATTAAATTAATTTTAATTTACATTACCTATTATACTTTCTAAATTGTAAAGCAGCTAACAATTATAGTAAGATCTTATAAATAATTAACACAACAAGTAAAACATTTTAAATGTATTTTCTTTATTATCACAAAATATTTTTTATGCATAATATAATAGTTAATATCACTTACAATTAATTTAATACTTAACAACGTTCTGTTCGATTAAATTCATTTAATTATTAAAATAGTTAATTTTAAATATTAGTTTAAAAACAAAAAAAAGCCAATGGTAGGAATCGAACCCGGGATGGCTGTGTGGTAAGTTGGTACACAGGTACATTCCTAACTAGTAAAATTAATTTATTGCTTAACTACGTTTTTATTATAAATTAATAGTCGTATAAATTAAATTGATTATTAAAATATTAAATTAAAAAAAAAAACAAAAAAATAAATAATAAAAGTAAACGGACGGAAAGAAATTCGAACTCGGAGTGTCTGTGTGGTAAATTGGTACACAGGTACGCTACTAGGCCATATTGGTGTTGCTTGTTATGGTGAAAAAACTAGTATATATATATAAGTTACACGTACAATTTCAAAGACTTATTTCTTCAAAACTACTGGCCATTCTGAAATAAAACTTTAGGGTTTGCATATGTAATGTTTGCATATAAAATATGATTAAAGGTTACCAGTGTATTTACACTTTTACTGAACAAACAGAGTTGTTTAATACTGAAAATATTGTGTGGAAGGCATCAATTACTTTCAGTGCATACATTTATAGCTTTGCACTTTTCCTAATTATTATTATTAAGTTTTAAAGTGGTTGAATTTTACGTAAGTGTTTTTATACGTTATTTCTAATTTACCATTTATTTTGAGTTTTTAAACTCTATTCATCGAGACCTATCTAATGAGTCCAAACACGATATTTCTGCTGTAAGTTTTCGAAAGTATGTTCATCATCTGATAATACTGGTGCCAGCATGAAGTCAAGGTTAACAGATAACTAATTACTTTTATTTCGTCAAAATTTTTAGATTACGTATAATAAATTCATAATATCGCTACCTATTCAAATCAAAACAAGTATTAGGTACTTCATGTACTAGTATATAAATTCATCAACACACAAGTAAATGATTTTTAAATATATTCAGAGCCAAAAAATCTTTGTGCATTTAAAAAAAATTGCCGATACGGATTCACTATTAGGAAATTGTTGAAAAAATATATATCGAGTATAGGTATCTACTACTATCGACGAATACATTTGGCAACAACACATGGTCTCGGTCGGAACGGCAACATCGCATATTAGAATACAAAGATAGTGGTAGAACGCGGAACGGCAACATGTTGCCGTTCCGCCAAAGTTATAGTGGTAGAAAGAGAGAGATAGTGGAATCAGCAATATCTACGGATCGTGGCTGGATCAACTAAGTGATATATATATATATATATATATATATATATATATATATATATATATCAATATCCCCTTGGGCACTTTGTGGCTCAGACGTGCCGTATAGGTAGTTTTTTGTTGATCCATTTTCACTTGTTGATCCGGAGGCCTTTTGTTGATCTAATGCCAGCTGACCATATATAAATGTTGATCCGTTTTGAGCCACAACTGTCACGACGAGTAATAATAATAATTAAGCGATTTATACACGATTTTATACAAATCCACCTTTTTGGCATACGAGCAGTTCTTGATCCAATTCAAACGGGCCAATCAGGGTGCAGCATTTGCCAAGGGCTTCCTCATTGGCACGTTTGGGCTACTACATTATGGCTACAGTAACTTAATAATGTCTAGCTAGTATTTCAAGAATAATAGTCTATCTAATCTAAATATTTATAGAAATCAGTCTGGAGTAACGTGACTCCAGATCAAACCTCAATACTTATTATTTTTTGGACGGGAATCTTTTCTTTTGTAACAAAGTTACTGAGCGAATAAAGAGAAGACGCAACGGCGGATCCAGGGGGGAGCGTCATGGAGGTCATGGGAGTCATGGGGGCGTCATGACTCTCCCCCTGCTTAGCCCAGGACTTAGGTAGACCACTAATTGAACTAAAAAATAATGAAACAGCAAATTTTTTTGCACGATCGGAGTGTTGGTGCAGTAGTATTAATTATAATTAAACATTGTTACTTAAAACATAACAGTTAAAGTACTATAACACTAAAAGCAAAATAGGTATTTTCAAAATACTTTTTCAAAATAAATTACCCTTTGAGTTTTTGTCCAAACCTCAGATATTTTATTTATTTTAGGTATATCAATCATTACATAGTATAGTATAAAACAAAGTCGCTGTCGCATCTAACAAGTACATAAATAAAGAAACAAGACTTTTTGGCTCTGAATATATTTCAAAAATCAATTACTTGTGTTAATCAATTTATATACTCGTTCTTATTTCATAGTACTTGTTTTGATCCGAATATATACAGATACCGTAACGGTCTATTAATTATGAATTTATTATACCTAACCTAGATATTTTATTTTGACGAAACTCCGTGTAGTAGTAGTATCCGATAAGGGTATGCGAACCCTAAGTATTATTTCAAAATGACCAGTAATTTCGAAGAAATAAGCCTTTGAATTTCAAATCAACTTACCAAACGGACGCTCAAGGTTCGATTCCCGCCACCGATTTTTTTTTGTTATTTTTTTTTTTGTCTTTATTCTAATTTTAAATTAACTATTTTAATAATTAAATGAATTTAATCGAACAAAACGTTGTTAAGTATTCAATTAATTTTAATTTACATTACCTATTGTACTTTCTAAATTGTAAAGCAGCTAACAATTATAGTAAGATCTTATAAATAACTAACACAACAAGTAAAACATTTTAAATGTATTTTCTTTATTATTACAAATATTTTTTATGCATAATATAATAGTTAATATCTAATAAATACATAATGATCTGATAATCAAATTATAAGTACAGTCTCAAATTGAAAGTAAGAAAAACAGAAAATATAGAGAGAACTATAGGGATATAACAGAAAGATGTGAAAAATGGAGAAGGACAGTAAAAAAGTTACAAATTTAAATAATGTTGCCGCAATTTCTGTTTAAATGAATTTATTACATTATTATATATATTAGGCATACGACTAGCCTTATGACTGTTACTTTTTTTTTTAATCTATACATCTATACATGTAAATAAAATTGGAGTGTCTGTTTGTAATATTGAAATAACCGTTTTTACTACTTGCATATGAATATAAATCCGGTACATACACCAAAATAACATATTTTACAAGTTTTGTCTGTCTGTCTGTCTGTTTGTTCCGGCTAATCTCTGAAATAGCTGGACCGATTTTGACGGGACTTTTTTTGGCAAGTAGCTGATGTAATAAGGAGTAACTTACGCTACTGTTATTTTAGAAAAATAAAATAAAATTTCACGCGGACGAAGTCGCTGGGGCCAGCTAGTCTATAGATATACCGAGATTTAATATTTAAGTTGCTATTATGTTGTTGACAAAATTTTACTGTAATGTTACTATTACGTTATCCTACACAATTTGTATTATTTTGGATGAATAAATAAATAAATAAATAATAATCTATACATCTATACATACAAATAAAATTGGAGTGTCTGTTTGTAATATTGAAATAACCGTTTTTTACTACATGCATATGAATATATATAAGGTACATATACCAAAATAACAATTTTTATAATTTTAGTCTGTCTGTCTGTCGGTCTGTTTGTTCCGGCTAATCTCTGAAATGGCTGGACCGATTTTGACGGTACTTCTTTTTGGCAGGTAGCTGATTTATAAGGAGTAACTTAGGTTACTTTTATTTTAGAAAAATAAAGTTTAATTCCACGCGGACGAAGTCGCGGGAACAGCTTGTTTTTAATAAAAACATCTTTTTGTGGTACTTGAGAATGTTGAAGCCTGTTGTTTGTAATATTGAAATAACCGTTTTTTACTACTTGCATATGAATATAAATACGGTACATACACCAAAATAACATATTTTACAATTTTTGTCCGTCTGTCTGTTTGTTCCGGCTAATCTCTGAAATGGCTGGACCGATTTTGACGGGACTTTTTTTGGCAGGTAGCTGATGTAATAAGGCTACTAACTAGTAACTTAGGCTACTTTTATTTTAGAAAAATAAAGTTAAAAACCACGTGGACGAAGTCGCGGGAACAGCTACTGTATAATATATTAGAGATACCTACGTGTTTTTTTATTGATGACTAGCTGTACACGGGATTTCGTCCGTGTGGAATTTAACTTTATTTTTCTAAAATATAAGAAGTTAAATTCCACGCGGTACAGCTAGTTGTCGGTAGTCTAGCGATTTAGCTAGCACACTGCTTTGATTCCTGCTTGGTGGTCGAGGGTTCGATTCCTCGCACGCTGCAAACATTTGTATTCATGAGTATGATTGTTTGTAACGGTCTGGGTGTTTTCTATGTATAGATAATATATATGTATTTACGAAAAAAAATCTTTGTATTTATATCAGTTGTCTAGTACCCATAACATAATCTTCAGCTAGCTTAACTTGGGTCTAGATGAAGCTGTGTGAATTGTCCTGAGATTACTATTATTACTATAATAAATCTTTTCAAATCAGCCGATGTTTATTTTTGCCATAATACGTGCTGTTACCATGTGATAATATTACGTACGTACTTATTAAACTATTAACTTATTATTAAATTATTAACTATTTATACTGTTTTAAATGTGATGCGTTCATTATTTATATTTCCTTTGAATTAAAGACAAATGTATATATATATATATATACATTTATATAAACTTGCACACTTAGTTGATCCAGCCACGATCCGTAGATATTGCTGATTCCACTGTCTCTCTCTTTCTATCACTATCTTTGTCTAATATGCGATGTTGCCGTTCCGGTATTCTAATATGCGTTGTTGCCAAATGTATTCGTCGATAGTAGTAGATACCTATACGCGATATATATTTTTTCAACAATTTCCTGCAATAGTGAATCCGTATCGGCAATTTTTTTTAAATGCACAAAGATTTTTTGGCTCTGAATATATTTAAAAATCATTTACTTGTGTGTTGATGAATTTATATACTAGTACATGAAGTACCTAATACTTGTTTTGATTTGAATAGGTAGCGATATTATGAATTTATTATACGTAATCTAAAGATTTTGACGAAATAAAAGTAATTAGTTATCTGTTAACCTTGACTTCATGCTGGCACCAGTATTATCAGATGATGAACATACTCTTCGAAAACTTACAGCAGAAATATCGTGTTTGGACTCATTAGATAGGTCTCGATGAATAGAGTTTAAAAAACTTAAAATAAATGGTAAATTAGAAATAATGTATAAATACCCCTTACGTAAAATTCAACCACTTTAAACTTAATAATAATAATAATTAGGAAAAGAGAAAAGCTATACATGTACTGAAAGTAATTGATGTCTTCCACACAATATTTTCACTATTAAACAACTCTGTTTGTTCAGTAAAAGTGTAAATACACTGGTAACCTTTAATCATATTTTATATGCAAACATTACATATACAAACCCTAAAGTTTTATTTCAGAATAGCCAGTAGTTTTGAAGAAATAAGTCTTTGAAATTGTACGTGTAACTTATATATATACTAGTTTTTTCACCATAACAAACAACACCAATATGGCCTAGTTAGTAGTTTACCTGTGTACCAATTAATAATAATAGTAATCTCAGGACAATTCACACAGCTTCATCTAGACCCAAGTTAAGCTAGCTGAAGATTATGTTATGGGTACTAGACAACTGATATAAATACAAAGATTTTTTTCGTAAATACATATATATTATCTATACATAGAAAACACCCAGACCGTTACAAACAATCCTACTCACGAATACAAATGTTTGCAGCGTGCGAGGAATCGAACCCTCGACCACCAAGCAGGAATCAAAGCAGTGTGCTAGCTAAATCGCTAGACTACCGACAACTAGCTGTACCGCGTGGAATTTAACTTCTTATATTTTAGAAAAATAAAGTTAAATTCCACACGGACGAAATCCCGTGTACAGCTAGTCATCAATAAAAAAACACGTAGGTATCTCTAATATATTATACAGTAGCTGTTCCCGCGACTTCGTCCACGTGGTTTTTAACTTTATTTTTCTAAAATAAAAGTAGCCTAAGTTACTAGGTAGTAGCCTTATTACATCAGCTACCTGCCAAAAAAAGTCCCGTCAAAATCGGTCCAGCCATTTCAGAGATTAGCCGGAACAAACAGACAGACGGACAAAAATTGTAAAATATGTTATTTTGGTGTATTATGTACCGTATTTATATTCATATGCAAGTAGTAAAAAACGGTTATTTCAATATTACAAACAACAGGCTTCAACATTCTCAAGTACCACAAAAAAGATGTTTTTATTAAAAACAAGCTGTTCCCGCGACTTCGTCCGCGTGGAATTAAACTTTATTTTTCTAAAATAAAAGTAACCTAAGTTACTCCTTATAAATCAGCTACCTGCTAAAAAGAAGTACCGTCAAAATCGGTCCAGCCATTTCAGAGATTAGCCGGAACAAACAGACCGACAGACAGACAGACTAAAATTATAAAAATTGTTATTTTGGTATATGTACCTTATATATATTCATATGCATGTAGTAAAAAACGGTTATTTCAATATTACAAACAGACACTCCAATTTTATTTATATGTATAGATGTATAGATTATTATTTATTTATTTATTTATTTATCCAAAATAATACAAATTGTGTAGGATAACGTAATAGTAACATTACAGTAAAATTTTGTCAACAACATAATAGCAACTTAAATATTAAATCTCGGTATATCTATAGACTAGCTGGCCCCAGCGACTTCGTCCGCGTGAAATTTTATTTTATTTTTCTAAAATAACAGTAGCGTAAGTTACTCCTTATTACATCAGCTACTTGCCAAAAAAAGTCCCGTCAAAATCGGTCCAGCTATTTCAGAGATTAGCCGGAACAAACAGACAGACAGACAGACAAAACTTGTAAAATATGTTATTTTGGTGTATGTACCGGATTTATATTCATATGCAAGTAGTAAAAACGGTTATTTCAATATTACAAACAGACACTCCAATTTTATTTACATGTATAGATGTATAGATTAAAAAAAAGTAACAGTCATAAGGCTAGTCGTATGCCTAATATATATAATAATGTAATAAATTCATTTAAACAGAAATTGCGGGAATATTATTTAAATTTGTAACTTTTTTACTGTCCTTCTCCTTTTTTAACATCTTTCTGTTATATCCCTATAGTTCTCTCTATATTTTCTGTTTTTCTTACTTTCAATTTGAGACTGTACTTATAATTTGATTATCGGGTCATTATGTATTTATTTATACATTTATGGGTTATATATTTATGTATGTATATTGTTATTTTTTTATAGAAATGTATATTTTGCTTTGTATTTATATATCTTTTTTTGACATTTCTTATTTATATTAGTGCACCGCCAATAATCTTTCGCTGCACCACTCATGGTTGCCTGGTAAATAACGCGGCAAGATATTAAGTCCGCCACATGTACAAATTTTTTTGTGCATTAAAGTTAAATAAATAAAAAAAATACAATACTGTTTAATGAAAATGCGTATTGTCTAGTGCTTTGAGATGTATCAAAATAAGGTCAACAAAAAAGTCCGTGATGGTATATGTCTATCTCTCAAGGATAACCAACAATAACCATTTTTTATCTTTTACATTTTACGGGAATTTTTTTTATCGTATGTTTCCCTTAAAATCATGTAAACTATGCTATTATGTCATAATCTAAAGAAATAATAATATTTTATAGTGAAATATCCACTATAAAATAGTAATGTAAGTAGCAATGTAATTCGTTACGCGCGAATCAGCTGTTATAAGGTCAAAGGTCGGTGCACCCCGCGTATTTGATAAATAGTGCTTCTCTGGATGTCTTTAAGAGAAAATGGCAGTATGTACGTGTATATGTACAAGTCCTTAAGTGTTAAGTTTTTCAAATGTACAATAAAGAATAAATATTTTTAAGTACAGTACTTACGTACATTAATATAATACCTACTTTTTACTTGTATCTATTGTCATCAAAATTAAATTATAAGTTCTTAACTTGACCACGACTATGTGACCCTCTCTTGGCGCCAAAACGAGTGAAAAAATGAACAGCATACGACGACGACGCATACCTATAGAGTGGAGCAACTGCTTATTCAGTTTTATTCAACTATTTAGTCCCTCCACCGTTACAATGAATGGAGGCGGATATTACAATGTATGTAGCATTGCGAATATAAAATATCTAGATTAGGTATAATAAATTCATAATTGATAGACCGTTACGGTATCAGAGCCAAAAAGTCTTCTTTCTTTATTTATGTACTGTTAGATGCGACATCGACTTTGTTTTATACTACACTATGTAATGATTGATATACCTATGTAAAATAAATAAAATATCTGAGGTTTGGACAAAAATTCAAAAGGTACTTTATTTTGAAAAAGTATTTTGAAAATACCTATTTTGCATTTAGTATTTGAAATACAAAACTATTTTTGTTTTTAGAGTGACATTTCTATGAATTCACTGTCGATAGCGAGCGGTGCGATGGAAAAAGATAACCGTTTATAAAAATATAATAAATAGCGCTGGACAATTAACACAGACTGATACTGAACTGATATAAATAGATATTTTTATCTTGTAAATACATATATAATATACATATAAAACACCCAGACCGATGAAATCAATCGATGACCGATGAGTACATATGTTTGCACCGTGCGAGAAATCGAACCCGCGACCATCGGATGTAAAGCGGTGTGACCACCGAGGCAGTCGAAATACATAAATAATCTTATGAATTTAATTTATTCTAATTTGTTTGTGTGCGCGGGGTGCGGTGTACGGTGCTCCCCCCTGCCTCCACCGTTGCTGGAGCTTGCATGTATGGAGCATTGCGAATATAAAATATCTAGATTAGTAAATTAATAAATTCATAATTGATAGACCGTTACGGTATCTATATATATTCGGATTAAAATAAGTATCGCAGTAAGGACCAGTATATAAAGTGATCAACACAATTAATTGATTTTTGAAATATATATACGGAGCCAAAAAGTCTTTGTGTATTCAAAAAATATCTAATTTGTTTGTGTGCGCGGGGTGCGGTGTACGGTGCTCCCCCTGCAACGGTGGAGTTACTATGTATGGAGCATTGCGAATATAAAATATCTACATTAGTAAATTAATAAATTCATAATTGATAGACCGTTACGGTATCTATATATATTCGGATTAAAATAAGTATCGCAGTAAGGACGAGTATATAAAGTGATCAACAGAATTAATTGATTTTTGAAATATATTCAGAGCCAAAAAGTCGTTGTGTATACCAAAAATTTAGCCGTTCGTAAATTAATAAATTCATAATTGATTTAGTAAAAAATGTGTCGTATATAAAGTATATCGTACTATCGACGAATATATATGGCCGCATCGCAAAAATAATATATATATATATATATATATATAAACACCTCTTTGGGCACTTTGTTGATCACGCCACAACCTACACACTTGCTGATTCCACCTTTTATATATATATATAACTTGACTCTATCGCGTATATTTCAGGCGGTATGGCAACGTCGCATTCTATTTTGCGATGCGGCCATATATATTCGTCGATAGTACGATATACTCGACACTTTTTTTACTAATAATTCGTGCTGACTGGCTCCGAACGGCTAAATTTTTGGTATACACAAAGACTTTTTGGCTCTGAATATATTCCAAAAATCAATTAATTATGTTGATCACTTTATATACTCGTCCTTACTGCGATACTTATTTTCATCCGAATATATATAGATACCGTAACGGTCTATCAATTATGAATTTATTAATTTACTAATGTAGATATTTTATATTCGCAATGCTCCATACATAGTAACTCCACCATTGCGGTGGGGAGGGTCCCCCCTGCCGTACACCGCACCCCGCGCACACAAACAAATTAGATATTTTTTGAATACACAAAGACTTTTTGGCTCTGTATATATATTTCAAAAATCAATTAATTGTGTTGATCACTTTATATACTGGTCCTTACTGCGATACTTATTTTAATCCGAATATATATAGATACCGTAACGGTCTATCAATTATGAATTTACTAATCTAGATATTTTATATTCGCAATGCTCCATACATGCAAGCTCCAGCAACGGTGGAGGCAGGGGGGAGCACCGTACACCGCACCCCGCGCACACAAACAAATTAGAATAAATTAAATTCATAAGATTATTTATATATTTCGACTGCCTCGGTGGTCACACCGCTTTACATCCGATGGTCGCGGGTTCGATTTCTCGCACGGTGCAAACATTTGTACTCATCGGTCATCGATTGTTTTCATCGGTCTGGGTGTTTTATATGTATATTATATATGTATTTACAAAATAAAAATATCTATTTATATCAGTTCAGTATCAGTCTGTGTTAATTGTCCAGGGCTATTTATTATATTTTTATAAACGGTTATCTTTTTCCATCGCACCGCTCGCTATCGACAGTGAATTCATAGAAATGTCACTCTAAAAACAAAAATAGTTTTGTGTTTTGTATTTCAAATACTAAATGCAAAATAGGTATTTTCAAAATACTTTTTCAAAATAAAGTACCTTTTGAATTTTTGTCCAAACCTCAGATATTTTATTTATTTTAGGTATATCAATAATTACATAGTAATATAAAAACAAAGTCGCTGTCGCATCTAACAGTACATAAACAAAGAAAGAAGACTTTGGCTCTGATACCGTAACGGCCTACGAATTATGAATTTATTATACCTAATCTAGATATTTTATATTCGCAATGCTACGTACATTGTAATATCCGCCTCCATTCATTGTAACGGTGGAGGGACTAAATAGTTGAATAAAACTGAATAAGCAGTTGCTCCACTCTATAGGTACTGCGTCGTCGTCGTATGCTGTTCATTTTTTCACTCGTTTTGGCGCCAAGAGAGGGTCACATAGTCGTGGTCAAGTTAAGAACTTATAATTTAATTTTGATAACAATAGATACAAGTAAAAAGTAGGTATTATATTAATGTACGTAAGTACTGTACTTAAAAATATTTATTCTTTATTGTACATTTGAAAAACTTAACACTTAAGGACTTGTTTGTGACATATACACGTACATACTGCCATTTTCTCTTAAAGACATCCAGAGAAGCACTATTTATCAAATACGCGGGGTGCACCGACCTTTGACCTTATAACACCTGATTCGCGCGTAACGAATTACATTGCTACTTTTTGGTATTTTATAGTGGATATGTCACTATAAAATATTATTATTTCTTTAGATTATGACATAATAACATAGTTTACATGATTTTAAGGGAAACATACGATAAAAAAAATCCCGTAAAATGTAAAAGATAAAAAATGGTTATTGTTGGTTATCCTTGAGAGATAGACATATACCATCACGGACTTTTTTGTTGACCTTATTTTGATACATCTCAAAGCACTAGACAATACGCATTTTCATTAAACAGTATTGTATTTTTTTATTTCTTTAACTTTAATGCACAAAAAAATTTGTACATGTGGCGGACTTAATATTTTGCCGCGTTATTTACCAGGCAACCATGAGTGGTGCAGCGAAAGATTATTGGCGGTGCACTAATATAAATAAGAAATGTCAAAAAAAGATATATAAATACAAAGCAAAATATACATTTCTATAAAAAAATAACAATATACATACATAAATATATAACCCATAAATGTATAAATAAACACATAATGATCCGATAATCAAATTATAAGTACAGTCCCAAATTGAAAGTAAGAAAAACATAGAGAGAACTATAGGGATATAACAGAAAGATGTGAAAAAAGGAGAAGGACAGTAAAAAAGTTACAAATTTAAATAATGTTGCCGCAATTTCTGTTCAAATGAATTTATTACATTATTATATATATTAGGCATACGACTAGCCTTATGACTGTTACTTTTTTTTTAATCTATACATCTATACATGTAAATAAAATTGGAGTGTATGTTTGTAATATTGAAATAACCGTTTTTTACTACTTGCATATGAATATAAATACGGTACATACACCAAAATAACATATTTTACAAGTTTTGTCTGTCTGTCTGTCTGTTTGTTCCGGCTAATCTCTGAAATAGCTGGACCGATTTTGACGGGACTTTTTTTTGGCAAGTAGCTGATGTAATAAGGAGTAACTTACGCTACTGTTATTTTAGAAAAATAAAATAAAATTTCACGCGGACGAAGTCGCTGGGGCCAGCTAGTCTATAGATATACCGAGATTTAATATTTAAGTTGCTATTATGTTGTTGACAAAATTTTACTGTAATGTTACTATTACGTTATCCTACACAATTTGTATTATTTTGGATGAATAAATAAATAAATAAATAATAATCTATACATCTATACATATAAATAAAATTGGAGTGTCTGTTTGTAATATTGAAAAAACCGTTTTTTACTACATGCATATGAATATATATAAGGTACATATACCAAAATAACAATTTTTATAATTTTAGTCTGTCTGTCTGTCGGTCTGTTTGTTCCGGCTAATCTCTGAAATGGCTGGACCGATTTTGACGGTACTTTTTTTGGCAGGTAGCTGATTTATAAGGAGTAACTTAGGCTACTTTTATTTTAGAAAAATAAAGTTAAATTCCACGAGGACGAAGTCGCGGGAACAGCTTGTTTTTAATAAAAACATCTTTTTTGTGGTACTTGAGAATGTTGAAGCCTGTTGTTTGTAATATTGAAATAACTGTTTTTTACTACTTGCATATGAATATAAATACGGTACATAATACACCAAAATAACATATTTTACAATTTTTGTCCGTCTGTCTGTTTGTTCCGGCTAATCTCTGAAATGGCTGGACCGATTTTGGCGGGACTTTTTTTGGCAGGTAGCTGATGTAATAAGGCTACTACCTAGTAACTTAGGCTACTTTTATTTTAGAAAAATAAAGTTAAAAACCACGTGGACGAAGTCGCGGGAACAGCTAGTGTATAATATATTAGAGATACCTACGTGTTTTTTTATTGATGACTAGCTGTACACGAGATTTCGTCCGTGTTGAATTTAACTTTATTTTTCTAAAATATAAGAAGTTAAATTCCACGCGGACGAAGTCGGGTGTACAGCTAGTTGTCGGTAGTCTAGCGATTTAGCTAGCACACTGCTTTGATTCCTGCTTGGTGGTCGAGGGTTCGATTCCTCGCACGCTGCAAACATTTGTATTCATGAGTATGATTGTTTGTAACGGTCTGGGTGTTTTCTATGTATAGATAATATATATGTATTTACGAAAAAAAATCTTTGTATTTATATCAGTACCCATAACATAATCTTCAGCTAGCTTAACTTGGGTCTAGATGAAGCTGTGTGAATTGTCCTGAGATTACTATTGTTACTATAATAAATCTTTTCAAATCAGCCGATATTTATTTTTGCCATAATACGTGCTGTTACCATGTGATAAAATACTTATTAAACTATTAACTTATTATTAAATTGTTTGTAACGGTCTGGGTGTTTTCTATGTATAGATAATATATATGTATTTACGAAAAAAATCTTTGTATTTATATCAGTTGTCTAGTACCCATAACATAATCTTCAGCTAGCTTAACTTGGGTCTAGATGAAGCTGTATGAATTGTCCTGAGATTACTATTATTATTAATTGGTACACAGGTAAACTACTAACTAGGTCATATTGGTGTTGTTTGTTATGGTGAAAAAACTAGTATATATATAAGTTACACGTACAATTTCAAAGACTTATTTCTTGAAAACTACTGGCTATTCTGAAATAAAACTTTAGTGTTTGTATATGTAATGTTTGCATATAAAATATGATTAAAGGTTACCAGTGTATTTACACTTTTACTGAACAAACAGAGTTGTTTAATACTGAAAATATTGTGTGGAAGGCATCAATTACTTTCAGTGCATGTATAGCTTTTCTCTTTTCCTAATTATTATTATTATTAAGTTTAAAGTGGTTGAATTTTACGTAAGGGGTTTTTATACATTATTTCTAATTTACCATTTATTTTAAGTTTTTTAAACTCTATTCATCGAGACCTATCTAATGAGTCCAAACACGATATTTCTGCTGTAAGTTTTCGAAGAGTATGTTCATCATCTGATAATACTGGTGCCAGCATGAAGTCAAGGTTAACAGATAACTAATTACTTTTATTTCGTCAAAATCTTTAGATTACGTATAATAAATTCATAATATCGCTACCTATTCAAATCAAAACAAGTATTAGGTACTTCATGTACTAGTATATAAATTCATCAACACACAAGTAAATGATTTTTAAATATATTCAGAGCCAAAAAATCTTTGTGCATTTAAAAAAATTGCCGATACGGATTCACTATTGCAGGAAATTGTTGAAAAAATATATATCGCGTATAGGTATCTACTACTATCGACGAATACATTTGGCAACAACGCGCAACATATGCGATGTTGCCGTTCCGGCCGAGACCATGCCGGAACGGCAACATCGCATATTAGAATACAAAGATAGTGATAGAAAGAGAGAGACAGTGGAATCAGCAATATCTACGGATCGTGGCTGGATCAACTAAGTGTGCAAGTTTATATAAATGTATATATATATATATATATACATTTGTCTTTAATTCAAAGGAAATATAAATAATGAACGCATCACATTTAAAACAGTATAAATAGTTAATAATTTAATAATAAGTTAATAGTTTAATAAGTACGTACGTAATATTATCACATGGTAACAGCACGTATTATGGCAAAAATAAACATCGGCTGATTTGAAAAGATTTATTATAGTAATAATAGTAATCTCAGGACAATTCACACAGCTTCATCTAGACCCAAGTTAAGCTAGCTGAAGATTATGTTATGGGTACTAGACAACTGATATAAATACAAAGATTTTTTTTCGTAAATACATATATATTATCTATACATAGAAAACACCCAGACCGTTACAAACAATCATACTCATGAATACAAATGTTTGCAGCGTGCGAGGAATCGAACCCTCGACCACCAAGCAGGAATCAAAGCAGTGTGCTAGCTAAATCGCTAGACTACCGACAACTAGCTGTACCGCGTGGAATTTAACTTCTTATATTTTAGAAAAATAAAGTTAAATTCCACACGGACGAAATCCCGTGTACAGCTAGTCATCAATAAAAAAACACGTAGGTATCTCTAATATATTATACAGTAGCTGTTCCCGCGACTTCGTCCACGTGGTTTTTAACTTTATTTTTCTAAAATAAAAGTAGCCTAAGTTACTCCTTATAAATCAGCTACCTGCCAAAAAAAAGTACCGTCAAAATCGGTCCAGCCATTTCAGAGATTAGCCGGAACAAACAGACAGACGGACAAAAATTGTAAAATATGTTATTTTGGTGTATGTACCGTATTTATATTCATATGCAAGTAGTAAAAAACGGTTATTTCAATATTACAAACAACAGGCTTCAACATTCTCAAGTACCACAAAAAAGATGTTTTTATTAAAAACAAGCTGTTCCCGCGACTTCGTCCGCGTGGAATTAAACTTTATTTTTCTAAAATAAAAGTAACCTAAGTTACTCCTTATAAATCAGCTACCTGCCAAAAAGAAGTACCGTCAAAATCGGTCCAGCCATTTCAGAGATTAGCCGGAACAAACAGACCGACAGACAGACAGACTAAAATTATAAAAATTGTTATTTTGGTATATGTACCTTATATATATTCATATGCATGTAGTAAAAAACGGTTATTTCAATATTACAAACAGACACTCCAATTTTATTTGTATGCATAGATGTATAGATTATTATTTATTTATTTATTTATTCATCCAAAATAATACAAATTGTGTAGGATAACGTAATAGTAACATTACAGTAAAATTTTGTCAACAACATAATAGCAACTTAAATATTAAATCTCGGTATATCTATAGACTAGCTGGCCCCAGCGACTTCGTCCGCGTGAAATTTTATTTTATTTTTCTAAAATAACAGTAGCGTAAGTTACTCCTTATTACATCAGCTACTTGCCAAAAAAAGTCCCGTCAAAATCGGTCCAGCTATTTCAGAGATTAGCCGGAACAAACAGACAGACAGACAGACAAAACTTGTAAAATATGTTATTTTGGTGTATGTACCGGATTTATATTCATATGCAAGTAGTAAAAACGGTTATTTCAATATTACAAACAGACACTCCAATTTTATTTACATGTATAGATGTATAGATTAAAAAAAAAGTAACAGTCATAAGGCTAGTCGTATGCCTAATATATATAATAATGTAATAAATTCATTTGAACAGAAATTGCGGCAACATTATTTAAATTTGTCACTTTTTTACTGTCCTTCTCCATTTTTCACATCTTTCTGTTATATCTCTATAGTTCTCTCTATATTTTCTGTTTTTCTTACTTTCAATTTGAGACTGTACTTATAATTTGATTATCAGATCATTATGTATTTATTAGATATTAACTATTATATTATGCATAAAAAATATTTGTAATAATAAAGAAAATACATTTAAAATGTTTTACTTGTTGTGTTAGTTATTTATAAGATCTTACTATAATTGTTAGCTGCTTTACAATTTAGAAAGTACAATAGGTAATGTAAATTAAAATTAATTGAATACTTAACAACGTTTTGTTCGATTAAATTCATTTAATTATTAAAATAGTTAATTTAAAATTAGAATAAAGACAAAAAAAAATAACAAAAAAAAATCGGTGGCGGGAATCGAACCTTGAGCGTCCGTTTGGTAAGTTGATTTGAAATTCAAAGGCTTATTTCTTCGAAATTACTGGTCATTTTGAAATAATACTTAGGGTTCGCATACCCTTATCGGATACTACTACTACACGGAGTTTCGTCAAAATAAAATATCTAGGTTAGGTATAATAAATTCATAATTAATAGACCGTTACGGTATCTGTATATATTCGGATCAAAACAAGTACTATGAAATAAGAACGAGTATATAAATTGATTAACACAAGTAATTGATTTTTGAAATATATTCAGAGCCAAAAAGTCTTGTTTCTTTATTTATGTACTTGTTAGATGCGACAGCGACTTTGTTTTATACTATACTATGTAATGATTGATATACCTAAAATAAATAAAATATCTGAGGTTTGGACAAAAACTCAAAGGGTAATTTATTTTGAAAAAGTATTTTGAAAATACCTATTTTGCTTTTAGTGTTATAGTACTTTAACTGTTATGTTTTAAGTAACAATGTTTAATTATAATTAATACTACTGCACCAACACTCCGATCGTGCAAAAAAATTTGCTGTTTCATTATTTTTTAGTTCAATTAGTGGTCTACCTAAGTCCTGGGCTAAGGGGGAGAGTCATGACGCCCCCATGACTCCCATGACCTCCATGACGCTCCCTCCTGGATCCGCCGTTGCGTCTTCTCTTTATTCGCTCAGTAACTTTGTTACAAAAGAAAAGATTCCCGTCCAAAAAATAATAAGTATTGAGGTTTGATCTGGAGTCACGTTACTCCAGACTGATTTCTATAAATATTTAGATTGGATAGACTATTATTCTTGAAATACTAGCTAGACATTATTAAGTTACTGTAGCCATAATGTAGTAGCCCAAACGTACCAATGAGGAAGCCCTTGGCAAATGCTGCACCCTGATTGGCCCGTTTGAATTGGATCAAGAACTGCTCGTATGCCAAAAAGGTGGATTTGTATAAAATCGTGTATAAATCGCTTAATTATTATTATTACTCGTCGTGACAGTTGTGGCTCAAAACGGATCAACATTTATATATGGTCAGCTGGCATTAGATCAACAAAAGGCCTCCGGATCAACAAGTGAAAAAGGATCAACAAAAAACTACCTATACGGCACGTCTGAGCCACAAAGTGCCCAAGGGGATATTTATATATATATATTTATATATTTATATATATATGTACATTATATATCACATTTATATCTATCGTGTATATATTATTTTATTTTATGTAATTTTTGTATCCATATCATACATAGTATTTTTATTTATTAATGTATATTTTAGTTGTATATTATATTTATATATCTACTATATAGTTTTTATTGTCACAGTTTTTCGCCACTACTGCCCTACAACGCTTTCTATTTGTACCTAAAGGTTAGCTGGTAGAGAATGCCATATGGCATTAAGCTCGCCTTTTGTACACGTGTTTTGTACAATAAAGAATAAAAAAAAAAAAAAAAAGATCAGTGTAGTCTGTAGTCGATTATTTTTTTAATTAATAAATTAATAATTAATCATTAATCATATTAATCATTAATTATAATCGAGTCTTAGTGTGTGAATCGAGCGAGTTTTCGTGGTAACACTACCTGAAGACTTTTGATAAATATGTCTTCCCATAATGTACCTACTATTCTTCTGTTTTACTGTGATCGCGGCGGTTTCAATACCCCAGTAATACCGGAAACTCAATAATTCCAATAAAACGTATTAACTTCCCCTTATTCTTTAATATTACGCAATACTTTACTGTCTGTCCTTAGGGGATTTCTATAATTTAATATAAATACATTTAATTTTTTGATATAAAAGATAGTCCATGTCCCTTCTCGTCATATAATCTATCTCTAAATGTAGATTAAATATACGAGTAGATTTAGTATATTTGATCAAAATTGTCAACTGTTTAGTTGTGAAAATATATCAAAATAGTATATAGATAGATATACTTTCGCAACAATAACATTAGTATAGAAATAGTACATGTTAGTATGGATTTATTTGTTTGTTTAATTCATAAGTAATAAATCGCATATATCGTCGTATGAGTAGGCGCTTGCCAGAGGAAACTTAACAGCTAAGCAAGCTTTTGTATAAACAAATTCTGAGAGAATGACGCGTATAATTGATTTCAAGGTCGGGTATGACAACAAGGTAATAAGATTTGGCAGCAAGTCCAAGAGGGAAGACGTAAACTTCTTATCTTAATATCTTCGTTTTGTTTCATCGCTGGCGTACTGCTTTATATAATGTTTTCTGTAAGTATATATGTCTTAGGTAGATAACATAACATTAGGGGTCATTAAATGAGTGATTTTGATTGTTTTATCATTAGTTATGATATATTTTATCCAATAATGATCGGATTTTGATGATTAATTTTCTTATAGGAACGGTACGCCCCTATGTCGTATTAGCACTAATTACAACAGAAACTTGTATTGAATAGTAAATTCGCAACAAACTCATTTCAATTTTGATCTTTCCGAAGCTTACAAAACAAATTAATTATTAACTGTACCATTAGAATTTTCATAATAATATTTTTGTAGTCTATCTTATTGACTCATAGTAAGTCAATAAGTTTATATAATCTATCTATTCAAAATATTACGTGACTGTATGAATAATCAATCAAATCAAGTCAAAGATCTAAGGCGATATATAATAAGATAAGAGCAAATGATGAGTGATCTTTGAGTGATATTTTTATTAAGACTAATGTCATATATAAACAAATTAATAAGTGTAAAAAACAGAGAAAAAAATATGCAAAATATTTCTAATAATATAAATACGAAAATGTTTCGAGCGAAACTTTCATGACTTAACGGCTGAACGGATCTTAATGAAATTTGACATAAAGATAGATCGCATAACGGGACGGAAATAGACTATCATTTATCACAATAAAATCAGACGAAATCCCGAGTGTCAGATAATATTAGTATAGATACTAAATTCTGATTACATTTAATAATATAATTTTGTTTTGCTGGAACCCATTCATATTGCAAGCATGATGGTAAACGATTGGCGTGTAGAATACCAATTTTTGTTCGTGTTATTACGGTCCTAAAGTGATATCTTGCATATCCATGTCCATTTCTGAGGCCTATTTTATGTATAAACCTCCGAATAACTTATGCTACTAGATGACTTGGATAATATCATTCTCGTATTCATATCAGAGCTCTTTGATAGTCATTTTGTTAACAAAATATATGGATGTTTACAAAAATTGTTAAAGGAACATTTTTGTGTTTGTCTATAGTATTCGAGTATGGGTATAATTGAAGTGTATGTACATATATAGCCTTGCCATTTTTCGATGATGAACACCACACGGAATTACTATATATACATATAATACTTTTAACTGATCTAATCTATTAGAAAATGTAATCCATTGGCATCAAAGCTATAACACTACAAAGTGGTTTCAAATAAAAAAGCAACCTTTCAACGTTTCATTTTAGCGTAGTACCTACATTTTATGTCACTTCAAAGAATTCGCAGTGGGAGAATGTCTCCGGTACCTTTAATAATCGGGAACAAGGTGAGAGAAAGATATGAAAATGATGGCCTTTATACCTGCAGTGTAAAATTTTATTTGAGTCGGAAAATTTCTGTCTTCCTAACTAGAGCTGCTATTTGTATTATATTTTAATCTAAAAATAGGCGAGATATTTAGTAGATAGAATATATCATAAAAATATTAATTAAGATATACATTAAAAAATCATTAAATAAATATTAATTACAATATATAATAATAATATACATTAAAAAATATCAACTTATGAAGTGAATTACGAAATTCGTATTTATGAATTCCAAGTTAATTTGTGTAACTTGTGTTAGTTACATAATTTAAATTTGCCACTTTTAACTTAATATCTTATTTTATATTTGACTATTGCCAAAAATCTCATGTTTTAATTCGCAAGATCATTATGAACTAGTTATAATATAAACATAAAAACGGAATGCAGTCGTAAATAAAAATTTCTACGGTGGTATAAATTCTCATGCTAGTATGAAATATAAAACAGCTGTAGCACAACTAGCACGTAGGTTCCATAAAAAGTGACAAAAAGTACGCACTCTAAATATTAAAGATTGCTTCATGAAAGGGAAGTCAACAGAAGTAAACAAGATCTCATTGAAAAATAATTTGGTACTCTTGAAACTTAAGTCTTTCCTTAATGATGAATTATTTAATATCATTCTTTTCTTTATTTATGCATAAATTATTTAAAGTGTCGAAGTAGATATATTTCTAAAATTAAAGTTGCCGATCACTTCAATAGGTATTTTTCCATGTTTACTAGACACAGCGTAAGTAATTGTTATTATTTATGAAAATTATTTGTTAATTCCTGTCATATTAATTATATAATCTGATGTATGACATATAACTTACAAGCAGTCATAGAACAATAGAGGTAATTTCTGTACTCTAAAAGCGAGGCAGCCATCTTTACTTTCGCTAATACAATAAGCGAAGCCTGTTATTCAATTTAAAGTAAACAATAGCAGATTCACAGTACATATATTATTCAACATAATTGTAATTATGCCTTAATTACAATTATGTTAGATAACATATGTTTTATATTGATAAAGTAGGTACTCATAGAGTTACGTACTCTTTATTAAAGCACCTTGAGCTCGGCGTCTTATATTTCCAGATTCATATTCACGTCATATTTTTTCCATGATAAATAGACATAGTGACATATAAATCTTCAAACCCTTTTTCGATGACAATAGCTCGGGATAAATCTGTTAAGTCGATTTGGACTCGAAATGTTGGCAACTTTCCAGACTGGAATCTGGGTTACCTATTTGTCAATCCGCTTAATAAAGTAATTGAAATCAGTTACGTTAATTATAAGGTAGATTTTTATATAATTGGAATCACAAACACTCTTATGACTCACTTAATGGCAAATGGTATCCGTTGTACATATGAACAACACCAAGTCTTCATACGTTGCTGTCATCGTCGATTTATTGTGTTGCCATTCTGGAGTAATAAGAAGTTAAGCCTATATATCACAGTTTACGATAGAAGATTAATTTAATTTTAGGATTAATAGAAATTACAGATTATGCTGTAATTTCAGCGCCATGTCTCTAGACTACAAACCGAGAAGGCAGTTGAAATAGACAGAAGAATTGTATCCACAAGACAATTTTGTTCATGGACAATAGTAGTATAACAGCAATAAATTATACTTATTATGGTAAAAAATATATTGCAATGAATTAATAACAGACAAAAAATAATAACCAACACATATAAATAATATATGATTGGAAGTACAGAGTGTAGGTATAACCTTTATACTTTAAATTGTAACGATACGATCTGAAATACTCGACTGCACTAAATTATTCGTAGCTCAGCCAGTTCATCTTTGTCTAGCAGTATTAAAGCGTCAATTTTAATTTGCCATTGCATCGTTGATAAGAGTAGTGAACAAAATCGATGGAACATTCCAGAGGCTTCCATCTCACTTACTCTGCCTTCAATGTTCGAAATTAGCCACAAATCGAATTTGGATGTGGCATTGATTGCTGTTATGCGATTTGTCTCTATCACTCTCGAAGTCTCTGGAGATTTCCACTACAGATACTAGTTTGTGTTAAAACAGATTACAAAGTGGCTAGTTTATTTACGATCAAAAATTCGAATGGTGATAATTTGGATATTAATAAAATTTCGTTTATATTTCCGTTCGATTGTTAATGACAATTTTACTTCACGGTGATCTCAATTATTGACAGTATAGTATTCATATATTATGCCATATATATACAAAGATTTTAACATAAATTTTTAGAATATTAATTTTCTTTATCAGATGTGTTTAATTTTATAAGTTAATTATAGAAGTTCTCCCTAGTCCTAGGTTCAGTCAAGATCTAACTGATATGGTAATCTGACGATTTTCAAACATGATATTAAGTTTGGTATGATTTGGGAAAATTATTCTATTATGGAGGTCATATGATATTCCTCTTCTGAGTAACAATTAAACAGGTTTTCTTAGTAGGATAGACTATCGCTCTGTTTAATTATCATCATAGTAATTGAATACTAGAATTTTGATAATTTGAGTATTCCTATTTAACACACTGTCAATTAATTGTATTTCAGATCATAGTTCTTAAAATTATAGTCAGACTTCACTTAGTAAATTCATCTAATTATTCAATTAGTAATTCATATACAGTCCAATTTAAAGTAATTAAATATGATTTATCTTTAAAACCTATTATTTCTACATTTTTCTATATTTTATGACATGTCTGTAATATGACAGGATATTACATAAATTATAATATACATATAATAATAAGCTACATACTATCTATGTATAGTGAACTCTAACCAACTAACATTAGATATTAGTTATGTCACGAACATAAAGTCATCAATAAATTTTATTCATTCTGCCTTGCCCATAATTTCAATACCAAACGGCATCAAATCTGGCTTGTATATCATTTAGACATAAAAAGGCAATAAAAGAAAAAAAATCTTTTAGGCACTCTACTCCGCCAAATTTGATTCGCAGCTCAATAAATTTTCGAGTCAATCAACATAACAAAGTGATCGATTTTGTTTCGTTACCGTTCATATTTCCTGCATACCAAATCTAATATCAAGTAATTTCCTCGCAATAAATTACCAAAGAGTAGACACTTCTTTGGTTTTTGGGAAAGAAACCTACTTATTTGTTTAAGCTTGCTATATAGTATGACAGTGTTATAAATATAACACTGTCATACTTGTGCTAGTATCTACAATATAAACCACCAGAAAGTACTTTCAAAATCTACACGCTATGTAGGTTTATTATTTCAATATAATGATCTAAAAATATCTTTACGACATCACATACTCATAACTAAATTAATAAAGAAAAATCACAATTCACAATTTCTTCAGTGTTTTCCTCAACTTTCTTGAGCTTATTCTGTTATTCATAAATAACAACTATTCGATGTGGATGTCATTCTTGTCTTTACGTGAAACTTTAATATTCAAACAGACAGGCAAACTAACCGCAGCTTTGACTTAATTATGTTTAAATTGAATGTAATAAAAATAAATGCATAAAGTCAATAATTTAACCTACCAACAAATAATTATTATTTGCAAATAAATAAAAAGATAAATTTGGTAACCATAATTTTACTAAGCTAATCAAGATAGTGAGCGTAATAAAATAAATCAGTTGGTTGCTACAGTTCATTTGCTCTGGGCACGGTAAGGTTTGGAATTAAGCGTTTCGGTTTAGATTACAAATTCTATATTAGTTAAAACTTTCACACCAAATTGAACTAGATGTTAACGGTTAATTTGATGGGATTGTGTTTGGAATAGTTATTACTTTACGTAACACTAATTATTTAATATTGTAAAGATTTAAAGTTTTACAAATAAATAGTAGTTTTCCAATTTTAGAAATATAACTTTATCGATGAAGTTGTTTAAGGGGAAATTTAGTAAATACGCTAGATTCACTGATGTAAATACGAGTATCTTTCTTATTATTCTCGCTGGGGGACTTAGGTACGTGGCAAAAGAATCTATCAATAATAAATCGATTGCTACCACACACATGATATAGAACGAGACAGCAATATCCGCGGCGTCTTGTTCTTTATCAAGCGAGTGGTAGTGATCGATTCACTATTGATTGATACGTTTGTCACTGTCTAGGCCTTTAGGTTGCAATAGCGGTAATGGTCATGAGCAGATTATTAGATTCGTTTAACATTGAATAATTCATGAATAGATAGATACACATATGTTACCTGACAAATTATCAAATACTCTATTCTTATATGAGTCTTATATTTCTGTACAGCCATGAAGTACATGTTATACATGTGTGATAGTAACAAATTACAATATATATTCATCAAATAAAATTTTATTTAGATAAATTACAATTTTAGACACCTAATCAAACCTAATACATAAATTTGCGTATAAAAATCAATCATTATAACTAACTTATTGTTATGAATTATACTTGAGTTACTTCTTTGTTTAATTAAATTTTTGAATTGTTTGAGTTATTAATTTGTAATGCCTTCATACAATTATTTCTTATTCTCTCTTTAATTTGATAGTTTATTTAATATAATCTTTTATCGTTTTTTGTCAAATTATTTCATCATTTCTCACTGCTAATATTATTGCTGCAGACACATTTTTAATAAGTTTAGAAGGCATTGAATAAATTATAGGTAGTATTTACAAAAATTCTTTCACCATTAGAATGCTATGTTATTTTTCAGTTACATGCTATAATTATGACTTGATAAATTAGGGATGCCTACTAGAACTCAAGCCGTACAAAAGCTTGCCTTTACTTTTCCGTTGAAATATTTTAATAATAGAAGTACACCCGTGTAAGTCCGGATGAGGCATAAGTATATAATAAAACCATTTATTTTGAATAAAATCGTGTCCATCATTATTTTTTTATATAATTCTGTTTATTTGTTTAATCTGGGTCAACGTTATAAATATAACATTCATTTAATTCAATACAAAGACATCAAATACTGTCTGTATACAAATTTCATTCGACACTTATCGCTTTATTTATTTATGCCCAAGTTTTGTCATTAATGGATCATAAATTCAATTCTGTAAATAATTTCGGGCTTTAATTTTCCTTTCTTTTACATATTTACTGTATTATTATTTAATATTTTTGTTATTTACTGTACTATTGTGTATTCCATATTTGCATTAGTGACATTTAGAATTCAAGGTTGACTTTTGTTCTACTTTCACTATCAAATCGAAAATCTACAGTGACGGAAAGTTGCATGTTAACCAACTCTAAGATTTTTCTTCAAGATTTAATATTAGTTTTACCTTGAATAAAGGATTTGTGTAAATAGTATCAACAGATCCCTTTGTTTTCAAAATACTTTAAACTCCATTATAGCAATAAGGTAAAAAAATATGTTATATCAAAATAAATATCAATTCGTTTTTAGATTGTATTATCTAAGTTTATAACAAGTAACCATATAATCTTCAAATATATATTAAGATGTGAAGATAAAATGCCACTAGCTATATCTCCTAAAGCGCCTACAAGTCCTATAAGTAGTAAGTATAACATGTACTGTTTACTGCCCTGGGCACGTTTCACAGGCCAAGATGAAAGCAGCTTTCCTCACTATTTGCCGTAGGAGATAAAATATGTGTAGACCACCGCAGACAACCGTTGAGAGCTATCGTAATTACAGCAATTAATATTAAAATTTTGGTAAACCTAATATTAATATTGTAATTTATTTTGTGGATAATTCATGTAAAATAATTGTAATTTGAACCTTGATTGCAAAATATAAATTAACATCAGTCCTTACTGTTGTATAGGTTTTGATTTTCATCTATATATTATTAGTATTGGGAAATTTATTGTTTTATTGGAAAGTTATTGTAATAAAGATCAGCTTATGTTATGCTATGTGTAAACTTATGTTATACATGGGCTAGCATAATCTAAGAACTTGATATTTTATATATAATATATATATAAATAAAAACCATCTATATGTACCGAAAATCTCAAGTATATCTCAGTATATATAAATTATATATATATATACAATTTATATAACTTACTATAAGTTGTGGTATCTATGAATAAGAAAACCTAAATTATATATGTAGAATGAAAATATTTTGCTTCTTTTATATAAATTTACCTAATACCTATATTTTGAAAAATATTAAATCCGAAAAATCAAACTTAATTTTTTATTTTGTAGTTTACCAGATACAATAACCGTTTTCTACTTTAGGAGAAATAAATTATTTTAGGAAGTTTTCACTGTGAAATACTACTTTCTTCTTCAGTAATACGTTTACATTATCTGCAGTTCCAAAATACTCGGTTCCCAGTAGAATAGTTCACAGAAACTACTAAGTAGGAAATTGAATATTGTTATGAATATTATACACCGAAATTATATGTTTTAACATAGACGTTTTCATAGCTTTATTGTACATGTACTAACTACGTCTAATCGTGAATAATCAATGTTGATTGACTGCAATAAATAGTTTATACCCACCCTGGTCCATACCAAACACTATATGTATATAAAATTTTATGACAATTAAACGTGCTGTTAAGGCTCCAAAGGTATCAAATTATTATAATTTATATGTTATATCGCCCTCTCAGTAAATTTTATATAGACATATTTTAAGCACATTAAGTGAGTCTTTGTTTTTGTTAAGTTACGGTGATCAATTTATTATTATTACAAGTATTACTAAGAATTTTTTTGTTATTAAAATAACTTTCAGATGTGATACAGTGAGAAAAAATAAATCCATATAGTGAGGATACTCTATATATAATGCATATCACCTCACACTTATACTTGTATTGTTTTATTCAAATTTTTCTAAATTATTTTTTATTTATTTATAATATATATTACAGTTACTGTTACGATGCAACAAATCCACTACAGAAATATTAACTTCCCTTATGTTATACAAAATTCATAGCAACAAGCATGTAATGTAGTAGAGGTATGGAAAATTCCAATGTAGATGCCCAGTTCCTGCTGAGATTAAACTTGCATATAAAATTACAAAAGCTTGTTCTGTTAGAATTGCAAATATGCACTTGCCCTCTTGTGGAATTGAATAAAGGATTACTGTACTATAGAGTAAATCCATCTAAGTTTTATTCCATTTTATAGGATAGCAAGACCACAAAGAGCCATTCTCTTTTGATACTTGCAAACAAATCCATAGAGGATTTGAACTCAGAAAACCTCAGCTGATGTAGACGAGCAGTATTTCATTTTTATGTTTAAATAAAATATAATCATATGCAGTATATTGTGAGATGTGATATATTAAAAATATACTGTTTGAATTAATTACAATTAAAATATACAGAAATAAAAATATCAAATACTATTAGAATAAATATATATATACGAAGTTACTGTCGATAACAATCTTCAGTGAAATGTTTCTGTTTAGTTAGAGAAAACAAATCCCACATCTACGAAACATACACGCGGTGTAATCTTAGTTTCATCTTAATACATATGCATTAACCTTTATAAACTTTAGTTTCCTCCAGTGCCGCCTATATAGCATACTAGTTTTCAGTATAATGAGCTTTCTATATTACGTACTTGACATCGAGCGGATGCATTCACGATCTCGACCACTAACTTCGTCTTAGTTCAGAATTCTCAGAAACTTCATCATGACCCTGCTGTATTAAATCTTTGATGTTATCTGAATATCCCGTGTGTCATGTAGTATTAGTAAGCTGAAACAAATTTGTACTAGAAACTACAGAATTTCATGCTATGAGTCAAGAAATAATACATATATACTTTCGATAGATCAATTAAATATAGAGAAAATGATAGATCGCTTATATGATAAACGTAATTTTTTAATTAACAAAAGAAGATTACTCTTCTTAGTCTCATTTTGGTCTATGATAATATTACTCATGTTTGAGGTATAAGCAGGATCTTGATATAATTAGCTGTATAGTTTGTGTACCCAGACATTTGTAATGTACTTGACATTACAGTAGAACTATACAATGCGTTGTATATCATTAAAAATAGCACTAAAATATATGAATGGTGTAGCTAATTGTTTTTCATTAATTCATAATTTAAGAGCTTTTGTCGGTGGAGCTCTTGCCACTTTCCGCGATCTTCCATCATGCACCTTAATTCTTGATACGACACGACTCCCATTTTGTCCTCAATTTGTTTGATGTAGCTATTCCTTGGTCTTCCCCTCCCCCTCTTTCCTTCTATTTTCCCCTCAATAATAATTTTCATGAAATCATCATGCCGTATCAAGTGTCCTAACATTTTTCCTCGTCTATTTTCTATTGTGTTCAATATCTGCCTTTTTTCTTTTACCCTGTGTAGTACTTCTTCGTTTCTTACTTTATCCTTCCAGCTAATTCTCTCCATCCTCCTTTAACACCACATTTCAAAAGCCTCCAGTTTATCTCTTTCCTTTTGATTTAATGTCCAAGTCTCACACTCATACAAGGCTATACTCCAGATATAGGTTTTAAAAAATCGTTTCCGTGAGGTCTTTGAGCTAATTGTATAAGGTATATATTTGGTAGCGTCTAGCATTTTAGCATACCGCCTTACTTTCGATGGTTGCGGGTTCGATTGCTCGCACGCTACAATCATTTGTATTCAAGAATATATTTTTTTATATTGGTCTGGGTATTTTCATTGTATAATATTCATATATTACAATATATGAAAAAAAAATGTATCTTTGTATTTATATCTGTTATGTTAGTACCCATAACACAAACTTTGCTTAGCTTGAGACTAAATGGCGCTGTGTGAATTGTACTGAGATAGTACTATACCTATTATTATATGATACATAAAGGTAATATGCTTCTTCTTTAAAGGTTGACAATTAACCTATTTACTGATGAAATATCCATGATACTCGTGGGAAATGTATATTTTTAAAATTCATATGTTGCGTACTAACCTCAAGCTGCAACAAAATGTTGTTGTACTAAGTGCACAACAAACTCATGAGGGAATTTTCACTTAGCATTCGCAAGCACCACTTCTGCAACCTACTTAGTCTATCTAGTTGAAACTTTTCCGCGTGGAGAGCTACGCAGCTTTATTAAACGGGCTGTTATCAACTTGATCTTGGAGAAAAGTGAATTTTGTAAATTTTGTAAACGAATATCAAACCTATCCTTAGAGATTATCTTGGCTTTTAATAATTTAATAATCTCGCTTCTAAAGTTGGTGCAAATCTGTTAATTACAGAAATTTGTACAGTTAATTTCCATAGTTGTTCTAAGCGCTAAATAAAAATAAGTTGAATTAAAAATACATTGTTAAAAATAAATAGTTTTAGAATAATTTAAGTGACTACATCCAGTCAATTTAAATTACTTTGAACTATTTATTTTGCTATATTTCTTTTATTTTAACTTTTGACTTGTCAATTCATGAGCTATGATAACATCCGAGAGGGGTTGATATACATATTAAATTTGATAAACGACAGCAATATAACGAGAGATAATGTTGGGGCGTTTAGCTGTCACTCGCACAAACCCCAATAAGCTTGTCAGAGTAAATTTAGTAGGAACGATCGTAGAATTAATTATGTTGCTAGAAGGATCAAAATTTCAAGTTTGAGATTAAAGTATATAAAGTACCGTATTTTACTAAGATAGTCATGGTTCTTTTATTTTATGTAAATAATAGTTACATATTAATTCATAGATCATTTATTAATTTTGTAAGCAGTGTGTCACTCTTATTACGTTAAAATAAACCATGAAATGAAATGAATGAATGAAGGTTTGTTGTAAGTTAGTTTTCTACGTTAACAAAAACTATTCTTCCCATGCGGTAGTTTTAGCGTTATACATATATAATATAGATAGACTGATGGACAGCTATATATACATACATAAATACTAAAGACTCAAATATTTTTTTCAGTGGCGATATAAATATAATTTTATTACGTATTATATGTATGCTATAAACTTATATATTTATAAATAGTAACAAGTCTGTTGGAGGGTTGAAATAAAAATAAATTAGGACTGTCTGGTCGTAAATAGTCACCATTGACTCTGCGAGGTTACAGTTCCATTATCATGAGTGTTACGTGCGTGTTATCTCCCCGAAATCTTGCCGGTTTTGGGGTACGCCTATATACGTACCACTAGAAGCTTACTTAAAATGCATCACAATCCTTATCAAACTCTCGGGCGGAAATATTGCTGAGGCAGCTCCAATTTTAGATATAGACTAACCGTGCCTACGACTTCCTACTTGTTGTACACTGAATAACGGTTATAACATGTTTATTTGTAAACCTATTGGAATGAAATAATGCTTCATCAAAACTGAAACTTACCATAGAGGATGGAAAGCGGTCTGGCTTGGAAACCATCATCGTTTATTCCTGATGAATTTGCTACGGTCGGTGAACTATCATAACTTAATCCTCATTCTGTCATTTTTCACTGCAGCTTTGCTAGAGTATATCGTTAGCTAAGGCAGGTGTACCATTCCATAATCAACTGTAAACAAATATTAAGAACATTCGTAGTGGCGGTAATTAAACAAGGGTTGACCTAAAGGACATTGGCCTATTTTCCGTCTCGGTTATAAAAAGAAACTTTAAAACGAACCGTCTATGGTTATTTGGGTCAACAGTAAAATATTTACGAAAAACACTTATCACGATAACGCCATACCTTCAGCTGCTATTAAGTAGTACAAGAACTGAAAATAAATATAGACCTTTAAATAAATTACCATGAAATTATGTTATTTGTTATGTTAATAAAATTGTTATATAACATTACTGCTTTATGTGTTAATGTTGACAAGAATAATAATTAAACTTAATGCCTTATTTGTCAAACACATGTTTATATTATATCAAGCATTAGCATTTATGTTAAGTTATTATAAACATCAAGACTCCGTTTATTGCAGCTTAAGCATAAGCATGTCTAAATTTCTTACCTCGTCATAAGGGAAGGATTTCACCTATACATATATACAAATACTGTAGTCATACAGTTCGGTATACTATTTATTTCAAATTTTTCTTTTTATGACATTTTTGTTTGGTTATTATTTGAGTCTCTTATGGCATCAAAGATGAGAAGGAGTTGAGTCTTAATTAATTATAAATGTGAATAAAACTAAGTGTTATTATAATACAAATTATATTTTAATAACTATATAAAAATTAGAAAAAAAAATGCGTACTGTAGGTATAGTCAGACCGTCACGGCTAAGGTAAAATGATGCTCCGCACCCATGACACGAAATGACATGGGCGTTTTGGTCACGCACATAAAAAATACGACTACGAAATGATACCATATCGTATATGTATTACGAACTATTTTACAAAGAATGTAAGGTAATGAACTTACTGCAGTAATTACTAGCAAAGATAATAGGAAAAATTAATTGTGATTTAACGACACCAATTTCATTAACACATATTTTCTAAAGAATTTAATCACAAGGATCAGCAACCTTATTGTTTGTCATTATAACAAAATTAATTAAAATTTTGTACTATGTAAAAGCTAATTCGATCGTGACCGAATTTGCATGAGTCCAAGTAAATTTCGCCACCAATTAAAATGAATCAGCGTAGAGATAGTAGATAATACAAAAACAAAAAATACAATAATAAGTTTAACGAAAGTAAAAAATTCACGCCTAATGACATGAGTTAATAAAATATATAGTTATATAATATAGAAGAATATACACTTAATCATTGAAATAAATATTGGGGCATTAGTGAATATAATAAAATTGATGATAAAATAAAGATATTTTATAAAAATATTTTGACAATTGACAATATGAATAAAGGACAATTCAAATCAATTCGAAAAGTACAATTATAATGGAATTTCACTGGCCTAGATTGTTGTGCATCTCTCTAATAAAATTTAGACAAAAATTCATCAATTTTTAAATACATTCAAAGCATTTATAATAATATAGGTATATTTAATCAATTATGTATTCTTATATTAGCCAAAAATGTAAGTAACTGATAATTTTTAGACTAATATTATAAAGAGAAAAGATTTGCTTATAACAGACAAACAAGAAAACTATTGAATATTAAAAAATATTACAATATTTGATAAAAATTAAAAATAACTAATGCCCAACTAGGCTATGCCTAGAAACTCAGAACTTTATGCGTTTTCCAATTTACCTACATTATACTAGTGTAACATAGACTTTAAATTATATTAATAGATACGTACCAAAAACACAAAATTAAAAGTTGCCAGGCATAGTCGTACCTGGCCAATACTTGTTTATAATTTTATTAAATTATTTATGTTTTTCGTAACCGTAATGGTGAAATTGAACATAATATTTATTTTAACAATAGTATCAGTCTCTTTCTGTAGAAGCTGCGCCGATCAAATCACGTGCTTATATGTACGTACATGTAACTTTTATAGATTATATTTAATCTATGTGACATTTATCTCAGTGATAGATTAAATTATAGACAACCCTAAATACTATTGCGACATATACATTATTCATGAAATCTAGAAAAATCATATAGTAGACATAATATATCATCAATATTCTTTTGTTTGTGAATATAAAAAAAACTCAAAATGAAACATTGTTATTAAATATTACTACTTAAAATCTTAAAATAACTACGAAAGCTTATTAATGAACCGAGTACAGAATATAAGCGCAATTTCATGAACATGAACAGTAAATATTTATATTTATCTGGAATCCCACGTTATTTTTATCAGAAACAACACAAATTTCACTATGCACAAAAATCCCGACATACGGTTCGTTACACACGTAAAACGTTTTGTGAAAACATCCTATAAAATTTTTACTTTCAGGAACACACGTTCGTGCACGTACATTAATTTTATGAATGTTACAATTCCTATACCGCATATGTATAATTGTATTTAAGTATGTGTGTAAATGCGTCGACTTTATTTAATATAGATAACCTTTTTCTAAATAATAATAATTATATCTGATCATATAGATACATATATACAGCACACAGTTACAGATAAGATTAAAGAAATACTAATACTATATTTTAATCGTATCGTAAATTAAAAAAAATAATTTTGAAAGAAATATACTATTAAAACTCCCAGTTCTGATTAGGGACTATATTTCTTGTCATCAAAATTTATATTTGTCATAAAGTTGTATTACCTAAAAATAGATCTAAACAAAAAGTGTATATGAATTATCAAATAAATCGATTATTGATCACTGGCTGCGACTCCTTTTTTATTTATCATTTTGTCCCAATAACTAAATGAAATAAAATGTACTACTGACATTTTATTTCATTTAGTTATTAAAATAATAGTATTCGTTAGCAATATAATACATCAATTTATAATTTTAATGAAAATATGTTCAAAATTAAGAGACAAATTGGCGCGCTCTTAAAAATTGGCCAATTCTGCCTCAACGATGGAAATGCAACTGCCCTACGTTTTATAAAAAAAATATATGTGCAAACATAGTATTGGCCAATCGCCCACCAGAAGCAAAAATGTGCTTATCGGCCAGAAAAGACAAAGGGGGCGCCCTTCAAAATTCAAACCAGCGCTGATTATTGAGTAATTATTATTTTTCACAATAAAGATTGATTATTTAATTTAATTAAGTGTTTTATTTACTATTCCGCTAGAAAGTTTATTAAAATATATTTATACTAACTTTATGAAACATTCTAGTGACATCATATGATTTACTTGTGATCTCTTTAAATTAGTTTGCTTAAATACTTATTAGGACAAACCTATTATAAAACATACAAAAACATTTATTTGCTACTAGACCCTATACCTGATTTTAGGTGATTTATTGTGGAATCGATTTTATATTGTTTGGTGACTACATTTTGGTGACAAGTCTACTATTGCGGGGAAACTCTATTATATAGCTTAAATGATACCCGTTCCGATTTACAACATTAAAATCACTTATTTTTTCACTAGACTTTCGTGAACGTAAATATTTATAGTATGTATTAACACACACAAACAACATTAAAACAGTTCAATAATTAAGAATTATCATCGTGGCTGTTGTTAAATATGTTGCAGCAAAAATAAGAGTGCTTCTGAACTACAATACCCTCTAAAATTAGATTACATAAATTTACCTAAAACACAACATTATTTAGGTTTTTAGGGCATATTCATTATGTGCATATTGGTATTAAATTAACAAACTCTGCATGTTATAAGTAAATAGACCATTGTAATCACAAAAATCAGGTAGTAAAAGGCATTATTAATCATCGAGTATCTAGTGAATGCATAAATAATTATACGAGTATGTACTTTAATATAAGTGCTAATAAATAATAACACACTTTATGAAAAAAGTGGTAGACTTGTAAAAATTCCTCGGCTACATAATAAAAATATTGTTATTGGAGCATAAAATAGAGGTTCGTCCATCTATCTTTAAATTATGACCACTCGTAAAACGCCACACTATTTTCCTGGCTTGCAAACGCTTCTTTGTTGCAAATATGGTGTTTCCTTTAGATAACCCATTCAGAAAAAATTGGGAATTTATACGAAATTATGGAAAGGTTTTCTGAATTGAACCACGTTTATCAGATGGTATCAAAAATATACATTCAGATATGCTCTGGATGAAAACACTGTTGGAAGATCAATCTTGAATTCTCATTTCAAAGGATCGAGCCAATCACTGTAGTCATCAGACTGAACCACGATATTATAAAAATTAGGTAAGTATCTAATTTTTATGTTAGTTAGTTTATGTAAGAAATAAGTAAAATATTGATAGAGAAGAGTTGCAAAAAAGCTAACATTAAATGTTAACACTAATTAATAATGGTTATTAAAATTTAAGACTTAGATTTTATTGGTATTTGTTTTATACAGATACTTCAATTAAATAGTAATATAGTATAATTAGTGTGTACTTTTTCATTATATTTACTGGCTGAAAAGACAAGTATCCTCTAACTGTGAAACCATTCGAAAAGGTAGCCCGGTAAAATTTTCGAATACTTTAAAAGAAATTAAAAAGGCTAAACTTTTACAATAACTTACTGGTCCGCTAGGGGAGTTTGATTACTTTCCGAATTTCAAGTTCAGCGGCACCGAAAATCTAATATTAACCCAAAAAGATAAGAAATGTTATAGTATTTTCCACATAATTTATTACTTTACGCATAATTTTATTTAATTTGTATTAAAGATTTTCAATTTCTCTCTTTTAACCATTACATCGTTACTTTACTAGAAAATAATACTATTTACACATTATTTGTAATGGGTTACTATATTATATTTAACGCTAACATAATATAAATATACTATATAAAGCATACTACTTCACCGTGTCTGTTTTCTGTATACAGTCTGTCTATAAGCGGTAATCACGGGAAACATTCTTTCAGTAAAAACACGTAGGTATAGATTGATGAGATTGAATTTAAGGGTTAGCTTCTAAAATACGTTTTCATAGCTCATGATTGAAAATTTGTTATGGCATAAATTCACAACAATTATGATAATAATGATAAAAATCCCAAGACAATTCACACAGCGCCATCTAGTCTCAAGTTAAGCAAAACTTTTTTTATGGGAAGGTACTAGAAAACTGATATAATTACATACACGGATATTTTTTTTATTATTGGTACCGTCTGAGGAATTAAACCCATGATCATCGGAAGTAAGGCGGTGTATTAAATCGCTAGACCACCGTGACCGTCAATAAGATAAGATATGTTATACTCTTTTCGATCTATAGAATTACAATCTCAGTAAGAAAATATGTCTTGCTAGTTACTATTTAAGTCATCTGTTTTTTTGTAGTTTATATATGTGAGGTATATATACTTATTTACCAAAAAGAGGTACGAGAACTTTCTAACAGAGTTCATAATAATAAATCGTTCTTAATATTAGATAGTGTACTCCCTAGTGCCAAATATATCTATTATTATATTTTCCAACCTACCCAAGAAATGAAACGTAAATTTCAGTGACGTAAAAAATAATTTCAAATATCACCGAATGTACCTACAACATTTCACTTTCACGTTTTAAGAAGTGACAACGAATATAGGGTTCCACTCGACTCACTACATTATATAACGGAACCCACTTTCCATTAATCACCTCACGTCACCTACAACCGTGCACGATGCATATGTATCATATGATTCACAGATTGTACTATATTTTTCATTTTTGAGAACTACGATGTCAATTTACATATATGTCCCATTATAAATTAGAACTATTCCTGTAATTTAAATACATAAGTGGACACATTTCTGCTCAATGGCACTAAAATGTAATTATCGTATATGTATATAATTCTATTACTTATAAATCTATCGCTTTTTGACTACGAAAAGTAGAATTTCTCAAATTAATTTCAAAACACCTTCTGGTTCTAACTTGCTGTTATGCGCTATTTCGTCCGCACACAGATTCCAGCCCTATTTGAACATCTTCTAGATTATTACTTGAGATAAAAGATAATCTATTTGTTCCCGAAATAGAGTTACAGTACAAAAAGTTTTTTTAATATAAGTTTAAATACATTATATTCACTTCCATTTTGAACTAAATTAGGCATGTAAATAGGTAGAACATTCTACGCATGTTTTTTATCAAAACATAGTTGGAGTTCATCTAATACTTGCTTGCTCATAAATGTATGGGCAAGCTGTCTAGATTATAATGTCCCTCATCATCCCAAAACTTTTTGCCTTTCTACTAAAGGTTTATTAGATACGTAAATTTTGTTACGCACGAAGTGGCTTCAGAGGAAGCAAAAATAATTGTAGGAGAAATTGTGAAGATTGTGTAGTTCAAAACAATATTTTCGATGTATTTTTGCATATTAATTTTTCGTGTTATTTTTATATTGATTTTTTATGTACCTAGTGATAATAATCGCTGTATTTATTTAAAAAAAATAATTATAAATAACTTGAACTAGTAAAAAGTAAAACGATAAATACAAAAATGGTATCTACCTATTTTTAATTTTATTATTATTATCAAACATTATTTAATTCACAAATAATATAATACGTTAAATACAAATATATCAAAATAATTATCAAAATGCATGTATATGTCAATGTTTTAAAATGCCAGAATTTTAAACTTGTAAATTATTCGATGGATTACCATAGCAATGCTATGGTATATATGGTCATAAAAAAATACATGGCATTATTAATTCGAACAGAATACCCAGTAATATTTTATTATTTCTATGACAGATTTATTTGTTGTGAATTAAAAAAAAAGACATTTATAAACATGATTTCTAAACAAGGTTTATAAATATCTAAACTAATATTAAAAATAGATCCAACTTTCTCAAGTTTCGTTTAGGTACATGAAGGGTAATCTCCGGTACCTCACCTCTACCTGCACACACTTGACAGATTCTTTAACGTGTTATTTCAATTTCAAAGACACATTATTATTAAACTATTTAGCCCATATGTATATACTAGCTGTGTCCGATATTGCACCCCCGTGTAATTTAGTAGTCTACATGCTATTTTGTATAAGCATAGTATAGTTTTATTAAAACCCATTCAGTAGTTATTGCGTGAAAGAGTAACAAAAATTCATCCATACTCACAAACTTCCACATTTATAATATTATTATATTTTATTATATACGAATACGCAAAACTAGATCTCTAATTATTATGTATTTAGCAATGAAATATTGAACAATAAATAATTTAATTATCACTATCACTATGTAATATTATATTATCTGTGCTATTTAACAAAACTAACTAATAAAGTGAAAGTAATTGTTTTCAGACCACTAACCATATAATTTCCACTTCCAGTATGTAAATGTAACAGGCAATCTATAATATTAAACTTAAAAATGGATACATAAATATAAATTTAGATGCACACAATTGAAATTACGGAATATTCTAATATAAAACAAACAAAGAGAAACAGAATGACTGCTGTTGACAAGTCGTTAAAACTAGTTATTTTTCCTTGTTCAAATTTATCAATTTTGAACAATACAAACTCATTTTCTGCTGTTCATTTTCCTATTACTGTTAACAAGTAATACGGAAAATTAAGTATTTTTCATTGAATAATGTATAATCTTATAACAACTTCTCTGCTCTGATTATGACCGATATCGTCGATCGAAGACCATCTTAGTTTACATATGTTACTTTAATATTTTAACCCTTTTAATTTTGATTTTATGCTATTTCGTTGTAATTATTCACACATAATCATAATAGTGAGAAGTTATGTAACATTTGGTTTAATAAAGTAAGGGGCGAATTACATCCAAATTCTTTTTGTCCGAATCTGCATTCCAAATAGGCGGCAGCAAAAGAAAACTATTTGTAAGTGGTTTTTATCACTATATTTCAATAAACACTATGTATGTTGTATAATAAACGGTGTTATTGGTATGTAGTAAATATTTAAAAAAGTATATCCTGTTTGAAATTATAACTAAATACTTATGTCCATAATATACATGCAAAATCAGAAATGTTAGTGCATTACTTAAAATAGCACATCCCACCTGATAAGAAATAAACTCTTATAGCCATGAGCTTATACCATGTATAGATTTTATGGTAATGACAGTTGTAATAATTACTATGACGTCATACGCATCCCCCATATGTCGCCACTGACGACTAACTTTATGTTTCCTGTGACAGAGATATATTACATTATTATAACCACGAATGCATTGCTATTTCATGGCAGGAATAAGAAAAATATGCTAGGCATAACATCATGAAATTTGGCAACTTAGTTTTTAGGAGAGAGAAAACTCAACCTTTAAGATTATTAATGTGTTGATTCAGATGAAGTCAGAAGTTATATCTGAAATAAATGGTGTACTAAGCAAATATTATGGCATTCTTATATATGTATAGATAGCCTGAGATAATACACAATAATGCCAAACTGTTTATGCTGTTTACATATATATTTATAACATCGTAGACATATTTGCTCAGTAAATGGCAGTAAATCTTGAATATAGGTGATGTATGAAGTAAAATGTTTCAGGAGTACGGCTCTATTTGAAATTTATGGTGTGGATTTTCTGGGGCAGCGTAAAATGACGGTACCAATGTATTGTTATGCATTTTAATAAAAAATATTAGATTTATGTTAGTTTATAAACAGTCTAAAATGAGGGATTACGTTATTTTGAAATTATTATTTCTTTATATCATTATACTTTTTTTTAATTAAATGATGCTGTAGTTAGATGGTAATGGTAAAGAAATAGTAGTAATTATTTTTGTCATAATGAAAATCATATGTCTTGTAAAAACAGAAATATGCAATGTATTTATACATTTACTATACTACAGTTAATATAATAGGATAATATTGTGATTCATTTATAACAATATAAACAGGATTTATCAAAACTATTCAAAATGGATTCAGTTCTCAAATAAATCTGAGCTAGAACAATTTAAAATAGCATACTACTTAGTATATTTTTATATAAGTATATATGTTTATACTTCTACCTATAAACGAAAAAAAAATGGAATATGCATATATGAATTAATATAGCAAGGCGGGAAGGAAAGAGTAGACAAAACCGTTAAATATATTATAAAAGTACTCACAACGAAACTACTCTATTGTTTATTGTTATGAAATTGTTAGTGTGTATATGTATTCTTCGCAGAAGAATATATATACACAAAGATAATTGATTAAGTATAAGTATCGAAATAATTGTTAGCACGAAAGTCAGTCACAATAGCCGTACTTTCGTATAGATAGACGGAACAATATCCAATCACGAAACAAATTTATTTTTTTTTTACCTTATCCATATTGTAGCAGGTGAACGGTGATAAACGCGCAACCTTTCCGATGTTCGAACTTATGTATACGTAGTACATAAACTGTAGTAACATTAACAAACCAAATGAAATAAATAAATAATCAGGAACAAGACATAGTGCCATCGAGCCCTTTGTACTCTAGATAACGGGTATTAGTACTTAAATATATTGTTTAAATGTTTAAATAATATTTATAGAAAAGCGCCCATGTCGTTGAAACGAAGAAGAAGAATAAATGTAATTATAAATATAATATTATAATTAATTACAACCGTGGTATTTATGAATATGAATATTTATATTGTATGTGGGATTGAACCCGTAATCGCAATCAAAGGTACTTGGCTGAACAGGTAGTCCAACAATATCATCTCATCTAAATTAAAATTATAAATGCGAAAGTATATCTATCTGGCTCTTACCTTTTACTTTTCAAACAGATCTTAATGATATACATTATATCACGAGGACGGGCCGACGGAGGATCTGTGCAGTATGAAAAATAATGAAGATACTTGCGAAGGTACACATAAAGGTACATCGTCGGTATGGATTAAAAACAAAATTCAGATAGGGAAAGATTATTTCATTTAAAAAAAAGTACTTCGTGCCAACTACACACTACGTGAGTCAATTTTGTAACCTTGTTTGCAACACTGTAGGTGGAAATGCTACGGTGGTTGGCAACCAGTTTCTCACCAAGGCCAACTTGACGGATGAGTTACGTGCACTGGATATGTAAACACTTACATCCTTTGTCGCAGTCACATTATTGAGAATTTCATGTGTATTTTTCATGGTTTATAGAGACATGGTATATAAGAGCAAACAACTGTTAGTTCAAGTATATATTGCAGTATATTTGCCTAGGCAGAAACTTTACGTTAGCTCAAACAATCGTCGGTTATACGAAAGAAAATACATTAACCAACTGTGATTAAATCGATTTCCATAGCAGATAGATATAGCAGTTCTATTAAAGCTATTTTAACGATTTCTATATTTGTAATCATATTTTAAATAATAATAAATCAGGAGAGGGGATAGTTAGTAATAAAGACAACCAGGTCTATTATTACCTCGTCTTTACTGGAAACCAACGTGATTCCTAGTCTTTCGCCATTAGAGGCTGATAGCCCTGACGTCATCTTAATCCTCCTACTATCCTATACTATTGCCTCAGCAGCGCAAGTACCCATTGCTGTACCCGCACCATTGCAAGTCTATCCATAATAATAATAATAAAATTAAGGAACGCAATTGCGAGAGTTTTACATAAGTCGCTCAGTGGATTACAAAACAAGCATATATTTATATTACTATAGATGTTTTATCTACCTTGTTTCGTAACATAAATACCAACAATGTGTGTTATGTATTTACACTAAAAATTAATCCCAGTAAACCATTAATCTATTTGAAGTTGAATATACATAACAAAGGATTTACGGCAAGGCACTAAATCTAAATTATTTTATTTGAATAAAATAAGATTGAATTTTTAATTATTTTAAAACAAAATATTAAGTTTTTAAGTACTAGATGTGATCTGTAAGTGTGAGTTTGAGCCGCCAAGTAGCTTACTTTGTAAAGTGTGCTTCAGTTTTAGGATGTAGATTAGACAGTGAAATTATAGAATAACGGGTTTTATATGTATGAATTGCCATTCAACATCAGTGGTATCGCGGGTGTTACAAATTACAGTAATGTCTGTAGTACTGTTTACATATATACATAGGTGACATTACAATACCGCTTCCAATCAGGTGAGCTGTCAGCATGTTTCCTATTCTGATTATATAACAAAAAAAAAGTACCTCTGAGGTTTCTAAGTCACGAGTTTCAATCTGACAGATACTCTCCGGTGACTCAACTGAGAATCACCAACAATAAACAGTTGTTTACAATGCGTTCTACTTCTCTAATATAATAGTATAGTAGTATATAGAGATAACAGTTCTAAAGATGTATATTTTATAAAGTTATGTATATAACATTGTATTTACTAACACGTAACTTTCACCATCATTATCATTCCATAATTATCTCCACATAATTAGAGTAATACTGATACTTCATCAAGTTTCATGTAACTCTTTGTTGGAAACATATATTGGGTAGGTATTTAAACTTGGAGTTTCGGTTTTAACATACGAAGTATCTCGAAGACTTTTAAATCATGTGCTTGTTTAAAGAAATTGATACGAAACCTTCAACGACTCACAATGGAATAAGTATTTAAATGTTCAAGTAAAATTAAATTGAAAATTAACTTCAACTAAATTAGCTACTTATTTATAATGTATTAAAAGGTAATAAACAGTTTTATAAACTTTATTTATACCTAAAATATACAACCTAGAAGTAATGTAATAAAATGTAAATGTGAATGCTAGGGTTAATAATTTATTTCTGAAATAAATATGCCCGTAACAGTCAGGTAAATAATAAATAAAACAAAAATTATATATAACTTTTAAGATTATTTTTTTATAAATTAGTAATAGTAACAATAATAACATCTCAGGAAAAATCACACAGAGCTATCTAATCCTAAACTAAGCAGAACTTGTAGTATAGAAATTAAACAAATGGAAATATTTCAATACATTGATTTTTAATATATGAATACTATACATAAAAAACAGCCAGACAGCCAGAATACAAAATAATAGTACTCATGAGTACAAATATTTGAATGAATTGAACCCGTGATTATTGGACGTAAAGGGTTTATCAGAAAATCGCTAATGCATTGAGGTTGGGCCACACAGACACTTTGGTTTACTTAAGCATCAGTTCTAAATTATAATAAATATATGGAAATGCGCAATCAGAACGATTTATTTCGGTTATTATTACGTTTTCATAAAGTCAACTAAACTATCAGTCGACAGAAGTTTGTGGTCTGCGGTGGCTCTAAATTTCATTATTAGTTAAGCCGTTAAGGTAAACAAAGGTAACAAACAAACACACTTTCACATTTAACCCTTAATGTTTTGTCATTAAGTATTAACTGTGCCTACTGTATTTATATACGTTTTGTACTTCTTTTATCTAACTTAATTAGTCTAGTTCTGTTCATTTGTATTATTCATTTTAATTTTAAACCTGTTATTGAAATGTGAGCCGATAAAGAAATGTATAATTTTATTCCTGATGTGCATTGTATTTATGGTCTTTTCTATAAATCTAATAGTATATCTATTTATTCGTTTGCTAGCTACTAATCATCGAATTGAGTTAATCACAAAGACTAGACACATATTGAAACAATTACTTTAATACTTAGGAGTAGCTTTCGTAGCTATTGTATTGAAAACATTAAAACATAAAATAATTTCCTTTTACTTATGCTTTAATTAAATTAATTTATTCCTTATCCGAAACATTACATTAGCATACAATAAATATGTATTTTTCGTTATGGAAATCGTTATACAACAGTTCCGAATGACATGTACATGAACTATGAATTTTTTAACACAAGTTCTAGCTAGATAACTATCTTCTAAATATAATGCATGAACGTACCTTCTATTACTACGACCTTCGAGGGGCTCCCACTTTCGTTAGTTCAGGAGTCGAAGACATAGGGTACATGGTGTTTTTTTTTTAAATTTGTATAGGTCTTGAAGAAATTCCTGACTTTACTCAGGTACCAATAGTACGCGCGAAGTAACGACAATACAATATGTATTAAATTTGAAATCATAACATATTCATAAAATTTAATTATAAGCTGTCTTGATTAAATTTCGTGAATTAACTGTACTTTTATTTGTACTAATATTTATAACAAAATTATGCAAGTTTTAACCAAAGGAAATATTTTTATGCAATGATAGCCACAAAAAATTGCATTGTAGTAAATTGCATAATAATCACATTATTTTTTATAATTTAAGAGACAAAATATCTCACATACTGTATTTCCTCGCAACTTCATATTAGAAAATAAATATTACATAATACTATATGTGTGGACTTGAAATTGAAACTTATAAATTACAATACATTGCAGAAAACCACACCTAAATCTGTTATGCCATTTAATTATATTACCGCGCGCAAACGCTTACAATAACTGATGAAAATTCTAATAATCATAGTTACGGTTTCTGTTAAGTTGAACGTCGTTTTACAATGATATTTCTCTTATATGCATTTTTCTTCTTTCATGCACGATCAGTTATAATTTGATTATATGAGTATATTTATAAATCTGTGTAATTACACACACAGAGTGAACACAGATATCTCTTAACATAAAGCTATATTATGTAATAGTACCATAGAATAGAAAACCGGTTCCTTTTTTATATCACTTCAAAAATTAAACTTATATAAATTAGTTTGTATAAAAAAGACTTTGTTCAATTCATATCGTGAAATTATTTTATTTTGTACATATTAGAACAAAGTAGAACAAGAAAAAATCATATTTTTTTGTTAAAATACTAGTAATAACTAGCCTAATAAACAAAGATTATGATTAAGTGTTACTTATCTGATATACCCATCCATACACGGGCTCAGTAGATAGGATACCAATGCCTATAAATTAGCTAGACTTTTAACCGAAAATCAAGTCGACTTATTGGATCGAGCTATAGTTGGCGAATTCTTGTTAAACAATGCCTTGCTAATTAGTGATTGTAAGCCGATACAGCAAAACTGATTTTTGTTTGTCATTCAATACTTTTTTTACGCATCGAATATCTACTACGAACTAATTTCAGAGTGTCTAGTTTAAAAATTCAAGTAAATCAGTTGCTACATTAAAGACATGATGGACTAGATGTTACCTGCGACTTCGTCTACTTTATTAAAAAGCCTATGTCCATCTCGCGATACAATTTATCTTCACGTCTTTTATTATGATTCGTTCACTCATGAAAAGGCACTGTCATTAATCGTTTTAGTATCTATTCTCTAGAGAAACACGACTATTCAATTGTATATTTATTCCTATATAACAAGTAAATTCAAGAAACATATATCACTAATCCTAACTGACCATTACGAACTCTTATTCAGGATTCGTCAGTTTTTTTTCCGCCTTTGGGGAAACCTGTCTTAATCGAGAAAGTGGGTTATTGCTATGGATTATAAATAAACTATGTAAAAAAATCACTTACTATTTTTCGTATTTACAAACAATTTATTGGTGATTATAAATGTCTATATGCAAGTGACAAATGACTAACAAACAAATGAAGTCGATTCAAAATGTAGGAATGTTATAAAAATTTATTCTAATTATATAAACAAATAGTAGAATATTATCGTCACTAATAATATGGAATTTGTTTTATATAATCTTAACCACATTATCATCTAAAAAGCTGTGTCATTTATTTCAATAGGTTTCCATTTTGAAATAGGTGTACTATAATACAATTAGCTAATTTGATTTTAAAATTATATATTTGTAGAACAAAACAACATGTTACATTATTATTTAGGATATTTTATAAAAGAATCTACAAGCCAACGCTATTCACCGTATGATAGATGAATGTATCAAAAATATTTTTCTTTTCACGAAGGACAAAAGAGCGATTCTTTTAGAACAATGTAAGGAGTACAATGCGAATGGGCTTCCAGTATCGAGTTTCTGAGCCGATACTTTATCGAAATGAGGTCGTTACAGACGGATCACTTGACTTTGCTGATTTTTATACGTCTACGAATATGATATAAAACTTAATCAATTGCGATGATCAATCTTGGAATATCGCATAATAATTTGTATATTTATTTTATATACCTGTGGTTTAAGGCTAAACTATAATTCTTACAATTATTAGCTTGTATATAGGTTAGTATTCTACATACATTCTGAAGCAAATAATATTTGAGGGATAGTTCGTATTAATAGTAATTTTGTATTTTTTTTATAACGTAATATATAATTTAAAATTATTCAATCTTTAAATTCAAGTTTATTATTGTTATTCTAGGTTATGTAGTTATATATAGTTATATAAGTGTTACCTATTATGTACAACATAACACGTACGTCGTAACAAGTACGTCTTAATTTTCGGGCTTTTAGTTAAAATATTCAAATTAAATCCAACGTATCAGGGGACAAGCTTATAGCTGTCTCTTAGATTAATTTAGTTTGCTGAAACTTTTTGCTGTCACTAAGGATTTAAACTAAAATTTTTTACTGACACACTAAGTCTCACTGACAGCTAGTTTCAAGACTATGATCATAGATTTTAGGAGCATCCGAATAGAGGGTGGCTTTAACAGAGATTAACAATAACTTCATAGTAAACGATTTCAACCTCAAACTTCATTGCGACTTAAAGTAGTACATGTTTTCTGCCGAGGTTTTCCCAAGAGATGTTCTTCGAAACGTTTTCTATAGGATTGTAACTTTTTGTGTTATAGCTTTAGCCTATAATTGTACAATAATACGTAATACGTATATGGTAAATAATAATTTTATAAATTTGCATAGAAAAAAAATAAAAAAGTAATATGAGTTCTTAAAATAAAACTTATAGTCTATATCCATATAGACTATCGTCTCTCTTCAGAATTATTTAACACTTACATTTAATTTATGTGTGATTGTAATATTGGCTTTAGCAGAATCTTTTGTTTATAATTGTTATTGGAAAAGTGAATCATTGTCATTGAAATTCAGATCACCTATCTGATTCCAATTTGCATTACTTTCAACGTCGAAATGTCAGCTATTCTCGTGATTTTTTTTATAACGAGTCTGTGCCCGAAAGATGACTTGACTGTAATTCAGAATATTTATATATTATTTATTGTCAGCACTAGAAATTTTAAGATTTTGAAGAAATATTGAAAATATTGTTATCCTTTATAAATTTTCAATTTTGTAATGTGCTTTTTCCAAAGAAAGTGTTTTATACAACATTAGAATCCCTTTTCTTACAGATTTAGTGTGTTTTACAGACTCAGTCGGCAGTTTGTTGTAAAACCTTACGCAATTCCCATAGAACGAATTACTAACTTTAGTTAAATGCCAATTTGGTAAAACTAGTTTGTTTTTAGTATGTAAGCTTTTATCGTTGTAATTGCTACCTTTTTTGAAATTGTCATACATGATATTTTCGTAAATATATTGAGAAGCATACTATGCATATATAATGAAGAAATAAAAAAATATATATTACCTGAAAATCTACATATGAATGTACATTTTTCTTATTTATAATAAGTAATAACTTATAAAGTATGCTTACTTAATCCGTTTGTTTACCACAATATTAGTTATGTCAATGACCCAAGGGCGAAAGCCGGAATTATTTCCAACCCTGTTTACGCAGTCTTTTGTTATGTATGACTCGTACATTTTTTGTATGATATTATAGTACAACATTACTTATTTTTAAGTATATAAAGTGCGTGGTGGTCTAGGTTACTCATGCGGTTTCAAATATATTGATCGTAAGTTGACTTGAATTAAGTAAAACTATATTAAAATTATAACAAGGGAGAATATTACGATAGTCATATTTTTATTAGTTGTCCAGGACGGATAACAGTATACTTACCAAGTATCGTTCTCAATTCCAATATACTGAGAGCGTCTACTATTGTGTGTATCACGATTCGAGATAATTGTTTAAGTCGTTAAGGCGCTAAGATATAACAAAAAAGAACAAAAAAAATAGGCACTATTACCACATTTACTACATTAATATCATAGAGAGAAAAACAACATTATTTTTTAAGATAAGTGTTGGATATGTACCATTTTATTAGACAATAACCATATGTCTTTTTTAGTTTATATGCCGACACAAATAAATAAATTTAACGTATTAACTCCTAAGAATAGGATATTAATCCAAAGTAGTAGCAAGTCCACGCCATGCGCACCGATAAATGAACTGGCGGTTTTGCGGGTAGAGGTTATGACAGACAAATTTGTCAACCTCTTCCCTTTTGTAAATCTGTGACGAGTTTATTATGGTCAGTGTAGAGCAATAAATAAATCAGTATTGTTCTTGCAATTATCTACATAATATGTATGTGCAGAATATTTTTACATGAAACAACTTGTAGTTTACTAACAAATCTCAATTAAAACTAAATCAGAATGCCTTTATTTATAGAATACCATTGCTTAGACCCAGATAAAATACGTATTGTTTAATTTCTTAATTAATGTAAACTTATTTTTTTATATAGCCAGAATAGAGAATGGAGCCTGAAAGTAAAACAGAATATTTACCACTGCATTGGAAAATCACGAAACATCTCTATTTCAACAGACAGCATAATAACGAAGCAGTATTACTGATATATGTATATGTACTGCCATAGACAATTTCGATGGATTTTCTGGCATTTTGCCGAACAATTAATTTATGCTCAGCAGTCGAGTTTAATTGATCAATTTTTCATTCCACAAATCGGATCTACAATAACAAATGTATATTAAATTTATTTTCAATATACTTATGATAAAATCACTTAAACTAAATATGGAAATAACACCAGATGATAAAATCAGAGGCATTATCACTATCTCACAATTCACTCATTGGATTTTAATAAGGAGTTATGAAAGAGTTGTTGTTCTTCTGGACACTTCGTTTGTTTTTTTAAGATAAATTATATATCCAATATCCGTCCTTCTTATGCAATCTACATACTTCATGCTGAATTTCATTAACGTGTGTTCATCAGTTTTCGCCAGACAGAGAACTTTCGCATATTAATATTATTTAACTTTGGAATATTAATTTAACGGAGTCTATCATTAATTTACAGATTTAATCAATTTTTAACTAATGCTGGTGATGGAACCACTAGCGAGTTTTCATTGGCGGCAATCAAACATGATATCTATATGATGACTGATGGTAAACGGTTAGCGTAGCGTATGGACGCCTGCAACACCAGGGAAATACGTGCGCGCTGCAGACCCTTAACAAACATGAATATACTTTTTCTTGAAAACGCCATGCCGCCAACGTATCTAAAGAAAACCTCAGCAAGACTGACTAAAAACCTTGCTGTCTAGAACTGCCAGTCTACAGACGCCATCGTTAACATCCGTAGATCAACTACCGTTGACCACGATTTTGATGCATCTGCATTCAAAAACTAATGAACCATTTACATATTAGTAGATGTTGTGCTTCTCGTACTTCAACTTTGTGTGGACCAAGTCGAATTTGGCTGGACCAATTTATCATTTAGCAACCTAGATGCAGCATTTAATTTCCACCTCGCATCAGATATGCCAACATCACTTTGGAATAGATAGTGGTCAATAAATAATCTATAATAATTTATTATCTAGTCAGAGTACTATATCACTAGTCATAACTGGATAGTATATGAGATATATATATATATATATATAGGAATTAGTCTATTATATCCTATATACTATACCATAAAGTAATTATAAATATGACACTGACACAGGCATTTTTATTCTTACTAGGTCACAGTATGTTATTGTAACCGAATTGTTTTTAAGGAAATAAGCATTTTTGTTTTTTTCATTGTTAAATTATCGCGTAAGATCCGTTACATCAAGTAATGTAGGTAGGTAGATAGGAAACCCTTGTATTTTTGTTATTAATTTTTTTTATTCGAATTTTCAAGCAGGAGCTCCAAAGTTTATACATAATAAATTATTACAATAAAATAGTTTTGACGTTAATATTTTTTTTAATGAAATGTTTATTGTATATTGTGGGTTGTGCGTTGCAGCATAAATGTTATTAAGGACTAGATTAAAAATATATGTATTGTTACTATTAATAATGTATTTAATGATATAACATATTTGTGCACTATATATCA